>NC_081529.1:8649370-9276245 GCF_030273125.1 Centropristis striata | reverse complement strand
TATTGATATGTAATGACCAACGATCCAATATAATCGATTCAGTGAAAATTTCACTTAACATACGTCTTTATTTTTAAATTCACACTTGGTATTAAGAGGAATACATTGTTTTTCATTTTAATGTGTGGATAAGCTCAGTAAAAAAATCAGTTGCTTTGTGTCAGTTGATATGATATAAATTTAACTGATTGTGTTAAATGGTTCTATGTTGATCACAGGTCCCCGAATTGAATCCAATCGTATTGTGGCAGACTTTTGTAATATCAACAAATATCGTATTGTCCAAAGAATCTATATAATATCGTATTGTGAGGAAACTAGTGATTTCCTGCCCTAGTATTAAAGATAAAAGATAAGATATGACGTTATTTATCACGCAGTGGGGAAATTTAGTTGTCAGATACAGACACATAGATATAGAAGACAGAATAAAGAACATAAAAAATATATTTTTTGTGTTTGTTTGTTTTCCTGAAAGTACTTTGCGTTTTTACAGATATTGCACATTGGAGAAAATATATTTTAGCATGTTAAATAGGTTAAATAAGTTGTTGCATGTAGTAGTTATGAACATCAATGAATAAATATAAATAAGTGGTATATGACATATATAGTCATGGAAAAAATTATTAGACCACTCTTTTTCTTCAATTTTGTTCATTTAATGCCTGGTACAACTAAGGTACATTTGTTTAGACAAATATAATGAAAACAACAAAAATAGCTGATAAGAGTTTAATTCAAGAGCTGATATCTAGACATTTTCCATGGTTTTCTAGACAATAACCAAAATAACCATCAAGAAAACCATAGAAAATGTCTGGATATCAGCTCTTAAATTAAACTTTTATCAGCTATTTTTGTTGTTATCATTCCTTTAGTTGTACCAGACATTAAATTAATGAACAAAATAATTGAAGAAAACAAGGGTGATCTAATATTTTTTTTCATGACTGTATATTTTTTGTGTTTGTTTTCCTGAGAGTACTTTGCATTTTACAGATATTGCACATTGGAGAAAACATATTTTAGCATGTTAAATAGGGTAAATATGTTGTTGCATGTAGTACATCAATGAATAAATATATTTAAATATATGCAGATATATACACGGTAAAGTATGAGTGGTATATGGAATATATAATTATATAGATAAAATACAGAAGGTCTAATAAAGGCCTAATGTGGTCGGATTTAAACAGATATAGTGCAAATAACGCAGTAAAGTGACCTGGTGGAATAAAAGCAGAGCTGCCGTTAAACAGTCTGTCAATATCTGTCAATGTAAAGCTGAAAACGGTTTGTGCTGATTTGAGAAGCAATGAAATAATCCTTCCTCAGGCCAGTTGACTATCTAGATTCTAGAGGTAAAATTGAAGATTCGTACAGGTTAAAATTATTATTTCTACCCTTGTCACTGTCTTTACTATATTTTGAATTCATTTTGTAACTCATTTCATGAATAATACAGATGTTTTCATGGAAAACAAAACACATTTTCTGCAAACACACGCCACAAATTGTGTTTATGGTTTCTCATTGATAGAAAACGTGTCTGTCTCTTACCATAAATATCTTTACCAATGGGACCGACATTCCGGACGACTCTGTGGTGCCTCCTGGCCCTGCTGCCCGTCACCTTCCCCATCCTGCTGGCCACCCCACCGGCGCCCAGCTCGGCTCGTCCGGGCTCCCACAACAAGTGCAGGTACCTGAGCTCCTTATCGTCTCTCTGGCCGACTCGACCCAGCACCACTTTACCCTCCCCGGTCCCACTGATCCCGAACCCGACAGCAGCGGTGGTGTCCCCGGGGTCCATCCTCTCCAAGTCCCCCCGCGGCTCTCCGTCCAGCACCTCCCGGGTCTGGTCCTCGGGTCCGGGCTCCACCATGTACTCCCCCTCGGAGCTGGAGCGGTCATTATCCGAGGCTGTAGCAACGATTGGGCTCCACCCGTCCATACTTTATAGTGACATATGGATGCTGTGTGTACACTACTACTACTACTACTACTACTACTACTACTACTGCTGCTGCTGCCCAAGCAAGAAGGAAATAAAGTCGTTATAAATATCGGTCAACTTTGAATATTGCCTGTGCACCGTCAGCGACGCCATGGGGTCACTGCCCGGCACGTCAACTCACAAACTCCCCCATTGAAGTCCTTCCATCCTGGCTAATTTGCAGTATTTTCACAACAGAAGATACCCTTTTCTTACAGCTCCAAAATGTCCCCTATTTCACATTTTCCATTATCGGGTAAACGTAGTAAAATGCACACCCATTGTACAGTCAACAGCGCCAGAGTAGTAACGACCAATCACAGTCCGTGTTGTTCATCAGCTCCCAGCCAATAGGAGCTACGAGACCAGGCAGCCAATCAGATCACCCAAGTTGCTCTACGCATGCGCAACATGAAAACATTGTAATGGTTCACAAAACCACATACATATTATATTTTTATAAGTTTCACATACATAAGAAGAAATGTTCTAACTCCAAACCCAGTTTTGTTCACTTTTTGCATGAACTGGAGCAATACTGCACTTCTATTAAAGGCCTTAAGAGCAAGAAGGCTCTGAAAACTGACTTTGTTTTGGACAAATATTATAATGACTGATGAATTATACATCATGTTTTTTGTCTTTTATCTCTATCCCTGTGTTTATTTTGGATCTCTGTTTTGGAATTGATGTTTGTCTGATTTTGTGTGTGTTTTTCTTTCTGTAACCCCCTGGCAAATATACTGTAAATTGTTATTAAAAAGAAAAAGAAAAAAGAAAAAAAAAGAAAACAACATACATGTACAAAACAAATTTATTTTTATTTAAAAAAAAACAGTCAATACTCCATCTCACATATATCAGGTAACATCATGTAAAATGTATAATGCATAATCATTCTGTAACACCCATCCTCCACCTATAAAGCTTCATAAAATCAAGGACTTCCTGATATGATATTGGCATATATTTATGTTTAGAGATATCTTGTGGGGGATAATCATAATAAAGGAGCATTCAAAGGACAAGCTGCCTCTCCATTGACAAGCAGTGGGGGGATGGAGGGGAAGTGAGATAATGACCAAATAAGGAAATACACTAAGTAATGCTTCATTTTTCATTCTTGCCTGTAATCTTTGCTTTGTTTCTTGTGAATTACAGGATAATTTAACTTCTTTGGACCTGTAAATATTATCAAAATAAAGACAGGATAATCATTCTTTGGTTGAAAGTTGTACGTGTAACATCTAGTGATGAGGGTGTCTAAGTAGAAGGTGCCTTATTTTAAAGGGTTAGTTCTGATTTTTTTAAATGGGGTTGTAGGAAACTCTTGCCTGCTACTCCAAACCAAGGTTATAATAGTTTTGGATTTTTCATTAGTTTTAGTTTTAATTTTGTTGTGATTTTTTGTTTTCAGATTCAGTTAGTTTTAATTCGTTTTTAGAGTGAGTTTGCTAGTTTTAATTAGTTGGGGGTTTTTTTTGGAAAATGCTTAGTTTTAGTTTAGTTTTTATTAGTTTTATTGTTAGTTAAAAAAAAATATTTTTTTTGTAATGGGGTATTTGTTGGGTGCCAGATTCAAAAAAGTCCCAATAAATGTTTCCTTTATTTCCTTTGTCTGATCCATCTTAGTCTCAATAAGTTTATTAAGTCATAAAACCAGATAGATGAAATAGATTTCATATCAACCAAAAAGGTTTTCGTATGAAAAAAGTTGACAAAGACGGAAACTAAAGACATTTTCACTATAATTTTAGTTAGTTTCAGTTAGTTTTGTAACCACACAATACAGTTTCAGTTATTTATCGTTTTAAAGAAAACAATTTACGGAAATGTTTTTCAATTCTTGTTTTCGTTATTTTGTTAGTTTTCGTTAACTATAATAACCTTGCTCCAAACTGGGTTTATCTCTAAAATGGAGAGGCGAGGTAATGGTACGGACCCTTTACTTCACAGAACCCCACTTAAAAATATCCAAACTATCCCTTGACGCTAATCCCTCACAAGCCACTGTTGGGATCCATCAACCTGTGGAGGGGTTGGATAATTATGGTGCTGGAGGTAGAAGGTCTGAGGGACCTAAACAGCATCAGGAATATCTTTAACAAGCTGGAGTAAAAGAATCAGAAGTCAAGCTTCAGTCCTGAAGACATGGAGGCTCCAGCTTGTGCCAGGTAGTTGGGGAAGGTGGGGTCAGCCCCTGATGTGTCGTGCTCACTAGGCATCAGTCCAGCGTCATGAACGTTCTTCCACAGCTGACTGTCATGAGCGATACCCTGCTGCTTTAAGTATCCTTGTTGACAGAATAGTGGCGGCTTGCGGTGGGTGAGAGATAAGCGGAAGCATGATTCTAAAAGACATAAGAAAACACAAAAATTATTCAAACTACCATGTGCTGTACAAGCACTGATACATTCTTTAATTTTGCTTATGCTGGAAAATGTTTTACCAACAACTTTACCAGTTTAATACTCATATACAATGCCTATAAAAAGTATTCACCCCCCTTGTTCACTCAGTTTGTGAGGTCGGCCAGCTCTAGGCAGATTTAAACAAGTTTCATTCTCCTTCCATTTCTTAATGATGGAACTTTAACTGAACTCTGTGGGACGTCCAGTGAGCTTGATATTTTTTGTAGCCATCTCTTGACTTATACTTTTCAATGATCTTTTCTCTGAGTTGCTAGGAGTGATCTTTTGTCTTCATGTTGCAATTGTAGCACACTGCCATAAAGGGATGTCTAAAAACAAGATAAAAACACTAAATCTGAGGGAAATGATCTTGCTGCATGGACAGATATTTTCACTTGACAAGATTTCTTGAATTAAGATTATTAAATCTAGAAATAAGCATGTTAAACGCTCAAAATAAGAAATGAACTCTTAAAAAAATGAATCTAAAGTTTTTTTTATCTTGGTGAGAAACAAATAAGTTGCAGTGCACTCTGCTCGGGCCAGTTCATCGCTGCTTGCAGCTTTAATTTATCTTGTTTTAAGAGTTAATTTCTTATTTTAAACATACAACATGCTTATTTTCTAGATTTAATAATCTTAATTTAAGAAATCCCTCATATTTAGTGTTTTTTATCTTGTTTTAGTGCAGGAATAGTGATGAACGAGAGACTGGACCTCCCAGACACAGGTGTTTTTATACTATAATCACTTGACACACATCAACTGCACTTAGCTGATCTCCATTTACTAACTGTGACACTGCTGCATCAACTAGCTGGAACTCTGTTGAATCAAGCCAGTTACTTTAAAGGGGATTAATATCAATGCAATCATATATTTTAACTTGTATATTTTTAAATAATTGACATTATTTTGTAAAAATCTGTTTTCATTTTTTTTTGTAAATTCTTTTTAAAAAGGCCAAATTATATTGACCATGATTTCATGTGTAAAACCAACAAGAGGGTGAAACATCCAAGGGTATGAATACTTTTTTTATAGGCAGTGTTTACCGTATATTCATTCATGTTTAAATGAATGAATACATCAATTTGTGTGGAATGTTTATACAAATAGCATTTGCAGCAAAAACATGCAGTTTTACCCGCGTAGAAGGCCCTGAGGTCAGTCTGGACACAGTGCTCCAGGAAGCGCCGCAGAGGCTGGATATGAGATATGGGACTCTCCCATTCTGTGAGGAAGTCCTCAACCATGTGATGGATTGCCTTGGGCCTCGGTAAAGGCCAGCCATGAGGACGGAGCTTCATTTCTTCCTCTGGGGAAAGAAAATGTACAAACATTATTCTTCAGTCAGACTTTGGTCTCTGTAGTTTTATTGGTACAGCATGTCTACTCACCAGTAGGAAGAGTGTCGTAGTAATATAAAACAGGGTGCAGAAAGTTGGATTTCCAAGCTTTGGTCCAGTCCATTTCAGACCTGTTTGGCCCCAGATAGTCTATCTTCTTCTTCCCATACTGCAGGACTAGAACTATCAGTCCGTGGCTGGACACCTCATGGCCCGACAGAGAGGAAAACTGAGGCAAGGCTTGGAGTGTAAACTCTTCCACGTATTCACAGTGAGAGCTAAGAGTCAAGGAGGGAAGAAAGCACTGTAATTATGATGAGCATAAAATGGCTTATTTGTAATTGTAGTTTGAGGTCAGATAATGTTTGTTTCTGGCAATATAATTGGGTGAAATTACACCTATAAAAAACAGAAGGCAATGTAATAAGTATACAAAGAGAGGGACACTAGAATAGATAACCTGCTGTTGCTATTCAAACATCATCTGGCATTATTTGTTCTTTTACAAGATTGTGCTCATTTTCCGCTTAAATCTTGTATTTAGGGTTTTTTATTAGAACATTTTTATGTGCAGATATGTTATTATTTCTCTCATACTGTGTGTCTGAATATAGCTGTGTTCACCCTCTGTCTGAAGCCCAGTCTGCTCTGATTGACTTCAGTATCTCTTGGTGTCTCTGCACCATCATTGCAGCCAGAAAATGACGAAATGTCACCCATAAAGTCACCCATAAAGTTGGAATAAAATATTTTTTACCCCTTTTCATGAAATGATTGTAACAATGTGATTTATTATTAACAGATACAGTTTATATCTTCTCAAAACTCAATGAAACCACAATAAACAGAGGATTGTGTCTGAAAAAAAAAATTCCAACTTCATGGGCAACCTTGTTATAGCCTATAGTTGTATCATCACAACCTTACACAAGTCCTCACGTAATAATAAGTTTCTGAATATGCGACCTGTGCATTTTTCTGTTGAATGAGCATTTTGACACTTTCATAGTTTTATTATAGCACCAAGACCTGTTTTATAATCAGAAAAAGACATAATAAATCTTGGTTTTTATAATATGGGACCTTTCAGAGAGAAGATATCTCAATGATTTTGCTCCTTTGGCATCTAGCCCCTGCCCTTTCACATTAATTAAGAGGAGGCAGTTAAGGTGGGCAATTAGGAAGGATTACATCTCCTGGCTGACCTGGATCATTTGGGATTCACCAGGAGCAGTTAAAGGAAACAGCTAGGGGAACAGCAGGAACATAAAAAGTATTGGATCGATAGATGACTTGAACTCAGCAGATGGCAGTGCGAAGACCTCAGGAACAAATTAAGACAGTTATTAACACAGTTAATTAATAATGATATTAAACTGACATCTGCTTACCCGTGAAGAAGTATAACATCCCCCAGCACCTCAAACATTTGGTATAACCCTGAGGCCTCGCCAGCCCGCTTCAGGATCCAGGACTGCAGCTGTGTTGTCAAAAGTTTTGTCGACGGCCAAGGGTTACTATGGTAACGCTGTTCAAGTATGCGATGTACAGCTCGCGCTGTGGCAGAAAACCCATACAGTGCATTTAAGTATCACCCAATTACATGTTAAATCTGCACAAATGGCTGCTTTTTAAAAAAATGTGTGACTGTTATTTGTCAGCATTTATATTGTGACCCATGCATTTTAAGTGTTCATGGTCCAAATTTGTGTACTAGTGACTACATGTCCTGCAGGTGGAATCAGACCAAGTAGAACAAGGGATGGTAGAAGTGGCAGATAGGATGCTATGAAGGATTGAGGACGTGCTTGCTCTTCAGGAAACAATATAACACACATCTGTTGGACTTTTACCTGTGTAGCGGAATCCATGGACGAAGCCACCAGCAGATAAGCGGTAGTCTCTGGAGTGGGACGCCGTTCCAAGCACAAATAAGCCAGGGGTGTTGCTCCCTTCATACCAGGCTGTCAGCCCTGGCAACCTCCCTTTTGCATTGTCACTGTTCGGTGGGCAGGCAGAGCTAGGGAGATTGATTATATAAATTAAACAGATTGGACTTTCTGATACATATAAAACAAGGAGCATTTGTTGAAAGGGACACTGAGACAATAAGTCTTCCATGTTACATACATTAAGGCCGTACCTGTCAAATACACTGAAGTTGAACCGGAATCCAAGGCACCGAATCACTCGATCGTAGGGCTTTCGCAGAGAGAAGTTGTCAATGTAATACCCTGGAAGTTCTTCCCCTGTCACATCAGAGCTGTTCTTGTCCTCTTGGTGTTGCATGTACTTCTTTAACGTCAGGTACAACTGTTTCTTCTTCTCCTTCTTCTTTGTGCCCGATCTCCTGCCACCTTGCTCCTTTCCTTGACTGATAACAATTTTTTCCAAACTTGCCTCCACCAGCCCGTCAAGGGACTTCAGCTGATATGTGTCTAGTAGCTCATTATTCACAGCTCTGAAAACAAAAAATGGTTCACTTCAGATTAAATGTGATGATAGCTCCAGTGAAGAACAGTTTATGAAGTTATTAAGCGTCAATGTAGAACACTGATGCTCAACCAGGGGTAGTTGTTTACAGGGGGTACTTCGGTGTGGAGGAGCTCAACTAATGGGAAAAAATATAAATTGTGTTCGCTTAAAGAAATGAAAAAACATTTCAAATAGTTAGCTAAAAGGCTTGAGAATGGGATAAAGAGTTTAACACTTCACAAAAAGGCTTAAGAATGGGATAAATAGTTTAAATAGTACACTAAAGCTAATCGATAAATGGCTAAAATAATAGCTAAAAGTAACAGATTAATAGTTTAAATAGTTAGCTAAAGGAAATAGCTAAACGGCTAAAACAGATAAGTGGTTGAAACAGTTCTACAGTTCAGTTAATAGTTAAAAAGTTAGCTGGAATGTTAACGGATAAATAGTTAGGATAACAATTAGCTAGAAGTAACAGTCAAACTGTTAAAACAGCTAGCTACAAGATAATAGATGAAAAGGTTAAAAAAAGTTATCTAAAAGTTATGGATAAATGGTTGAAAAAAAAATTCAGCTAAAAGTAACGGATAAATGGTTGAAATTGTTAGCTAAAAGTTATGGATAAATGGTTGAAATGGTTGGCTAAATGTATGCTAATGGATAAATGGTTGAAATTGTTAGCTAAAAATATGCTTATGGATAAATGGTTATAAGGTTTTCCCCCTCTGCCACTCAAACTTGGCAAAACTGATGAAAATTGAACTTTATTTTAAAAAAATCATTGTATAACTTGTATAATATATGGTGTTAGATAACATCCAGCTGTGGGATACATCTGAAGAAACTAGGGATATGATGCTGAAGTTCAGGAAAGTCACAGAGACAGCAGAAATAAGGGAAGAGATTACCAATCTCTTGCACTACCTGAGATCTCCAACATAATGAGTTTGCCAAGCCAGTCGAACGGGGCTGGAGCTGAGCATGTGCACCCGACTTGCTCTTCCCAAGATGCTCTGGGCTGTTTCAAAAGCCGAGTTCCCCTTTCCCAGGATAAGCACGGCCTGGTCCTTGTAGTCCTCAGGATTAGTGGAGATGGATTCATAGCCATCAACCAGGTCGGAGCCGACAAACTCTACATTCTGAGGAACCCACAAACCTGTGGCTACTAGAAGGACGCTGAGGGAGAGGGGACAAAAGCACAACACGATGCAATCCAAGATCCAATCAAATGTAAAATTTTAATCTCAGGTTCAGCATGCACAAACTACCTGCATGTGTAGTCAGACATGTGCTGATCAGTCAGGATGTAGCTCCTGCCAGTGGCTGACTGTACGGCCCTGATCCTTCCAATGTCCACACCATAGCGGACCCTCAGCCTGAGCTCCTTCACAAACATGGACAGATAGAGTGGGAAGGCATCAGCTGGGGGGTAAAACTCACTGCTCACTCTCTTGAACAGGAGGTCAGGTTTATCACTCAGCAGAGAGTTCCAGTCATGGCGCAGGTTGAACTCCCAGTTCTGCCTTCCCGTGTGGATCTTGTTAATACTGATGAGCTTCCTGTGCCTGGGATACCTGGACACACAAAACAGAGCAGAGATGTGTTACAGGTGATTCGGGGGCAGGCGGGTACAATCACAGCCTCATGAAACTTTACAACCACAAACTAGATACCTAGAGCATTCAGAGGATGTGTAGCTTTCCCAGGTATATTCTTGAATTTAATAAAAATGCTTAATTCAGCACCAAATCTGTTACAAATGGTATCAACCCAAAAATTGCCACAACAACTTATGAGACATAGTTGAGCATGGAAATGGACTTCAAAAAAACAAATATTCATATTCCGAACCCTTATACACCTTGATAGGTTTAATTAATTGATTAATTCAAATATTTTTATAAGACATTTTTGACCAGAACAACTTGACATACACCTGCGTCTCAAAAATTAATCTTCAGGTTCACAGCTTTCAGATGGTCTACACCTATATGTGGCATTTATTTTTGACCTTCTAACCCCCCCTAAAAATCCACTGCCCACAACCCTTATTCTCAATAAAAGGCGCCTGAATGATAAGGGGTTAAATAAAAGTACATTGTTTAATTAAAACATTTCAAATTTACTTTCAGCGATGAGATCTGTTTACTATATGTGACAATTGGTTCACGTGTTGGCAATACACATGTAAATTTGTTCATATAGTACTCTTAAACTGAAAAACTAACTAAAAGTGTCAAATAAATGTAGTGGACTAAAAAGTAGCTTCCTGTGCCTGGGATACTTTGACACACAAATCAGAGCAGAGATGCATCAGACGTGTTTCGGGGCAGGACAGATAGAATTTTCATACTTGTTAAAGAAGCTGCCTGGTCCTGAGTTCCTCTCCAAGATGATGTAGTCTCTTTTAGCCTTGGAGAGGAAATATCCCATCTGCAGCCCTGCAGGACCAGCTCCGAGCACACAGTAGTCATAGTGGCGGGTGCCGTTGTGGTGATGGTTATCAGAAGAGCTTATGACACAGCCAGTCAAGATGAACAGGATAAAACAAGGAAGGTTTGAATCCATAACCTGTTGGACATGAGGTAATGAGGTAAAAGTGTGAGTAAAGACGACACAAAATATAAATTTACAGCAATAATGATCATTTGTATATCAATTAATCACCCTGTGTATCTTCTCGCATTAATCACGTGCCTCCATGGTGAATAAAGAATGCTAAAATTGAGAAAATCCTTGATGCGTTGAAGTAAATGAGAAAGTAAATGGAGTTTAACAACACTAGATATCGAGATTGAGATAAACAAAGTATCTATCTATCTATCTATCTATCTATCTATCTATCTATGACTTTTGTGAGAGTTTTTAAATGGTTTTGATATAGTTTTGCTGTTGTTAAATGCAGCCCCCATTTACTTCCATTTCTCAAGAATTTTTTCCTTTTTCAGATTCTCTGTTGCCACGGAGTCATACAAAAGAAATACTTTTTTCTTCACAAATTCAAG
Organism: Centropristis striata; assembly: GCF_030273125.1. Taxonomy (NCBI): domain Eukaryota; kingdom Metazoa; phylum Chordata; class Actinopteri; order Perciformes; family Serranidae; genus Centropristis; species Centropristis striata. Next base: position 9,265,003 of record NC_081529.1, on the reverse strand, counting down.
GTAACATGAGTCGAATAATACATAAAATGGTCATTTTTGGGGTGAAGTATTCCTGTAATCCTTAGAAAAGGCCTACTATAGTCGTATCATAAAACCTTTATGATTTGCTATAACTATCTTGCTGCTAAGACACATAAGTTCTTAAAAGCTATGGCAATCTGGTTACTTAAAGAGAATAATTGTGCATTAATGTAATTATGGAACGTTGTTTTTATTCATAGAGAGTTGTTGTTGATGTTAATACATGATCTGGTAACACTTTACAATAACCATCATTTATAAATGGTAAACAGAGAGTTTATTAATGTTTAATCATCATTTATAAATATTATATATAGGCCATTTAGAATGGTGAATACATAATTTATTAATGTTTAACTAACTACTAGATCATTTATAAATTACAAATAGATGGTCTATTAATGTCAGTTTTTAGTTACTTTACCATGAACAAACAACTAAATCGTAATTGATATTTTATTAATAGTTTTAGTTGCTCATTTTAACATTTTTAACACCATATTAAGTATGCTGATGATTTTGTATATGATTCATATACCTTTGGGAAATTTGTTGAAAACATTTAAAGATTAAATATGTATAGCACTTCGTAAATGGTTACATAATTGGTTTATAAACCATCTATAAACATCACTTAGTTGTATAATTTTCCACTTGTATTATTTACTACACTAGCCTGCATGTGCATGTGGGCCATGATCAACTCTCAACATCTAGTGAATCGCTCCTCTGAAGCATAGACTAAAGGTTTACAGATCCATGACTAGACATTTCACCTACTCGATCATTTAGCGACTGTATAAATGAGTAAAGGTGGTGGGAGGCAGCAGCAGGCTGGCCCGGCTCTCCGTGATCCTCCAGCCGCTCTTAGATCACTCCCCTGAGGATGCGGCGGCTGCAGTCGCCCGCTGAACCAGATGTGAGGTCGGCTGGTGCATTATAATAACTACATGAACATACCTTTATATCAGTTGATCCGTCGCGCGCAACATCAGTGATCCAGCATGTATCAGAGCTGTGGAGGCTGCTGCTGGTTTACATGTTTGCATTTTAAAGCGCGCTATGTGTGTGTAGGTCTGTTTACCCCCTTGGAAAGCTACTAGTACAACCCACTTCCCCCTTGGATACCAAAAACCAATGGAGGGCTGCTTGCATAAGGGGGCGTGATTATGAAATACCATAGAATAGAACAGAATAGAGTAGATCAGGAAAAGCTACTGATTTATGCGTTTACCCCAAAGAAAATATTAGATTTTATCAGTTTACATCATAGACAATATACAATATACAAATAATTTACAATATATTATCTATTGTATGTATATCTTGTATAGTCAAGTATTTAAATGCATATATAATGCCGGTACAAAATATCATATTATATCATATCTATCATGTGTGTGTGTGTGTGTGTGTGTGTGTGTGTGTGTGTGTGTGTGTATTGTTGACCTGCTATCTCCCCCTAAAAAAACACTGCCCACAACCCTTTTTCTCAATTACTTCACATATTACTTTAAAAAAAACTAACTAAAAGTGTCAAATAAATGTAGTGGACTAAAAAGTAGTAGTATATAATCGGCTCATTTACCACTGAAGAAGTAGTTGTACTCAAGTTGTATCCAACTACAGAACTTATATGTATGTAGAGTGGCAAGAAAAAGTATGTGAACCCTTTGAAATTACCTAGTTTTTTGCATTAATTTGTCATAAAACGTGATCTTATTTGCATCTAAGTCCAAAGTATAGACTTACACAATGTGCTTAACCTAATACCACACAAACAATTATAATATTTCATGTCTTTATTGAATACATCCATTAAACATTCAAAGTGATGGTGGAAAAAGTAAGTGAACCCTTTGGCTAATGACTCTATTAAGAGCTAATTAGAGTCAGGAATTAGCTAACTTGGAGTCCTTACAATGAAATCAGATTTGAGTGAGGTGTGGAGATGTAAAAAACACTCAAACTTTTTGAGTTTGCTATTCACAAGAAGCATCTGCTCATGTGAACCATGCCAAGACCTGCGATCAAGAATTGTTGATTTGCATCAGACTGGAAGGGGTTACAAAGTAATCTCAAAGACTTTAAGTATTCACCAGTCCACAGTTAGACAAATGGTCCACAAATAGAGATGATTTAGTGCTGTGGCGAAACATCACTGCATGCCTGAAGTTTGCCAAAGAACACCTTGACGCTCCACAACATAACTGGGGAAATGATTTGTAGACTGATGTAGACTTGGAGCATTCCAACATGAGAACATCACCCCAACAGTGAAGTATGATGGAGGAGCATCATGACTTGGGGCTGTTTTGCTGCCTCAGGGCCTGGACCCACTTACTATCATTGAGGGGAAAATGAATAACCAATTTTATCAAGGTATTCTACAGGTTAATGTCAGAGTGACTGTCTGCCAGCCGAAGATCAGTAGAAGGTGGCTGATGCAGCAGGACAATGACCTTAAACATCAAAGTGAATCTACTTCAGAACGACCTCAAAAAAGTAAATCCACCTTTTGGAGTGGTCCAGTCGGCGCCCAGACCTCAATTCAATAGAGCTGCTGTGGAATGACCTCCAGAGAGCCGTTCACACCAGACATCCTATCCATAATGGCTGAGCTGAAGCAGTTCTGTGGGAAAAATGGTCCAGAATTCCTCCTGAACCTTGTTCAGGTTTGATCAGCAGCTATCAGAAGTGTTTGGTTGAGGTTATTACTGCTAAAGGAGGTTCGACCAGTTATTAAATCAAGGGTTCACTTACTTTTTCCACCATCACTTTGAATGTTAAATGGATGTGTTCAATAAAAGCATGCTATATTATAACTGTTTGTGTGGTATTAGATCAAGCACATTGTGTTTGTCTATACTTGGGACTTTGATGCAGATCAGATCACAAAAACAAGACAAATTAATGCAGAAAACTAGGTAATTTCAAAAGGTTCACATACTTTTTCTTGCCACTGTATATTGAGCTTTTTGATTTTCTGCCTTATCATGTTTTCAGAGTTCCTCACTCTTTCTCTCGTTCTGCCTTGTCATGTTTCAGCCTCAGCAGTATGTGTTATGATGTGAGTCAGCAGTCACACTTCCCCTTTGACTCAGCAGCTATGGCACATCGAGGCTGTATAAAAGAGGCAGGACAGAGCTGCCAGGACACAGCAGACCGTTCACCCAGAGGAGGCAACAAGAAGAAGACTTGAGCTTATTACAGGTGTGGTATTATTAACATTGTTACATATATCATTATTCATATCAAATGTGTTTAATTTAACCAGATCAACCGTTCATTGCAGCCTGCAACAACAGAAACCATGAAGAGTGCCAGGAAAGATGATACAGGGGTCGTTGGCAGGTATGACTATTTATTTTAAAAATACTTTGATCACTTCAAATTGTTTTTACACTGTAAAAAAAATCTATTAAATTTACGGTAAAATAGGCTACCGGCAGCTGTGGTTGCCAGAACTTCACCATAAATTTTACAGCGAGTGTTTTCTACTGTAAATTTAAATGTAAATATTATCAAAAACTGTAATTTTGACTGAATAGTCCCTAGTTTTGGGGTAATTGTGTCCTTGTGACAATATGGTATTTCTCCATTAATTTTACATGGAATTTTTATGTGTTTTCAAAAGTTTTTCAAAAGTTTTGTACTATTTCCTTGATTAACAGTAATTTACTGTATTATGGTGATGTGCAATTTTTTATTTTACACCCTATTTCTCATGCAATTTGACAGTGTTTTACTGTAATTTCTACAAACATTTTTTACAGTGTAAAAGTAAACTTTGAACTAATTTTCAGGTATGAATTTATGTTTTTGAAGTAAAATTATGTTTCTGAATAATTGTGTCCTTTTTGTGTTGTCCAGTGATTTATCAGAGCAGATTAAAGCAGCCACTAAGGACAATCATGTCAGAGCAGAAAACACAGAGCTGATGCTGAGTTACCAGAAGGGACAGATCACCCTGCCACAGTACAAGGTAAACTAAAGAACTAATGAACACACTTTCTGTTATAATACTGTATGTTTACATTGTCCTGAAAAGAGGATCTTTTTGTTTCTGCCAGGTCCTGCTGTGTTCCCTCTACGAGATCTACAGAGTGCTGGAGGAGGAGCTGGACAGAAACTCTTCTCATCCAGCTGTCGCCCCGATATACTTCCCTCAGGAACTCGCCCGAGTGGAAACACTCGAGAGAGATCTGGAGCATTTCTTCGGCTCAGACTGGAGGAAGAGGGTGATAGTTCCTGCAGCCACACACAGATACCAACAGAGACTACGACAGGTCAGTGTGTATTCTTTTCTGCCACTTTATACAAATATTTCACTTCACTTAAGGGGAAAATATTATACTTTGACTTCACTAAATTTATTTGGTACCTTTATATATATATATATATATATATATAATAATTACGAAATTAAAGTGGAAAATATTGAATTCATTACGAAAATAAAGTCATAAATATTTAATTATTCAGATTTTTAAAATTTATTTATTCTCTTAATTAATTAAATATTTTCTACTTTATTCTCATTATTTCTATTTTTTTTCTAAATGTGGCCCTAATACTCCGTCGTACTTAAGTTACTTTACAGATATCATAAAATGGAACAACAATATTTAATATTTTTATTAGGAGTTATATTTATTTGATACCTTTAGTATGACAGAGTATGAGGGCCACATTTAGAAAAATATATATATTATAATTTCGAGATTAAAGTGGAAAATATTGAATTATTCTGAATTTATCTATCTATCTATTTATTTATTCTCTTAATTATTTCAATATTTTCGACTTTATTCCTTGTAATTCATTTGTTTTTCTAAATGTGGCCTTAATACTCCGTCATACTTTAGTGACTTTACAGATATTATAAAATAGAACAACAATATTTAATATTTTTTAGTATTTATTTATATATTATTATGTATTTATTAGTTAACCTGTTCAGGTCCCCTGATGAGTCCAGTAGACATAACTTTTCTAGGATGTTTAGATTTATGATTACCATCATCTGACTCCACTCCAATGCACAGATTTAATTAAATGAGCACCTATCAGCCAATCACAGCGTTCCACATCATTTAAAGTGGACTGCAGTAGAGCCACACCCCCTTTCTCAGCAACCATGGCAACCGTCATGTTTTAATCTATTATGCATATCATAAAAGTATATAATGTGAATGTTTAAACTGTGTTATATTGCTTTTACATGTCAAAATGACATTTATAGCCTTTACTCCAGCTTCTTAAATATGGAAATATGATTTTGATTATAATGCATCCTGTAGATTATGTACAAAGACTATACAGCTCTGGAGACTTTAGCCACGCTGTATGCTGGATAGATAATTTAATTTTGTTAAAATAATACAAAATATATGCAATGTGTCTTAAAACATCACTTAAACATTAATGTGAGAGAAAGTTTTTCAATTTTCTTATTTTTACTATTGGTGATTTCTTGCATTGGGAATCTCCATCCATTAGAATGGACAGAAAAACTAACACACAATAAAAAAAATTTAATCCACTTTTTTTATCGGTAAAGATTTATGGGTGCATTTAGAGTAGAAGTCCATCATTACAATATTTCTGTGTTTTTGAACCATTATTGGGTTCTGAATGGGTTAAATTAGAGTAGAAATTCACAAGCTAGAAATATTTAAAATAATTAAAAATAACTCTAGCATTACCAGCTGCAACAAAGTGATGAACACATGCATCAATAATTATAAACCAGTGATACAACATATATTATTCATGACTATAACCTGTAGTGGAGTATTTGAAGGTTACAGTATTTTACTTTTACTTCAGTAAAGAACACAAGCACTTCTTTCATCACGACAATAAATAATACTTTTTCTTTTTGATACTTTGTGTACATTGTTCTGACAATACTTCTGTATTTTTACTCATGTAACATTTTTATTCAGGACTTGTAGAGTATTTTGAGACTTACTTAAGCAAAGGATATGATTCATTTTGTGAAATAACGGCGAACACGTCTTTATTTCTCAGATTGGTAAAGAGAGGCCGGAGGTGCTGGTGGCCCACGCCTACACTCGCTATCTTGGTGACCTATCAGGAGGTCAAGTACTGGGGAAAATTACCCAGAAATCTCTGGGGCTGAGCAGCAAAGAGGGGCTTTCGTTCTTCTCCTTCCCAAGTGTGACCAGCCCCAACCGCTTCAAGCAGCTCTACAGGAGCCGCATGAACAGCATCGAGCTGACGGAGGAGGAGCGGGCGGCCGTGCTGCAGGAGGCCGTGGCCGCCTTCGAGTGCAACATCCAGGTAAGAACACAGAGAACACATTTACTGTTTGCATGGACAATGTACACTGTAAAAAATGTCTGTAGCTTTTACGGTAAAAAAACTACTAAACCATGACAGTAAAAGACCATAAAATGATAAATGAGTTAATTCAGTTTCAGTAACAATGAAACACTGTAAATGTATATATCAGCCAAAACAGTATTTTTTACATTTTCTTTTTTAAAATACATTACTCCACTGTAAAATACACTGGCACCGTGTTTGTAGCAAAAATATACTGTAATATATACAAGCCATCACTGTAATTTTTGCCTTTATTTTTTGTAAAAAAACAACTTTTCTCATTGTTAAATGTACTAGCACCATATCTCTAACAAAAATATACTGTAATATTTAATGGTAAAATCTTTAATTCATGCGTCATTTATAAAATATTTTCTTTTCAATTATATGGCAGAACAGCGTTTCTTTTGAAGAATTTTTTTACGGTAAAATATGGAATAAAATTGCAATCTTAACAGTGCTAATATCATTTTACCGTAATATTACAAAAAGTTGCACCGTGTTTATTACGGTAAAGTTCTGGAAACCACAGCTGCCAGTGTTTTTTACAGTGTAGTTAGTGACCAATAATAACATCTATAACTGCAGTGAAACTCACAATAAGAGGAACTGAATCTGCCAACGCTGTGCTGTTTCCCTCAGGTTTTTGATGACTTGCAGAAAATGCTGAGTGTCACAACAGAAACAGTGGACCAATCACAGGACAACGTTCTCAAAACTGCCATGTTCCCACGTTCCCCCATGATGCAGCTCACTGTGGGGCTGTGCATCGCACTCACCACTATTGGGATGGGGATCTATGCTTCGTAGACTTCATCAGCACAATGTGAATGCACATACTGCACTTTAACTCACTTTACTTTGGGGCAGTCTGTGGCCTAGAGGTAAGGATTGGAGGACTGACGGGTCAAGGACTGAAGTGCCCTTGAGCAAGGCACCTAACCCCCCTGCCACTGCTCCCAAACTAACGAAATAACGAAAACTAGAATTGAAAAACATTTTAGTTAACTGAAATAAAAACGAAAAACGTTTTTTGAAAAATGATAACTAAGTGAAACTGTATTTTGTGGTTACAAAACTAACTGAAACTAGTAAAAATGTCCTTAGTTTTCATCTTTGTCAACTTTTTTCATATGTAAACATTTTTGGTTGATATGAAATTTATTTCATCTATTTGGTTTTATGACTTAGTAAACATATTGGACCTTAGATGGATCAGACAAAGGAAACATTTATTGTGACTATTATAACCTTGGAACACTGGTGAGTCAAAAGTATAGGTTCAATTTCCCCATTGTGGGACTAATAAGAGAATTTCATTCTAAATCTTAACCCTCCTGTTATGTTGCGGGTCAAATTGACCCATTTCAAAGTAAAAAAATATTTTTTTTAAAAATAGTCAAATGTATTTTTTCAAAAACAGAATAAGTTGAAAATTTCAATTAAAAAAACAAAAAACATTGTATTTTATATGTAGTTTTAACATGCATTTTAAAAAAAAGAAAGTGAATTATCCTCAATGAACCATGGTCGATGAGGTAAAGATTGCACTAAATATTGATTGAAATGGTTCATAATGGAGTTATTAATGAATATAAACAATGCTTATTGGGAATTTTTAGTTTCTGACACTTTTGGATAATTAAACATGTCCTAAAAACATTATTGCTGTTCCTGAGGCGAACATAACAGCAGGGTTAAATTACTTATCACCAGGCCTGTTAATCAGCTGAAAAAAAGATTGCACAATTTGCTGTGATTTATCGCTTTCTCCCCATTTGGGACAAAAGCTTGTTATAATATTTGCCTATAAAGGGGAGACCTTTGAAAACCCATATTCATTCAGATATCTTGAGGTGAGAGGTCAAGGCACCACTTTCAAAATGGACATGCCAGTTTTTGCTTCACCATAATGTAGCCTGATTTCCCATCTTCTTCATATATCAAAAACTTTTTTAATGCATTAAATATTTCACCTTAATTGCATGAATGAACATAATTAATTTTGATAAAAAATTAAATCTGTGATTCACCTATAAACCACTAATCCAACTGAACAAAATTTTCTTAAACTTGTCATTTATATGAACTTTGTTAAAACAATCATACGCTGTAAAACTGTATTTTTATGATTTCTCTGTTGAATAAAACAATTCAAAAGTGATTTCAAATACTTTAATTCTTTACACATCATGCAGAAACATCTTTTGTGTGACAGTGATATTTTTTTTTCTCCTTTTAATACAAATTCTGAGGTGCAATCATGTCTAGACTGATAGTAAAATCCATATCCAACAGAATCTAACCATACTCTCTTCACTATGACTGGAAAGCAGCATGAATAAGCAGACCAAAACTATTTACAGCAACAATAATATGAACATGTATAAGAGCACAGATGCTCTACTTGACTCTGTAGAGCACTTTCCTCTGCATGCGGTGCTGCAGCTCTCCTCTCCTCAGCATCAGGTGCAGGACTTTGTAGATGGCGTGCTCTGGATATTTCTGTAGAGCGATACAGAGAGACAAAGAATAAAGATTATTCACAGCACTCAGATCAAAATGTTTATATTTTTCCTTTGTCTGCTGCTTTGTGTTGTTTCTTTACACTAAAGTGGTTTCATGTTGCACCAGTTAGTGTTCAAGGTCCTTTTTTTTATTTTTTAGAATTGGTGGTTGTGGGCAGTGGATGTTTAGGGGGAGATAGCAGGTCAACAATAAATGCCACATAGAAGTGGTGAACATCAGCTGAAAGCTGTGAACCTGAAGATTAATTTGAGATGGAACTCAACACTGTGTGTCAAGTTGTTCTGGTCAAAAATATCTAATAAAAATGACTTAATTTACTGAAACCTATTAGGGTGTATCAAGGGTCATAACATTTATATGCCGCCATCTGAAGTCCATTTCAGTAAGTAAAATTAAAGTAAATTTAATTTTAATTTTTTTTAAGTCCAATGTCATTTCTTTTTGTGCTTTTAGTTTGTTGTTAGTTAACTGTATTTGATATGTTTTATTTCTGCTGTACAGCACCTTGTAACTCGTTTTTGAGAGGTGCTATATAAATAAAGTTATTATTATTATTACTTCCATGTTGAACTGGGAGTTGTTGCAGCAACTGTTGCAACAACTCCCAGTTGTTGCAGCAACTGTTGCAGCAGTTGTTGGGTTGATACCCTTTGTTACACAGATTTGGTGCCAATTATGCAATTTTATACATATTGAGAATGGATAAAAATGGTCAAAAAACCCTCCAGAAGTTCAAAAACTTTGGTCATTTTGGAGATTTCTGTATTTTCAGCGATTGGATCATAAGCAACTCAGTTCTTCAAACTGCTGAGAAACCCTCTTTTTGTCAATATACCGAGGGAAGCCGACGGGCTGTCTGAACGCTGAGTGTTAACAGTGGGGAAAAATAAACAATTTGTGCCCTTTCTGCAACACTTTATGGTAGAAATGTCTTTAATGATTTATTCAGTGGAGGACAGCTGCAGAGAGTCCTGTAACTGCCACGTCATGACATTTATAGAGCATGAAGCAGTGGTGCAGCACCAGATGCTTCAAGGTGAATTCTCCCCTGTTCTAGTTTTGTCACACTGACCTGTTTGGTGAAGTCCTGGACGATGCTGTGCTCAGAGACCTGGGAGCCGATAGCGAACCGTCTCTTCAGCTGCTTCTCCACACGTGAGATCATCTCCTGGTCCTCCTGAGAGGTGAAGCCCTCCACTCCTACACACAACATGTTGGAGAGATGTTAGGAACAGAACAATTATTGTATTGTGTCCAGTGGTTAAGTACTGTACTTAAGTACAGTTTTGAGGTACTTGTACTTCACTTGGGTATTTCCATTTTATGTAACTTTATACTTCCTCTTCACTACATTTGGAGGTAAATATTGTACTTTTTACTCCACTACATTTAGCTGATAGCTTTAGTTACTTTTGGAGTCAAGATTTACCATAATTTTTTTTTTAATTACTGCATTTAAATTAACCTTATAATGGAATATTTAGTTAAATGAGCCCAACCTTTACAAAATTAAAACACTGCTTACATAAATGAATCAACACAAATCTAATATTAAATTTAGAACATATGAAATAATCTGAGTGGATCCATTCTGCATAACAAGTACTTTTACTTTTGATACTTCAGTAAGTTTGAATGCAGGACTTTTACTTGTAGTGGAGTAATTTCACACTGGTATTAGTACTTTTACTTAAGTAAGAGATCTGAATACTGTAGTATTTGTAGTTTTTTCCACCTATTTTCGGTCTCTCTCGAGGTTTTACAGGCATTTTAGGCCTAAATGGGTCACACTTCCTGCTGCATGCCTCGGTCTGAATCGGCTGTGCATAGTTGTTGTAGATTTGTAATATGCTAGCTTAACCTTCCAGAATTTAAACTGTCCTTTTCGTTTATTTTCTCGAAGGAGCTCCACACAGAACCTTTTGATGATTTTATTAGTCCCTGCATATTTCTGCTGTTTGTATGATGTGCACCATATACTGGCACTCGGTAAAACAACGCTCCTTTTTCGTCGCATGACTCTTTCGATTTTCCATCAAAGTTAATGACTATTCGAGAATCCCTGCCCATCCCTACAACACACAGACACACACACACACACACACACACACACACACCTGAAAGGCTGCCAGACAGCGCAGCATCCAGTGTGGACACCTGGAAGAGCCTGAGGGCCTCGTCCACCTCTTCCTCTCCAGCCACCGCCTGCAGCTTCATCTTAGCCAGAGACTCTGCGATCCGCACCACGGCCTCCAGCTGCCTGCACAAGCACAAACATACAGGATTAATACAGAAGTTACTGCAGAAGATGGAGAACAAGGTATACATAGCTGTGTTTCCACTAGGGGGAAAAGTCTCAGGCCACACCCTCTGAAAATTCCGCTCACTCTGTGTGTCTCCGCTACAAGTTAGCCCCCAGAGGGATTTAGAGACTCTGGAGGTGACGTATGGTTTTCACCGTCGCCAATTGTGCACAACGCCAGCACCTGAAAGCAGCATGGCTAATTATGCACAGAGCGTCCACTGATCATAAACATAGTGATCATGAATTAAGACCTTGCTGACTGTGCACAGAGTGTCCGGTGCTTGTTATAAACAAACGAAACAAAAGAGATTGCTAAGTGAACACCTCCTGTAGCAGCAGCACATACACACTGTACTGCTACAGAGCTAACTGTAGCTAACTGCCGCTAACGGCGGCTCTTCTTAACAAACCGGCCTCCGGCTCGTTAGCGGCTCCTTAAGAAGAGTAAGAAAAAGTCACTGGATTTGTCTCCCGTTGCTTTCTTGAAAAATAGTCGCTAAGGGGGTCTGAAAAGTCGCTAAATTCAGCAACAAAGTCCCTAAGTTGGGAACACTGCTTTGCCGGCTTTTAAAAATGGCGCGTGTTGTTGTGGTGTAGAGTACTACGTCACATCCCACTTAGCGATCTATCCAATCAGTAACCAGGCTGTTTTCAGGGGAGAAAAAAGACCCTGCTCTTTTACAGGGACTAAAAAAGTCCTGACAAAAGCCGGCTCTGGACTGCTCGTATTCAAATTAGGGGCGTTACGGCGAGTGAGACCCGCCTCATTCCGGGTATTGGACTTGTATTACCCAGTAGTGGAAACAGCCCTCATGTGTAAACATACCTGACAGTGATGGGGATGGAGGGTCTTTTGTCCGTCTCTCTTTCATGCTCCCTGGCTCCGGTCCTCATCACCACGTATCTGTTCTTCAGCTTCTCTGCAGCCGCAGCAGAGAGCCGAGGGCCACATTTACTGCAAGCAGACAGTCACAACTCATTATACGCATGTGCTCAATAGAAGCAAACACAATTTGATCTTGAGTGGAAAAAAGCTGTGTAGCTGTTGTGTCATCAGAAAGAGACTCACGTTCTGGAGTAAGCGATGTATTTCTTGAAGGTGGCCAGAGGAATCTCTCCCTCCACGCCCTCTGTCTGCGTCTGAGCGCTCAGGTGGACGTTCATCACGTGACGAGCCAGCGTCTGACAAACATAATGAATATTAACACTGCATTCTTTTAAAGACCAAAAGATTTTCACAGTCCCAGACTAAAAACTGATAGTCTTTAGTAAATCTAGGAGTTTTACTGGAGTCACAGCGCTCCGTCATCTCCATCGTTAAGTTTAAGGTAGTAATCTCCTCTGTTTAACAACAACAAAAATGAGTAATAAATAATCAATGATTAACTTAATGAAAGTTGATAGAGCTGATAACTATAATAATTCAATTAAATAAATTATAATTAAATAGGTCAATGCACTCACGTACTGGACTCAAAAAAAAAAGAAAATGTCACAATTTCATTTCTAAATGTTCCTTTCCTTTATTCTTCCTTATATCTATTTTTACTGTAAAATAGTCAACGTTTCATGTGATAAAAACAGAAACCCTTTTTCAGCTTTGTGAGGGGCATTTTGTGGCGTCTTCTCTTCTTTTTGTTCTCGTTTTTTTTTTTTTCAACACAAACCACTGCACACACTAGAGCAGCTGGAGCCAAAAGCTGCTTCTTCTCCTTTTGTAAGTTTTTACTAAGAAAAAATTGCATGGTAGGAAAAAAAATGCTAAAAGAATCTAGTTGTAGAATCTAAAAAGAGTCTAGACAAAATCCTCTTGTAAATAGTGACTCTGCAGGATTCACAGTCTGTCTAAAATCTCAGTGTGAGACTAAAAACTCTAAACACTTGTCTTTAGATGTGAGCAGGTGTGAGCTGATAGTTTTCCAGGAGTCTTTTCCAAATCTTTTCAAAGTCTTCTGATGTATACTGTAGTAGCATTATACGTGTCTCCTCACCATGTCTCTCTGCTGGTCGTGGAGGTCTTTGATGATGAAGATCATGTCGAAACGGGACAGGATGGTGGGCATGAAGTCGATGTTGTCCTCGCCCTTCGTGTCGTCCCAGCGGCCGAACACGGAGTTAGCAGCAGCCAGCACGGAGCAGCGGGAGTTGAGGGTGGTGGTGATGCCAGCCTGCAGGGAGTCAAGGTGTTAGTCTGTCACTACAGTGAGGACATTGTGGGTTATTTTTTTACTTTTTAAAAAACACACAGATGAGTGATACCTTAGCGATGGAGATGGTCTGCTGCTCCATGGCTTCATGGATGGCCACTCTGTCATCCTCTCTCATCTGGAGAACAAAAAGTTTTTTTTAAACCCTCTAAACTCCAAAAAGACAGCAAAATTACACAATGTATCAGTAAAAAAACAGGTATTATCAGATTTTCAACTTTCTGATGGTCCTTGAACAGATCATGTGTGACAAATGCTTTCCTCAGAAGAAGTAACCTAATCAAAGCTTAAAAATCTGCCATAAAAAAAGTTATTTGCACCAACTAGATCCTGCAAAAAACATGAAATTCTGCACTTCGCTACTAGGAAGTCATGATTGACTCAGCTGAGACCAAACTAATTTTAACCTTTCCTGTGCTCTCATCTATGCTGGTTGTAAAAAACTTAAATAGTTTAATATTTATTATGTTCATAACAATTGTGGGCACTAGGAAAAATGTATATACAGAGTGCATTTTATTCCAATTTTTAAATAAATGATCAAAGAAATTCAATCTGCTGCTTTTTAGGGCTGGGAGATATATCAATATCAAAGATGTATCGATATATTTTTTAAACGTGATATGGAATTAGACCATATCGCATATATGGATATAGTTCAAATTTGCACTGTGATCCTTGCTCCAGGCAAGCTGCTACTTTTATTTAAGATATATTTTTTTTTATTTAAGATGTGCACTTTATGGAGCTTTGTTTAGTTAAATAAAAAAATTTAAAAAAGTTACTACAGTCATACAGAATTTATTTTCACTTAAATAAACAATTTCATAAAACTACTTGTGACATGCCATATTTGACTTTGACTGAACATTTGCTCTCACTTTGCGATAAAAATAACAGGATATATATCGTATATCAATATTCAGACTAAACATATCCGGATATGACTTCTGGCTGATATTGCCCAGCCCTACTGCTTTTCTTTAATGATTCAAGGCATTGCATTTGTGTTATACAGCACAAAGGGCATTTTTAAGTCCTGCCTACTTTTGCCATGACTGTGCTGTTTCCATAGAGGCTCAGGAGTTCTTTATTGCAGTGAAAAACAAGGCCACAGTGAGAGAAATGGGACAGGAGCTAATCTTGCGACACAAAATCCTTTTTACCTTGTCAAACTCGTCGATGCACACAACTCCCCCGTCGGCCAGCACCATGGCTCCGCCCTCCATGATGAACCCTCGGGTGTTGGGGTCCCTCAACACAGAGGCGGTCAGACCAGCTGCACTGCTGCCTTTACCTGAAGTATAGACCTGACGGAACAGAAAGACTCAGCATCAGCCACTCAGTTTACATGCTAGCTGAACATTGTGTGTAGCACTGAGGCAGGAGAATGATATCTACCCCAATAGGTGAACATCTCTCCACAAACTTGAGCAGCTGAGACTTGGCGGTACCAGGATCTCCCAGCATCAGCAGGTTGATGTCCCCTCTGCGAGTGAGACCGTCAGGCAGCCTGGAAGACAGGAAGCGTTACTAAAACAGGCGAGGACAAGGTTTACACGACTCTGTGCAGAGATGGACTGCATCAGGTGGCCTCACCTCTTCCTGGAGCCTCCAAACAGCAGACAGGTGATGGCCTTCTTCAGGTCGTCGCTGCCGTAGATGGAGGGAGCGACGGAGCGCGCCAGAGAGTCGTAGACGTTGGGAGTAGCAGCCAGAGTTCTCAGCTCCTCCTCCTCCTGAGGGGAGACGGATCCAGTCGCACCTCGACCTGGAGGAAAACACAAAACCACATCAACATCCAACCTCTTCTATTTGTTAAAATAGCACCAAATTAGAGCTGCAACAATTATTAAATTAATCAAACAATAATCAATTATGAAATTAAAAGTTATATTTCAGTCAAAACTATTCAGAGCAGTGAAGCTTATAGTTTTTTGAAGTTTGATAAAATGCTGCAGTTGTTGTCATCCATACATGTTTGATATCAGTTGAGTTCAGTTTGACTGAATACTTTGTTGGTCAGTCTGTGGGTTTGACTCTCATTGTGGAGAAATAAAAAGACTGAAGTGAGATGAATAGACTGAGAATTTTCTTATATTAATGCTTGAAATCGCATTAATATCGTATCGTGACTCAAGTATCAAGATAAAATCATATCGTGTGGCCTCTGCTGATTCACACCTCTAATACATTATCCTCTTTACCTGCTCCTTCTGTGTCCACCGTGATGCCAACCACTCTCAGGTAGGATGCACGGATCCCCACACCGGTACTTTTCTCGTTGCCTCTGGCCTTGACAGCAGCCATCTTCTTGATGGAGTAGATCCCCATGATGGTCACTCTGTTGCCTGGAACCACACGGTCACACAGATACCTGAGAGGAGGAGGAGGAGGAAACAGTTTGATCAAACAGGATTTAAGCAGCAGAACACAGAAAGGTTTTGTTTCTTGAGGGTGTTCCCCTCACCGATCACAGTAGAGCTGCAGGTGACGGGGCATCTCTCCATGCGGCACGGCGTCTGGAGACTCCTGCAGGCGGAGCGTCTGGAAGTCCACGCAGACGCAGCGGTCCGGGATGATGAAGTAAGGGTCCACGGGACACTTCACCCTACCAGGATTATTATCGCTGAGGGAAGAGAAAAGTTGTTGGACATAATAAAAATTATTGTTTGTACAGATTCTTCTAAAAACCAAGAACATTTCAACTACTTTCAAGGAACCTAAAACAAATTTCCAGATTCCATTAAGTTTATGAAGCCATAAAACCAAATAGATGAAATAGATTTCATATCAACCAAAAAGGTTTATGTATGAAAAATGTTGACAAAGACGAAAACAAAGGACATTTTTACTATAATTTTAGTTAGTTTTGTAACCACAAAATACAGTTTCAGTTAGTTATCGTTTTGTAAAAAACTCTCGTTTTTATTTCAGTTTTTGTTATTTCGTTAACTATAATAACCTTGCCTCTCACCTGTTGCACTTGCGAGGCAGAGCGTAGCCCTGCAGGCCTGGAGGCAGAGGGATGTTACTGATGATGTTGCGGCAGCCGCGACACTGCAGACACACCTTGGTGGCCTTGGCCCTCACTGCGGTGGCCGAGATGATGATGCCGTGCACCTTCACCAGACGAGACACCTGCTCTGACTGCAGGGGGAGAGGAGGAGAAGAATTAAAATAAATAAAATATGACCAAACAGTCGATTGTGACTAGAGATGTTCCGATGCAATTTTTCCTCCCAATACCGATTCTGATACTTGTGCTGTGGGTATTGGCCGATACCGAGTACTGATCAGATACCAGTATGTTATAAAACAAGTATCATACTACACCTACATGACTGTGATCAAGTTAAACCCTTTGTACAACATGAATAAATACTTTATTTTTAGATAAAACAGTATACAAAACAGTAGTGCAACAGCACCTTAAATAAATACATTTGGGGGTCCGGGGGCATACTCCCCTGGAGAACATTTTTGCCCTAAAAGCCTAAATTTGGTGCCTCTCGCACATTCTAATGAACAAGTAAATAGATTACTAATTTAATAAATTACGTGGTATCAGATCGGTGCCTGGACTCCAGTACTCGCCGATACCGATGCCAGCATTTTCGGCAGTATCGGAGCAATTTCCGATACTGGTATCGGTATCGGAACAACTCTAATGGTGACTCTGGGAATATGGGACACAGAGAGGTCTGCGGGTACCTTGAGGCCACGAATGGAGGCGTGATGTGCGTCGCTCTTCAGCGTGACCTGGATGTCCTGGACCGTCTCCTCCCCTGCAGGACGGGGACGGGTCACCTCATCTGCCACCTCCTTAGCAGCTTCCTCCAGCTGTGAATTAGACCAAACGCTTAGAGAGAAACAAAGGCAACCAGGGCCAAACGGGAGATTTCATGACAGCTGTAGTGACTGACCAGTGGCAGGTTCTCAGAGGGAACCTTGTAGAGACAGTCTGACAGATCCTCGTCAAAGCTGGCCAGGTCCTCCATCTCCACGTCCACCCAGTACTCCCCCAGGGTGTAGTGTCTCTTCAGCTCATCTCTGATTTAAGACAAATAAAAAAAATCAAACCAATATTGTAGGTGACAGAGTTGTGAAGTGATTAACTGTTGCACTTAATCAAATGGGAGACTAATAAAAGACAGTTTATATCATTCTGACATTTTCTCTGACATATGGGTCAAGCTCCAGAAATGCTGAGGCCTACATTCCTTTTTCCTGTTTCTTTATTCAGACCCTCTCTTTATTAAATCACATTTGCTTTCATACTCCACATTCCAACCCTTTGAGCAGATAAATGTGGCTTATTTAAATTGAAGATGTATTTTTTAATAATGTATATGATAATGTATATATACACATTTATTTTATTCATTTGTTTTGGGATTAGATTATTTACAAATGCATACAGAAACATTGTTATTGTTTGCCTGGCATTGTTTTTGTGGTAGTAAACGGCTTCGAGGGGGGAAAAAGCTGATTTTTTTCATTTTTTGTATAAGGAGTCCAAATGTAGATGACCTTGATGACATCATGGTATTTTTTAGATTTTATAAAGCTCCTCCAGATTCACTCAGGACTTTATCAAACTGTTTTCCCGGCTGATGTTAGGCCTCATGGTGTGAAGGATAACCTTAGCATATACGTTTTAGACTCATCCACTATCACTGAATACACTTAATACACACTTTTGTTAGTCTGGTCGCTAATCACATCCATCCGCTCTCACCACCGCATCATTTCCATGCAGTCCTGGTGGTCATTTTATCATGAACTGACCTGTATTTATATGTGAAGCCGGTCCGGTCGGTCCCCACTCTGAACTGGCGGAGGAACTCACGGAACCGTTTCTTGATCTGGGTCTTCTTCTGAGCGCCTTCATCCACGCCATGTCCCTCTCCTCCTCCGAAGCTGTCGCTGTAGTAGACTCCCGGGTCGTCAAAGCCAGACATACTGAACCAGGTCGGGGAGCAACACGGCACGAGTTAAAGTAGATACCGGGGAGTAGTTTTTCTTAATTAATAGAAAAACAGGATGGTTGTGAAGTGCCAGAGACAAAGCTGCTCAGAGTTTCTGTTCCGCGGCAAAAACTGAACTCTTTCCTGTCTGTTTCCCGCGACTCGCTGCTCGGAACGCCCCCTGCTGTCCTCTGATTGGCTGGAAGGGGTTGATGCCTGTTGCTATTGGTCGAAGCTGCTGTGGGAGGCGTGTCTTTGATTTGAAGGTGGAGTTTGTGAGGACTGGTGGCGCGAAAAAGACAAGAGGAGGAGGAAGCAGCAGCATGGGGACTATCAGCACAAAGAAACACTGAAGTGCAATCACTTGAACAGAAACACACATTTTATCACCATTAATAATAATAACAACAGTAACGCTGTTTCGTTGAGCTACCCCTAGCTCCCTTTGTTGACAAAATTGTAATCTGTATTTACAATGGTTGAAGTTTAAACTATTTAACTTAGTCATTTTAGAGGGTTATTTATTAAATTACAGACCATGTGTTTAAAGCTACAGTGAACAGTGAGCCCTTTCTGCCCTACAAAATCTAACTGCAGTAACTATGCAAAGGGAAAAATGAGAAAACTGCTTTAAAGTGTTTGTTTTTTTTTAACGTTTTTTAACTACTAGGTAAGTAAGTGATATGACACTTATTTCTACATGTATTGATGATGTCATTTTTATGCTAAAAATAACTATGATTTATTTGACCTTTGACCCCAAAAAGTAGTTACTGCATTGCTGTAAAAGGTTCTAATAGTAATGCAGTAACTACAATGTCGTCTTCTTTCAGCTTTTATATTTTTTTTCCAGTGAAAAAACATTTTCAAATTGATTTTGTTATGTGTTTTTAAAAGTGTTTAACAACTCTATTCAAAGATTTGTGTATTTTAGACTTAATATTATAAAGTAATGTTATATTTTAGTCTTGATATACTTTTATCTCACTTTTTTACTTAATCACTATCTAGATAATAATTTCCCTTTCAAATAAATGTATAATTTCTATTATTTTTATTTTTAGATTAGTATATATATATCCAAAGCAGACGGTGGTAAGTGCAATTACTTCTTGGTTTTGAGTTGGATTTTGTGGTTTTTATATCATTATTTATCTGAAATAAAGCAAAATTGAAATCTAAAACTTTGTCACAAGATAAAACAGACATCAGGGGGTTCATTTTTAGTTATAACTCAATTTTGACCAAAAATGTAGTTACTGCAGTTAGACTTTGTAGGGCAGTATAACATCCAACATTTATCTTAAAGGGACAGTTTACCTCAAAATCAAAAATACATTATTTGTCCTTTTACCTGTGGTTCTATTTATAAATCTTGGTTGTTTGGTGTGAGTTGACAAGTTTTGGAGATATGCTTTTTCTTAAATACAATGGACATTGAGGGTGTAAAGGTCTCTCAGGTTTGTAGATTGGAAGTAAAGACACACTGGAGAAAAAGAGTGGTCTCAATGAATGCAGGCCTTTTATTCAGGTCACAGGTAAAGTTATGCAGCGCTGGACTCAGACTGACATAGTTCTCACAGGATCCCAGTCAGTTAATAATTCACATTTAATCCTCTACAGAAGTTGGATTTAAGCGCAACCAAGTTCTATTGGCCAGTTATCAATGATGTGGACAGGCCAACAGCTGTCCAAGTCTTGTTAAAAGATTGTGATACACAGTGTGTGTGTGTTATTACAGGCACGTATCTATGAGCTACATTATCATTATCATAGTCTGGTTACTGAAGATAATCCACAGACCTTATTGTGAACGGTTTCATGTAGGAACTATAGCAGAAAGAAAAACATGTCTCCTACCTCATTGACAATCCATTCTCATTGTATGTTCACTGGAGGATTGTTTTCACATTATATTTTAGAGATTTAAGCACATAGAAACTCCTGCTTCACCAGGTGATTCTGCTGAACTGCACATGCATTATTCTGCAGGTGAATTTACAAGAAAAACACATTTGAGTGAAGGCAGACTTTAATATTTTGAATTTTTCCATATTCAGAATCTGCATATCAGATGTTGCATCTCCAGAGGAAAGAGACAAAGCAGCTCTCACGTGTTGCAACAAACATTATTTAAGCCCATACTGTCAAATTTCATAAATGCTGGGGATTAATCCTTAAAAAAATCCCCATATCTTTTTCAATAGTAAGCATAAACAAAGAGCCCCAGTTCTGTCACTGGTTTTGAAGGAGTTGACTTTGATTTGAATAAATGATTATAATGAAAGTAATGATAATGAACCACATTTCTAAATGTGTTAAAAAAATATCCTCACAATCATTAAAACATCAATCTGTCCTCCCTCATGTACAGTTTTGTGTTACAGCCCTTTTTTCTTAAAATACAAACACCTTCACCTGTTAGCAAAAGTGCTTTATTCAGCCAAGCAAACACAAAAATAACAATAATCTCCGTTGACCTACAAATGTAACTAATATTTCCTTCCACATCATTGATAGGTCCTGGGTAACAGGCAGCGTGATCTGCAGGAGCAAGCGCTTCAGCGTTGTTCAGTAACTCATACTGGTTGCTGGATCTTCCTGATTTATGTGTCCCATTCAGGAGATGACTCCGTGCTTTCTGCCCGTCTGGATGAAAGCGTCGACGCAGTGGTCGATGTCTTCGTCTGTGTGGGCGGCGGAAATCTGAACGCGGATTCTGGCTTTGCCCTTTGGTACGACTGGGAAGGAGAAACCGATCACATACACTCCTGTGGAGGGAAGAGACACAGTTACCAGAGCCTCAAACACACCACACATCAACTGAAACAAACAAACACAAAGCATATATATCACGAGTAAATGCCAAATAGCAGAAATGTATGTATACAATGTGTATAGAATGCATGTGTATGTCTTATTGTTTATATTCTCATTCTGTCTTCTATATCGACTGGATCGATCCAGAGACCAGCATGGACATTATTATCGAGAAGATGAGTAGCAGAAAATTGCTGCCACTTTCGGCTACAGCCCATATTCCAATCTTATCTGGCCTCCCACAAACAGCCCTGGCTCGAGGCTGTCTGGTAAAATTCCCCTTGAGTGCTGCAGCAGGAAAAAATCCTTTTTAGAGAAAAAACTATACTATCTAGGGACAGTTAACTTTAGTTAAGCATCCCTGTTGCTTGATTTCTTGTGATTAGTTTTATATATTGTATGTTTGTTTTATAATTTTTTCTTGTACATCTAATCTGTTGATGGCGTGCTCTATACTTCTATGTTTACTTTTTAGCCCCTGTCCCCTCCCCCTCAAAGGGCCTTACTGACCTGGTTAAATAAAGGTTAAATAAAATAAAATAAAACTAGACATGATATCTTTTATAGGAAATTGGTAAAATGAATGTGTTGCCACATAACTACTTTAACAACTACATGTAACTATGGACTGGCTGGGGATCAAGAATTGACAACTTTTTTATATTTTTATCTATATTTTGTCATTTCAGACAATGTGCTACCTTACCGTGTTATCTGGATTATAAAATTACACCACTGGCAAACAACAGGAACTGGGATACCCCACCCAGATATTATGTTGGCCCACTGTTGAGTACATTTCTATTCAAAAATCCTAATCAAGAGGTCTCCTGCTTCTATATGGAAAACTTGTGGGTCAAGTGGGTCACAATGGATTATGTACTATGTGAATTTTGATTTTTTTAAAAGTTGATCAATACTAAATGAAAGGAATGATATCGAAATTATTTTTTATATGAAAAAATAGGAAAATATAGATTCTATTTTATTGTTTTTTTTAAGCTACATAAAATTGGGGTAAATGCCATATGGCAACAATTTACCAACTAAACTCTTAAAATATATATTTAACAAAATATTTCCAACATTTAAGCAATTTAATGTAAGCTAAAAAAAAACATTAAGACATTTTTATCATGTTTAGGTAATAATAAATGCAATGTAGAGATAATGTTTATCCATTACTTTAAGCTAACAATCATTTAAGGACACAATGTAGAATACAGCTGATATGAAAGAGCTATGAGTAAATAATGGCACATTTTATAATGTCCCGGGGATCAGGGTGTCTCACCGAGCTTCAGCATATCATCGGCCATCACAGAGGCCAGCCGTGCGTCGCCCAGCATCACGGGACAGATGGGGTGAGCCGAGCCTGCGATGGTGAAGCCCGCCTGCGTCATTTTGTTCCTGAACCTGAACGCACGGCAGAGGAAAGAATGTTACGGCCACGAATACATGACTGCATCGTCACATCCTTCGTCAAGGAGGCAATGTCTTCAGTGTGGTTTTATCATCTGTTTGTCAGCAGCACATTTTTAGAGCAGATCCAAATTACAGGGCGGATACACAAATTATTTTCCACTTTCATTAACATTCAGTGAAGTGGTGATCTACTGTAAGCAAAGGTGGTCAAATCCTGCTGTTTGATCTTTATGAAGAGCTGCCTTCCCATGTTCCCCTGTCTTTTTTAATGACTGTGTCCAGCAAAAAAAAACCAAATCCTTCAAGCAAGTCAATTCTGCTAAAGAGAAAAGGAAAAGATAAAATATGCATATGATGTCTAGGAGTGTAGCTTGAGTATAATGTGCCTGAAGGCAGCATGTGGGCGTTAATGACTAAGGTTAAGAAACAAGATGCACTGCACTTATATTCGCCTATATACTGCATCTAAAACATCTGAGCTGCCAGGGCAGCTCATATATTAGCTCATTGGGTTACTGTTTAAGAACAATATAAACACATTGCCACAGTTAGGGCACAGTGGTAGTTATGACTGGAAAAAAACAAACAGCTGTAACATCCTGATTTCCATTTCTGATTTTTCACAAACTACTTCCAAATAGGGGAGATTCTGAATCAGAATTATGATGTGAATGAGCTCAAAATATAAGGACAACTTTGGAATCATGGTTGTAATTTATGCAGCCATTTCAGAGGTTTTAAATGTGTCAACAACAACTGACTTTCAGAAAAAGTCATCTTGAAGTAAAAATCTCTGTCTACAATATCAGCTTGGCTATTATGAATAATTTTGTGAACGGCCTTCCTACTATCATGCTATGCTTGTATATTGTGAAGAAGTAACATGCACAGTGGAACTAGGACTCATGATCTCTCTCAGGACCCAGAACTTTATCACAAAGTTGAATTAGAGACATTTTGTCTTAAGTTTTTTTTTATCTTATCGTTTTATAGAGTTATCTAGTTTAGACTTGAGTGTAAAATAACATTGGAAGTTTCAAGAAAAATGCACTACTGAGTTAAGGAATGTTTTTTTCTTACATGATCAATCCCAAAGTGTATTTGATCCCAAAGTGTTTTCTCCCCGACGTGCTAGTAAATTGGCGAGCTTGACTCACACAATATCTTTAACACAGATAATCCCACCCCACCTCGAAACAAACGAACCTCATGGTTTTGGCTGTCATGCTCTGTGAAATCTCATTGGAGGCGAGCAGCAGCTCCACGGCCCGGGTGGAGCAGCCCACCACAGGAGGGGGGAGTGAATTGGAGAACAGGTACGGCCGTGAGCGCTGCCTCAGCAGGTCGATGAGAGGCTTCGGGCCAACTGTGTAGCCACCTGAAAGGGAAAATGGAGAAGACACAGACTTGGCAGTTAGATTAGCTTAGCATAGCATAAAGACTGAAAACAGGGGGTAACTGCTAGCCTGGCTCTGTTACATTATGCAGGGTTCATGTTAGAGAGTATTAATGTTATTTAAAGTATTATATTATAAATTGTTATTAATTATTTTAATGTATTTAGTGTAAAGAATTGTTTTTAGCTTTATGGCATGATTCTCTGTGTAATTAACTGCTCTCTGTAGAAGCACTTTGTAAGCTGCTGTTTTTAAAAGGTGCTATATAAATAAAGTTGTTATTATTATTATTATTGTTGTATAATAAAGCTTTTATTATTGAGTTTAGCACAAAGACAGGAAACTGCTAACCTGGCTCCGTCCAAAGGAAACAAATCCACTTACATCAGCTCATGTTATTATTATTGTTAACATGTTGTATCTTGTTGTTTAATAGGAAAAAAAACTGGAGTGTGTGCACTGCATTCTGATGCTCAGTTTGATATTGAGCAGCTTGTCCTTATCATGTCTACATACCTAAATGTATTGAGTTGCTGCCATGTGATTGGCTGCTATTATATTTGCATTAACCAGCAGTTGCACAGGTGCAACTTATAAAGTGGCCGGTGATTGTATCTATCAAACAGCAAGTACTTTTCTTTGGGCTTCAATTTGAATATGTGGTGAGTACAAAATCAAAAACTTTGAACATTGAACATTACTAGTGGAAGCCAGCAGCCCTACACACACATCAAGCAGGAAAAATCAGCAGTTTCTCTGTGCAGTGAGGCAGAAATCTCCAAGGGCATGGAGAAATGTAGCTGGAAGTGTCATCTCTTGCTGTATTCAACTGAAATCGGATATCAGAGTTTGGCTCTTGTAAATTTCCAACCAGCCACAATTTTTCATATATATTTTTCTTTTATTGATTGTCTAGAGCTGGTGTGGTAAGGTCTGCCAAAGCATTTCTTGGCTAACTTCCTTATGTTTCTGCTGGTTGGACCCAGCCAAGAAATAGTTTGGCACATCTTCCTGACTCCATTTTTTTCTCCAATTAAACAACAAGATTCAACATGTTAATAATAATAATAATAATAATAACATGAGCTGATGGTAAGCGGATTTGTTCCCTTTGGACAGAGCCAGGTTAGCAGCAAGGTTATTATAGTTAACCAAAACTAACGAAATAACGAAAACTAGAATTGAAAAAACATTTTCGTTAACTGAAATAAAAAAATAAAAAAAAAACAATAAAAAAAAAAACAATAACTAATTGAAATTGTATTGTAAGGTTACGAAACTAGCTAAAACTAACTAAAATTATAGTGAAAATGTACTTCATTTTCGTCTTTGTCAACTTTTTTCATACATGTACCTTTTTGGTTGATATGAAATCTATTTAATCTTTCTGGTTTTATGACTTAATAAACTTATTGGGGCTAAGATGGATCAGACAAAGGAAATAAAGGCAACATTTATTTTGAATTTTTTGAATCTGGCACCCAACAAATATCCCATTACAAAAAAACTAAAACTAATACAAACTAAACTAAAACTAAGCATTTTCAAAAAAAATAAAATGAATAAAAATTTGCAAAACTAATTAAAACTAACTGAATTTGAAAACAAAAAATAACAACGAAATTAAAACTAAAACTAATGAAAAATCCCAAACTATTAAAAACAGCAGCTTGCAAAGTGCTTTTACAGAGAATTACACAGAGAGTGATGCCATAGGGCTAAAAACAATTCTTTAAAATAAATAATAATAATTTATAATATAATAATTTAAATAACATTAAACATACATTAATACTCTCTAACTTGCTACCGGAATTTTCAGTGTAATCACAGTCACAGGTTAGATGGAGACATACCAGCTGCTCCTCCCAGAGCTTTCCCCAGGGTGGAGTTTACAATGTGAACCCTGTCCATCACTCCCAGGAGCTCGTCTGTTCCTCTGAGAATCACAGGGAGCAGAACCATTAGTTCACTCTAATGATAGCAGATATACAGCTTACCTTTACTAAAGCATGTACAGTACAAGCCAAAAGTTTGGACACACCTTCTCATTCTATTGTTCTTTATTTTCATGACTATTTACATTGTAGATTCTCACTGAAGGCATCAAAACTATGAATGAACACATATGGAATTATGTACTTAACAAAAAAAGTGTGAAATAACTGAAAACATGTCTTGTATTTTAGATTCCTCAAAGTAGCCACCCTTTGCTTACTCGAATATAAGACATGTTTTAAGTTATTTCACACTTTTTTGTTAAGTACATAATTCCACATATGTTCATTAATAGTTTTGATGAATTTACAATGTCAATAGTCATGAAAATAAAGGAAACGCATTGAATGAGAAGGTGTGTCCAAACTTTTGGCCTGTACTGTACGTATGTGTAGAATTATTTACTTTAGTTACACCTGTTAGTGACAGCATGGCTTTTTTTCCCACACAATATTTTTTATTTTATTTTCAGTTTATAATACTTTGACATACAGGCTTTACATTCATGTATCTTCATTCAACTTCCATATTTTAAGATAGCTGCATTCACATAGAGACAGAAAAATAAAAACAAAGCAAAACATAACACTTCGAGCAGGTATGCTCCTCCTATTAAAGAAAATGGTAATCTATATACAATTGAGTATCGTTTGTAATTGGTGTAGATTAAAACACATATATAGAAAAGCAATATGAATCTGACAAGATGGGAATCTGCATTGTCCACAAAGACTAGTTATCCACTTTTTCATCCATTAAATCTAAGTCTTTAATGTAGTTGATGAAAGGGCTCCATATGTCCTCAAATACATGCTGTTTAGCCTTTAATATGCAAGATATTCTGTCTAAAGGAAGGTTTGCTAACATCTGTCTTATCCATTGAGTAGTACTTGGTCTATAAATCTTTTTCCACAATAATGCAACACATTCCTTAGCATAAAGCAAGCTGAGGTCTATAAATGTCTGCTCTTTCCTACTACAGTCATGATTCTCTGGGTATAGGCCAAACAAAAAAAGTTTAGGGTAAGGTCAAATTTGTTTTGAAATAATCTTCTCAACTAAAGCTCTTACCTCTTCCCATAATATTTTAATCTTTCTGCATTGCCAATTGCAGTGAAACAAAGTTACACTGGATTCCATACATTTTGTACGTACATCTAGCATGACTTTTTTTGTTACAAACAAAATGTGATGTAATTCTGACCCACCTGCCCCGAGGCCCCAGGAATCCTGTGGCGTGGCATTCGTCTATAAACACCATGGCTCCGTACTGTTCAGCCAGGTCACAGATTCCTGTTAACGGAGCCACGTCTCCGTCCATAGAGAAGACTCCATCTGTCACCACCAGGCGCATCCGAGACGACTGAGGAGGACAAAACAGAGTCGTGATGATCAGTGGAGCGAACACTGGTCTAATCAATACTGTAACCCTTACCTGACCCTCTGGAACATGGCTTTAATGCACCATGACACTCTAATGGACATGCTAGGAGAATGACCTGTGTGAACTCCATAAAATTCTGTGTTGATGTGAGCAGTTATTATGATTGTCAGCAAGTATTTTATTCTGAAAGTGCACACACAGCAAATGATGCAGTCAATGCTGATGAATAACTGGGAAACAGCAAGTAGGGCTGGGCGATATGGACCAAAAGTCATATCCCGATATATTTAGGATACTGAATATCCATATACGATATATATCCTGATATTTTTATCGCAAAGTGAGAGCAAATGTTCAGTTAAAGTCAAATATGACATGTCACAAGTAGTTTTATTGAAACCATTTACTTAAGTGAACATAAATACTGTATAACAGGAGTACCTTTTTTTTCAAAATCAAAGCTCCATAAAGTTTATTACATTAAGTTATTTTATTTAAACATTTAAATAAAAAAATATCTTAAATAAAAATAGCTTATGAAATTAAATAGGCCAATCTTTTTCTAAAATCAATATAATTATGAGGAAAGAATAACGAACGATATGGTTTAATTCCATATCACATTTAAAAATATATATATTTTTTTTATATCGACATATCGCCCAGCCTTAACCGCAAGCTTGAGTATAAGCCGAATTCACCCAAAATTACAAATCAAAACATATTTTCTCAGTCATTTGAAGTGATATCTTGCCATTATTTGCTCTGGTTTTGCCTCCGCCCAAATACAACAGTAGATATTTACTGTTTGCTCAGCTCAATTGCTTTTTTTTAATGGTTACTACAGTTCCTACAGCTGTCAGGGTTTCTGTTCTTGCACAGTATTCTATGTAGTTTCCAACAGTGGCAGGTTTACAGCTTGAAATTCATCGTCATTTTTCCTCTTAAATTCAGACAGACGTACACAGAGGTAGGCTTCTAATTTCTCAGCGATGACAGCATTGGTTATGTTGACTGAAACTGTTACTAGCAGATTTTATCAGCTGGAGCATGATTCAAAATTAGACTGAGGTCAGCTGCAGTGTTGATGCATGGCTATCTTGAAGAAAACAGAAGCAGATGCCCCACTGACCAACAAAGCCTGGTCTAAAGTCAATGGCACAGTATTTTTATGCTATTTAAAAACTCATGGGATTCACAATGCACATAAACTCTGTCTTGAAACTCCATGTCAGTTTCAAACCAGTACTTTAGAGGGAAGTTGAAGGCAGGGCTCAACGTTGCTTCATTTTTACGTTGTGACATCATGAGGAAGTAATGCTTTGTGGATTCAGGAGGGTTAATAGTGGATAGGTAATGGATAGAGGTGGGGAAAAAATCGATACAGCATAGTTTAGCGATATTATATCGATTCATGGCTGCCAAGAATCGATTATTTAGGATTTGGATTATTTTCTGGAGGCCGTAGCGGGCTTCCTCTTTTAGGAAAATAATGGAGATACTGGTATCATATGAATCTAGAAGATCTAAGGAATCTATAGGCACTGTGTTCAACACGTGTATCGTGTTGAACAAGTTGTCGAAATAACGCTGCAAAGTTCTTCTTGTTATTCTACAGCACAGAAAGAGGTCCACACTTACCTGAGACTCTTTGAGCTTGTTCTCCAGATCACTGAGGTCCATGTGTTTGTAGCGTAGCCTCTTTGCTCTGCACAAGCGGATCCCATCAATGATGGAGGCATGGTTTAGCTCATCGGACAGCACTGCGTCATCTGGGCCCAACAGAACCTGTGTGTAAGAGTAATATGATACTGGTCATAATAGGGGATAGGGCTGGGCGATATATCGATATATCAATATAATTTTAAATGTGATATGGAATTAGACCATATCGCATATATCGATATAGTTCAAATTTGAGCTGTGATCCTTGATCAAGGCAAGCTGCTTTATATATAAATGCTGCCCTTACTAGGTTTTTGTCATATTTAGTTCTTTTGTAATGTTCGTTATTCTTTTCTCATAGAAATATATTTATTTCAGAAAAAATTGGCCTATTCTAATTCAAAGGCTATTTTATTTAAGATATTTTTTATTTAAATGTGCACGTTATGGTGCTTTGATTTAAAAAAAAAAATAAAAAAGCTACTCCTGTTGTTATACAGCATTTACTGTATGTTCACTTAAATAAACGGTTTCAATAAAACTACTTGTGACATATCATTTGACTTTGACGAAACATTTGCTCTCACTTTGTGATAAAAAATATCGGGAAATATAATGTATAGCGTATTTAGATTTTAAATATATCGGGATATGACTTTTGGTCCATATCGCCCCGGCCTTAACAAGGGAGATCTTTGTGATTCTCTCCTGTTTGTAAAGCATGACATACCTCAAACAGTCCAGCGTTTGCATCAAAACAGCTAGCATAGAGGATGCAGTCCTCCCTCTCATGAAACTCAGCCAGCTTCTTTTCCAGATTTTTGTGTAGATCCTGTAATCACACAGTGAACTCATTCAATGAGACTTGTCTGGGTTACAGCATGTCGCTGTTCCTATGTTGATGTGTTGCTTGCGTGGCGAATAAGTCCTCATACCTGTGTGCCACAGATGAACCTGACAGAGCTCAATCCAGCACCATATCTCTTCAGAGCATCAATCCCTGCCTGCACCACCTCTGGGTGACTGGACAGTCCAAGGTAGTTGTTGGCACAGAAATTCAATATGCCTGAGAGAGAGAGAGAGAGAGAGAGAGAGAGAGAGAGAGAGAGAGGGTTCAGATGGAGAACAGGAAACCTAAGGATAAAAGGTTGCAGTACAGCAACTTGAACCCTGCATTTAAAAGTCTTTTTGTTAGTTTTGTTGGCAAAAGATGCAAATGAAACCAAAGCCAACATATCAGAACAAAGAGGGACAGAAAAAACAATGCATGGGACTGTGGCGGTGCGTCCGGATGAAATGAACAGAGCCATTTCACACATGAGTGGCCAAAAGTCAATGGGCCATTCATGAATTAGCAGAGTCCTTTTTTTTTTAAGCAAAGGGTCATCCTGAATTAAAAACACTGGCAGAGGGGCAAACAGAATAGAGATTATCTGCTACAGTGTCACTTTTCAATTCATTACAAATTCCTTTTGCTATAAAAGTCAAGTGTAATCTTTGTGCAATTGGGCAACGTGCAATAAACATTCATGCACTTAATTTAACATATAGCAAAAAAAAAAAAAATCCTCACTTTAACTGACAGATGACTAGCACCATGCTGTCAGTAACGCCATTTTCCTCTTGTGAAGAGGTACCATGTTAATGCTTCTCAGGTTCTTGTCAATGTAATCTAATGTTTCTCTTCTGTGTTGTGTGATGTGATGTTTTTTTATGAAGCAACAATGCACTGTGCCCAAGCCAAATTTCCCTTTGGGGACAATAAAGTTTAACCTTAACAGCGTACCGTTTATGTTATTAGTAGGCCTGTCATGACAACATATTTTTTAGGACGGTATATTTTCCCAGAAACTGTCTATAGTAACGTTGTATCGATGTTGTTTTAGATTTATAACAATATTAGAGCATAATAAGTACTTTTACACAGTAATGAATTCTTAAAGCTCGGGAATATTAAATATTGGAATTGACAAGTGGAAAATAGAAAATAAAATATCCTAGATCTCTGTTATAAAAATATTGCAATGAGATAATCATTACGTATTGTATTATTAAAATAATATATAAACAGCTGGAATGGCTGCTTGGGAAATTTGGGGTTTTTTCAAGGCAATTCTTACTGCCTGTCAAACATCTGCAGCATTACTTTAAACACAACACAAAAAACACAAAAAGTCATGCATGCAAACAACAATATATTGGGTCCAGAAAAAACCCATTGTGTCCATTTTTATATATCGAACTATAAGTCGATATTAGTTATTATCGGGACAGGTCCAGTTATAAGCCATTTTGAGATATTTTATTGCATCATTATTCTAACTTATTTGAAATTAGCCTGGATTACTGGTGGTCTCAGGGAGGGTATACAGCAGGTGCACTTTTGATTATTTTCACCCCTGCCCCTCAAACATTCTGAGTCCGCCAGTGGCTTATAGATAGATAGATGGAAGGATTGATGGATACATAACATAATATATAATATGTAAACATGTATATATATACACACACACAAGATATGATATAATATGATATATTGTACCAGCATTATATATGCATATAAATACTTGACTATACAGGATATGCATACAATAGATAATATACTAAGAGTATAAGAATATGCAAATAATGAAATGTGCAAAAGGACAAGAATATTGTATAAATATGATATATAATATCAATATGATTAATATTAACACATATCACATTTGATGTGAAGTATATGTTTCAGTATTTGGAGTGGAGTGTTGTGCAATGTGTTTTTTATTTTGCAATGTCAATTTTGTGTTAAAGTTGTGTATTGGACAGAAGTCAGTCCTGTGAATCAACTAAACAAGACATTAGCAAGCTGGTGTGTCCTCCAGTAACGTTACATGACTTCTGTTAACAGCTTGAGTCAACACGAGTGAAGTTCACCATCAAGATAACACCGTGGGGGAGCGCCCAGTGAAAACAACGACTAGCTACTGTGTTTATAACCTATGTTTGGTGCGTTTAAGGACACATATGTCCCATTACTACCACTTATAACCTGCTGTAAACTACTACCACTCACTGCTGCGGCTGCCGTCCACGTTGATTGAAGGTCCCTGCTTTGACGTGATGATCCTCTCCGCTTTCCACGTCCCCGCTGCTCGGATACCGTCGAGCTCGTTCTCCAGCACCGCTCTGGCCTCAGCGCCTGCGGAGGTGTAGCTCCGGCTCAGAGGCGAGGCCGAGGGTCGCAGGACACCCCGGACCGGTTTCACCAAACTCCGGGCAACTTTTCCGAGCGACATGACGGTGTAACGGTGGTACTGAGGTGCCAAATGGCCAGGAGAGCAGGACGTAAAGAGCAGAGGCGAGGCGTGGCTACGTCACGTAACAACGGTAGGCGTATGTGTTGTGGGCCAATCAGCGCTCAGGGCACTTGCGAGGTGGCTTGTGTTGTCCAATCAGATTTCAGGGAGTGTTTACTCACTGGATCAGATTTACTGTGCAGCAACATGTTGCCTTGTGTGAAATGCTACAGTGTGTGGCTTTGCTTTACTCTCAGTGTTTTTTCCTTTAATCAAAACAACTTCACAACGAAGATTGTGTTACAGCTAAATACACATTTTCTTGTGTTTCGGTGTCATTTTTATCCTAACAGCCACACACACACACACACACACACACACACACACACACACACAAACACACACTGACCCTGGTTATCCTCTGTGACAAATTAGGACTGCCATCATACCAGATTTTTACTACTAGATCAAAATGGCCGAAATAACGATATCATCGCGATATCAATCGAAAAAATTATAAAAAGATAAACAAATAATGCCATCAGTCAAATGAATCTTTAACTTTGTTTTCTCATACTTTTTTTTTTGGCATTCAACTTCAACTTCAATCATTTGCACTAAAAATACATTAAATAATTTTTTTTTTTTAAATAGGCCTATATATATATATATATATATATACACACACACACACACACATATATATATATATGCCCAGGAATGCAAGTAAATAACTATAATTTATAAATAGTAATGTGCTTTACTATTTTTTTCAGTTCTTTTGTAAAATAGTAAATTTGAAAATTAATGGATAACAATAATAATTATATTATAGCTTTATATATCATCAGCTTCTACCTACTGGTGTATTAACCATTACAGTAACATAAAAATGATTTTGGTAATTAATAGTGTTAATTTAGGACAGCTGTGGCATAAGCCGGTGCTCTAATACATTTTTTAAGTATTATACATTACAATGTTTAATATATAATTACAAAATTGTTAAACATAGAATTGTACTCGTCCATGTATGAAGAGTTTAATGTGCTTGTATTCTGGTGCATTAACATATGGTAAAAATGTACAAGTCAGTGAAGTAAACCCTGCACAGCAACGTGTCAGCAGTCATTGGGTGTGACATGTTCAAGCCAAACTGAATTAACAACAGACAGGAATTAAAGATTTGCAGTGGTCCCATACCTGCAAAGCCATGAATTGGATTATACAGTAAGAATGAGAACAGCCAGACTTCCAGTTAATAGTTTTAATTTATTACATGACAGCAGTCTGTCATGACTTCCTGTTAAACTTCAAGTAAAACATTTTCACAAGGGAATGCTGGATGTAAAAAAACATAGTTCCACATAATTTTCTTTTACATCCTTTATCAATAATGACATAAAGCATCAAACTATTTCATGAAGTGATAGCTGAGCTTCTCTTTCACACAAGTTAACAGCGTATGCTACTTTGACAGGGGCGCTTTCTGTAACCCTTCATCATGTTTAACAATATATATATATATATATATATAACAGCAATTTAATACATAACCTATGTTGCAAAAGTTGTCTTCTGTAACAATACCCCCTCTCTTTCTTTCAACAGCAGGAATGTAACCATATAAAATGTGCAAAAGTTTGCATTCAACACATGGACAAACCCTCATAACGACGTCAAGTAAAAACCTCTGCCCTTCATCAAATAACATTATTTTTATCAGTTAAAAAACTTGTTTGCTCCGCAGTAAAGAGCAGTATACACAGCTATGACGTCCTTCCTTTAGATATGGGGTGTCATTCCCATGTCAAAATGTGCCATTTAACCATTTCTCTAAAGGAAATTTCTCAGCGGATGGCGCCGAAGCTTCATGAGTTTATGTTAGTTCGGCAGGTTTGTAGTGCAGCTTAAGACTCGGAGTGGTTGGTGTCCTGTGAAGAAGCTCTCACTGATGGCAGACGCTCCGCCGCTTTTGCTCGTCCTGCCAAAAACCTGTCAAACTCTGCAGAGGGAGAGAAGACGAGATAACACTTCATGAATTATCTTAGAAGAATAATGGGATGAGGAAGTAGCAAAAAAATGGATCTTAAAAATGTGATTTCATAAAAGGATGCTGGTGTCAACATAAATAAAAATACCAGAGTTTTGTAACTGCAGAAGTACAAGTAAGTTTTTTTACTGCACTGTGAACTTGTTTTTATATGTTTTATGCCTATTGTCTATGTACAAAAATACTTTCTGCTGCTACACTTCTGTGCAATATAAATATTCTATTTTTACATTTCTATATTTTATATTTATACTTTATTTATGACATTCCAGAATACAACGGAATTTCATTCAATGTGTATATTTTTATGTATAACTGAATGACAATAAAGTCTGTCTAAGTCTAAGTTAGCAGTTCTTGAAGTAGTAGTACTGAAAAAAAACCTTGGGTCAAACTAACCCTGAACTGATTCATCACTCAGTCATTCACTCAATCATTCATCAAGTTACTTAATTTTTTTCTTTTACATGAAAAAAATAAAAATAAAATAAATAAATAGGCAGCAGTCTTTTTAAAGTAAATACTTAAAAATTGCACAACTGTGTACAGTTTCTGTGCTCAATAGGTCTAAGAGGTATATGTGGCACCAATGTCAAGTGAAGCCTCTAGTGCCACCTACAGGACAAATAGACAATTACTTAGCAGAACATAAGAGATTCATGGGTAGAAAATAGACTTTAATGTATTTATTATTAAAGAAAAGTAGGGCAAAATGCTATGAAAAAGATGCTGTAGAAGTAAAGGTAGCCAATTCAGCACAAATTCTGTCATTATATTATTTTTTATATTATATACACACTAAATATGCACGAAACTTAACATAACATAACTCCTGGGAAGCTGCATAACACGGGACTACCAAATAAAATAATGGATGATTTGAGGGGAAGTTAAAAAGAAAGTGAAGTGTTCAGATGCTCACCTTCACTCGTCACACCGTCTGAGTCTTCAAAGTCATCATACTGTGTCACAAACAGAAAAGGCATATATTGTTTTACACATATAAATAATATATAAATATGGACACACACACACACACACACACACACACACAACTTGTTACCTGTACAGTTAAAAGATACATATAGTTCATTGTATAATTCTATTTAATACCAAAAAAGCTATGATTGATCAAAGTAGTTTCCTTTCAAGCTGAAATATAAACTTGATGATAATGCACTAGAAAGCACAAAAAAAATGCCTTTGTCACTTCAGAGTGAAAGCATGCTTTATGTACTGTACTTCCACCCAAAATATATATAGTACAAGTGTTTGGCTTTGTGTGGATATGTCAGGTCATTTTGAATAGTTCTTCAGACTATTACATTTATTGCTTAATATTTTGGATTTTACAGATTTAT
Organism: Centropristis striata; assembly: GCF_030273125.1. Lineage (NCBI taxonomy): Eukaryota > Metazoa > Chordata > Actinopteri > Perciformes > Serranidae > Centropristis > Centropristis striata. The sequence continues at coordinate 9,229,236 of NC_081529.1, read as the reverse complement.
GTAACTATTCAAGTTAAACACTCCACAATTATCATTTGGAACTGCTATAAGAATTTTTTTTTATTAAAATGATACATCAAAACTCAGTGACAGAGTTATTATATTTATTAGAGGTGGCAATCAGCTCTGCTGTTTACATTCAAAGAAATACAATTGATATTTCCCTCATTAATTATGTATTATTTCACCCATCTAATAATCTATAACTAGAGGTGTGAATCAGCAGAGGCTCCACGATACGATTTTATCCTGATACTTTGCGATATGGTGAGTATTGCGATACAATGCGTTTTGTGATACTGCATTTTGTGTCCACAAAAAATTGAATCAAGAATTGTTTTGTCAAATTCTCAGTCTATTCATCTCACTTCAGTCTTTTTATTTCTCCACAATCAGAGTCAAACCCACAGACTGACCAACAGTCAGTGCTCTGAATTTATTTGAATGAAAGATAAAAAAGACTAACTTTGCAGCATTATTTTGACAACTTCCTGACACGATATCCTGACACACATGGTGCCTATAGATTCTTTAGATCTTCTAGTTTCATATGATACCAGTATATTCTTAAAAGTGAGCCTGCTACGGCCTCCGGTAAAAAACAAAAACAGCGAAAATATGGATACTAAATTAATGCTAAATATCAATACTTGGCGGCCATGAATTCATTAAAAAAACTGCCACGCAAAATATACTGTATACTACACTATATCGATTATTTCCCCCACCTCTAATATTTATCTATCTATTTGGAAGGTCTCCAGACATTTACCTCATCATCGAGCTCCAGCCATTTCTCAATATCATCCATTACAGTCGACTGGTTTATAGGAATCTAAGGAAGAAAAAAGAGCAACAGGATAGTCAGCACAGAAAAGTATGAACTGTTGGTTTAAGTTTATGAAGATGTAAAACAACTACCAAACCACCTAAAAAATAAAACAAAGGAACGAGCACATGTTGGGGAGCAAAGCATGACAGGTATGATGATGGAGCGTATCAGGACAGTGCAACCCAAACGTTGTCATGCTCTATAGTGGGCGTAGGCACAAACTATAAAAACATCTTATTGTCTTCACCACTTAAAAAAAAACATGCAAACCACTGCGTTTTATCTCAACACTTGAACCACCAACCAAACACCCCAAAAAGTGATCCAAACAAAAGCAATCCAGACCACAGCAAAAGTTGCAACCTCATGACAAAACCAAGAGACAGAGGGAGTGGAGAGGTGAGTCGATGTGAAACCAGGACACATTTTGGACACAGACCCACCATTCCCCTTTTAATCATCCAATCTAACTTTGGTGAGGAGCTGCGGGTGGAGGTTGGGCTGTCCTCCTTCATGTACAGACAGAGAGTTCATTTAGGAAGAAAAATGGTTACTGAGACAAAGCAACATACATATTTACTCAACCAAGGAGCTGAACCCATGGTGACACAGGTGTAACACACACTTTAAATCTTCCAGAATCTCCCATATTCAGCTTTATCCTTCACCTTAACTCATTAAATCCCTAAACGACGTATACTCAACACCCTGGTGTGGTGGTCATGTGACTGTGACAAGAAGTGACTTCTTCAAAATGTGGCTGTGACTGGAAACAGAAATCTAAAAAGGTAGCTCATTTCAAAAAGCTTATTTTTTTTGTTTCTAGGCTAACTAGTTTAAACCCATTTAACAATTCTAATCCGTTAATCGGGTGTCCTTTATTGCATTTAACCCTATTAGAGTTTGTTATTTGTTTTATTTATTATTGATTTATTATTATTTTGTACTTAAAAACAAATCTGAAAAATATTTTTTTGTTAAAAAGCACTATTTATGTCACAATTTTAATATATGTTGTGGAGATGCAGAGAAAAAGGCAAATTTGTGTTTCTGTAAGTAGAAAAAGTGTCTAGTTTTATTTATTACTTAAAATAAGAAATATCATTAAAAAAAAATACCATAAACGCCCAATGTAACACATATGTCACATCACAGATCTTTGACATTTAGGGGTAGTATTTTTTTTTAAAACATCATAAATGTGTTCTATGTGGTCCACTTGGTCTGTGGTATATCCCTCATAATTTTCCTTTAAGGACAAATGGGTCTGGGTTCTTATGGGTTAATAAGGCAGCTCATTCTGTGCTTGACTGAAACTCACTGACAACAATCCCCCCAAATCCTGTCCTTCCTCTTGGACATGATTGGCCTACACTCATACATTGTGCACAATACCATCAGTATCTAAACAGGGAGCTTGTTACTCTGTTGCACATTTAAGCTCAGTGTTAACAACTACAATATGACACACGGTGGTGAAAAGTAACTATAGACCGAATTTGGGAAAAACCCTTCAGTAAATGAGGTGGTAGGCATTTTGGGGTAAAAGTGTTTTCTTGGTTGTTCCCATAGTATTTTTTATGCTGAATCCATTTCTGCCGGATGTCAAGCTGTAAAAGTGACGGTTTAGTCATAATTATTGATTAATTAGCATAATGATTGATTAATTGACCACAATGCTGGTCCAAAGAATGAATGGAGGTGAACTGGCCTGAGCCGGTGACTTCAAATTTAAGACTCACAGTAACCTCTCACAAAGAAAGAGTATGGGTATATTATACTTTTCCTGAATTGACAGAGTCTATTAATTATTGCAGATGTTGGTTTTTGGGTCCCTGATGTCCCTTGATCCTAAAGGGATCACATAAACTATATAGTTTTGGTGAAAATTGTAGGAAAACGTGTGTAATTTATGGTTTAAAGAGGTCATGTGACCTCTGTGTTTGACTGAAAGATACAACTTTGGGCTTAAATGAAAGCCATGGATGCCCACTTTACAATGATCCCAAACAACCATATATAATATATTCACAAATTGGAAAATTATACACATTTCTAATATTAACACTTTTACCCCAAAATGCCTACAGGGCTCCAGAATTCTGAAGTTACAGCCCTGTCTACTAAGTACATTTACTCAAGTACTGTACATAAGTACAATTTTAAGGTACTTGTACTTTACTTAAGTATTTCCATTATAAGTTTTTACTTCTTTTCCACTACATTTTGAGGCAACTATTGAACTTTCTACTCCACTACTTTTAGCTGACAGCTTTAGTTACTTTACAGGTTGAGATAAAACATAAAAACATTATCAATTTAAAGTGATCTGACATTTTTTAAATTAAATCTCATAACAGTATAATTAGTTGTTTAAAGAGAGAGATAGATTATGATAAATGAGCCCTATCTTGAGAAGATAACAATAGTATGAGAACAATAAATAATAAATATTCTCAATAATTGAGAACAATAAAATATTTAGAATATATAAAACAGTCTGAGTGGGTCCATTCTGCATAACAAGTAATTTTACTTTTGATACTTTAAGTACATTTTGATGCTGATACTTTCGTACTTTTACTTTAGTAAGTTTTGAATGCAGGACTTTTACTTGTAGTGGAGTAATTTCACAGTGTGGTATTAGTACTTTATATTTAAGTAAGAGATCTGAATACTTCCTCCACCACTAATGATACATAGTATTGGGTTTCATTGCAAAAGCTTGACAATTTCTTGAGCCAAATGAGCCATTTCCACACTGATTTTTTCTGGTGGTTCTCAAGGACCAGATAAGTAAAATTCAAACATGTCAGCCGATAAATCTTGTGACCTGTGCAACTGTGTAAAAGTTGAATTACACGTTGTCTTTGCTCACCGTTACAGCGTTGTGCAGTCTGCTGTCTGGAGCCTGAGCCAGGCCGTCCACTGCAACTTCATTCTGTGCACTGAAACACAAGATTTGCACTTTGGTTAATCGCCATGTAAGCTAATAATTTCAGTTAACACAGTGAAATATTGGCACCTGTCTTTAAGTGGAATTAATGGGAATGAGTAGGATTTAAACTCCAAAACAAAGATCAACATCTTTGCTAATGCCATTCCTGAGAAAGAGCTGCATGATTGCTTTGTCAGATTGTATTTGTTACATTGTGATATTACAAATCAGCAGAATTTGCTTTGGTTATTCACATAGCCTTCCCTGTAGTGCCCCAACATTAACACCAAAGTCTTCCACCATGAACCAACAGTATTCATGTTACTTATCACTACTGATTATATAGAAGTGGATATTCTTAAAATATTTCTACATATAATTGAACTTTGAGTGTTCTGGTTTGGTCAAGTTTGCATTCATACTGCTAACATGGCTCTGTGAGTGGCAGAAGCTGGACGTTTGAACCATTTATCCATCTTCTTTATCTTACTTTTAATTATTTACCTTTAGCTAACTACATACTATAAATTAAACTTTAAATTATTTACTTATTTACCTTTAGCTAACTAGTCTTTACTATAAATTAAACTATCTACTATAAATTAATGTCAATTAGCTAACTATGAATTAATTACCTTTAGCTAACTATTGATTAATTAATTACCTTTAGCTAACTTTGAATTACTTTCCTTAAGCTGACTTTGAAGTTAACGGTTTAGACTTCTCTGCCTGCTTGCTAACTAGTTTCTATGTATTATTTTTCATATATATATTATCCTATTTGGAAAAGTTGCTTTCAGTTTCTCTGCTGCATCTACCTGGAACATCTTACAACATTCACTCAAACTCAACACAATTATAACTATGGGCCAGTTTAAAACTATGACAAACAATAACTGTGTTTTTTCTGTACTCTCGACATCATTGTAAATGAGGGGTTGCCCTCAATGATTCCTTGAGAAATAAATAAAGGATAAATGAAATGAATATAACCTACTCTCAGTTCTAAATCACTGTTTTAGCGTACACCAAAATACACTTTGCAACTTATGTTTATACTGTACATCTTCATGATCACAAACACTTGTACTGATAACATTTCTGTACCTTGGTCTTAGTTTAGTTGAGACATTCATATTCTGTGATAAAGCGTCATCTGATTCACTTGTACCTGCAAGAAGAGAGCAAGAAGTTAACAGTGCATATACTGAACATGTGCATTATGTAGATATGTATGAAGATGTACAAGTCATAAGAAGTACTTACTAAGTCTTGCCATCTGACTTGACAAGCTGTCCGCTTTTGACAGACTGAGTGAGCTGTCACTGGTAACTAATGCGAGCCCTGATTGGCTGATGGACTCGGGTGTCAAGTTGAGGTCTGTTAGGTTGACGTATGTGTGACTCTAAGGGACACAGTGAAGTGAAAGAGCATGATGCCACCATTTCATTACAAGTATTGGACTGTGAAAATATGAATAACAACCAATTCAAAAATCACTTCTGTGTTCTTCTTTACCTTCTCTGCTGCGTTTTGCCCATTTGGTATTCGTCTTTCAAACCTGTAAGCAGAACAACATGATATCGATCTCAATTGGCAAAACATCCTTTTATTTTGTTAATTAATAAGGTGGTATAATAATAATAAATGTAGTAAACCTGTGGTAGCGAGTAAAAGCGGTGTTCATCTCATCATTAGCTGCCAGCAACTCTTCAATCAGCTTCTCCTCACTGAGTCTGGGGACGATCTTCACTATCCTGTCTTGCATTTCCTTACATACTGTGTATAACTGCTAATGACACAATCAAACAAAGAATGTGTGGGCGGGGGTTTGAGGGGCCAGATGCAACACAAAATGTAAAAAAGTACAAGATCAGGCACCTTTCAACGACTGGAAGAAAGAAAGTTTCTTGCATTAGAATGCTTCATATTATTAAACCTGAGTCTTTTTTGTTTTTTTACCTCCAGCAGCTCCATGTCTGCTTGTTTTACCGTGACAGGATCGAGCTGACTCATCATGTCTGACATCATGGTTAGGTTGCTGCGAACCACTCCCAGCTCTGTCTTCAGCATTTTTATCTGGAAAATCAATGATATTTCCTGAATAAACACGGCTATCGTACTCCTTGCAAAAAGTCAAATATTGATTTCATAAGTACTGGAGGCCAAAATAAGTTGAGAAATATAGACACTAAAAGGAATTGTGAAGCAGCACTTTAGCGAACATGAAAAAACACCAGTGATTCATAGGAAAAATTGTGTATTTAAAGTACTGAAATATGAGTTTCTAGTGCAGCAAGGCCATCACCTGGCTGGGAGTGAAGGCATTGTTTCCCTCTAGGGCCAGCTTTAGCTCAGAAGTCTGTGGTGGGATGAGCGGAGGTTTGGAAGAGAGCAGAGCAGCAGGCAGAGAAGTGACAGCAGGCCCATTCCCAGGCACAGTCTGCTAGGCAAAGGTATAGAAATGACCCGAAGAGAAACACGACCAAAGGTGATAGATAGGTGGCACTGAAATATCAGCAGTGAGCAGTGGTGGAAAAAGTATTCAGATCCCTTACTTCAGTAAAAGTACTAATACCACACTGTGAAATTACTCCACTACAAGCAAAAGTCCTGAATTCAAAACTTACTGAAGTAAAAGTACAAAAGTATCAGCATCAAAATGTACTTTAGTATCAAAATAACAAGTACTTGGTTTTTAAGAGCAAACTTAAGACTTATTTCTTTAATTTGGCTTTTACTTGAACCATTTTTAAAGATTTTTCTGCTCATGCATCTTAGTGTTACATCTTCTCTTTTATTTATTTATTTATTTACTACTATTTATATATATAATTTTTAAATCATGCTCTACTTCTTAATTATTATTTAATGTTTTATCTTTTTTCTCTAGCTTTTAAAAAACTTTTTGTTATTATTATTATTTACTTTTATTTATTCATTTTTTTATTTATTGTTTCTATGTTTTGTTATTATTATTATTATTATTATTATTATTACTTTCTCCTTTTTTATGTAAAGCACTTTGTGTTGCATCTCTCTTGTATGAAAAATGCTATACAAATAAAGTCTGATTGATTGATTGATGCAGAATGGCCCCACTCAGATTTTTATATATATCCCAAATATATTACTGGATTATTATTTTTGATGCATTTATGTAAGCAATTTTCTTATGTTCTATTCTAGGTAGGATTAAATGTCTTTAAATTGATCATGTTTTAATGTTAAATTTCCACCTGAAAAGTAACTGTCAGCTAAATGTAGTGGAGTAAAAAGTACAATATTTACCTTAAAATGTAGTGGAGTAGAAGTATAAAGTTACATAAAATGGAAATACAGTACTTGAGTAAATGTACTTAGTTACATTCCACCACTAGCAGTGAGCACATCAGCCTTGCTTGTACCTTTTTAGGGCCTTGGACGGGTGAGTAACCGTCCAGCTCTGTCATGGGGAACTCAAGTCCCTTCCTCCGCAGGTCTTCGTACACGGACACCACACCCGTCAGGTCAGGTGAGCTCCGGAATGCGTCGGCCCACGCCTTAACAAGAGAAAACCACAAATTACTATCAGGCAGTACAGCAACCACACCAAGGCTTGAGACAACAACCTGATTTTTCTCCCTCGCTGCCACAGTGTTGCCAAACATGTAATGTGACATATTTTACCTGCACGATGCTGAGCACTCTGTCATGCAGCACTAATGGAGGGTTGTTTCTCGGGATGATCGACCGAACCAGAACCCCCTCGACAAAATCACGCGTCGTCACCAGGATGTGAAACCTGTAGCCGCAGTTCTTCACACACGTCTCCAGGACCTAACAGGAGAAGTGGAAGAGTCAGCAAAAGCAGTACAAAGCTTTGTTTTCAAACCAAGAACATAAACTGAGTCAACAGAGTGGTGGCAGTGGACTGGAGCATGAGGGTGACGAGGGATCAACACTCACAGTGAGCGTCAGCATAACCTCTTTGAAGTTCTTGTTCCCCACAATCCTTTTCTTTATGGCTCTGACTGCATCTCTGGGTCTGTAATTACAGAGTTTTCAACGGTCACAACCATGTAACCTCCACAGGACTAATCTGTTCCTGATGCAGACGGATAACACACACACACACACACACACACACACACACACACACACACACCCTTCTTCTGAGCTGTTGATCATGTCGCAGATCTCCATGTTGAGGGCCCAGTCTTCTGATGGCAGGCTGGAGCCGGTCGCACTCTCTGCGCAAAATAGGTGAATACACAGTGGTGAATATTGACATGGTGTAGCAATTAACAATTTACTGATGAGTTTATTGTATAACTTGCCTTTTATGATTGCCTATACATTGTTAGATAGGAAAATCCTGCATAGTATACCTTTAAAAAATAATTAAATCTCATACATTTTTAATACAATTAATGTTAGTTGCAACAAAATGTTGTGCATTGCTTTGATACAATCAAGAATTCACTGTGCATGTAGCTTCTGTGGCTTGTTTTGTTTTTCATACATTAGATTTCTGATTACAGTAAAATAACTGCAAATATAAGACTATTTAAATTACTGAAATACTTCAATCTGACTAACAGGATTCAGTATCTAGTAGAAAATCATGTATCTAAATACATAAATGGCTAAGAGCCAAACTGTTTATTGATTGTGCTCGAGACATTCTCTGAAAAACAACAACAATAGGTATGGCTCTTATATATATATAGGCTGTTTATAGACATGGGAAAGGATGGGAAGGTGGGCGTATTGAATATTCTTTGTAAAAATGTACATTTTGTATCATAAGTAGGGCTGGGAGATATGGACCAAAAGTCATATCCCGATATATTTAGGCTGAATATCAATATGTGATATATATCCCGATATTTTTATTGCAAAGTGAGAGCAAATGTTCAGTCAAAGCCAAATATGACATGTCACCAGTAGTTTTATTGAAATTGTTTATTTAAGTGAACATAAATACTGTATAACAACAGGAGTACCTTTTTTAAAGTCAAAGCTCCATAAAGTGCATATTTAAATAAAAAATATCTTAAATAAAAACAGCCTATGAAATAAAATAGGCCAATCTTTTTCTGAAATAAATATGTTTATATGAGAAAAGAATAATGAACATTACAAAAGAACTAAATTTGGGCAGCATTTATATATACAGAAAGAAGGAAAAATTGAACTATATCGATATATGGGATATGGTCCAATTCCATATCACATTAAAAAATATATTGATATATTTTTTATATCAAAATATCGCCCAGCCGTAATCATTACTAATACTGTATTAAGGGCTGCTGTGATTAAATCGGCGTATCTATTTTTGTATTGACTGCCTCATTCCGCATCAGTAGATGAAAACACATGTGCAGTCATTAAGCTACAGTTGGACGTGCATCTAATTTGGGTCAGGAGGATATGGCCCACTTTTAGTCCGCCCCGCTGTTGGCAGCTTAAACAGACACAATAACAACCAATCAATTTGAGCCTCCCGACATCTAAGTCCCGCCTCTGCCAAATCATTGTTTACCGGACGCGTCAATCAAACTATTACCCGTTGCTCCTCTTGTCAGCCTTAACACATTTACCTTACATTTATTATGTCCATGTATTGACATTATATATGTATTCAGTCGTGCATTAAAACCATTTTTTTGTAAATTAAAATAGGACATGTCGATAAAGATGAGAGTGTCGGCGGTGTATTGACTCCAGTAGAGGTGACTGAGCCTCACTAAGGCGCATTTCGTTATTACAATGCAGAGAAAAATTAGGTGTTTTTTTTAAGAACTCACCTATCCGCTGCCCCACCGGCGTGCTGAACGGATTCCCCAGTAAAAACTCCATGTTGAGGACGGTGAGGGCCCAGCAAAGCACCGACGTCCCCGGGCCGAGCCGTACGCACACTAGCCCGCTCCTCCTGCAGACTGCTGCTGCTGCTGCTCACACAACACAGTGGGCCACTAGTTGAACTGCGTCATCTTTAAAGTGACAGCGGCCTCAATCAGCAGCCGCTGAATAACGTCAGTACGTTACTACTGCACCCCTTACCGGCACTGAGCGGCAGTTTATAACCGCTGAAAAATAAAGTGCTCTCAGAAATGTATGTGTTACTATAATAATAATAAACTATAGTGTATATATATATATATATATATATATATTTTTTTTTTTTTTTTTTTTTTTTTTTTTGAACAATTGAAAATACAAACTCTCAACGAGGATAATAACAATATTCAAACAGTAATAATACAAACTAGAAAATTTCCTCTGGGGAAATTTTGAAAGGGCCACGGGGGCTACTGCAGGTGTGTGTACACTACGATGAGACTCTTCAGAGATTCCAAACTATGCCCTTTAACCTCAAAATGTGTGTGTGTGTGTGTGTGTGTGTGTGTGTGTGTGTGGCGAAAATCGTATAAAGTTATGTGTGTGTGTGTGTGTGTGTGTGTGTGTTTGTGTGTTTGTGTGTGTATAATTAAAATCACATAAAGTTACCTGAGCTTCAAAGTTACTTTGAAGCATGTGTATGCATGTGTGAGGAGTGTGAGCACTTAGGCGCATGTGTGTGTTTGTGTATCTGTAACTGTAATCACATCAAAGATCAAAGGCAATCAGATCAAAGCAATCAACAGAATTAACTGACACCTGCCAGTGACAGCAGCCAGAGGTGAACAGAGGTCCAGAGGTGGACTGGAATTTCTGACCTCGAACAGAAAGCATTTTTGGCAAAACCATAATACCTATCATTGATTCGACTTCACTTTGAGCATCCTGAGTTCTTCAAGAACGTCTACATATGTTTTTTTTTTAAGAAAAATGAAAAAATTGCTTTGTTAGAGCGATCTAAAAAAACTGTTCGATTTCCCTTATTCCGAAATCTTCCTGCGTTTTTAATATGGGAGCCAATGAGGCTGTTGGTGCGTGTTGGTGGTGCATCTGTGCGTCCTACGCCCAAACTATAACTCTGACAGCTTTACCAGAGGATTGTGAGTGAGAAGACAATTTTTCCTACGTTTATATGTACAAATTATTTCTGTAGAGTGGAATTTGTGGTCTGGAGCGCAGTTTTCAAATTTATTTTTTGACAGTTTTTTCTCTCCCTCTACACTCTGACGATGCTGTCACACACTGTGACACGAACATTCCATGCAATACACACCCATTATAATCTCAGAATTTCTCCAAAAATGATCATGGTCATTGAACAGGGATTGATAAAAAAAACTATATGACCTATCGAGATGTGGATTAATACACCAATACACAATATTTGTGTCTACTGTTTAAAGTGTAAATGGAGTCTCTAGATGAAATTGTGCTGGAGAAGTAGACGTTTAAAAATATCCAATTATTGTTCTTTTTCGCTCATTTTTTTTGTCCGTCCCATTAATTTCAATGCAAAATTTTGGGCAGTTTTTCGCAACTTACGTCGACATAATAAAATAAGTTATAATTCAGAACATCAGGAGACGGGCAAAGTCCAGACTTAATTTAATGGCATATTTGCTTTTTACCTTTTTTAAGGGATAAGAAAAATAATTTTAATTCATTAATAAAACCAGAGAAGGAAGGCTTAGAATTTCTCCACTTTGCACAATGAATGTAATATTTACCCCAAAGTATTATTATGTTTATAGGGTCTGAAACAGATAAGTCTAAATGATCCATATTAAAAAAATTATCTAATTCAAATGGCAGCACATTGTTAATTTTTAAATGCTAAACTATAATAGCACACATGAAACTCCCATATGTCAGGCTAGTGATGACTGTAAGCTAACACATGTTAATGTATGTCAAAAGCTGCAACACACATCATTTAAATTTCTATAGTTAGACATACTTGTATACATACCAGAGGTGGAAAAAGTATTCAAATCCTTTACTTCAGTAAAAGTACTAATACCACACTGTGAAATTACTCCACTACAAGTAAAAATCCTGCATTCAAAATTTACTGAAGTAAAAGTACAAAAGTATCAACATCAAAATGTACAGGGAAGGCTGTGTAAATAACCAAAGCAAATTCTGCTGATTTGTAATATCTTAATGTAACAAATACAATCTGACAAAGCAATCATGCAGCTCTTCCTCAGGAATGGCATTAGCAAAGATGTTGATCTTTGTTTTGGAGTTTAAATCCTACTCATTCCCATTAATTCCACTTAAAGACAGGTGCCAATATTTCACTGTGTTAACTGAAATTATTAGCTTACATGGCGATTAATCAAAGTGCAAATCTTGAATCCAGACAGCAGACTACACAACGCTGTAACGGTGAGCAAAGACACCGTGTAATTCAGCTTTTACACAGTTGCACAGGTCACAAGATTTATCGGCTGATATGTTTGAATTTTACTTATCTGGTCCTTAAGAACCACCAGAAAAAATCAGTGTGGAAATGACTCATTTGGCTCAAGAAATTGTCTAGCTTTTGCAATGAAACCCAATACTATGTATCATTAGTGGTGGAGGAAGTATTCAGATCTCTTACTTAAATATAAAGTACTAATACCACACTGTAAAATGACTCCACTACAAGTAAAAGTCCTGCATTCAAAACTTACTGAAGTAAAAGTACAAAAGTATCAGTATCAAAAAGTACTTAAAGTATCAAAAGTAAATACATAAAGTACTTGTTATGCAGAATGGACCCACTCAGATTGTTCTACTGTCTACTGGTGCGTGACAACTGAGCAGTGGTGAAATGTAACTAAGTATATTTACTCAAGTACTGTACTTAAGTACAATTTGAGGCACTTTTACTTTACTTGAGTATTTACTTTGAGTATTTTGCAATTTTATACTTCTACTTCACTACATTTTAAGGGCAAATATTGTACTTCTTACTCCACTACATTTAGCTGACAGCCTTAGAGACTTTTCATGTCAGATTTAGCATAAAAAACATGATACATTTAAAGTGATTATGCACGTTTATAAATTAAAGTATATTAAATATTTAAAATGAGCCCTTCATTGACAGCAGTAAAATGCTGATTGCATAAATGCATCAATAATACTAGTATAATAACATATTTGCAATATATAAAACAATCTGAGTGGGTTTATTCTGCATAACGAGTACTTTTACTTTAGATACTCTAAATACATTTTGATGCTGGAACTTTTATACTTTTACTTCAGTAAGTTTTGAACGCAGTTGTGGAGTTATTTCACAGTGTGGTATAAGTACTTTTACTGAAGTAAAGGATCTGAATACTTTTACCACTGCAACGGAGCAAACTCCCTGTACTGAACTTTTGGGCAATTTTTCAGTACATTATGCGTTGTTTAAAAAAAAATCCAGGTGTGTGCTGTGTGGTTCTCTACCACACGGGTGCACTGTTTGATTTCACATTTCACAATGTCAGGCAACACTGCCTGGTGTCGACCTCCCATCAAGGCTCCATTACCAAGCAGGGCCAGAGGGCTGCCATGGGTCCTCAGGTCTCCAGGTCGACTAGGTGCACTGCTTTAATTGTTAGTTCAATTGGGAATATGCAACAATAAAGCACAATACAAACTAACATGATGAGGACCTTAGGCCAATTTTAAATTACCACCTGATCAATTTGACCTGAGTCAAAAACCTCAGAGAGTAATCCAGATAGTGGGGACAACAGGGGGTTGATAGGGACCCCAGCAGGTATTCTAACCTCATTTAAAAACCTGTCAAGAGCTCTAAATAATTATGACAGCTCATTAATTGTAAGCTTCCACCATTTATAAAATATAAATGATAGACTGTTTACCCTCAGGGACACTGGGGACACATTTGTTGTGTTTGATCATGTCCATGATGTGAATGTGTGACTCAGAGACTGTGACTCACAGCCCAGTGAGCAGCACAGATTAAAGTTTTTACCCTCACTGCTGATACACAACCCACTCCTCTGTTTACACCAGCAGAGATGATACAATCCTGCCCATTAAAAAGGAACCAAATGTGGATTATGTGGGTGATCACAGAATTTGAATGGTTTTAAATCACAGATTGTATCCTTTGCTTCAAGAAAAGCGAAAGACTTCATCTAATGTCTGATAGAGTTCTCTGTTTGATCTCCTTGCAGAAATGAGTGTGACCCTGTGCTCTCTCACTGTGTGAAACATCCAGTTTGTGTGAGGTAGCTGCAATTAAATGTCTTCTGAGTGACGGTTTCCTATGTGTGCGTGGGTAAACTTATACTGCCTGCTGCACGGTGCCCCAGTGGTTGCTATGCTACTGTATAAAGATATAAGCATGTAATGATCAATCACTGTAACATTTTAGTCATAATAGATATTTATCTTCATTATTGTTTTTATTATGATTAGGAGGTATTAAAAAGGACTTTCACAGTCATGATAGTACTAACGATAGTAACTAATAGTGCTAATAGTAACAGTATCAGCAATTTCACATTCTTTTTAAATCAAACAATATATACATTAAAATAAAGGCCACCTCCTTTGAGACCAATGTTTATGCTTTTGATTGTTTTATTTTGAAAGTCTTGAAAGACGCCTTAAGTTCCTATGTTGTAAAAAGTGAGATTTCCATGTATTTTTTTTATCATAAAGCAGCTAAATGAATGAAATACATAACACAACTCTCAGTCCACGGAGAAATGCTCACAGCTTCTTTTTAGAAACTGTGGCTTTAAACGAGCTCTTCAGGTTTCTGTCACATTGTGATGTCCACAATTTTACTAAATAGAGAGGCGAAGTCCCTCCCCTTCTGGTTTCCCACCTTAAAGAGAAAGAAAACAGGTATAGAATAATGTTTTTTTCAAACATTAAATCAGATAAACATGTTCTAGCAGAAACCCAAAACAAGTATAAACCTTAAAATGGGCATCATATGTTCCCCTTTAACCTGTGTGTAATAAGTGTTCACTGCCCCCTAGTGGCCACAGTCAGGAACTGCAAGAAACATGACATGGAGGCTATTACGCAGTGTCTGTATTAATATCAATATGTACAACCCTTTATAAGAGTGATTATATATTATTATAACAATAAACATCTGGGACAGCACTACTGATAATTACTTTATGAACAAAGACAGATTTATCAACAGTTTTCTAATGTGGAGACCAGCAAATGGACCTATGGTGAATTCTTTTAATTAATTCACTTGGTGACCAAACCGGTGACCAAACCGATGTAATCGCAACAAATATTATCATATTTATTGTTCTCTAGTGGTGAGAGGCTAACGTCCTCGTTGTCAGTGGGAATAAAATACTGATTACCGTTCTTTAGATAATTATCAATAAGATTAAACATTAATGCCACACATAGGAAGCTGGAAATGTGGGTGTGGTGTTTATCCAGTAGGTTTAAATGTCACAGACGTTGCATCATCGCTGTCAGTTTGATAAATATCATCTGGAAACATAAACTGATTCTGAAGCTGCCAGTCACTATCTATCTCAGAAATTCAACCAACTGAACACACATCTGCAACACCACTCCTTTTTTTAATCTTTAAAATAACTATGAAGGATTAATGTTTCAATGTCTCACTGTTACACCCCAGCAATTTTATGATCCAGGCAGTAGTTTAAAGGATTTGGGTTTCAGACGATGAGACATTTAGTCATATTTTAGACATCACGTTAAACATATCAGATGTGTGAAAAAGTTTGATATCGTTCTGTGCATTTGTCCCACCCCCTTTCACCTTCTTTGCCTTTTCTCTACCATCACCCCACACTTCCTTTCCCCTTCCATTTCACTCTTTTATCACTCAGCCTTTGTCTGCTCACAGTGGCTGACACACACAAAGATCTCTCATTTACTTTCCTTTGACCACTGCCTGCCAGGAGGACAAAACATAAACTGCAGGAGGGGTATGCAGCTCTTAGCATACATATACAATAAAGTGCATATTTCAAGACTAAGCATGGGGTTATTAAATGCCTTCAGAAGAAATCAAAGATGTAAGAAGAAAAAAGAAAGTGTTTAATTGGCGAAGCATGATATCACTTTTCCAGGGAATGTTAAACGTCTCAGCCAACGCTGCATACAAGAACAAGCAGCTTTTTCACAAGCATCCAATTAGAGAGGGTTGGCAGTAACTTGTCTATATTCACAGTATGTAGCTCCCTGATTAGTCTTCTCAGCCTGCAAATTAAATACAGTGGAGAGCGTTGCAGGTCTGTTAATCTGCAACCAGCTGTGACGGCCTTTATCTACTGCCATAAGGACAAACTGCCATAAGAACCACAATACTGCAGGAAAAGAGGTCCAGGAAGAAACTATATGGACAATAGTAACAGAAAAAAACATGCATGCCAAAATGCATCATTTCTACTGAACCAGAGTGAGACAAAACGCTCTATCAGACCAATTAAAGAAGGTGGTCTTGCTATTGTGGGCGCTGCATCTCCAAGTCCGCTGTATGACTCATCTGTGGCTGCAGTGTGTGTTATTGTGTGTGTGTGTGAGAGGTGAAGGCAGGCAGCTGAGGTAAGTTATGTGGAACTGAAACCATCTGGTTTCCTCCTCACCACAATGAACAATAATAACCCCCGGACCACCATCACCACCCCCACCACACACATGCCACCATCTCATCCAGTTGTCATGGCAGTAACACAGGATGGCGGCAGGATGCTGTTTGGAGGAGGTCGGTATTTAAGTCCTGGTTTCCTCTTCTTTGTGGAGATATTGTTGAACATTAAATCCAAATCATAAAACAGATGGTTCGAATCAAGCAATCTGATTGGGTGTTAGCCGTGGTATAAATCCCGTATAGCACGGCTATGACGTCTAATTCTTGTCACAAGTCTATAGTACTCCGCTTTCATCTTTTTATACAAGGTGCTTTCTGCCGTTACTAAGCAACCAAAACTGCTTGTGCGGCAGTCTCTTTAATCTCCCATTAGCATTAAACTGTTTTTCTAGCGTACAAAATGGAAACATTTATGGTCAGCTTGGACCTCCGTGGTGGCCTCACTATGGACGAGTGGATTGAAGAGTGTATATCTCCGTTGGAAAAATCACCTGCCAAAAAATGACATGCACAGATTTGTAAAAGAGAGGTTGACGAAATTGGAAAAAAACAGAAATGACCGTAAAGCAAACAAGGTGGGCTGTCAAATGCTTTGAAGACTGGTGTCAAGATAAAATCGTAGGTTTAGACCTTAAGACTGACAAAAGAGCGGGTGGGTGACATTTTAAAACATAAATGGAGAGAAACCTTTCAAAAATCTTTGTCCTTTCAGTCTTTGTTTGTGTATAAGTGAATGTTCTTAAGGGAGAGAAATCTCCGCTGTCAGTGTCTCGGCAGTCACCACTGCGATTCGCGTCGGGCCGAACAACGGCCCGTAGCCGTGGTAACATACTGGTCTGAGCTATTGCTTAAGTCAAACACGACCTGACAGAAATATCACAATTGTAAGCTTAGTTTTTCTTACTTTTTCTAACGGAAATTTTCATAACCTGTGATGCGTTCAAGACTGCCATAAAGTTCAAATTTCAATGATAATGTATTTTTTACAGTTTCTTTCTATAAACAGTGGATTTTTGGCAATCTTTAAAGAAAACACGTTTCAATCCTGTCGGTGAGATGGTGGGTTCAGGAAAATAAAAATCTATCCATATCTTGCACATTGCACCTTTTTAAGTCTTATATTATAAATGCACTGCAAAGATGACATGTCACACAAAAATAAAAGATTAAAGACGCATTATTTTTTAGCATATATGTGAAAAAAACAACTGTAAGGCATATCACTTAATGACTAATTACATCCTGTTCAGACAAAGGTGGGGTCAGTCAGATGTGCAAAACTCATCAAAAAGCACAAAACATTACTTGTTTTTATTTAATTCATAAAATTGTCATCTTACATTAACTCAATATTCTGCATCTCTCCTTTGCTCTACTGCTCTCAATAACTGTACCATTTCATGGACCAAACAATCAACTGAATAATGAAAAAAGTTTAAAAAATAGACAAATCGTTTGCTGCAGTCCCATGTTAATAATCCTCCGCTACAATATGTTTGTTCCCTCAGTGACTTCTACTCTTACAACATCTAATACACCACAAATGAATAGTCAGAGCAGCCATAATGATATCTAATTACCTTAAGCAGACTGGCAGCGAAAGTTTATCTATAAGCCAGCCGCCTTCCCCTTTGCAAGACATATTAATACAGGATTTCACAGCAGCTAATCACATAATATATTATTTATGCATACAAGCAAATTAAGAAAAATGCAGATAATCCTTCTGAGTAGGGCGGATATACAATATACACATGAAGGTGCATCCACATGCTCGCGCACACACACACACACACACACACACACACACAGAGGCAGTGTTACATGATGGAGCAGGTGAAGCCGCAGCAGTCTTTCAGTAGTGTAAGTCCAGTTTTAGTGACAAACGGCGCTGATGTCTGCTGGGCTTTGGATGCCACCTTTTGATCTTGCAAAGTACCTGATTAAAAAAGGACAATGACAGTAAACTTGTATTCACCACACTCTTATTTGCCTCAAGCTGCATCCTACCGAAAAAAGGGGCGCAGAAGTATTTGGGTCCATTAATTTCAATACAAAATGAGAAAACTTCTCACTTGATTTATTACCTCAGACAATTTTTTTAGGACAACATTATGGTCTCAATCGCTATCAAAAATCTTCTTCAACACAATTTAATGTTAATAGTTCAAACAATGGCCCCATTTAGAAGAAAATAGAAGATAAAGAATCATATGATTTGGGGCGTGGCTACCTTTGATTGACAGGTCACTAACAAGGCAAGCAGTCATCAGGAAAGATGAAAAGGAATGTGTATCCACGGCAACGTTTCAATAAAGTAACAAAAAAGAAAGAAAAAAGACGTTTACCGGTTTGGTCTCAAAACTTTGACCTTTTCACTGTATTTTCACTTAATTACAGTTTATTTGAACGTTTTGTTCAGCGTTTGCTTGGACAAACAAACACTCCAAGGAGTCGCTGGTCAGTTTTCTGAGGTAAGTAACATACATTTTGTTTTTGTTTTTGCTAGCCAAAACTAAAATCCCGGTTAGCTCCAGTTAATGCTAACATGAATTAGCAGCAGCTTCTCTCAGTCAGGTTGAGGTGTAGAGAGGCTGTAGTCAGTGATCAGATCCCTCTCACTCCTCTACAGTCCAGATATGGTCTGCTCCCCGTATCGCAAACAAGATGGTGACGAATGTAATGCTGAACTCGATGCCTCAAACAGGCAGTCCACAAATCAATGGGTGAAATCATGATGACTACGTCCATTATTTAAACAGTCTATGGGTCAAAATGGTCATGTCCTTTAATGCCAATAACGTTTAGCCTTAATAGTCATAAATTAGTCATAAATGGGAAAATTAGCTCCAGAGACCAGGGCATTTTAAAGTAAAGTTGAGCATTTTAACAAAGGGGTCTATGGGGATTGACTCGTGTTTGGAGTCAGCCTCAAGTGGCCGTTTAAGGAACTGCAGTTTTTTGAACTTCTGCATCATGGGCTTCCTTTTTTCCATCTCTGGAGGTTGCTGCTTGATTTGAACTGAGGCACTCTTTCACAGTGATTTAGAGATTAGGAATTGTAGCAGAACGGTGCTGCTCTGTTTGGATCAGACATCCTTGATTGGGTGATACAGCTGGTGTGAGGTTTATAGCCAAACTACCAGAAGAAAGTATTAACACCTAACACCTATCTTGATACGTGTGCTATAAAAGATAACTGCAACTCAGGATTTCTTCTTAACTGGAAGTATGCACATGACAGACAGAGTCATGGTCAGACTCACCTTTTGCAGCCAATGTCTTGGGAAATTTGGACTGTAAGAAGGCGGCCATTTCTCTATCTTCCTCTCTTTCCCTGTGGAGGAGAAAATGTCCTTTTTGTAAATTTCAAGCATGTGGTTCGAGGATTTTCTTAATCACGTAAAATGTCAATGGGCTGCATTTGAGGGAAACCAAGACTACCAGCTGGACTAACAAATCCTCAGGATTGTAGAGAATTTTAATCAACTGTACATGCAGTGAATCCCCTGCTGCATCTGCACACCTCCCTCTCCTCTTTATACTTTCACATACACACACATGAGGATGGCCTCTCATATAACTGCAGTCTTTCTGCGACCACTCAAATGTCACTCAAAGATATTCTTTGACATGAACAGAGCTATGAAACATTACATGCCAAAGTCAGGTGGCTGAGGTCTTGAACGAAGGTAAAGACATAGTAAAACTGCACCTTTTACCTTAATTACAATATTTTTGCCCCTTGTCTTAACTTAACTTCACCTCAGCCTTTCAAACTCCACATCGTCCACGAGGAAGTCTCTGGTCTCCACCAGCTTGTTGATCTGCTGCAGCAGCTCCTCTTCCCTCTCTCTGTCCTCCTTGGACTTGTCATTGTCTGTTCAACAGACAAGCAAAACAATAAAATAAAAATAAAAAGTTATCATTATTAACAATTTATTTTTTTTTGTATTTAAAGGAATATTCACTTCAGACATTATGCCTTTTGCTGCTGCATTTATATTTCACAGAACAGGATTTTTAAATACTTTGCTATACGCACAACTTTGTTGTTGTGCGTATAGCCAGAAATGGAGTTAGTCTTTTTGACATCACCCAAGAACAGTGGTGGAAGAAGTAATCAGATCCCCTTCTTAAGTAAAAGTATTAATACCACACTGTTAAATTACTCCACTACAAGTAAAAGTCCTGCATTCAAAACTTACTGAAGTAAAAGTACAAAAGTATCAGCATCAAAATG
The DNA here is from genome assembly GCF_030273125.1 of Centropristis striata. Classification (NCBI taxonomy): domain Eukaryota; kingdom Metazoa; phylum Chordata; class Actinopteri; order Perciformes; family Serranidae; genus Centropristis; species Centropristis striata. The sequence continues at coordinate 9,208,718 of NC_081529.1, read as the reverse complement.
TACTTAAAGTATCAAAAGTAAAAGTACTCAGCATGCAGAATGAACCCACTCAGATCGGTTTATATAATTTAAATATATTATTGGATTAATATTATTGATGCATTTATGAAAGCAGTGTTTCATTTGATCAAGATAGGGCTCATTTTCTTCTTAATATACTGTTATGTGGTTTAATTAAAAAAAACAGCAACAAGTCGTATCACTGTAAATGTACAATGTTTGAGTAAATGTACTAAGTTACATTCCACCACTGCCCAAGACACATCAACATCATGAAATCAACAAGACATTTATAGGTGACCAAAATGTTAGCGGTAACTTTAAGGAAAACATACTGGTGTGCCGTGTGTTTATGTTCTAAAGCATACTGTGCTCTATCATCTCTAACCTCTTATAGGGACCATCACTTACATAATGAACATCATGCTGCATTGAAAAATACTTGAAATTAGCAACTAAGACCATAAACTCATTAGGAAAATGTTTAAATCAAGTGAGAAATAGGGTCGTTCTCTCATAGACTTCAATACAATCTGATTTCATTTTGCAACCGGTGTAGTTGCACCCTGCTAGCTATTACAAAGAATGCAAGTTTAAGACTCTTCTGCATTGGTTCCACTTTTCAGACCCAGAAGTTGCCGCTAACATGCTGATGTTTAGCATGCACAACACTGTAAAAAAATGTCTGTAGATTTTATGGTGAAAAACTGCTAAACCATGACAGTAAAAGACCGTAAAATGATAAATGAGTTAATTCAGTTTCAGTAACAATGAAACACCTTAAATGTATCAGCATTTATAACGATTTTTTTTCTTGTCAATTATATTGCAAAACAGTGTTTCTCTTGATGGAAAAACTTTTTATTTATACAGTAAAAAATTGAATGAAAAGGCAATCTTAAATGTGAAATCAACAGTGCCAATATCTTTTTACGGTAATATTTAAAAAAAGTTCTACCGTATTTATTACGGTAGAACTTTTTCTGGTTCTGGCAACCACAGCTGCTGTTTTTTTTTTACCGTAAAAACAACAGTTGTTTGTTTTTTTACAGTGAATGCTTACCTTGTTAACCGTCATAGTTTAATGTGTTAGCATTGTTAAAGTTGAATTTATAGTATATTATAGTTTCCTAACCACTTTTGTACTATACTTTAGCACCTTCTCTCCTTTTAGTTGCAACCATAGCTTTCTTCTACAGTAGAGCTGTCATCTGAACCCAAGGAACAAAGGACATCAGTATCTATCTGAATATTTTCCGACAGAAGACATATTATATAACCAAGATTCAAGTAGAAAAGGGGAAAAACCTTGAAAGGAGCATTGTCATTTGAAGTCTGTGTGTCTTTTAGCTGACATGAAAACACTTCCTTTTAAAAAGTCATGATTTTTATTCACAACCAGCTTGTGTTGAATTCGCTCCAGCTCTCATCTCTGAGGTAGATGCTCATCAGAAAAACACAGTTGGCAGACATCTTTTAAAAAAATAATTCTGCCATTAAGAATCATATGCAGGGCATCATAAGCAAACTTAAATAAGATGTGACAAACACAGTGACTGCTTTTTAATTTACCTGGAATTGAGACAAGTTTCTGCAGCTCCGTCTTCAGTCTTGTGATTTCTTTGCAGAGCTGGATGTCATCCATCCTGAATGGAAAACAAATTATGAATTGGTATTTGGAGGAAATCAGCAGATGCTACTGTAAAAAAGAAAGTATATTTAAACTGTTAAACAGTTGGGCTTGTGGGCATGTGTATGTATGTATGTATGTATGTATGTATGTGTATGTGTGTGTGTGTGTGTGTGTGTGTGTGTGTGTGTGTTTGTGTGTGTGTATGCATGTATGTATGTATGTATGTATGTATGTATATATAATTACTGTGTATAGGTATATTTATATTTTTGTAATACAAGACATGTTTAGACAAGGATTGTAACTAGTCATATTTAAGGAGAGGGGTGGGAGTTTATAAGTTTTACTTCTTCTCACTCCTTTTGGAATATGTATTCTATATCTCATGTTAAATCTTTTGTCTTACTCTTTTTTATTATTTTGTTTTCATATTCGAAATAAACTTGAATCAAATCAAATTAGAACTCCAAATCAGTCAAATCAATCTTCATTGACTGAGATGACTAGCTTTCTCTTGTAGAATAGATATTATGTCATGGCAGCAAAGTCATTTCCTCCCTAACTTTACATACAAAACAGAAAAACACTGGAGTGAGATGATAGTGAGGTCTGTGAGTTTATTAGCTGGAACAACACGGCCACGCTGCCCTCTGTGAATGAATCACACCTGACAGTATCAGATCTCATTTCGCCGTCTGACTCTGATGCAGATTTGAAAACATCAGGAGCCGTCACACAAGTGTTTGTGTGCGCCTGTGTCTGTGTGTGTGTGTGGGCTGTTATTGCAGTGATGACAACAAGAGGGAAATGACTGTGATAGAAATATGTACTCTGAGCTGTTGGTTTAATAAAATAGGATTCACTTCAGTGTACTTCAGAGGTATATATTTAATGATGACTCATATGCCGCTGCCTCTCAGGGGTGTTTATTCAAAATGCATTATCATGAGAGCTGTTTTGTTTATGTTGCAGTCATCTGAAATTAAATTTCTGCATCAAGTTCCTAAACAGACCATTCTCACAAAAAAAGTATCCAGTGTCTTGCAAACAGCTTATTACGACCAGGAGGCAAACTTCGGGTCTGAGCAGGGAGGCAAACCAGGAAGTGCCTTAAGCTGCATTCTACTGAAAATTCCAGCAGGGGGTGCTACGTTTGGCTGCAAAAACATTTCTGTCCATTAATTTCAATGCAAAATGAGAAAACTTCTCACTTCATTTATTACCTCAGAATTTTTTTTAGGACAACACTATGGTCTCAATAACTAGTAAAACATCTTCTTCAAGACAATTTGATGTTAATAGTTCTAATAATGGCCCCATTTAGAAGAAAATAGAAGATAAAGAATTGTATGATTTGGGGCGTGGCTACCCTTGATTGACAGGTCACTAACAAGGCGAGCGTCATCAGGAGAGAAGCAGAACAATGCGTATCCTCGGCAACGTTTGAATAAAGTTATATATAACTTATATAGATATAAAAAAGGACGTTTAGTGGTTTGGTCTCATAACTTTGACCCTTTCACTGTATTTTCACTTAATGACAGTTTATTTGAACGTTTTGTTCATTAAAAATGTCTTGTTCAGCGTTTGACAGACGCAGACACTCCGAGGAGTCGCTGTTCATTTTTCTGAGGTAAGTAACGTACATTTTGTTTTTTGCTAGCCAAAACAAAAACAAACATACAAGATGGTGAATAGATAGTGACGAGTGTAACGCTGAACTCGATGCTTCAAACGGGCAGTCCACAATCCAATGGGTGACGTCACAGTGACTACATCCATTATTTATATACATTCTATGATTACGACCTATTTACTTACTCTTCTTAACGAGCCGCGGCTTGTTAAGAAGAGTAAGGACGAGTCAAAGGGGCACAGTCCTCCTGCAGCAGTCTCTCCCAGCTGCAGAGCTGGAGGGGATGTTAACCCCTTAGCATCCAGCATCCGTGTTTAGTCCTTCGCGTATGTGACGTCATGGTCGAAACTGTCACTAAGCGATTACACGACGGACCAAAACCATTCTTCACCTCCAGAGTCTCTAAATCACTCTGGGGGCCTTTTTGTGATGGAGACACACAGAGTGAGCGAACTTTTGAGAGGGTGTGGCCTGAGACTTTCCTGATGGCCACTTTTCCCCCTAGTGGAAACACGGCTATGGTTACACGTCTCCAACTGAGAAATATTAAAGACATTTGTTTTCATATGGTAACATTTTGTTGTTTTACCAAATCTCCCCACAGTGGTTAAGCGTCAGTTCCTGCCTGTGTTGGAGTTATTATAAAACATGTCAACACGTGCATGCCCACGGAGACAAGAAGGTAAACAATCTGTTATTGAGAGTGGGACTGTACGTCACTTTACACTCTCTGGATGCGGATGAACGTGGATTGAAGTGAAAACAGGATGTGAAAACGATACATGGTGAACCACCAAAAGTCATTATTCTCTGTGTCTCTGATCAATTATATGGCCACTTTATGCAGCGCTGCTTTCTGCTTTCAGTCCCTGCTCCACCACCTCCATCCTCATGTGTCAAAATAATGAGGAAGGTCTCGGCAGGAAAAGAAATAGAAATAATTAAAAGCGAGGAAAAAAACCTTGAAGTGTGTGTCTGTGTGTGTGTGCTGCTAGACTTCTAAGACCTTAAATAGCACTGCTGTTTTTCTACACACACGTTTTGCCATCATGCACATGGCTGCTCAGAGCTGATGGCTGACAGTCACGGTGCATCATCTCTAATTCTTGCGGGGCTGCTAACAGTGTCGTAGTGTATTCAGATCCCTGTACTGTGTGTGTCAGTGCAGAGGAGCAAACAGAACATCACATGATACAACAGAAGCATATATAATCATCTTAATGACAGCACTGTGTCAGTAAAAAAAACCCTAAAAATATGATTTGCAGAATTTTGTTGTGGTGTTTTGGTATCTTAATGTACTGAAGTCCTACTGAAGCACTGATCTTACATGTATCTCAGCTCCGATTCCCTCCGTACCAGGATGTCTCTTATCCGCTCAATTTTGCTCAGCTCTCCTTCAATGTCTTCAATCGTGATTGTGGAGTCAGCCATCGAAATTGCGTCCTCTGGGGAAAGACAGACAAGACCATAACATGTTTATTTGGGTCTAAGAATGTGACTAGGAGTTTTACAGTTACACTTTTCAGATTCAAAGAGTACAAACACGAAGAAACCATTAAGGAATCCAAAATTAATGCCACTATACCATCTGCACCATCTATACCAAGGAGAACCCCCCCCCCCAGAATCTCAGATTACCTGACAGGAAGACCACAGTATGTCAGGTTGGGGAACTGTGTTTCTGGGACATTAATGAGCAGCACAGGGACTCCACAAAGCACTGTCCTGGCTCCATTCCTGTTCACACTGTACACAGCGGACTTCAAATACAACTCTGGGTCCCACCACATCAAGAAGTACTCCGACGACACTGCTATTGCGGAGTGTATCAGGAATGGACAGGAATCTGAATATAGGGATCTGATAAAAGCCTTCAGTGACTGGAGTCACAAGAACGATCTCCTACTGAACACCTCAAAGACTAAGGAAATTATCAGAGATTTCAGCAGGTTCAAGCCCCCTCTTCAGCCAGTGAATACCTGTGGGGAGGACATGGAGGTGGTGCCAAGTTATAAGTATCTAGGTGTATACCTGGATAATAAGATGGACTGGTCCCTAAACACAGACGCTCTCTACAAAAAGGGGCAGAGCCGCCTCTTTTTCTTCTTGAAGCTGAGATCTCTGGACATCTGTAGTAAGATACTGCAGATGTTTTATCAGTCTGTGGTGGTAGTGTGTTGTTTTGTGCTGCAGTCTGCTGGGGAGGCAGCATCAGACACAGAGATGAAGGCGGTTGGACAGACTGGTCTAAAGAGCTGGTTCTGTGGTTGGAGCCAGGTTGGACACACTGGAGGAGGTGGTGGAGAGATGCAATGTCAACATGTTCCAGGCCATCTTTAAATATCCAGATCATCTGCTACACAAAACCTTTATGAACCAAAAAAACAGCAGTGGACGGCTCCTCTCTCTCCGTTGCAGGACGGAGAGATTCAAACGATCCTTCGCTCCTACAGCCATCAGGCTGACAGAGATTCTACCAGACTAACTGAATTTACCCTCAGGGATGAATAAAACATTTTTGATTTGATTTGATTTGATTGATTTGTAAACACAATATTCGATCTGAGTAAAGAGAAAACAAAAATTAGTTGAATCTTCATCTTTCCATTGCACCTTAAGTGCAAAATTGCTTAGTTGGAGTAATTGATTGCACTCATTAAGGCCAATAAACCACCTGTGTCGGTTATTAGGGCTTTTAAGAGACTGGTGAAGGAAAGCTTACTGTAAATAAAGTAATATCCAGAGGCAAACATGCATTTATGAATGAGGTAATGACACCTGCAATGTTAACACTGGCCTGGATCAAATCCACCATCCTGCTATGATCTGATCAGAGCTCTGTGGATACTTCTTCCCAGTGAGTCTTCAGGCATCAGTGAATAGCTGCACTGCCCCTCCACCCTCCACCCTCCACCCCCCGCAGCCTCCTACTCCTCACCAGGAGCGATGAGTCATCCAGCAGAGCTCCGAGCAGCTTTTAATTACCTGACCTGGTGTGAAAAGACATGACAATCATACACACTGGATCACTGGGGATATCAGCGCTGCACAGGCATACAACTGCTTCGAACAATCTGGTGGTTCGACAACTTTTCTCATCTGCATATGTATTATCACATATATGCATGCACACACATTAATCAGCTTGTGATTTACTGATGAAACAGTCTGCATGTGTTGCTCTTGTTTCTATTATATTGCCCCAGGCTCCCTCATAAAGGTCCCAAAAATTAGTCCACTATTTTAATAACAAATGATAATAAACCACTTAATTATGTTTGTAATACAGCAGATTTGTGTGCATTCACAATTTATAACGTTTTATAGCTTTGTGTTCTTCTTAAAGCCTGCACATAATCTCAGCAGAATACAGTTGTAGTCATGACACCCCGAAGACACACTTAAAGTTAACCGTGTGACACATGTGCTGTAATAGAAAGCAATAAAATAAAATAAATGTGTGCTATGATGGTTAAATGTTGCACACATGACAGATAGACCTCCACCTGAGAACCTGCTCTTTTTTCTCCTAGAGACAGCAGCACTTTTTTTTATTTTTTGTTTGTTTGCACACAGTCTGCACTCTCAAACTGATATTGATTGAATCCATTGAAAATTTTATGTGATCTAGAAAGATTTTTTTCACATTTAAAGTTTTAACGTGAAGAAAATATTATTGTAATAATGTAGTTTGAGCAGAATTTCTCTAAATCTGTACAGTAAAATCACATTTCACCTATATTTTCTTAGAAAAAATATTAACTTTGTTTTTAATCACAGGGAAAGTAAAATATCCTGGAAGCCAGTGTGAGGTTTATATTTTTGGCAGTGTGGAAGTGGGCTCTTCAGACCTCCAGTACATGTAGGAAAACTCTATGGAAGGCAGATGTATGGCCTTTAAAGGGACAGTTCACCCCAAAATCACAACACCAACATCACTGAACTGGATGTTATGATTTCTGGAAAGAGACATTGCTGGTTAGTTTTTCAAATTTATTCCTAACCGTTTTTCCTTTTTTGTTTTTGCATCATTTAATTTGTAAAAAAAAAATTTTGTAAATTTTTGAAATTGAGGTGAACTGTCCCTTTAAATGAATGTTCTCCTGCAGAAAGCTTCACTTCCATAACGTATACATAATGTTAGAAGATGAACTGATGTGAAATGCACTTTCTGTTCTGAACATATTGAAACTGTTACTCATTTATTTTGGTACTGCCCCTTTGTCCAAGGTCTCTGGATTGATATTTGTAACTTTACTGCAAACAATGTTGATAAAGATTTCAAGTTGTTTTGGGGGGATGTACTATTTGGGCTCTTTGACTTTACCAAAAATAAAGAAAAAAGAAAAATGTATTATAAACCTCATCATATTGATGGCGAAATATCATATTCATAAATGTAAATTTGCTCGAAGAAAACCATCTTTTGGTGCCTTTCACAGTGAGCTCAGGCAGCACATCGCTTCTATTAAATTCTCCAAAAAAAAAGCAATTAAACAATTGTACAATTAGTTGATATTTGTGAACTATTAAATATATTGCTGTAAGCTCTTCTCCCTGCAGTAGAATATCCATAAGAAATGATTTGTGATGAATTGTATTCCTTATGTTTGTGAAACAAGGTTGTAATTAATATATATATATATATATATATATATATATATATATATATATATATATATATATATATATATATATTAATACTAGAAATGAATAAGTGTAAAGTCCTGCTGACAGGTAACTTTACCCGGCTGACTCTGACTACTTTACACACTAACACTATTCCAGCTTGCAGCCAGTTCATTCAAACCAAGCGCAGAGAATCAAACTCACCTGCTTTCTCCTTCGCTCCGTCCACCTGCGTCTCCTCCAGAGAGCCGTACTGTTTGGAGGCTCTTCTCTCTGTTTCCATATTGTCCAGAATCACTCTGCACACACAAACAACAAAGAAATATTCGTGCAGCCTGAAAATGTATATTGATTGTATGGACTAAGTCCGTGCAGCCTGCTGTAACGTGTGAGGGAGTGTAGAGCAGGAGCAGATGCTGAATGACTCCTCCAGAGGTGGTGTCAGCAGCACGGAGGAGCTGCAGGGCGCCCCCTGCCGGCAGAGCTGCACTACTGCACACAGTTGCAGCACAAGTTAAAGTAACAATCCACTGTTTGATGGATGGGAGGAAGTGATGGGATGACGTTGAAAAGACATACCTTTGAATTCCTCTTTGGAAAGTCTTGCTTAGCCACCTTAGATAGCTAGATATCGTTTCCTCTGCCTGTTGTTGTTACTAGGATTAATAATTTTGCACCTTTGAATCATTTGATTTTATATTTACCAATTCCCTAGTTAAATCTTTTTTATTTATTTTTTATTATTTATTTATATGTATGTATGTATGTATGTATGTATGTATGTATATCATTTTATTTTCCTTTTTCATTTATTTATTTATATGTATGTCTGTATGTATGTGTATATATATTCTTTTATTTTATTTTTTCATTTATCTATTTATATGTATGTCTGTATGTATATATATTATTTTATTTTTTCATTTATTTATTTATATGTATGTATGTATGTATGTATGTATGTATGTATGTATATATATAATTTTCTTTTCTTTTTTTCATTTATTTATTTATGTATATCACTTTATTTTCCTTTTTTCATTTATTTATTTATATGTATGTATGTATGTATATAATTTTATTTTCCTTTTTTCATTTATTTATTTATCTTTTCTTCCCTCATGTTTTGTGTGTTGATGTTTATTATGATGTCACTTATTACAAGTCCTATGTCAGGAAATGTTTAATTGTTTGAAAATGTTTATGTTTGTAAAATGATTAAGGCTAAAATAAAAAGTAAAACAAAAAGTAACAATACCACCATGTAAAAATACTCCACTACAAGTATAAGGTTTACTTATATAAACTGTGTGTGAGTATAGTCAGGAAAATGTACTTAAACTCTAAAAAGTAAAACTACTCAATGCAGAAATAATGGTTCCTATGAGTGTTATATTATTGCTTTGATTATACATTATTACTCATGTATTATTAGAAAAGCAGGATTTGATTTGAAGTGGTGAGATTGAGCTAAGTTTGAACTATTTTGTATAGGAACTAATTCCTATTGATGCAATACATTATTATTATGAATGAAACTGCTGATTATTTTTTAATTAATCGATTGTTTCGTATGTGAAGAATAAATAGTGAGAAATGTTGTCACAATCATCCCAAAGTGACATTTTTACAATAGAATCATTTTTTCCAAACCTCAAAATAATTTAATAAATTAAAATAATCAAAAGGGAACTCCTGACATTAATCAAGCTGACACCATTTAATTTTTTTGTCAAAGGATTAAATTATTATTTCTAGCTCTAGTTATATTTGGTGTGCAATATCTTAATTTGTAACTTCATGGTTGCTGATAAAGTTGGAATAAAATAAAAATGTACCTCTTTTCATTAAATGATTGTGACAATATGATTTATTCTTGACAGATAAAGTCAATATCTCTTCCAAAACATATCACAATGTAAATGAAACCACAATTAACAGAGGATTGATAACAAAATTATTCCAACTTTATGGGTGACCTTTTATTATCTACAGCTGTCAGATGATTGTAGTGGAGTAAAACTTACAATATTTCCTCTAAATTGTAGTGAAGTAAAGGCATGAAGAGGGAGGAAGAGAAAATATTCCAGTAGTAAAAGTACATTTGTAGTGACGAACTGTTACTGTTACATTCCACCACTGCAGCCAAAGCTCCTAAAGAGGCTAAACATATGGAATGAAGTCCTAAAAGATTAAAATAACAGACATCTGCTGTTTTAACAGTCTGCTACGCTCTAACCACGACACCATCGCTCTCCACAGGAGAATAAAGCCGTCTTTCCCCATCACTTTTCATTGTGCCTGATTGAGTTCAGCTGTTTAACTACATAATGGGAATTTCATGCAGCCGGGTCCTCGAGGGCCCCGCCAGATGTTTGGGGAGTGCATCTGTGTGCATGAAGGAGCTGCCACCGAGCTATAGGTAGCAGAACCACTCATACATGTTGATGCATTCATTGAGTCCTGCAGCCAAGCCAGCACAGAGGTGTTTGTCATTCAGGACGCATCACACAAGAATATTAAACAACGTGCACCACAAGGGACATTATCGGCTTTCTGGTTTCTACATCGTCAAACATTTTGACAAGGGTGTGAATTTATATTTTGGACTTTGCAAGTTGGATCTCAGCTCCTATAATCTAACCCCAATCTATAATCTATAGCCAAATAGATTATACTCACTCAGAGCACACTCAGAGCCTCAAGGACAAACATGTCCCATTGAAACCCATTAAAATCAAAGTTTTTAATACAGAGCCCTGGCCTCAAAATTGAAATTTTTACTTTTTTTTTTTCAACATTTTCATGTTTGCCCTATGGGACATATTCATGCTATTTTCATAATTTCCACTGGTGTATTTTAAAGCACTAGTGTTTGATGTAATGCATCAAAATCAATGTTGTTGCTTATAACTGACATGCAAAAAAAAAAGCATTTAGTTACACTAAAAACAGTGCACTTTTCTTTTCATAATAGTGGTACTATGTAAATAAACTGGCATTAAGGGTAAAATTCTGAAACTGAATGGATTTTTGGTAGTTGTCAGAATGGATGTTGGTTAAAAAAATAACTCATTGAAAGTGGACAATTATAATATGTGGTATTTTTTAAAGCAGTTTTTTTTAAGCTGCACAAAAAAATAAAAATGCATCAAAATAAATGTTACTAATCAATGACTTATGATGGTCCAAATGATCGTCCAAAAACTGTTGAGCATTGAGTCTGAAGGAATTTCTCTGGAATTATATGATCTGGATACAAAGCAAATACTTATCTTGCCTGCTGATTTTTGAAAGCATATTTATTTATTCATGGCAAAGATTCAAGAGAAGGTGACTCTTGTATACAAAGGGACTGGTTCTTCACAGTACTTGGATTCAACAGACACACAAACTTTCCAGACAAAATACATTCTAAATTGTATTAATTTGACCTCATGACATAAAATTACAGCATCTGTAATCCACAATCAACGTTTCTAACTTAAGAGAACACTTTCCAGTGTCACCGCACGGTCACCGAGAAATACAGGTTAGACAAACCTGACACAGGTGAGCAAAGACGTCTGTCACAACAACAATCACATAACTCTGCAGTTAACCCTCCTGTTATGTTTGTTTTCTCAGGAACAACAATAATGTTCATGGGTCAATTTTATCCGGGGCATGTTTAATTATCCAAAAGTGTCACAAAAACGAAAAAATCCCAATAAACATTGTTAATATTTCATTAATAACTCCATTACTAAAGATTTCAATGAATATTCAGTGCAATGGTGTTATTTACCTCTCACAGATCAGGTTCAATGAGGATAATTCACTCGTTTTGTCATAAAAAAAATGCATGTTAAAACTTTTTTTATGAACATTGGAAAGACCTACATATAAAATACAATAGTTTTAAGTGACATTGAGTTATTGAAAATTGTATTTTACATTTTTTTCTTTTATGGAGTTAGTGGCACGAGTCAACTCTTTTGTTCAGGGTCAGATTGACCATTGAACAGTATCTATATAATATAAACGTGCAAATATGTGAAATGAACCATTTTCGTTTTATATGTTGATTACATTGATAAAGCCAAGCAGAAGAAGTTTCATCCCGAAAAAAAATACTGAATTTTTTTTGGATTTTTAAACGTTGAAATGGGTCGATTTGACCCGCAGCATAACAAGAGGGTTAAACACACAACTCTGCTTTATCAGTTCACACAGTCACAATGAATGACTGTAGGTGTAGATAAACACAGTGAGGGTGTGTTCAGGTCTAGTTTGGCCTCACCTTGTGCACACGTCTCGTGTTTACACTCCTGCTGAGTGTCAGAGTTTCTACTGTCATGATGGTGGAGCTGCTGAACTCCACTCTTCTTCTGCCCGCCCATAATCCTGCTGCCTTGTTTACACTATAAAAAGATAAATGATTGCTTATGCTAATTCACATTTGTAAAGGCTCAGGTGGCGCAGAGACGAATCCCAGGGTCCATCAGCACAGCTCACACTTTAACTGATAACATTTTTAAAAAATTCTGATGAGAAAGTTATGAGCAATAATGAAAGCCAATTGCTCCATTTTAATTACAGCTGCCAGGTTTATTATCCTGCTTTGGTCTGGGCTACCTTATGATAAAGAGTGACATGTCTGTAACTGAAATGGCGCTTATTCTCATTTCTATGGATGCATGATGAAAAAAAAATGGAGCCCATAATAAAAAGTTCAATTGCTTTCATTGACCTAACAAGTACATCATGTACACTCCAACACAGAAGGTGGCGCTATACACCTTTAATGTTGGTTTGTGATCTTCTAATAAACACAGATTTACTCTAAATAAGTTACTCACTTATTTTTATCTTATTTTATTTATCTATTTTTTGGAATGAGGTCAGTCGTGACGTACTTGAACTCATTTTGGTTTGGATGGTGGTTTAATTTCCTATCTGTTGCGATATCTTTGTGAATATAGAGAGCACTTATGTTGTTTATTTTTTTGTTTCGATAAAAATCAATAAAATCTATTACAAAAAAATAAACACAAAGAAGAAATAGATCATATCATAAGGGATTTAGTTTGAATTGTTCTGCAAAATGCTGCATAAAAGTATGTTTGCAATGTTTTTTGATGCATTGTACTAGAAAAAAAAAAAGAACATTTGAAGAGTTCAAATTGTTTTTGCTGCGTTAACAACAGTGGTTACAGTTGGATTTGATTGGTCAGAGCTATGGAATGTTAAAGGTATAATATGTAATATTTTTTGCATTAAAATGTCACAAAACGACTAGACCTATGTCATATTTTGTTGGGTTGTGTATTTACATTATATATTATAACAAATGTTTCAAATAATTGTCAAACCCAAATAAATATGAATAAAGGAGATGGTCTGTGTCTTGTCCCATATAACATATTCTCAATCGTTTTAAATGATTCCCTGGCCCAGAAAATGTATTTTTTGAGACCAAGATTGACCATCTAAGTGGCTTGGAAGATATATTAGTTCTCATAGATTTTCTATGTCTCCAATCAAAAATTGAAACCTATGGTAATTGAGAGCACATGGAAAAATGTGGTGCTTTTGTCCCCATTCTTCTCAAATCTGGTCCTAAGCTGCCTGATTAATTTCATTTCAGCCTTTCTAACCCTGAGGTGTGTATAAACTTAAGGTTCTGAACTTTGAGCATTAGAAGCAGGTCACTGGGGGCATATCATGCATCCCTACGCATTTCCATACCATCAGAAATTATTTTAGGATTTGAACTTTTTCTAGGGTAAATCCTTTTAGTCCTTTTTCACTCTGACACTCTGAGGTTCAGAAGGGTCCCACTGCAGAGCTCAAAGCTCAGGCCCACCTCCAGCACTGGGACCTATCTCCAACACCAGGACCTGTGGTGGAAAATCATGTGTTTATTGAGCTTCTTTACCAATAAACAACGCCTACATGCCATTTTATCATACTGCACTGTGTATTGTTTGTTCACGCTTAATCAATCATAAATAATAAATAAGTAGCCTACTGATTGTATATTTAATACATTGTATCATGGCCAAGCCACTGCACAGTAAGCCTATAAGCTGATTCTGACATTTGGTTTCAGTTAGGCAACATGATGTTTTTTCATTGTTTACGGTTAATAAATAAGAGTATTAGATGTTTAGATGCCATTGTGTTACAGGCTTCAGAGACGATCATCAGCATACGTTAGCTTCCGTTCATTAGTTTTGAGTGACCAATAACATCAAGGTTAACAATACAACCTAGTATATTGTTTGGATATAACTGTAATTTATATTTTTTATAAGTTAAACAACTAAACCTTTACTGCTTGCTATGCTAATTTTAACAAACAGGAAATAAAATACAAAAAGCTTAATCTAATCATTTCAGCTAACATTAGTTTGCTAACAACATTAGCATAGGTAGCTAAAGTTAGCTTGCATTAGCATACATATTATTATAGTAAAGTTATTTGCTGTTACGTTAAAGGAACTTTAAAAGTTCAAGTTATATTGAAAATATCAAGGTTTTGTTGTTTACCTTGATGTTATTATTATTATAAGGTCATGTGGCTTAAGCGTGTTTTATGCTTTCTTGCAGTCAGAATGGTCGTCATGGTGTTTGTGGCCTTGGTTCCTGTGTGCAGAGGCTCTGAGCGCCTATCATGCATCTCCAAGACTTTATAGCAATGCTAGTTACAGGGCTTGAAGTGTGTAAAATATGATTCAATGTAATCTACATCAGTAGAGAAGGACTATAGAAGAAATGAGGTCCATTCTTGGAGCCTCTCTGTCTGCACTCAGTACCAACAACGAGGTGTTTGTAGCGACCTGTTGCACCATCTGCACCACTGACCACAAGAAGCATGAAACAGGCAATATTCAAATTAATGAACGCATGCTTATTTAAGATGTACACTTCCTTCTCCAAGCTCTGGACTAGAAAGGGGGATGAAGGAGGTGGGTCCCAGCTTGGAGCTCTGCAGCTAGACCCTCCCTCAATGGTTTCAGTGGTTTATCCTTCTTCCAAAGCCGTTATTGCTTCTGTCGTCTTCCATTGCCTTTTCTAACCAGTCTCTCTCCTGTTCGGACTCAGAGTCACTGGCTTCACTTGCATCAGCCGCCAGAAGGCGAGAATAGTTAATCCTGCGCTGGTGAGGGGCTTTCCACTGCAGCAGAGGCAGACACACACACCACAGCATCAAGCCCACGGCTACTCCTATGAACAACCACCTCAGGCCCAACCACTGGACCACAAACCCTCCGGCAAAGCTCCCCAGCCCGCTCCCCAGGTGTAGAGACAGAGTGCCGTAGACCCTGCTGACACTCCTCTCAGCCCCCGGCGTGGCCACGTCCTCACACTGCACCCTCACCGCCCACCACAGGGCTCCACTGCTGAAACAGCTCAACACCTGAGCGGGCAGGGCAGCCCACGGCCCCCACAGGAAGGAGTAATAGAAGCACTGCAGCCCGAGACTTGACGCCCCAACAGCGAGCACTCGTCCCGGGCTGAGGAGCTTTGACATTCGGCCCGCCAGCAGAGGAAAGGCAGCCTGAGAGAGCAGAGCGAGGGCCAGAGACAGCCCCATGTGCAGCTCTCCGCTCCCATGATCCTGCATCTGCCACAGGAGGAAGTTATCCACGGCTGAGCACGCCACCCCGACCAGCAGGGTGGTGACCGCGCAGAGCAGAGCGCGGGGCGAGCCACGCACCAGCTGCACGGCTTTCAGGAGCCCGTTGGCTCGGTCTCGCTTCTTATTCAGGTAGAGGGGGAGGTAGGTGGCTGCAGGCAGGGCCAGACAGGACACTCCAGCGTAGCAGTAGAAATGCACAGCGCTGCGGGGCATCTGGCCCGCTATGAGGCAGCGTAACTGGCTAACCAGCAAACCGGCTCCTGCAACTCCACACGCTGCTCCGAGTAAACCCCACAGCCCGCTGCTGCTGTAGCGGTCCGAAGCATCCGCAAAGTCCAGATACTCGTATAGTCCGTCATCTGCGGTCCACTCCAGGGGGGCTGACACACACTCCCACACCGACACGATGATGAGGATCAAGAAGAAGAGCTGGTGTTCAGGGTCCATCACCTTCAGGCTGCCCAGAAATTCAAACTGGCCTTCCTCTGCCGTCTTTTCTCCGAGCTGTTCTTCTGATCCTGATCTGAGCTTGGACCTCTTATTCCTCACTGGAGAGCTTCCGGTCTGGGGAATAACTGAGCTGCTGATCTTTGGTTCTCCAGTAGCGACGTTGACCTCAGATGCTAAAGTCTGTTGTGAGTGATGAGTTCCAGATTTAGCATGCTCTTTATGTGCAGATTTGCTCGTCATCACAGGAGCAGACTTAGTATCAGTGGCTGTTTTTGCTGGAGAAGTGAGAGCAGACTGGGAAACAGGAGTGCTGTTGGTTTTAGGGTGAGTTCTAGCTGATGTGGAAGGTGCAACGCTGTTTATTAGCAAGCCAGCACCTGGACTTAGTGTCGGGCCGCTAGACAGATCAGACATGTTGCAGTAGGCCGTCTGAGCGTGCACATCTACAGGCGGGATCAGCAGCAGAACCAGAGCGACTGCTGCCGAACACACGACAGAGCCGTTTATCACCGCTCGCCTCTTGTTGTAGTGTTTGGAGAGCAGGCTCGCCGCAGGGCTCAACACCAGCACTATGAGGTGCTTGGTGCCCATGACGATGCCTGTCATTGCAGGAGACAGGCCCAGCTGTCTGAAGTACAGCGTGAGGAAGGGCAGCAGGCAGGCCGAGGCGCAGGAGCACAGGAAGTTGAAGGTGCCGGCCAGAGCGAGGGCCCGCTTGACGTCGATCTGTTTGTTCCTCTTCATGATCGGCAGCTGACGGTCTCTGCTGTCTGGCTTCACATGGAGCACTTGGTGGGCTTACACTGGAGGACACAGAGATGGAAAATTACAATAAACACATCAGAACAGGTGGTTCACAGTACAACACATGCTTAAATACAACTTATTTGGCATCCCATTTCAATGTGTGTTTGCAGTTACAAAGACTGATTTATCAGCGTTATCGGCCATAATTAGTTAATCACAGACAGATGGCATCCATCAGTACTGGCTGTATGTTTCCTGAAATGAATAATTTTTTTACAGAACATATAATTCAGAAAACAGTGCTAGGGGTGATTAAATAATGATGTCTTATAGCTATTCATTTTTTTATTCTTTACCTAAATGGTCAACAAATGACTGATACTGTACATACAGTATATTTAGCTATTTATTTTATAGTTATTCTTTATTTATATGGTCAGGAATTGACAGATACTGTACATACACTATATCTTACCTCTAATTCATTCTCATGTCATACACTGTTTTTTTTTTTTGCACTGTTTACGCACTCCCTCATGTAAATATCCACTCGTACAGTATTTCTTCTTGTATATTTTCCCCTGTATTTACTTTTTTTTTGTCTTTTGCATTCTGTAATTTTGCACATTTATACTTGTTTTTGACTTATATTCCATTTTATTCTATTGTTTTGGTGTTGTGCTGCTGCTGGCAGTGCAATTTCCTGAGGGATTAATAAAGTCCCTTCCTATCCATCCATCCATTCATTTCTTTTATTATAATTTAAATGGTCAGTAAAGTTATTCTTTTTAAGAAAGCAACCTTCTAAGTACCTTTGCAGAGTCATATTGGTGCACAATCCAGCTAAAAAATGACAATATCCATGCCATATCTGTAATTGTTAATTTTTTCCATCAAAAATCAATATTGGTCTCAAAAATCCCACACTGGTCAGGCTCTCGGTTTACTATAACTATATGTCAGAACTATAGTTTTTTTCATTCAAAATGAACTCGCTGATTATTTTTCAATGAATGTGTCAGTCTATGACATATCAAGACTGACATATGGTTTGAGTCCAAATCCCAAGGATAATTAATTTGCAACGATTTAAGACAAAGAAAAGCAGCAAATACTTACATTTCAACTTTATAACCAGATACTGTTTGTGCATTTATGAAAGTAAAAGAATGCTTGTGCCAATAAACAGTCCACACCAAATGTCAACATTATTAGGTACACCTCTACAATCTAATTCAATCTAGTTTTAAGACGACATTTAGTACACCTAGAATGTTCAGTTTAGGGATATTTAAAAGGTCTTTAAAGAAAAATTGTAGGTTGCAGCTTGTTGTGCTTTTGAGTTGCATTGCGATGTACAACCTGGTATTTTTATAAATAATAATTTTTCACATCCCAATAATATCAATAGGAATAGGCTAAATAACATTAACATCTCTCCGAATTGCCAAGAAAAAACAAACAAAACCCAAACATCACTACAGTCGTCTTTACTCATTCTACAGTATATTTTCTAAATGTTTTTAGTGGGATTTGTTTTGTCAAATAACATGTAGACCATTTACCTATATATAGAACACAACTTATGTACATTTACTGAAGTACAATATTGAGGTACTTGAACTTTTCTTGAGTATTTCCATTTGATGTAACTTTATACTTCTACAGTGCTACATTTTGAGCCAAATATTGTAATTTTCACTCCACTACATTAAGTTACTTTTCAAGTTGAGATTTAACATGAAAAACATGATACATTTAAAGTGATTAGACATTTGTTTCTAAATGATACCTCATAACAGTATATAAGTAGTTAAAACGAGCCCTGTCTTCACAAAATTAAAAAACTGTTTACATAAATGCATCAATAAAAAAAACTCATAACATATAAAAACAATCTGAGTGGGTCCATTCTGCATAACAAGTACTTTTACTTTTGATACTTTAAGTATTTTAGACTTTGATAAAGTTGTACTTAGTTACTTACTTGAGTATTTCGATTTTTTTTTTTAACCTTTTAATTCTACTTCACTACATTTTTAGGCAAATATTGTACTTTTTACTCCACTACATTTATATTTGGAATATATATATATATTCCTAATAAATATATAAAACAATCTGAGTGGGTCCATTCTGCTGCTACTCTAAGTACTTTTACTTTTGATACTTTTGTACTTTTACTTCAGTAAGTTTTGAATGCAGGACTTTTACTGTAGTGGAGTAATTTCACTGTGTTGTAGAAGTAATTTTACTGAAGTAAGGGGTCTGAATACTTCCTCCACCACTGGTTATTATGGAGGTTAAAATAATAAATGCGCATATGTCAAATATGTGTTATGCCCTTCAAATCCATCTAATTCTGTGCTGTTTAACTCACCTCGTAGAATCCTTTCAACAGAAGAGGTCAACTTTGAAATAAGTGTCCAAGAGAAAAAGCCCATAGTATAATTCTTTGCATAAACAAGCAGATAAAAGACGGAACAGGACGGTGAGCTGTGGGCTGGTTGCACCTGTTCCTGCAGGATGTGAGGATGTGGAGCTCTGGTACACGTCACAGCAAGTTGGTAAGATAAGAAGAGAATAAAAGTCGACGCTAAACATTTACCTTTTGACTTCTCCTCCGCACAAAGTTCTTCAAACATCTCTACCGGTCATCTTCCAGCTCCAGCTCCGACATTACATCCCGGGTTTGAAGTGTTCAGCGTTAGGAGCAGAGAGCACCTGTTACCGCTCAGAGCAATCAACTCTATCACTGTTTACACCTGGAGACCGTTCCCATGACTACAGCGCCCCCCAGCGGTGTGGAGCCTCTCTGCACTAAAGATACACCCAGTGGTGGAAAAGTATTCAGATCTCTTACAGTAATTACTTAACCCATAAGAACCCATGGTGACACCCGTGTAACAAACACGTTAAATCTTCTATTTTTTGTTACTAGGCTAAGTTTAAACCCATTTAACAATTCTAATCCGTTAATAGGGTGTTATGTATTGCATTTAACTTGTTTTGACAATATTTCCTGAACAAATTGAAGTCACAATTTTGATAAACAAAAAGACACATGGTTATTTGTATTTATTTATTATCGATTTATTATTATTATTGTTATGCTACTTAAAAACAAATATAAAAAATAATTTGTTTCTAAACAGAACTAATAATATCACAATTTTGATAGATGTTGTGGAGATGCAGAGAAAAAGGCACATTTGTGCCTAGTTTTTTTTTTAATTTTAAAATACAAAATATTATAAACATAAATATTATAAACATAAATACTATAAGCGCCCAATGTAATGTTTATGTCACATCACAGATCTTTGACATTTAGGGATAGTGTTTTTGAAAACACATC
Source organism: Centropristis striata (assembly GCF_030273125.1). Classification (NCBI taxonomy): domain Eukaryota; kingdom Metazoa; phylum Chordata; class Actinopteri; order Perciformes; family Serranidae; genus Centropristis; species Centropristis striata. The sequence continues at coordinate 9,188,635 of NC_081529.1, read as the reverse complement.
AGAAATGGTGGTATATTCCCCATAACTTTCCTTTAAGGATAACTGGGTCTGGGTTCTTATGGGTTAACAATAGTTTCATGTGCACTTTAACAGTGGATTTACCAAAATAATTTAGCGATTAATCTTAGGGCATGTAGTCTAATTTTAAGTTTATTAACCAAGTTGATTAATTGATTGATTGGTTGATTTTATTTGACCATTCTTGATATAAAAATATGAAACAGCAACCTGTGCCATACATTTAATTAATAAAACAAACATCTTATCACTTTAAATGTGTCAAGATTTTCATGTCAAAAGTAACTAAAGCAGTCAGCTAAATGTAGAGGAGTAAAATGTACAATATTTAACTTAAAAGAGATAAGGCGCTCAGAGTCAGTAACTTATTTTAAATCACTTCTTAAAACCCACTTTTATCGACTTGTTTTTATATAATTGCTTTCTATCTATAACACCTTTTTACTTCTTCACTTTTTACTCCCCCCCCTACTTTTACCTTTTATTTTCTGTGTATCTGAGAATGTCTTGTGATTGTTCCTGCTCTGTCTTTTATTGTTTCGTTTTTAACCCATTGAAGCCTGGAAAGCGGCTGAAAAATCTATTATTTAGTAGAAGAGTTGACACTTTTTTTCCCAGAATTTTTCCAGAATTTCCAGAAAATTAGAGGCTTATTTTAAAATCGCCCAGCGGTTTTTCAGGCCTCAATGGGTTAATGTAAGAATAGATGCCTTATGGCATCATTCTCTGTGTAATTAACTGATCTCTGTTGAAGCACTTTGTAAACTGCTATTTTTAAAAGGTGCTATATAAATAAAGTTATTATTATTATTTTTAAAATGTAGCGCAGTAGAAGTATAAAGTTAAATTAAATGGAAATACTTACATAAAGTACAAGTACCTCAAAATTTTACTTAAGTACAGTACTTAGTTACATTTGTCCACTGAATACATCAATAAAATAACAGCATTTCTTTCACACAGGAGAAACATGTTCAGTTTAAGGTTTGTTTATTTACCACAAATTTACATTAATTCATGTCACATGGGAATTATGCTTTTGTTTATTTATTTTGATTACTATAAGCTAAACAAGGTAACACTTCATAATAAGGCATAAAACACCCAGGATTTAGCTATGCAACAAATGCATGACTGAAAATATTTGAATAAGTGGTGGATGAAGTATTGAGACGTTTTACTTAAGTACAGACAAATTAGCAGCGGCATCACTGCATAGAAGGAAGTAGACACACACTCATCACAGCTCAACATGTCAACATTAATGACGTCTTCCATCTTAACAGCTGAGCTGTAATATTACCTAGCTTCTCGTGAAGTGATATGGTTGGAGAGTGCAGTTAGGGAGAAAGAAAATAGTGGCAGATATGTCTTCATCAATATCTCAAACTCTCGGAAGCTCACACCAAAACAATCTAGACTGATAAAGGAAAAATATGTAGTTTTGATTTTGGGGTGAACCGTCCCATTAATGAATAAAAAATTAATGGCAATAATGGAATGGAAGAACATAAAAAAGGGGCATTTTAAGCTGAACATCAAACCAACCTGACTCATGCAACAGTTACGCTACAAAAAAAGGGGTGTCTAAAAACGAGATAAAAACACTAAATCTGAGGGAAATGATCTTGCTGCATGGACAAATAATTTCACTTGACAAGATTTATTAAATTAAGATTGTTAAATCAATAAATAAGCATGTTGAACGCTTAAAATAAGAAATTAACTCTTAAAACAAGATAAATTATCTAACACTTCTAAATCTAAAGTGTTTTTTTTTATCTTGGTAAGAAACAAATAACTTGCAGTGCACTCTGCTCGGCCCAGTTCATCGCTGCTTGCAGCTTTAATTTATCTTGTTTTAAGAGTTAATTCTAGATTTAATAATCTTAATTTAAGAAATCTTGTCAAGTGAAATTATCTGTCCATGCAGCAAGATCATTTCCCTCAGATTTAATGTTTTTAGACACACCTTTTTTGCAGTGTATGCATTACTTGTGTGTTTTGTTCTAATATTATAAATAGTGATAAGTATCTTAGGGGCTTCACATTACAATAGCAAAGACATATGTTAAATACAACACAATAGACACATTTAGACTTTTATTTTAAGCCAGCCTCATTAGCAATAATAAGAAGCAGTATATACACTTTTGATAAAGTTACACTTTGCACTACACAGTTTGTTGTTGATGGAGCATTATGTACAGCAGCATGCATCATATGTACACATGAAGAGGACAGTGAGTTCATACCAGTGAAGGAGTTGATGGGCAGCGACATCAAGACCTTCAGGAGTGTTGGTGTCCCTCAGGAGTTCATACCGGTGAAGGTGTTGATGGGCAGAGACAGGACTTTGTCCAGATACTTGCTTAACAGCAGCTCTCGATCTTGGCTGCTACCGATCCTGGTCCGGACGCTGCATCCTGGGTCCAAGCACGGAGAGATTTCTACCCTGGAAAGGAATAACATTAAATTGTATTACTCTCAATTTGCTTAACCCTCCTGTTATGTTGTGACCCATTTCAAAGTGTAAAAAAAAAAAAAAAAAAAAGTTAAAGGTATTTTTTCGGGATAAAACTTCTTCTGCTTGGCTCAATAAATGTAATTGACATATAAAACGAAAATGGTTCATTTCACATATTTGCACATTTATATTAAATATATGCTGTTCAATGGTCAATCTGACCCTGAACAGAAGAGAAGAGGTGACTCGTGTTAATTTATCAACTCCATGAAAGAAAGAAATGAAAAATGTAAAATACAATTTTCAATAACTCAATCTCATGTAAAACCATTGTATTTTATATGTAGGTCTTACCAATGTACATAAAAAAAAGTTTTAACATGCATTTTTTAAATATAAAACTAGTGAATTATCCTCATTGAACCCTGATCTGTGAGAGGTAAAGAACACCATTGCACTAAATATTGATTGAAATGGTTAGTAATGGAGTTATTAATGAAATATAAACAATGTTTATTTGGGATATTGGGTTTCTGACACTTTTGACATGCCCCGGGTCAAATTGACCCGAGAACATTACTGCTGTTCCTGAGAAACGAACATAACAGGAGGGTTAAGGTATAGAGAAACTGTCAAACAGAAATATTGTGGTGTTGAATGACCTTTGAACATCTGTATATGTCCTGCGGGGGTCCTTGTCCAAACACACAGAGAGTCTTCGTTGCTCCAGTGTCCTGATGCTGATGTTCTGAGTTTGGATTGTCTATCATCAAAACAGAAAAGGTTCAGAAAACCTAACAATTTGTGTTTAGGGTATAGTTGCAATAGTAATATCATGACATTTTGTGGTAATATTCCTAAGTACTAGAAAACAACTTCTTACTGTGTTTTGTCCTGGGTTCACACTGTCAAACCTGACAGTAAGGTGATCCATTCCTACACAAAATAACACGGATTATTCATTGTATTCCTTGCACTGACATGAAAATATCAACTAAATGTAGAAACAAAAGGTCAACCTGATGTTACAGCTGCTGGCTCTGATGTAATCACCAAGCCACATGTCATGGGTGCATCTCCTTTCACAACTTCTCTTTTGCTCAGAGACATCTGTTAAGGATTTAACAGTTAGCCAAATCCTGCTGTTGATTCTAATTAGTATTAATAGTGAGTATTAAGAAGGACTGTGCCTTTGTATAATTGATTGAGATGACGGCTCCAAGGACCATAGAGACGACTGACTTCTTTCGGCGTGCAGACGGCCCTTCAGACAAAGACAACACCTCTCTTAGATCAACTTACGTTAGCACACACACATGGCAGTATCCACACAAACACACACAGGAAGAGATTTAGAAACATACTTTGGATGGTTTCTTTAAGGTGTCTGAACTCTGGGATGTCTGCCTCTAGATGGGACACAAACACCTCCTCCACCACAGAACTCACGTCACTGACGATGCGGGTCATCTAAACACAAACTGTAGTTAGATAAAGCAGGAAGTGCATGTACAGTGCAACATACACATGGTTATTAAAACAACTGTTCAGATAAAGAATCATATTTTAGTATAGCATTAAGTAAGTACCCATATATTTATATATTGATCTAGATAACAAGCTAGCTATAAGAATAGAGGTGCTGCAAACTTGCATTATTTCTACTGACCAGCAGGGGGTGAAAAGAAGCCTGACTGTGTGTAAGTCTAGAACATAACAGGGGTCTGCAACCTTTACTAACAAAGCAGCCACTGTTGGCCAAAAAAGAAAAAAAAATGTAGGAATGGAGCCATAAACAGTATTTTGTGCTTCATAATGAAGATAAAACAGCTTACTAAGTCTAAATTAGCCTATCAATATTACTAATAGTTAATGGGGCGTCTGTGGCTCAGTTGGTAGAGTGGTCACCCATTGATCGAATGGTTGGTGGTTCGATCCCTGACCATGGCAGCCTACATGTCATGTATCCTTGAGCAAGATACTGATGCCCAAATGTCTGCGATGCTGCGTTCATCGGTGTGAGAATGAATTCCCAATGGTGGCAGGTGGCACTGTTTAGGGTAGCCTCTGTATGAATGTGTGTGTGAACGGGTGAATGAGTCAGTCTGTAGTGTAAAGCTACAAGCTATAAGTGCAGGTCCATTTAATAATGAACATTTATTAATATGACTGGAATTGAAAGCTAGCCTATAGGGAAACTCAAAACTAGACATGAAGTTGGCGTTGGAGTTCATGAGCAAAATTGACAAAATGAAAAGCTGCCGAATGAAAGCTACACATTTAAAAAAAAAAATACAAATTGCTTTGGGCCTACCCCAATGATAAATGAAAAAAAAAGGATAAAATAGATTATAGTTTCATTTCGGAAATGTATTTTCTCACAGCCACAGGGAGCCACCCCAGACGGCCTGAAGAGCCACAGGTGGCTCCAGAGCCGCAGGTTGCCTACCCCTTGTCTACAAAATGACCCTATTTATCACTTGATTTATAACCGCAGTAATGAGATTGGTCCAAATTTCTAGTTTCAGTTCTTCTTCAATTCAGCATGATCTTATAGTAAAGAATAGACCAGTGGTTCCCAAATGGTGCTGCACCACACTGGTGTACCGTGAGACAAGTCCAGGTCTGCCATGGAATTTAGTGGCAACCGTTAACTATTAATGGCTCACACCAGTATTGCAAAAATGAGTGTCTGCTACTGGCAGCTGAAGATCATCATGTCATCATACCTAAATGTAAAGTATGATGACATGACATATTTTGACATATTTCATGACATATTTTGACAATTGCTGTTTTAAACACATGGTTAATGTTGTCAAGTGGTCGCAGGTTGTTTCGCTTTAGGCACAAAAAGATGGAGGTGCTCTGGCTTGGCTGATCAACATCATTGCACCTGCTGAAACCACCAATAATGACCCATATGAGCATTCGGTAAAACAACAACATGTAATTTTACATAAACGTATGGTTTGTGGTTGTAAAAAAAGGCTGCAGTTTCATTGAATTGAGGCTACAAAACCACTGATCTAGGTTTAGTTCAAAACATTTACTAGTAAAGCTTTATAAAAGACAGTTTAAACAGTAAGTAAAAGCTGTAAGTGAAGTAGTTACCAAGTCGACGTGACTACTGGAAGTAGTACTGAGAGAATATGGGTGTGCCTTGATATTTTGGCTTGCACTTTGGTGTGCCTTGGGTACAAAAAGTTTGAAAACCACTGGAATAAAGCAGGGTATGCTTTAGAGCAGACACAACACAATGTTGTCTATGTTTTCTTTCACAGTCTGTTTTCAGTTAAGGGAAGTTAATTGTAACATTCTGGCCGCCCAAAAATGTCTTCTTCAGTGCTGGAGACGGCTGTTCATTCTTGTACCTTGCTAACCAAGCTAGCTAGCTAGTGCTCGCTGATAACAGTCAAATGCTGAACTCGACTTCGGCTTCAAAATGTTAACAACCCAATGGATGAGGTCACCGTGGCTACGTCTACTATGTCTATGGTTTTTCACAAAATGCACTTCTACTGTGATAATGCAACATTAAGGCTGCTTCTCTTGACATATGAAACCCAAACCTAATGTGTGCCTGCATTTAGATTTTAATATCTACACTATTCACATGACAGCTGCACTGTACCTTAACCGAATAAAGAGGCAGGTTAACTGGCTGTGTCCCACAGCGGAGGTAGTAACACAAAGTGTCCAGGAGGAAGAAGTTCTGCTCTTGTGTCTTGTTGTGGTTTGACAGCTGCAGAAGAGAGAAATCACAGAAGGAACATGGGATCATGTGAACACACATTCAGCTGTTTTTAAGCTATGCTGATGGCATGGCACTGCTAATGGTAATGTTAGCAAATGTTAGCATGCTAAAACACTTTTACCAGTTTAGTTTAGTTTTAACAGACGACATCAGATCACCCTGATTTTAGCTTTCTTTGCAATGGCTCCCAGTTAGTTTTAGGATTGATTTTAAGATTTAACTGATCACTTTTAAAGCTCTTTTAGGTCTGGCTCCTAGCTGTTTAAGAGAATTATTAACTCCATACGAGCCAACCTGCGTCCTCAGATCCTCGGGTCCTTCTGACCTTTCCAAAGTCAAACCTGAAAACCAAAGGTGAGCGGATTTTCTCCACAAGAGACCCGACTTTGGAACGAGCTGCCCGAGGAGAAAAGGCTCGCAGAGTCCGTAACTTCTTTTGAAATCACTTCTTAAAAACCTACTTTTATAGATTCCTCCTTATACACTCCTTTTACTTCTTCACAATTTATTATTTCCCCTCCTTTTACCTTTTTATTTTCTGTGTATCTGAGAATGTCTTGTGTTTGTTCCTGCTCTGTCTTATATTGTTTTTCTTTTAATGTAAGAATGGTTTTTAGCCTTATGGCATTATTCTCTGTGTAATTAACTGCTCTCTGTTGAAGCACTTTGTAAACTGCTGTTTTAAAAGGTGCTATATAAATAAAGTTATTATTAAAACTTAGCATTAGCCCTGCTAGCTGCGGTGGTTACCGTTCCAGGCAGTTTGGAGATGGCAGCTCCCAGACTGTTGATATTGCTGTCGTACCATGGATCCACTCTTCCCAACACAGAGGCCAGAGACAATCTGTCTTCAGTGTGACTTGGGCTTTCCTATGAAGAATGACAGGTGTTGCAGGGTCATATAGTCTTCTACATGTGTATCAGTCAGTCTGTAGTGCTTAGAGTGACTCAGTGGGACTCACAGGTGAACTGAATGAAGGCTCCTCATCAGTGACTGGGATGTAGTACAACCGTAGGTTCAGTTTCTTGGTCAAAATAAGACGTTTTGATTCTCTTTCTCTGTTGGGAAAGACATAGATGTTCATGGAAATGAACAGAAATGCATAAAAGTAAGAATATTAATCCAGCTGCTCACCGAATAGAGTGATAAGCCCTGGTAAGTCGTCCCAGCACACGATCGTCCCCCATGACCACCACCCTTGCTGTGTGGCGGGCGGCGTCTTTGTCCAGGACGTTAGAGTTTCCAGGAAAAGCGTCGATCTTCTCTTTCATGAGGCTCAGTCTATCTGCTGGCTTCATGCTCTTAAAGGCGTTTCTCCGTGAGAACGATGTCGTAGGATTTGTGACCGGAGACCGCAATGTGTCATCGAAGTCCTTCAGATCTCTCCCTATCCCGCTGTCCGCAGACTGAACTGAGTCTCTTTTTTCCTTCTCTTCTTCATCAACACTAGTTGAGTTAGAGCAGGAGCACCGGGTAAGGTTTGCCAGCAGATCCCCTTTGGACAGGATACATTTAGTCTACATTTTAACTGCATCAAGTAGATCCCTTTTTTCACTAACAGAAATATCAAGCTATGGAAACTTTTGTGTTTTGTTTTGACTCACATAGATCCTCTTCGTCTTTCCACAAGAGGAAGTTGATCTCTGGAAAGGGCATTTCAGTGCTGCACGCCGAATCATGTTCCAGCTTTGTACTCTCTGAGAAAACAAGGTAAAGGTAATATGGCAGTGGTGTGACAATCTCTGCTATATGTGAACTACAGCAGCAGAACACAAACCTTCTTCAGAGGCAGTCAAGATGTCTCTGTAGATGCGTTGAAGCTTCTTCAGATAGTTTGCACGACCACCTGCATCATTCATTACACTCTGCTCCACAGCTACAACCACTTTCTGGAAAAATGTATCCACTGTATGTTCCTCTAAAGCCTGAAACAGAAAAGACATATGGTTTGGTTGGAAAAAAAACATGAGAAAAACTGATTCATGCATATATTTATCACCAAGACTAACAGTCAACAGTCTAGCCAGAAGCTCTGTGAGACTGTAATCAGGTACAACATTTTTTCCTGACTGTGTCAAGATGGTAACCAATCATTCATTCATTCATTCATTCATTATCCTTACCCGCTTATCTGCACTCAGGGAGAACATGCAAACTCCACACACAACAGCTGCAGGCCAGAGTGAAACCCTCTTGCTGTGAGGCAAGAGTGCTAACCACTACACCACAATGTAGCCATTTAACCATTCAAGATCAATGCCTAACCTAAACCCTTTTGTAGTCTTAATGTTCTACGTACTCCCCTTGTCGTAAGGGTAAAAAATGACCCGTCATGACTAACTTAACTCCTAAAATAAAGCTGAATTATTGTATTTAAACCCCCAAATCTATTTTCCAACGAAGAAACATCCTGTCCCTCATCGAAAACTTTATGAATATCTGGATTTTCCCTCTCCACAGTTCAGAAAAACTGAAGGAAAAAAACGACTTGAACTAATTTGGCCATTATAGTAATACAGATTAGCGACAAAAAAACAAAGCATATCCCCGATCTTCAAGGTGTTCGACCGACAACAATAAATAGGATGAAAAAAATTAGGAAAAGTAATGAAATTTCAACATAAATAATGATCATTTAGGTTGTTTTTTTTCGTGGCGGCGTCATTTTTGAACCTTAAGATTTTACTTTACTAGATTAAAGTGGCAAATCTAAAAGAAAAAAGTTGCAGATTTAAGAGATTTCAAGTGGCAAATCTGCACAAAAAAAGTTGCAGATTTACGAGAAAAAAGTGGGGGAAAAAGCAACTTTTTTCCTGCAGATTCACCACTTTAATCTCGTAAACTTTTTTCTCAAAATATTACCCCCCTCCCCAGGGTCCGTATGTTATGGGTTTTTTTACACATTCCACAGTCCATATTCTGGCTGTATGTAATATCCTCCAATATTCTCTAGGGTTGAAATTTGCAAGTATTTCAATGAGTGCGAGGTGAAGGTCACGCTTGGCACAGACTATCTCAGTCTAAGTCGCCAGACTTTGGGAGCGCCTGTTTTTAGGGTCTAATATATTCTGTGAAAAGGTATTGGTATTTGATAACCTGGCAGTAAGAGTGATCCGTACCACCCCTAGACCTACTCTGCTAGCATAACATTCTTTATCCAATCTTAATAAACTTGCTCACCTCCAGAGCCTGAGCCAGTCTGGAGCTGTGACAGGTCGCCCCCATTCCCATCTGCAGCACACGCTGCACCAAGTTTATCTCCATGGTGGTTGTGTCCCTGACCAAGCTGGAGGTCTCCAGGTGTGCTCTCACTGCTGCTTCCAGTGGAGCAGAAAACACAGCTGGATCCGCGAGCACAAACACCCTGGAAGAAGTCAGCAAGCAGGAGAGAGACAGTTGTAATAAAATAGTTTATTCAGTGTTAAACTCAAAGCTAATTTGCATTCAGATGATGTACTTACTTTTCTTGCAAGGTGGAGTTCCTCAAATTTTGCTCTGAAGTGACTTTCCTCTGATATAAGGAGCCTGTTGATGGGAGGATTAGTCCGTCAAGATTGTTTATTTCATCTATCTGTACTACTATTATCTGTACTTTATGTGTAGCTGTTATGTTCAGCTTTCTCTAAATGTGTGTGTTGATGCTTATTATAACCTGGTGTGGACATTTCCATCTTGATGTTCCTCAGAGTGCTCAGGGCCACAGCAGAGTAAGGAGATGGTAATATCAGCAGTTTCATCAAACGCTCACACACTGTCTGGTAAAGGCTGGTAGGAATCACCACACTCGACTGGAAAGAGAAGTACAGAAATAGAAAAACAGGATGCTATGATGTGTATTTAATTCTCAGTGGTGAAAGAAGTATTCAGATCCCTCACTTAAATAAAAGTACTAATATCACACTGTGAAATTACTCCACTACAGGTTAAAGTCCTGCATTCAAAACTCACTCAAGAAAAAGTACAAAAGTATCAGCATCAAAACCCCTCAAGACAGGGTTCATTTTAACTACTTACTATGCTGTTATGAGGTATCATTTAAAAACAATTGTCTAATCACTTTAAATTTATCTTGTTTTTCATGTCAAATCTTGACCAAAGTAACTTGTAACTAAAGCTGTCAGCTAAATGTAGTGGAGTAAAAAGTACAATATTTGCTTCCAATTGTAGTGAAGTAGAAGTATAAAGTTACATAAAAAGGAAATACTCAAGTAAAGTACAAGTACCTCATAATTGTACTTAAGTACAGTACTTAAGTAAATGTACTTTGTTACATGGGGCTACACGGTGGTGTAGTGGTTAGCGCTCTCGCCTCACAGCGAGAGGGTCGCCGGTTCGCCTCCCGCCTGCGGCTGTTCTGTGTGGAGTTTGCATGTTCTCCCGTGTCAGCGTGGGTTCTCACCGGGTACTCCGGCTTCCTCCCACAGTCCAAAAACATGCACTTAGGTTTAATTGGGGACTCTAAATTGCCCGTAGGTGTGAATGAGAGTGTGATTGTCTGTCTCTATGTGTTAGCCCTGCGATAGTCTGGCGTCCTGTCCAGGGTGTACCCCGCCTCTCGCCCAATGACAGCTGGGATCGGCTCCAGCCCCCGCGACCCGATTGCGGATAAGCGGTTAATGGTAATGAAAAAAAAAAAAACTTTGTTACATTCCACCACTGGTCTTACAGTGAGACACATTCTGTCTTCTTCTGCATCTATTTACAAGTGTAAAACGACCACCACTGTTACAAACTTTCTTTGAACAATGTCATATTGTCACTTAGATTTAAACAGGTGTGTCTTACCTGGATAACGGCATAGTAGAGAGTGAGCAGCACTGGGATGACGTGCTTATAGGACTGTGTTTCAGGAATCTGTATCAGTCATCGAACAAAAAGTTAAAGTCTACATGATTAGCTTTGCAAATATTGCTGATACAGAATTAAAAAAACTATTTGTCTACAAACTGAGAAACATACAAGCTTTTGGGAATCTACATGGGATTTTAAACTCAACTTGAAATCTGGAAGCAGAGTTGAAAGTGGAAAAACCTTTTTAACGCTCCTCAGCTCTTTGTCCAGCTCTTTGACCAGCATTCGGATCAATGAAATGCTGCCGCATGGATCGGCCTCCAGCTTCTTATGAAGACTCCATCTAAGCACTCCTGCAGAGCAGATGGACACTAGTTTACTTTATAGTTTCATGTGCACTTTAACCAGTGTGTCTACCAAAATAATTTAGCGATTAATCTTAGGGCATGTAGTCTAATTTTAAGTGTATTAACCAAGTTAATGTATTCATTTGATCTATTGTTTTACTGTTGAAGTAAGATATTAAATGAATTGCTAGACAACATGGAAAAACTGGCTATTCCCTTTCTTCAATCATTCTTTGTGTCAACAGGGGGCCACTGCAAAAAAAGAAGCCTGATTGTATAGAGGTCTTTGAGAAGATTACCCTGCTTCTAGATCGATTAATTACCTCAGATAACTTTTTCCAAATGAGTTTATGGTCTCCATCACTTGTTCAGTACAACATGATGTTGATTTTGTAAATGATGGTCCCATTTAGAGTCAAATAATGTTACTAGAACACATTCAAAGCTCATTTTACACCTTGCTCACCAAGCTAACATGCACCACTGCTAGTTAATATCTTTGTTTCACCCTCTTGTCCAAAAATAAGTGCTAAATTCAAGTGGTGGAAGAAGTATTCGGATCCTTTACTGAAGTAAAAGTATTAATACCACACTGTAAAATTACTCCACTTCAAGTAAAAGTCCTGCATTTGAAACTTACTGAAGTAAAAGTACAAAAGTACTTATGCAGAATGGACCCACTCAGATTGTTTTATATATACCAAATATATTATTAGATTATTTGTATTGAATCTTTTATGTAAGCAGTGTTTTAATTTTGTAAAGATAGGGCTTATTTAAAAACTTAATAAACTGTTATAAGATTTCATTTTAAAAAAGTCTAATCATTTTAAATTGATCATATTTTTTATGTTAAATCTTGAAAAGTAACTAAAGCGGTACAATATTTGCTCAAATCTCAAAATGTAGTGAAGTAGAAGTAAAAAATAAAAAGGAAATACTCGAGTAAAGTACAACTTCATCAAAATTGTACTTAAGTACAGTACTTGAGTAAATGTACTTTCCACATTCCACGGGTCTTAACTTGCATTTGTAGCTGCTTGTACAAAACATGAAGCATTTTGTATTTCTGCTTTTTAACTTGAATATATGTAAAAAAGGATGAGCAAATTGTCATCTTCTGTTATTTCATTTACTGTTTGTGAATCAGGGTTCTATCCCCCCAGTACCTTTATGTGAAGCACTTTGGCTGCTCATGTCTTTGAGAAGAGCCTGGACATTGTTGTACAGACTGGACTCCACAGGAGAGAGAGCCACATCAACTGGAAATAAAGATCATATGGTATTATTATAATAACCTCAGCCAACTCCACATTCTGCTACTCCAAAACAAACTAGCCAAACAAGTTTGTGCATTACGGTACTTTCAAAAAGAGTAGGAGGAAATGGAAGCACTTACCGGCACTTACCGGATCAACCATTTTTTTTTCTTCCTTTCAGAATCTCAGCAAAGTTTTCTTTCAGCAACATGTGCTCCCATACAGAGTAAAGCAGGGACACTGAAAGAAAATCTGACTTTCTCATTTCAGCATGTCAAACAAGTCACTTAGTGGCATTTGTAACTGAAAACACAATGACTGAATTGTATCTTCAGCCTACAAACTGATCTGCAGTTTAAGACAGACAATAGAAACACCGGCTGATTCATACTGAACTGTGAATACAATATCTATGAGCAAACAATCAAATGAAACACAACCAAGCTTTATGCAGCAACACAAAAACCAGTTACAAGTAATTACACAGTCTGTAGTAATGCAGAGCTTACCATTGTAGCTTCTGGTGTTCGCTGCCGCTGCTATGCCTGAATGATGTTGTGCAATACTAATACAGGTGTGTTTACTGTGTGATTCATAGGAGGAAGTTCAGGAGAGCCAATCACTGTCTAAACTGAGGACACAGCAACCGGAGAACTGACTCAATGTGATTTTATTGAAATTGCATGACATATAGAAACATTTTCTTCTGAAAAATATATACAAAAAAACACTATGGATATCACTTCAAAAATAAATAGCTTATTTAACTACAAAGTTCCTTAAACAGGGTTTTAATCTGTCATGAATCAACAGAACGTACACAGTATTAATCAAGTTATCAGTTTTATGCTACTGGCAGCAGATAGTTGGCAGTCCTGCATTGGGATTAAAGTTTTTTTGTGTCTTTAAAGATGCAATAAGGAGAAATAACTATAAAAAGTTAGAAAAACAATCCTCCACACACTCACATTGTGACACACCTTGATTAGCTACAGGATAAACCTGAAATATGTGGGTCAATTAGTTTTAATATATAACTATGATGCAACCTTTATTTCTGATATTCAGAATCTGTATTTTGCATTTGCCGTTGCTTTCATTTAAACATCCATGGGTTGGTTCAGTGTAGTAAACAGTTTGTCAGTGGGATGAGGCAGAGAAGGAGGTGATGGGGAGGCAGAGCAGGGAGCAGTAGGACGGGTGTAGAGGCTGGACTTGACCAGGGGACGGCTTGTAGGACCTCCAGTCTGAGCTGCTTCCTGGTTTACAGCACAGAGACACCTCACACCTGCAGATACAGAAGATATAGCATGTGGGGCTGATAAATGCATGCACAGGTTAAGACTCTACAACCCATGTTAGTTCAAATATGTGCATATATGTCACAAAGGATTAGTGAAAAAAAGCATTTGGTTTCATTTACTTTCTTACATTGTCCCAACTGTTTTAAAATCAGAGTTGTTGCCGTAAGTAAGTCAAAAACCAGTGCAAGTAAGTAAGTTAAGTAAGTAAGTAAGTAAGTAAGTAAGTAAGTAAGTAAGTAAGTAAGTAAGTAAGTAAGTAAGTAAGTAAATAAGTAAGTAAGCAAATAAGTAAGTAAGTAAGTAAGTAAGTAAGTAAGTTAGTAATTAATTAATTAAGTAAGTAAGTAAATAAGTAAGTAAGCAAGCAAATAAGTAAGTAAGTAAGTAAGTAAGTAACTTTAAGTAGTCGGCTGTTAATTTTTGCATTTTGCTAACCAAACTAGCTTGCACTAACATTAGCTAATAACTTATAATAGTCCCTTCTGGCTCCAAAAAAACAAGATGGCCATGGCCTAAATGCCAAACTCAAGGATTCAATACAACAGCCAAAAACCAGTGGCTGCCATCACAGTGGCTACAGTCACTTCTTATATACGGTTACTAAAAAATAAAGATAACGCGCTATATCTATATAATTATCCAATTAGTAGATGTTGTAACAGTAGAAGAAATACAGTGGTAGAACATTAACTAAAGTATTTGTATTTTATATTATATTATACTTCTACTTCATTACATTTTATTAAAAGCTGTTGTTACTTGTTATTTTTCTATGAAAGCCCATTTCTGCCAGTAAAAAACTTGTCTTACAAGTCATTCTTATCCGAACTCATCAGATAAGAACGTCTGACTTGACCCTGGAATCTGATACTGATGCACGAGGCAGACTTTTGCGTCAGTTTTGAAGTTGTGACTTTCTGGTAGTTACATGCATCATGGCTTTTCAAAATAAACTGCTCTGTTCACAGAAAATGATTAACTGCAGGCTATGAAACCACTTGTTCTGTCACAGATGATGAACAAAGGCATTTAAACTCAAAGAGTTTACTGTGGACTTGCAATAATTCTCTTATTTGTAGGTAAGTTATGTTGAAGAAAAGACAACAGTGAGAATGTTGACAATGTTGATAATGTAAATGTAAAATCTTAGAATCCTGATTCGGGGACATTCCCAGTGTTTCCTAAAAAACTATTGGTTTAAAAAGGATTCTGAATTCAGCACATTAATTTTGAGTAAGTAAGTAAGTAAGTAAGTAAGTAAGTAAGTAAGTAAGTAAGTAAGTAAGTAAGTAAGTAAGTAAGTAAATAAGTAAGTAAGTAAGTAAGTAAGTAAAAAAGTAAGCAAGTAAGTACATAAGTAAGCGAGTAAATAAGTAAGTAAATAAGTAAGTAAATAAGTAAGTAAATGAGTGAGTGAGTAAGTAAGTAAGTAATTAAATAAGTAAGTAACAAAGACCTACTTCTTTATTTTAGCTTTTAACTGGGTTTTATCTACCTCTCTATGTATTTATTGTCTTTTAATGTTTTAATCTGGCTTTTAATAGAGATTTATTTATTTGTATATATGTCTAATTATTTACAGTATTTTACTTTTTAGTAGTCTTTAATTGGGTTTTCTAATCATAATAAGTAGAAGGGGGTGTTATATTGTGTGAAGCCCTTTAAGTGAAGTTTATTTGGCAGAAAAGTACAATTGAAGTCTGATTGATTGATATTGACATCATAGTAAGTGATGTTGTACCTGGTGACACTTTGTATGAACTTCTTCTCATCCTGATCCAGACACACAGCAAAAGTCGCTCCATCTTGTCCAGCGTTCACCTGAACCTTATCCACTTTCACCTCTGATATGGAGATGTGCTGCAGAGGGCATGTAGAGGGAGAGGAAGCATGAAGTGGGGGTGTTTCAGAGGGAGGGTGTGCATGAGATTATATTTAATATGTTTAATTTCAACCCTTCACCTGGTTGTAGCCCTTTTTAGACTTGGAGCACTGCCTCTTCAGCACTTCTGTCATTGTCAGCTGCAGACTTTCTATTCTGGAATCTGGACAGACAAGACTTGATTTGCTTAGACATCAGACTAAAAAATCCCACAAAATACTCACTAGCTGGCAGATGATGAAAAGACTGGACTGTATGTCTGTCACACACCTAGCTGCTCAGGTGTCCTGCAGGCTTTGTGAAGATTAATCGATGTGCAAACCATCTCTGTCTGGATCCACTGACTCCTCCCGCTGACAGCCACCTGTAATCAATCGGGTGCAGACGAGGTCGATGTTAAAATAGCTCTGGATGTGAGCTTAAATATATGTTGTTGTTTTTGTTACGGGAAATCAAGCAGGATGAATACCTTGTTGTAGGCAACACATAGTTTTAAAGGGACGGCCTCTCGTTCTTCATCTATTCCAAACCTTTTACCGGCAGCACCTGCAGAAAGACACATTAGACCAGGGGTCGGCAACAATTATCAACAGTACTTACTAACAGCCATTGATGGCCAAAAAAAAAAGAGAAAAAATGTTGGAATGGAGCCACAAACCTTATTTTGAGCCTTATGATGAAAAAGAACAAAGGGTACCAAGTCTAAATTAGCCTACCAACATTACTGATGACTGACTCAATGTTTTTGTCAGAATGCAGCAAGGACCCAAGTGCAAATGAAAGGCTAAAGAAATATCTGAAGTTGGCGAAATTTAGAGGTTTGTCAGGCCGTTGACTTTCCTCAGCTACAATGCACATTTTAGTTGTCTAAGATCTAATAACATTTTTAAATGCTGTATATAAGCTACACATTTTTACTGAAGGATACAAATTGATTTGGGCCTATACCAATGATAAATGAAAATTAAAGAAATGTTATAAATATATATAAACATTTTGTCACAGCCACAGGGAGCCACTGCAGACAGCCTGAAGAGCCACATGTGGCTCCAGAGCCGCAGGTTGCCTACCCCAGCATTAGAGTGTGTGTTTGAGTGTTTGTTTGTCCATATGCTGTTGTGGCTGTCTGGGTACTTTTGTCAACGAGTGACTCACCCATGGCCTTTACAGCTCTGGTGCCAGCAGTGTGTCCGAGCTCCAGAGAGTGAATAAACACCTCCCTTCTCTTCTCTCCTCCAGCCAGGGTGAGCTGTGTGGAGGAAGAATCTCAAGAATTAATCAGGTATTTACTGCAGTATCAGGCTGTCTGTGTGTGTGTGTGTGTGTGTGTGTGTGTGTGTGTGTGTGTGTGCTCCTCTCACCTCAGCCTGGTAGAGCTGCACCAGAACAGGCTGGTCTGCATGCCGACAATAATAGAGCACCAAGTCGGCCAACAGGGGAAGACTCTCCACGCTGCCACTGCTCCCTGACTCATCGCCTTCCTTACAGGCAGTCTACACACACACACACACACACACACACACACACACACACACACACACACACACACACACACACACACACACACACACACAATGTAGGTTGTTCTGAGTTAATTAAGTTAACAGCTTTTAACAAACCAGCGCCTGCTGTGAGGTCTGTAGAACCAGCATTTAATCTCTAAAATGGTAAAATATTACACTTGTGTGTGGGTAGATATTAGAAGGTTTTTTAAATGAATTATTGACAGCATTATTAAGTGTTTTCATTGGAAATGAATCACATTTTTTTGAGCTTTTGTCTTCAACTACAACAGAATAAAAAGAATTTCAAGGACTTTCTTGTTTCATTCTTCCTATTTTTAACTGACAAATTCCACTTTAAGGGACTGTACAAAAATAATATGGGAGGGGGACTGAGTCTTATAAGATACATATTATCAGACCCTTCGCTGTGTTGTATTTGATGTTTTCTTTAAGAATGAGTGGACCCAGTACATTGTAGTTCTTCTCCTCCAAACCTCAGAATGTAGTTCAGAAAAAAATACAATAAATCTAAAATATAATCTTGGATGAGGTTTTTTTTTTTTTACTAATCTACCCTACATTCAGAACCCTCTCCCCTCATTAACACCCAGGCGGCAACCTCCGTGTCTGAGCATGGAGGCCAATCAGGAAGTGTCTTAAGCCTGCAATCCACCAAAAATTCCAGCAGGGGGTGCTAAATTTGGCTGCAAGAAAAATCTGCCCATTCATTTCAGTGCAAAATTTGAAAACTTCTGACTTGATTTATTACCTCAGAAAAAAAGAGATAGAAAAGAGGACGTTTACAGATTTGGTCTCATAACTTTGACCCTTTCACACTGTATTTTCACTTAATGACAGTTTATTTGAACGTTTTGTTCAGTAAAAATGTCTTGTTCAGTGTTTGGCTGGACTAACAGACACTCCAAGGAGTCGCTGTTCAGTTTTCTGAGGTAAGAAAGATACATTTTGTTTTTGTTTTTTTGCTAGCCAAAACTAACATCCCAGTTAATGCTCCAATTAATGCTAACATGAATTAGCAGCGGCTTCTCTCAGTCGGGTTGCTGATGTAGAGAGGCGTGTTGTCAGTGTCGTCAGATCCCTCGCGCTCCGCCACAGTCCAATTATGGTCTGCTCCGCGTATCGGAAACAAGATGGCGACGCAAGATGGCGACGAGTATAACGCTGAACTCGAGGCTTCCAACGGGCAGTCCACAAACCAATGGGTGATGTCACGGTGACTACAGTCTATGTTAACACCTCTCCACAATCTAGTCATTTTCTTACCAGCCGATATTTGTGTCTGTTAACTGAGCTGTTTTCAGTCGTTACATTATTGCTAAATGTATGAACTCAAACAGTTAGTGCCTGTTGTCACTGAGAGTGAACTAAGTGACAAAGAGACACACGTCAGCTACTCTCTTATTCTCATAGACTGTGGTTACAGATATAAAAAATATTTCCTGCCACATGCCATCACACTGTACAATAACAAATAATAGTCTGGTTCATTACATACAGTCGCGATACACTTTATGGGTTTTTTTTATGCACACTGTTCATTGCACCTTATTTGTTTCACAGCACCAACATTTTTATACTGCATATTCACCTTTATTCTGTACTGGAATTCTACTCCTTAATACACATCGAAGAAGTGGATGCATTGTAACATCACCCATTGGTTTGTGGACTCACATTTTGAAGCCTATTATTAAAAGTTATCTATACACCAGATATGAAGGAGGTAGCTTGTATGGAAGGTACCTGACAAAGGACGTCAGAGGACACGCTGAGCAGACTGAGGACGTTCCTCTCGTACCAGGGGTCCATCATGCCCAACATCTGGGCTATATCGGTGGTACTGTCCTCCAGGACACCACTGTTAGACTCCTGTCACAATAAGAGAAGAAATGGTGTTCACAACCCAAAGAAGTAGATGAATAACATTATAATAATAACATTACATACACTGTAAAGAAAAAAAATCTGTTTAATTTACAGTTAAATACTGGCAGCTTTGGTGGCCAGAACTTCACCGTAAAAATCACAGTGAGTGGGTTTTCTACTGTAAATTTAAATGAAAATATCAGCAAAAACTGTAATTTAGACTTATATAAGGCCCTATATTTTTAGGAAAATTATTTCCTTGTGACAATATGGTATTTCTCTGTTAATTTTACATGAAAATTTTATATTTTTACAGTAAAACTGTGTGTTTTCCACAGTTTTTGAACTATTCCTTGATTTACAGTAATTAAAAGTGTCTACTAGGGTGATATGCAATTTTTACTTTTATGCCCTTTTTCTCATGCAATTGGACAGTGTTTTTCTGTAACTTCTACAAACTTTAATTTAACAGTGTGGTAGTATCTGTACCACTAACTTCTAATTAATGGCTTTATTAGGAGTTATTGAATCATTTCCAACTGCAACAGTCACCATGGCATTGCTTTCACCTTGTGAGTCTGTCTGGGTGTGTGTTGCATCAGTTCAAAATGTGGTGACTTATCATTGTGATATTATCCCAACTGTGTAAGATGCAGTTACAAAACTTGTAGTTGAAGTCAAAATGAAGGGTGAGTTTGAAGATGGGTGTAGTCTGAGTAAGGGCACTGGAAGTAGTGAAGTGCCACTTGACATCCCTGGCCTGATTTGGCCTCGCAGATGGTCTCTAGTTTATTAAAACTTTATGGAAAAGTTATATGCCTTTAGGGCTGTTTCCACTACCGGGTAATACCCAGACAATACCCAGAATGAGGTGGGTCTCACTTGCCGAAACGCCCCTAATTTGAATACGAGCAGTCCGGAGCATACTTTTGACGGGATTTTTTTCATCCCTGTAGAAGAGCAGGGTCTTTTTTCTCCCCTGAAAACAGCCTGGTTACTGATTGGATAGATCGCTAAGTGGGATGTGTCGTAGTACTCTACACGACAACAACACACGTAAAAGCCGGCGAAGCAGTGTTCCCAACTTAGCGACTTTGTTGCTAAATTTATCGACTTTTCAGACCCCCTTAGAGACTATTTTTCAAGAAAGCGACTGGAGACAAATCCAGCGACTCCTTCTTACTCTTCTTAACGAGCCGCTAACGAGCCGAGGCCGGCTTGTTAAGAAGAGCCGCTGTTAGTGGCAGTTAGCTACAGTTAGCTACAGTTAGGTCTTTATGTACTGCTGCTACAGGAGGTGTTCACTTAGCGATCTCTGTTTGTTTACAACAAGCACCAGACACTCTGTGCACAGTTGGCATGCCGTTAATTCACAATCACTATGTTTATGATCAGCGAAGACTCTGTGCATAATTAGCCATGCTGCTTTCAGCTGCTGAGGTTGTGCACAGTTAGCGATGGTGGAAACCATACGTCACCTCCAGAGTCTCTAAATCCCTCTGGAGGCTAACTTGTAGTGGAGACACGTAGAGTGAGCGGACTTTTGAGAGGGTGTGGCCTGAGACTTTCCCAGTGGCTGCTTTACCCCTAGTGGAAACATGGCTAATAATAACAAAATCTCTGGCTGGTGATTATGATCTCCCAACAGAACATGCTTGTCATTTTAACTCTTTAGTTCATCAAGTCAACCCTTCCAATGGACCATTTGACCTCTGACCTCCTTAAAAAGTTGCTGCAAAAACTTGTTACTGATCTATGCAGCATTAGTAAAGCCATTAGTTCCAGCTTCTTATTAACGCTGCTAACCACTATTACAAAGTGGTTTTGTAATGCATCTCTGAATGCATAAGTATACATATACATGTGAAAGGCTGAGTCAGCAGGCAGGAACAGATGTCTCACCACAGAGGCAGCGGTTCTGGTTGAACTTCCTGTCGGCCCTTCAGTTGGTGTAAGTCCTCCTCCTGTGCTTCCTATGGTTCTCTTTTTGGTCGGAACAAAGTAAAACTGCAGCTTGCACGTCTTGGTGAGTCTTGGATATTTACTCTCTTTCTGCTGCAGGTCGCTGTATGCCCTGGCCAGCCTGCCAGCCTCTCTGTCTCCTCCAAAAACCACCACTTTGATGAGGGTGGGCACCTCTGCCTCATCGCCCTCATCACAGCTCAGGATCGGCCTCCTGCGGACGCACATGTGCTTCCGGGGGGACAGAGGGTCCAGACCGGCAGTGGGAGCATGCAGAGGATGGACTTGTCTGGAGTGTTTGAGCTGCGAACCGCTTCTTTGAATCTCTTTGGAAAAGTCCCCCCGGTAGCCCATACTCTGGGCCCGGCGGCAGATACGAGGACTCTTGAAAAGCAAGGAGAAGCGCTCAACGCCTAAAATGGATCTGGACTTCTTTTTGGGTTTCTTCCTCAGCTTTGGTTGGCTGTCTTGCCCTTCCTCTGTGTTCTCGTGTGTCGTGTCCTCACTGAAGTCACTTTCCACACCGGATGAGCAAGATGGCGCCGACCAGCTGGAGGAGAGAGAGTAGCCGGAGTCCCTGGAAGAAGAGGACGCGCTGGAAATACGGTGGTCCGCTTTGTTTCCTTCCACTTCATCTTCCTCATCCACACTGGTGTCGTTATTGTCATCCTCGTCCATTTCTGTCTTAAGGAAACAATCTGGAGCCGAGTCCATGTCGGACTCACTTGCGAGAATGTCCTTCAGAACATCTGCATGGATATAAAGAGAGAGTAAAACAGTTAATGATACATCTCTGGCAAATGATGCCTGCGGTTGGAGAGTTGTTCAAACTGAACTAATTACCAAAAGTGTCATTATCCCAGGAGCACGTGTGACATTTGGGGAAGGGCAGCATGAAAGTCTCAACAGCCCCTAAAGAGAAGAGGTCACAGTCAGGTTAAAGAAGCATCACTGTCTGAGAACAATCTTAAAAAGAAGATTCAAAGCAATATTTCACACAGTTGTCTATTTCTACTGTGGCACTTTATGTTTATATTTACTGGAGGTGTGGATCAGCAGAGGCCCCATGATACGATTTTATCCCAGATACTTGAACCACAAAACAATATTATTGCAATTTTAAGCATTTTGCGATATGGTGAGTATTGAGAATATTGAGAATATAGCGATTTAACTGCATTTTGTGTCCACAAAATTAAATTCAATCAAGAATTGTTTTGTCACATAAGAGAAAATTCTCAGTCTATTCATCTCACTTCAGTCTTTTTATTTCTCCACAATGAGAGTCAAACCCACAGACTGACCAACAAAGTATTCAGTCAAACTGAACTGAACTGATATCAAACATGTATGGACGACAACAACTGCAGCATTTTATCAAACTTTCCACAACTTTAAGCTTCACTGCTCGAACTTTCCAGTGTTATTTCAACAACTTCCTGACCATATGGTGCCTATAGATTCCTTAGATCTTTTAGTTTCCTATGATACAAGTATCTCCAGTCGATACCTGGTGGCCTTGAATCGATATAATATTGCCATGCAAAATATCAGGCTAGAATGCTTTATCGATTTTTTCCCTACCTCTAACATTTCCTGTCTTACCAGTATCAGGGCAGCCATCAGCAGGAGCAGGACCAGTAAGGCTTTCTCTGAGCCTCTCCATGCTGTGCAGTAGACCTTGTCTGGCTTTACTGAGATCTGCTGTAGAGGCTGCTGTCTCCATGCGGTCAGTCACTGCCTCCATCAGCTGCTCCAGCTCCTCAGGCTGCTTTGTCTGGAGGAACATTTGGAAGTTTGATTTAGGGAGAAACTAAAGGAAAGAATAAAGAGAAGTTGTGCATCTCAAACACACTGGTCAGTCACCTGCAGAACAGTGTGGAGCGCCTGAAGGTCGTGCCCGGTGCCCAGAGCAGCCTGGAAGGCGTGCAGGATGAGGGTGATGGTGATGTCTCTGCTGGAGTGCTGGGTGGTGCTCAGTTTCTCAGAGGCAGACTGGACCTCTGGGGGGACGTCCTCATCTGGGCTCACTAACAGCACCGTCCTTATAATACACACACATACACAATTATATAGAAGCATGTTCACACAATGAAACTATGGGCATAGATAAGCCAAAGGCCCCCATCATCTTTCCACAACAAGAGCAAGACACAGACTCTAGTTTTGCATTCTCTTGTTTTTGGGGGTTTTGGATCTTGCAACTTATTGTGGTTTATTGTCTTTTTGTGGTAACTTTGCATTTTGTAATTTTTTTTACTTTTAGTAGCTGTTCTGTGTGTCGTTGTAGTATTTTTTGTATCACTTTCTTTTTGTTAGTTAAGTATCTCTTTGTATTAGTTTTGTGTCTTTTTGGTTTCTTTGTGCATTTGTTGCCGTTTGGATATATTTGTATTTTTTGTTTCTCTATGTAGTGATTTTGTGTCTCTTTGCAGCTGTTTTGTGTCTGTTTGTAGCTGTTTGGTGTCTGTTTGTAGCTGTTTTGTATGTCTTTGTAGTTTTTTCATTTTTCTTTGTAGTTGATTTGTGTGTGTTTGTTGTGTGTCACTTTGTGGTCATTTTGCATTTCTTCATAGTTTGATTTGTTTTTGACCATCCATGTCCAGAAAGACAGCAATGATGTTAAAATGTATGAATAAGGCCTCAAGATCTCAAGTGTTAACTCCCATTAGAGTGTTGATTTTTAAAGTGCCATACAGAAGTTTGGGTTGTATGCAAATCGCAGCCATGTTTAGCTTGTTTTAATAGCTCTCATTAAAGTTTGAATGAACTTACATGGTTTTAGAGCAGTGAACCTCAGGAGAAATCCCCTGCTCCGTCCGGACGAGTCTTTGAAATGAAAGACCTGAAACAAAAGAAGGAAGACAGTTCAGAATATCTCGGTGGGTAAACACTGCCCCCATATGGCCTCACAGGCAGACTGAGAGACAGGAATGATGGCTGAGGAAGATTGCGTCCCACGGTCTATAGCAAGAATAAGAAACCAGCCTATTTCCTGGTTGTACGTAAGGACTTCAATGTACCTGGTGCTCTGAGCTCCTGCTGGATGATACCCAGCAGGCGTTTACTGGCGGAGCTGCAGGGCTCAGGCCAGGTCAGGAAACTGTGGAACAGCAGGTAGGCCTCCTGCAGCACGCTGCAGTCTGCAGCCACATGAGGAGCCTGAGAGGAAACAAGTGACCAGGTTAAATAAGAAATATTATGGAGTAAATGTGTAAAAACTGTCCTGATTATAAAGTACAGCCACTCACTTTGAGGAGTGTTGAAGAGAACAGGAGACTGAGGGGCACCACCAGTTCATACCGACACTGCTCCACTACCTGACAAACACAGAAGAAAAATCCTGAAGTGAAACAGTCATGTCTTTCTTATATTTCATTTTGGAAAAGGATGTTGTGCGTTCAGTTCTATACCTCCTTTGTTTTCCTCAGTATTCTCTGTAGAAGGATGAGGAAGTTGTGGGGATCTCTCTTCACAAGTTCCTCCAAACACCAGCGGTTTATGCACAGGCCAGCTGCTCAGACAGACAGAAGCACACAACTTATTTCTCCTTTTCGGTTTCAGTCTGATAACAAGCAGTAAACATGCCATTTAGATACACACGCTAGCACGTCATATTTATGATACAAATGTGCAGAACCAAAACAAAAGATTACACTAATTTCCTTTGTTGCTAAAGGTATGACATAGGTTACTCTTAAGAAGAATTTCAAAATTGAACTTGTGTGAACCAATATGATACTTCTCCACATCCTTCTGTTTGTCACCACTTTCAATTCCTATTTGATTCTATAAGATGGACAATATGTTCCTGATTGGTTTGCTGCATGTTTTGATGATTTAAATTGTCATTCAATTAATGTTTAGATGTAAATAAGTGCATAGGCAGCTATGTTTTTTATGGTTGTTGTTTCTTTGTTTTTTTCTCCTTTTTTGTCCAAATAATAATAATAATAATTGCAAATACATCTTTAAATTTTAGACAATATACAGATGTATTGATATATTACAAAAGCATTAAACAATATTTTAGTGAAGATAAACAGCAGGACCTGGACAGTTTTCAACATTTTTTCTTAACATATCTGCACTTTTTGCCACGTTTATATTTTTTATGACATATTTTCAGCATTGTTTTTCTATTATCTTACTGTAGAAGAAGTGAAATGGGGTCTTACCGTTCCAGAGTTGTTTGTCAGGAGTGTTGAGCCCCAGGTCACAGAGGCAACGCTCCAGGACATGCTGGATACGGTCCTCAGTGCACGAGCTCTGCTCAATCTTGGGCATCATCTTCTGCAGAGGCAACACAATATCCAGAGACAAATAAAGGTGATGAACCACCAGGAAGCCCCAAAATAACACAACCCTATTATTGTGTTCCGGTAAACTAATATATTATGTCTCTTTAGTAGTCCAAACTTCCTGTTATCGCTGTTGCCAACACTATTCAACCATTATTGTTCCTCTCAAGAGACAATCGCACACAATCCAGAGGCTCGCTCGCACAAACAGAGATGCAAACACACAGCAAGGGGCAGAAAATAAAATAAGCCTGCCACTTCCTACCAACCAGTGAGTCATCGACTGCGTGCGTGATCCGGAGATGAGCTGGTAGAAACAGCAGCCACAACTTCTACTTCTCTATTTCTACTTCATTCTTAAAATTGCCTGCTGACACCAGATTTCATATGACTCAGAGTTGGATGGAAATGAATCTTACAAAAGGACAACTTCCCTTTTGATCCTTATTAGTCCCTAAAGACTAAATGTCACTCAGTGTAAAAGAAGCATTAAACTATGTTCAAGAAAAACGACACAAACAGTACAAAAGTTAAAGACAAACAAACACATTTTTGGGAATTTGCTTACTGCATCATAGCTGTGGTGAGGTCGCACTCCATTTAAAGACAACCATGTAAAACCACACTGACCACCCAATGAACTCAACCAGTTTGGAAATAACAACATTTCATTGGGATAATTAACGGCTTTTCCTAAGACAAGGCCTCGTGTGATTTATTTGAAAACAAAAGACACCTCTATGAGAAAAAATATTCCCTCCTAAGCAGTGGTGGCAAGTAACTAAGTACATTTACTCAAGTACTGTACTTAAGTACAATCTGGAGATACTTGTACTTTACTTGAGTTTTTCCATTTTATGTAATTTTATACTTCTACTCCACTACATTTAGCTGACAGCTGTAGTTACTTTACAGGTCGAGATTTAACATAAAAAACATGATACATTTAAAGAGATTGGACTTTTTTAAAATTAAACCACATAACAGTATATTAAGTAGTACAAAAATGAGCCCTGTCTTTACAAAATTAAAGCGCTTACATAAAAGCATCAATACAAATAATTTAATAATATATTTAGAATTTATATAACAATCTGAGTGGGTCCATTCTACATAAAGAGTACTTTTACTTTTGATACTTTAAGTACATTTTGATGCTGATACTTTTGTACTTTTACTTCAGTAAGTTTTGAATGCAGGACTTTTACTGTAGTGGAGTAATTTCACATTGTGGGATTAATACTTTTACGTAAGGAAAGGATCTAAATACTTTTCCCACCACTGCTCCTAAGTACATTTGCCTTCCAGGATGTTGATGTGCATACGGAAGCTGCAATTGTACCCAGCTGTGGCAGATGTGTCACTGTGACCACTGATGAATAATGTGTGTAGTGACACAACTGGAAAACTGGGGTCACCTGTGCCCGACAAAACAGGAAAAGGCCTTCCGGGAAGCATTGATGCAACATTAAGATGGGACACAAGGAGGAACTGCAACTTAGCTCACTGAAATATATTCAGTGTAGAGTGTGTGCACAGTGTTATAATAGACCAGTGGTAGCCCTTTTACATTAACATTAACACCACCAGAAAATGTTCCAAATGTGCTCATTTCAATTGATTTAAAACTGGATGTTATCTAATAACATGAACTGAGGTAAAATGAATATTGTTACATTATTTTTCATACAGTTTAACCGTACATTTTCAATAGCTTAGTGTCACACTCAGTTTCCTTGTGTAATATGTCTTATTTGAGTGTATTTCAGAGCTTTAGTGTCGGGGATCATTCACTCATTTTGATGTTTCTCTGTGAGGAAATTAATAACAAAGAGTACTTGTAAAGAGTAGTTGGTAGTTCAAGTTTGCATTTTGGTACAACTAGCTGTAGAAGCTATGTTTCAACCATCTATTTACTTTTAGAAAACTATTTCAACAGTTTTTATTCATTACTTTTAGTTAACTGTTATATTCATATCTATTTATTCAATACCTTTAGTTAACTAATTCAACTGTTTTATTCATTACTTTTAGCTTACAATTTTAACAGTTTATCCATTATTTTAAGCTAACTATTTCCACTGTTTAATGTATTACTTTTAACTAACAATTCTGTTGATCCATTAAGAAGCTCACATTAGCTATTTTAAATTGTTTTTCAACACTTTTAGCTAACAAATTAAACTGTTATACATTTAAGCTTGTTTTTTTTATTTTTATTGTTTTATCCAATACTTTTAGCCGCACAATCAACTCTTTAATTTGGTATAGAGTTTTAACTGCTATATCCATAACTTTCAGCTAACTATTCTGTTTAGCCATTACTTATGCTAGCCATTTGAGCTGTTTATTCAATACTTTTAGCCAACAAATTTCACAGTTTATCCATTACTGTGTTTTTAACATTACATTTAGCTTCCAAATCTAAACTATTTAGTCATTATTTTAGCTTGCTATATCAGGCTTTTTATATTACTTTTATCAATTTAAACTGTTTAGCTATTTCAATCAGTCGTTTAGCATGCTCTGCTCACTAGCTAACTCGTATCACCAACTCTCAATGTGGTGTTCAGCAGCTCAACGTGTGAATATAGTATTTTTTTTATAGACAAATGTGTGAATTTCATTTATTTGGTAGGTTTTTTTTTCCAAATGTGTTGAACTTAAAACTGCAGAAGCACCCCCAAGGAACACTTGGCGGCGATATGTGTCGTTCCAGCGGGTTAATATGGCCCCCTTTCCGGTTGACCTCAGTTTGACACTTTGTGCCGTCGCTACTGACCACCTATGGCGACCGGCTACTGAAATTGGCCACTGCGACCGGCTTTCTTGAATGTTTTTGTTCTGGGGTCATACGCCAGCGAGGGGGTGGAGCATACGTTGTCTCGTTATACATGCCGGCAAAAATTGTATTCCAATCGCATTATCTGGGTGTCCAAATCGGAGTAGAACTCTGACATTAGTCGGACTAACACTTAACATGCACTTCAGTTGTCCAGTTATAGTTGGATAAAGGCAATAATTCGTTTTTTTCAAGAGTTGTGTAAACGTACTGACTGTATACCCTAGCAGTAGCCTAAAAGGCAGTGGAGAAGAATAACTGATAACAGGCCGTTATCGACAGCCAAGATTGTTGTATCAGTCAAACTGTAAAATGTAAGCTACTGAGCTGCAAAGCATGCAGTGACTACATGCACACACATTAAACACATGAGCCATGAACCATTTTATGTGCAGCACTGGTGTGTAGCACTGTGGTGTCGCAGCTTTGTGCTTTGTTTGGAAGTACCTGGCAAGCAAGCCAATGTATTCATTTGTCTAGTGAGGAAGCAGGTGTTAGTCCATTGTATGTTATCAGGCTATAATGTCCAGCCCTGCCATGCAAACCTGGCTGCCACAATGCTAAAACACTGCTCACTGCTGTAGCTTAGGATATAAACGCGGGTGTTGCTTTAAATGCACAAAGTGGAGGGTGGATGTTACGAGATGGCGGTGCCAGATGTACAGCTGCCACCGACCATCATACTTATCACCTTATCAGTCAATAAAGATAAAGTAAATACCAATTAGACTATATAATCTATGAAATAATTTTACAAACTCTGATGCACTGATAACTGCAGCTTTTAAAAGAAGAGGAACAGGAAATCTGCTGAGCTTGAATAACAGTTTGCAGTTAGATCTGATGACAGTTATGCAACAGAGGCTTGTTCCTATTACAGAGAGGATATATGATATGGTAAAAATATATAAAATGGCCACTCTGGCAAGCCTGAGACAGTCATGGGACATATAATACAGATACATGGTGTAAACATGTTGACGCATATAAAGAGATTAAAGTGAAGAAGTATGAGACTTAAGTCTTACCGAACTGCTGCAGTTATCAATGTCCTTGATCATCCCAGATCAACCACAGCTGAGACAAACCAGCAGCAGGGGGAAACAATACAGAGACCACATCCTCCTGTGCTGGAGCTTTTTCAAAAATAGACCCTCTGACTGCACGAGTCAGAGAGCATGTAGTGCAAAACAGGAACTGAATGAGTCTTTAGGCTGAGGTGGTTTACAATCTGCCAATATAGGAGGAGGAGTCTTATATGAAACTAGAACATTTCTAAAGAAATTTTGATTGTGTGCTTGCCTCTGGCCCTTGATTCTCGTTGCTTAAATCAGCAGTTAAACAGGGACTCTGTCCTGAGTTCACAGACACCTCATATCAATCACCACTTAAACAGGGACTCTATGCCGAGTAATCTGACACCTTATACAAGTCTCTAGGACAAACGGTTCATTAGTTATGAAAGGGGGCGTGGCTAATCAAAAAGGGCGGAACTTTATGAAATATTGTTATGTAGAACTGGTCAGTGATGAACCATCATCATGCATGACAAGTTTGAGGCAGATTGGACAATGTATGGTCAAGTTATAAGGTCTCATGTTTTATGAAAAATGCCATGTCTGTGACAGTTAGAGTAAACTGTTTTCAGTTACAATGTCTGTGTTGGAGCAGGTAGGCTGGGGGAGGCTTTGGTAGCTAAGCAACCAGGTGGCCAGGTGGGGTCGACCACTCAGAGCAGAGCAATCAACGGAATGTTCCGGAACACTGGCCAGAGATGGAGAGACTAGAATTTCTGGCCTCGAACAGAAAGCATTTTTTGGCAAAACCGATCATTGATCCGACTTCACTTTGAGCGTCCTGAGTTCTTCCTGAACATCTACATATGTTTTTTTTTTTAAAGAAAAAGGAAAAAATAGCTTTCTTAGAGCGATCTAAAAAAACTGTTACATCTCCTTTTTTCAGAAATCTTCCTGCGTTTTTAATATGGGAGCCAATGAGGCCCTACACCCAAACTATAACTCTGACAGCTTTACCAGAGGATTGTGAGTGAGAAGACAAATTTTCCTACATTTCTATGTATAAATTATTTCTGTAGAGTAGAATTTGCGGCCTGGAGCGCAGTTTTCAAATGTATTTTTTGACAATTTTTTCTCTCCCTCTACACTCTGGCGATGATGTCACACACTGTGACAGGAACATTCCCTGGAATACACACCCATTATAATCTCAGAATTTCTCCAAAAATGATCATGGTCATTGAACAGGGATTGATAAAAAACTATATGATCTATCGATACTTGGATTAATGCACCGATACACAAGACTTGTGTCTACTGTTTCAAGTTTAAATGGAGTCTCTAGGTGAAATTATGCCGGAGAAGTAGACATTTAAAAATCTCCAATTATTGTTATTTTTCGCTCATTTTTTTTTAGCCATCCCATACATTTCAATGCAAAATTTTGGGCAGTTTTTCGCGACTTATGTCTCTATTCTATAGAGAAAAGTAATAGCACACCGATCCCAATCAAACGTTTTGATATATAATTTGTCCTGCAAGTCTTCAAGTTGTAGGACTAGTAGCGGGACAAAATTGTGTCCAGAAGAGGAAGAAGAAAAAATCCACAGTATAACAGTAGTGCTCGGGGCTTTGGTGCAATTGCCCCGTGGCCCTAATAAGCCCACGGAATAACAATTAGTGTGCTTTTGCAAGCAAGCACACAAAATAAGAATAGACCCGGTGAATAGTAGTTAGTGTGCTTTTGCAAGCAAGCACACAAAATAAAATAAATCACTCATTCATCTAATCTAGGAGTATCCATGCAAATGTCCCAGTTAAATGTATTAATAGTGAGCTTGCTTTCTGTGACTCAGAGCTTTTCTGCTATTATAAAAAAGCACATTATAAAAAATTAAAATTAAAAATTAAATAACAGTGGCACATAACATCCAAACTTGGCCCCTCTTCCCGGCTCAGCAGAAGTGAAAGCAAACCCCAGATTACTCTGGGGCTTTGTCTGCATTTCTCCTGGCTAAATTTGCATATTTTTGCGCTGCATCTACTATTTCCGTAGCCTTGAGCCTAAAGGTTGACAGAAAAACCAGAATACTTATAAAACAGCAAAACGAAAGGAGAATAATCCAGGGAGAGGGTGTCAACAAATGTGTATTGTGAGGATTTAGTCGGGGAAGGGGAGAAAAGAAACGTAGAGGTTCTGTAAATCCAAAAATGATATTTATCTGGTGAAATAACACACAAGCTTCTCCTCATCCACGTGTCTTTGGATGAAGACGGCTGAGGTTCCTACAGTCTCTTTAGATACAGACACCACTACACATTTCAAGTAGGTCATAAATGATGATTGAGAGGGATAGTTTTTGTTGAGTCTACATAGTTTTTAGTAAAATCCTGCCTAGTACACCTTTAATAATTTAATTACATACATGCTTTATGTTGCATTCTGTTATTATAACGTCATGAGACTAGACTGTATCTACTCTAGAAGTGTTTCCAGTTAATTTGGCCGCTTCTCTAAACTTCTTAAACAGGCTTTTGTGTCTGTTAGACGATCTTAATAAGACATTACCACATCAGCGGAGAAATAAGCTACAGCACACTAAAGGGCATGTATATATTTTTTCTTACTTATTGTTACTTACATATTCTCATTAAATGTTAACATTATTCTTGACTTCTCCAAAAACACAGATATGTAGCATATGTTTTAAATGTGCAGGCAGGTTTGAACATGAGCCGATTAAAGTTCAGGTGTCTATAAACGACTTAAATTAGGAGGTGAATAGGTGCCACATGTTCATGGAGACACAGAAGAGCACGGATGAGCCTAGTTACAGCATATTCCATTTTATTATTTTATTTGGAATTGTCACCTGCTGCGGGGCTAGACGGTGGTCTCGTGGTTAGCACAGCAAGTTCAACTCCGGCCTGCAGCTCTTCTGTGTGGAGTTCTCATGTTCTCCCCGTGTCAGCATGGGTTCTCTCCGGGTTATCCAGCTTCCTCCCACAGTCCAAAAACATGCACTTAGGTTTAATTGGTGACTCTAAATTGCCCGTAGGAGTGAATGAGAGTGTGAATGTCTGTCTCTATGTGTCAGTCCTGTGACAGTCTGGAGACCTGTCCAGGGTGTACCCCACCTCTCACCCAATGTCAGCTGGGATCAGCTCCAGCCCCCCACCACCACAGTGGGGATAAGCGGTCAAGGATAATGAATGAATGAATGAATTTCACCTGCTGCCTGAATTTAAGTATTTTTCTTATCTCAAATAAAACATGCAAAAAAGCATACAATTATGCATGCCAATTCATCAGAAAGCAGGAAATTAGGTTTTCTGGCAGTCAGATGTCAATGGTTGAGATCCCCAGATTCTGTCAATGTTACAATGAAACCTACAAGCTTGAATAAAGTTTGTGCAACAAATGTAGCCCCATGTGCAAATCCTGCAGAAACATGTATTCAGTGCTCTAATATGACAAATAGAAATAACTATTATGTGAGGCAGATGTCATGTGTTTAAGGCCAATTCAGTGAGCTATAAATAAATGTGTTACTCTTTTTTGTATCTTCAAATCATCAGATTTCACTGCACTATATTCCTCTTTATTGGCCGCCGAATCATATATGTAGTGCCACTAACCTGCCGGTAGATGTCGCCGCTGCCTCTCCCTCCGCAGAGACCCTCAAAAGGCTCCGACTCCTCTCCTCTGAATGAGTGGACCCCCTTTTTCCTATTATAACAGAGAGGGAATGGGACAGAAAGAGATAGAGGTGGGCAGAGGTGTGACTGAGAGGACAGGCAGAGGCAGAGGGACACTCAGAGCCAGCTGGGCTTTTGCCATATCTTATTTTTATTTAGGAATTTTAAAGAGAGAGGGGAAAGGCTGGAATACTATAGGAGTAGTTTTTCGTGCGTAAACGGGATAGGTCCAAATTCTTAGGAGTTGTGCTTCACTTTGAGACTGAGCAGTTTATTTGGAGGTAGTGTCCTGGGTTTCTTTGCCTCGTAAGAATATTTCTTTATTGTTTGTTACATGCAAGTTTTACACATATCTTACCAGAGCATCATTTGATTTATACACGTCTTGATACATTTTTATTATTAATTCTGATTGTTTTGTCTCCATTCCCTTTCAGCGCCCTGCGGTGCACGGATTACAAT
Source organism: Centropristis striata (assembly GCF_030273125.1). Classification (NCBI taxonomy): domain Eukaryota; kingdom Metazoa; phylum Chordata; class Actinopteri; order Perciformes; family Serranidae; genus Centropristis; species Centropristis striata. Next base: position 9,155,135 of record NC_081529.1, on the reverse strand, counting down.
GCAAAGGATTTTGGAGGTTTGGGTCACCCTGGTGACACTTTGTGCGCTCACCGAGGGGGTCTTTGGAGGATACGGGCTGAGCATGTTCGCTGCACAGTCCTCCCCTCCGGACCCGTGCTATGATGAGAACGGGAACCCGAGGAGATGCATCCCGGACTTCGTCAACTCCGCTTTCGGGAAGGACGTGCGCGTCTCCAGCACCTGCGGGACCCCCGCCGCCAGGTACTGCGTGGTGACCGAGAAGGGAGAGGAGAGGACGCGGGACTGTCACACGTGCGACGCCGGAGATCCCAAGAAGACCCATCCACCTGCGTACCTCACAGACCTCAACAACCCTCACAACCTCACCTGCTGGCAGTCTGAGAACTACGTGCAGTACCCGCAGAACGTCACCCTCACCTTGTCGCTTGGAAAAAAGTTTGAGGTCACCTATGTGAGCCTGCAGTTCTGCTCACCTAGACCTGAGTCCATGGCGATCTACAAGTCCATGGACTACGGCAAGTCATGGGTGCCGTTCCAGTATTACTCTACTCAGTGCAAGAAAATGTACAACAGGCAGAATAAAGCAGCGATCACCAAGCAGAACGAGCAAGAAGCCATCTGCACGGACTCCCACACGGACATGCACCCTCTGACAGGTGGACTCATCGCCTTCAGCACCCTGGACGGCAGACCGTCCGCGCACGACTTCGACAACTCCCCGGTGCTGCAGGACTGGGTGACGGCGACCGACATCAAGGTGATCTTCAGCCGGCTTCACACGTTCGGAGACGAGAACGAGGACGACTCGGAGCTGGCCCGAGACTCCTACTTTTACGCAGTGTCGGACCTGCAGGTCGGAGGACGGTGCAAGTGCAACGGGCACGCTTCGAAATGCGTCAAGGACAGAGAGGGGAACCTGGTGTGTGAGTGCAAACACAACACGGCGGGACCGGAGTGCGACAGGTGCAAACCCTTCCACTATGACCGACCATGGCAGCGCGCCACGGCCCGGGAAGCCAACGAGTGTGTCGGTAAGACATCCCCTTCTCTGTACTGGAATTAGTTTATCTCTGGGAAAAAATATGTTTTTTAAATTATAATATTCGATTAATCTAAAATGTGCTGTTACAAAAAAGCCCAATCACTGTTTCCTGCCGTTACGCACCAGCCTGAATGTTTATTCGTTCATTTGATTTATTTATTTACTTGTTTCTTCTTGGGAATGAAATACGTGGTGAAACTCTCTTCTGAAAACATAGTTTTTGATTTTATTCTTAAGAAATGTTTGGCTCAAGACGTAGATTCATAAGTGGGGATCTGAACTTAAATGAGCGTCTTATTAATTTGATTGTGGTTAAAATAAATCCTAGTTGTGGCAAAGAGGGAGAAGAAGGCCTCGAGCTAAAAACCCCGCGACCTAAAAGGTAAAACAACATTATTGATCTTTAAAATAAGAATAAAAATAAATTAAATACATATTTTAACCTTAATATTTATCTTTAATATTTAAACTTGAAAACCAATCATCAGCTGGAATTATTGCAACTTTTAATTAAAAAGATAAACTACTGCTGATATCTGCACAGAAAAAGTGGCATGCATTTACATAAAATAAATAATTTACATGTGAACATATTCAATATAATTTCGGCCTAAATACACGGCAAACTGCTTAAATAAATTGTTGAATTCAGAGCTTTTATTTGGTAAAAGACAATGATACATGAAAATCAGACCGGCCTTTAAAATACCTTGACATTGTTTAAAAAAAGGTTAGAGCAATATTGCCTTTATGTTAGGATAAAATAATACAATTTAATCGTTTTCCCGGATGCTTTATGTTTTGTTCAGTATCTAATATTTGCACTTTGTTGACCTCTGATTTTTATCAACATCCAGTAGAAAAGAAAGGGCAGGAAGTCATTTCAACAAACAAAGTGCGCCTGTCCGAATGCGTAATTGCGCTTTGACCTGTGTTTCCGACTGTAGTAGCGCTTTAATAGGAAGGAAACATTGCAGCTGCGGAGATAGACTGCAGGGGCGTGTTGTGTTTCCATAAGCAGGTGCTATTACAGATCGGATGGGCGATTAAGGCGGTTTTATTGACATTTTTGGCACGTAGAGTATAAACTGCCACTTTAGAGCCAGTAAACTATTCAGAGAGGAGGACAAAGCGCGAGGTAATTTGAAGCCTGATCTGAGTTTTTATTCTAGCAGCGAGTGTATTTGCTGTGATGCTTATTTTTTACCAGAGCAGGAGGGAGGGAGGGGGGCTTATATCAACAGCTCGAGCCCCCCTGAGCTACAGTGAAGCAAACCTGGAAAAGTAACAAGTTCTGACAGTGCCATGGTTTGCTTAACCAAACGGAACAAGTGAACAAGTTGTTCCCCTTGGCCTCCGCCTTTTGCCTCTGCAAAGCCAGCATCTCAGTGTATTTTACTAAAACAAAAGGTTGTCACTTGTGGCATCCATCTCGCTGTCAGTGGGAGGCCCCCCTTTCACCATCTCGCTTTCTGTGTGAGCGGTGTCATCAGATAAAACCGCAGGAAAGCCAGACTGAGCATGTCTTCCAAAGAGGAAATAATAAGGGTGGCCTGACACCTATCCATGAAAGAAGAAGACCCAGGGGAGGGGTTGTTTCCACTGAGCAGTGGGTCCATATGGTCTGGCAGTGGGGATGCAGAGTGGTTGGTGCTAATGATCTGTCTGCAGGACATTCACATACTGAGAGAGAGAGAGAGAGAGAGAGAGAGAGAGAGAGAGAGAGAGAGGTGTGGTTGCTTTCACTCACAGGCGGCAGGCATCAAGGAAGTAAGACAAAGTCAATTTCCCATGACTTTGCATGCAGGGTTGCCATCGTTTTGTCAGAGAGGCATTTATGTTGGCAGCAGCTTTCACATTCCTCATCAGCTGGAGTTACATGACTTACACATATGTTCAGAAAACCAGGGCCGAGGCCAGAGGGGGGGCCAGCGGTGGTCTGGGCCTCCCATGGAATCTGGAGCTTCACAGACCAGTCTCAGAAGGTGCTGGTTGGTAGACTTGCTAGTATCATGGATGGATGGATGGAGCCCCTGGACCAGAACCGGTGTATTACGTTAATATTTGTTGTTGGAAAGTCAATCAAATGATGACAAAGAGGCACAAAATAACTACAAAGAGACACAAAATCGACCGCAGAGAGGCACATAAAAAATACACACAAACGCAAAATGACTATGGGGGACAAAACTACAACACAGAGACGCAAATATGACTAGAAAGAGACACAAATGAATGACAAAGAGATGCAAAATGAGCAGAAATAGACACAAACTACTACAAACTTACAAAAAAAATGGCAACACAGAGATGCAGAACTGACCTCAATAAGGTGCAAAATGACAGACACAAAACAACCACACAGAGACGCAAAAATTACAACAAAAAGTCATGCAAACCTACTACAAAGAGACACAAAGCAACAACACAAATATACCTAATGACCAAAAGAGAAAGAAAAAGACCAACAGAGATGCAAAAATAACTTTTTCTGTGTCTCTGTGCTGCAGGGGCCTGGCTGAATTTGGAGTTGATGTAATTTCTTATGTGTTGTTTATTTGGCGTTTCTTTGTCTTAATGTAATGTAAATATTAATTATGTCAGGTCTACTATTGCCAAGAGCCAGGGAAATATTCACACATTTTTCCTAATTTCCATTAAAAGTTTCTGAACGCATCCATACAAAACTTAATACATTAATGCGTGATAATGTTTGACCGCGACCTATCATCATTTATGTAAAAATAAAAAAGGTTGAGAAACACACACACACACACACACACACACACACACGGTGACACGCCAGGCTCTCCTGTCCCAGGCAGCTGCTTCATATTCTCTCCATGTTCAGCGTAGCACTGACCCCTGACAGTCAGGCCCCCGCTCCTCTCCGGCCTGACTGATGGGCTGTGAAGGGAACTGTGGGAAACTTCTACTTGCCAAGTGGGTTTTGAGGCAAGTTGAAAATGGTAGCCTTAGTCACTCATACGTGTAATTTTGCACATTTGTTAAATTGCGACTTTATTTTTGTTGTCACCGTGCCATGCAATATTCTGTTTTATGACAGCTGAGAGTCAGCTGGGGGCTCAATCAGTCTTTCTTTACACATCTGACATGGTTTCAGAGTTTATTCTTACAGTTGCCAGACAATTATCTGACTTTAGATGTATTTGATATGAAAGAAAAACAAGAACAAATCTGTAAATCTCGGATCATAGTCAGTTACTATCTGTCCTAAAGAGCAGTTTTTATGCTCTGCTCAGAGTATTTATTTTATTAAACCTACACAGAAGTCTTTGTGAGGAAGAGCCGACATGTTTGCCACCCACAAGGTAGCTGAATTAGGATATGATTGTATCAATTGCCTGCTGGCTCCGCTCCCAGTCTGTGCAGCACGCACTGCTACTCTCTCCAACAGCTCTAAAAATAGAGAGCACAATATTAATGCATGATCACAATTTAAGAACCAGCAGATTTGGTGATAAATATAGTGGAATAGATTAGAGAGCACACATACAATGGGGTTTTTTATATGTCTTATAAGTTATGTTTTATTTTAATACTACATTAATTTCTTGTAATGAACCTTGATCATCAGATGGTTTACAGCCCTTTGTTTGCCTCACAGCCCTGACAGATGAAATGAAGTAGCCTCATTATGTTCCAAATATGAGTTTACATTTTAGAATTACTTTAATATAATTTCATACAACCAAAATGTGAGGTAGGTTTAATCAAATTTGCACTTGTGCTAGATTCTTAAGAGCTGGACATGTCCCCTAGTTTAACCATTATTTAACTATCTACTGTAACAATTCACCTATAACTTAATATTTCAACTGTTAATATTTTAGTTTAGGCTAACCATTTATCCATTACCTTACTTTACCATTTCAATGTTACTTTAGGCTATAACTATTTCAACCATGTATTTATTATTTTAAGCTAGCTATCAAACCATTTATCCTACTTTAAGCTAGTTTTATTTATTTAGCCATTAGGCTAGTTTAGCTAATTATTTCATGTATGTAAACATTACTTTTAGCTAACTCTTTCAAATATTTATCCATTACTCTTAGCTAACAATATCTACCAATCTTCATTACTTTTAGATAACATTTGCAACTGTTTATCAATTAGCTTTTCAGCTAACTATTCCAACAATGTATCCATTACTTTGAGCTATTTCAACCATTGGCTAACTATTGAACAATTTATCCAATTTATACAAACATTTTTAAAGCTATTTGACCATTCATCCATTATCTTTAGCTAACTATTTCAACCCCACTAGTTTTAGCTTACAAATCCAACAATTTATCTGAACAATTTCAACTATTTATCCATCCGCTTGCTAACCATTTAGCCTCCTCTGCTTGCTAACTAGTTTTAACACACTCAATTCACAGTGGCCTATGTTGTGTTCAGATGGTACAGCTGACTCAATATGTGGATATATATCTTTTTAATCAAATTATCTCCATTATTTCAAATCAGTTGAACTACACAACAATCTTAGGTTTAACTGTAAATCTCTGTTCTGGACACATCAAATTACTTAAGAGTGCTTCGAGAAAACAGCTTATGTTTTGTCTCTGAACTACAAACCCACTTGCATGACAGCAGCTCAGAGAGACAGAGAGGAGACACTGGTACAGGCAGGAGGAAACCAGACTCTACAATAAAATGACACCACAGTTACCACGGTCTGTTTTACAGAATTACTCCACATCTAACAACGCATTTCCTGTTTAGTTTACAATTGAGCCGCAATGATTTTAATCAAAAGATGGTTTTAGGGATGCAGGCTGGCAGCGTCTTTGTACCGGACCGGTCCTTGTTGTCCATGTGGCTGCCTGGGATCACTGACACTGTTTCTGCTGACGGTAAATGTGCCGCTGCCTCCCTGGGTTGCCAGGTTGGGCCAGGCCAGGCCAGGCCTGCTCACCATCTGGGTCTCATTTCAGCTCCATGTGACGGGAGAGAAGAATTTCTGTACAGCATGATGTCATAGATATTCTTCTGTCTCGCTCGTCCTCTGGTATTTCGGTTTCTTTCTTCTCCCTCCTCTCTCTCCTCCTGTTACTCCTTCTCTCTCTCTCTCTGTCATTCTCTGGCCCATCAGTGTGTGCCAATGCCGCGGGACAGTCAGGCATATCCATTTAATTTGTAAGCTGAGACATATTTGAGGCTTTTGATTTTTCACATGAAGTTAGTCAACAATAGCCAAAGGACACGGCTATTTCTGTGGTTGTTCTTGTTTTGTTGACTTCTGTTTTGATGGGTTTCATGTTTAAATACATTAGCTTAACATATTGTACACGACAGTAATGAAAACAGGCTGCGTTTGCAGACTTAATGCATCGCAAACAATACTTTAAAATGTGCAAAAGTTAAAGTAAAGATATTGTTTGAATAAAGAAGCAGGGCAGTTTGTTGATGAGAATTACATTCAGGTAGTTTAATCCTCTGTCATCCTGAAGTAACCATGAGCAAGGCACTTCAACTCCTCAGGCTCCGACCTTTGACATCGCTCTAGGAGGCAAAGAGAAATATGGGTTTTGAGTTCAAACATGACAAGAACAAATTCACAGATTTCCAGCAGTAAACATTGAAAGAGAACTTTTGTCATGGAGGGGGGAAAAAAATCATCATTTAAAGTCAAATCTTATTGAATGAGAGAGAAAAAAACACAAAAAGGAAAAAAAATGTGTAAGCTTTTGTTGTTGTTTGTTTGTTTGTATCCTCATTAGTGATTACAGGGGCAACAGTCCTGTTCCCCAGGGTCCATAACAACCTTAACAAGATTACAACCTTCAGATGTTCTGTGCACAGCAGGACCAAGACCAGAGCACAACACTACAAATTGCAGTTAATTAAGATTACATGGAAATAATGGTAATAAGAAGAAAATAAGAATAAACACAAGTCTGTGAAAAAAAATTATATTAGGTGAAAACAAGCATGAAATCTGGAGTAGTTAACAGGAAACAGGTGTGTTGCAGGTTAGGAGACATTCAGGAAGTTTTTGGGGCATTACAGCAGCATTAAAAGTCCCATCAGGAGCAGAGAGCCAGGTAGATGGACTGACCAGTCTCAGTCATATAAACGTGTCGCAGCTAGAGTACAGCTCCGAGGCACTGGGGAGGAAAATTCACATGGATGGAGCAGAGTTCAGAGAAAGTAACTGCAGTCTGTAGTGACCCTGAAGCAAAAAATGCATTAAACCAATCACATTCAATCAGAAAAAAATAAATATTACGTTGGAGAGAGTATCAAAAATATGAAGGCAACTGAAACTGTCAGGAGCCTCCTCTGGAGACAAACTGACCCAAACCAGCCACAGAAAACTGGAGATGGACTCTGTGGAAACTGTGACAGGAGCTATTGTCAATTATAGGGATGGAGGGGAACTTTGTTGTTACTCACTGTTCTGAAAATCAGTCACAGTCTGTGTGACATGCTGGCATAGAGTTTTCTGTTGCAGTTCATGCTCACATGATGAACTCAAATGTGTGATGGAGGGGATTCAACAATTAGTATTAAGTAGTAAGGGACTGTGTGTGCCATTATTTATAGCCATTTTGTGCCTAAGGTACGCAATCTTTGCATACTAATGCAGTTCAATTAACAAATTGTCAATTTTGACGGGAAATGATGCTGCGTGAAGCCAAAACAACTGAGATCTGAATAGAAAATATCACCAAATTCCTATTTCTTTTCCCCAAATTTATTGAGCATTTGTCTTGTCTCATATCTAATCATATTTAGTTTGAATTGACCCACATTTTTCAGTAACTTGGCTTGGCAGCGCAATGCCCTTTAGGGACTGTATAGAAATTATTGGGGTGGGGAGGTGCTTAACCATATATTAAAAAAGCAAGGCTCTCCTCAGAGAGAACATTTCTTTGAATCCATCCTTTGATTTGAAACACCCACACCCAAATTGTCAAAAATAATACTACAGTACTTTTTATGTCATTACATCATTAACTGTAAGAAGCAAAGCATAAGGAATCTTCAGATTATTTATGCGTGTGCCTCAATTTAAACCATAATAGAACAGTAGCTTCCATGAAGCCAACCAACCAATGTGGCATAGATAACAAGATGGTGAATATTCTCATCAATCCATTTAAAAAAGGGGGGGGGGGGGGGGGGGGGGGGGGGGGGGTTGGTAGTAAAACTAAACTGGACTCAACAAGTTATGCTAAACTTGAATTCAAATATGGTCTATGAAGACACCTTATGGCTCCCTTTTTAATGTTGGCTGTTAATTAGAAAGTTGTATCCACACTGCCCTACAAAGTCTAACTGCACTAACTACATTTTTGGTCAAAATTGAGTCATAACTAAAAATGAATTCCCTGATGTCTCTTTTATCTTGTGACAATGTTTTAGATTTCAATTTTGCTTTATTTCAGAGAAATAATGATATAAAAACCAAAAAATCAAACTCAAAACCAAGCAGTAATTGCACTTACCACAGTCTGCTTTGGATACATATTCTAATTTAAACATAAAAAATAGAAATGATATGTTTATTTGAAAGGGAAATTATTATCTAGATAATGATTAAGTAAAAAAGTGAGATAAAATTATATTAAGACTAAAACATAACATTTATAATATTAAGTCTAAAATACACAAATCTTTGAATAGAGTTGTTGAACACTTTTAAATTCACTGATAACAAAATCAATTTGAAAATGTTTATTCACTGAAAACAAAATATAAAAGCTGAAAGAAGACAACATTGTAGTTTCTGCACTCTGTTTATCATTAGCAGCAGTTTTTCTCAGTTTTACCCTTTACGTAGTTACTGCAGTTAGACTTTGTAGGGCAGCATAGTGTATTATGTTTTTATCATAATTAACATATTGGCCCTACAAGCTACCATTTGATTATGACTAAACATCAGTAACTGTCCTGTGTATATGGCTATGACTTCCCCAATGCAAACACAAAAAACACTTTTTTCTTATATTAATAATCTGGAATGAGTAAAAAAGACCACCCCCATCTCTTATAAATAAAAAATAACCTCATCTCTTTCTGACCTTCCAAATAATTTTCATACAGTCCCTATTTTGTGTATTTTGTGATGATTCTGCCAAAACGGCTTCATGTTTAGCTGGTCTTTGCTTTTCATAGGGTTAGGGTTCCTTTTTTTACTTTTCAGTTAGTGTTTTGTAAAAGGGTCAACAATGATTAAAAATATACACGATAAAGAGACCTATATTCCTTATAGTGCTGTCCTCCTCCATAGTGAGGGCAGAGTTAAAGCCAGTTTAAAAAGAATGATGAGGGTATCAGTATCTTGCTTAATACTTTAACATAGAAGAAGTCCCAGAGATTAGATCTTATTGAAAGTATTGATATCCTGACACTGCCCTTACATTGTAAAAGCAGTGCTCTTTAGTGTGACAATTACAAACGGAGAACAATACCTCTGAAATTGGCCTCTTACTCTGTCGCCTCCAGTCTTTCTTGCAACATAAGCCTATGTGACTTTGGTAAGAGGTTTCTCTGTATACAACCAGACCATAAAACAAAGACATGCATTTGGGGGATCTCAGAAAAAAAGCATGCTCTGTTACAATCCACTGTCCTCTGGGTAAAGACTGCATGTTTTTAGGATTTTGTTTTGTTGAGCTCATAATTCAAGACAGACATGATGGTTTGAGCCAGAAAGGTTTCACTCAGGCTTTTAAGAGCATGCCGAAAAATCTTGTTTTGCTATGTTGTGGATGGCGGTTTGGAGAGGTGACTCAATGTTTTGAGAGGAGTAGGTTAGCTGTGATTTAATGTTCGTATACTTCACGCGTGGGATGTTGGATATCATGGCACGACTGTTGATCTGCATGGAACATGTGCAGAACACGGGGTTTACTCTACACATACAGATTAAGGTGTTTCATATTTGACTGAAAGGCGAGAACTCTCATGTCATCATCACTCATGCAGTGAATAGTGGTATTGATTACTGCAGATGTAAATAAATACATTATTCAGATAGAAACAGATAGAAACAGGGACTGCTAGTAGCCAAAGCAGCTTGACATTCCATGATGCGGATTTGCAAAAATGTAAATGGAAAGGTTATTGCTATCGAGGAGTAGATCACTTTAGGTTCAAAATCCACATAATGAGCAGAAAAACATGTTTGTTTTATGTTATCTTTACCCCATCAGATATTAAGTTTGTCTCTTTCATGACTTGGCAGCAGCCAGTAGACTGATGAGCCAGTTAGGGACTGTCCAAAAATGACATGCAATTTATTTACTTTATTTGAAGTAAACACTTCAAACCAACTTTGTTTTCTTATATGGAAGTCGTTCCAATGTATGCAAATAGCTTTCTTAAAAAAACAACGACAGGTAACAAGAGATATATGACCCAATGAACTATAATGGCAGTTTTTTCAATTGTTATTGTTATTATTTGTTAAATCATTAAAAAAAATCTGAAATACTTTGCATTCAACTGGACCTATTTTCATCATAAAAACCAGTGGTTTTTATGATGAAACATAAACCCACACATCCATCTTGCGGCCCCCGAAAATGATTGTGCGACCTCTCTGGGGGGCCCGACCCCCAGGTTGAGAACCACTGATAAATACCTTCAGATTAAGATAAATATAATACAAACGATAAACACTACAGCTCAATGCACTGACTGACTAAGTCCATTTATTATTCATTTCCAGAAGAACCTTCAACTTTTTTTGCGTTAAAATACAAATTATACTGATTATTTGATTAACTGGTAATTGATTCAAATGTCATGTCATGTGATATCCTTTAAAGGAAACACAAATAAAATGACCAATATAGACATTTATTTTTACCTCTGATATAAAACTGAAAGATGGAAAGAAGAAAACAGATGTTTTTGAGGCATTAACAGATATAGAAAGCACCACGTCCTTGCTCATCCCTGATGTATTTATTAAGTTGGTTAGTGTAAACTGTGACCTATAATACAATATGATTTGGGCCTCATCTCTCTTTTCACCCACTTAAACACAACAGACAACATTGTTTGATGCAGGAGGTGGATCCTGAATGTCAAAGTGTTTGTTTGTAGTTGTTTATTTTAGTGTGTTCATGGGGCGCCTTATTGTTCACTGAGCCAGCATGAAGAAGATGCACATGTTGGAGCGTATGTGCAGATGCTCGACTCTTTGTGTCCGCCGTCTGTCTACATGGAGCCGACTGCTGGGGCTTCCAGGGTGGCATCAGGACCACCTAGTGCGTGCGCATCGAGCCCCTTTGAGGCGCTGAAGCGGGGCAGGCCGGGAATGATTAATGGGCCAGCGGAGTGACACGCTCCGCAGCTCAGCTTCAGACCCCCCGAGCCAGCTCCCCTGCTGCGCTGCCACCCGACACAGGCGGCTCAGTGACAGCGCTGTTTGTAGACCCACACACAACACACTTCCTCAGTGTCACTTACCCGACTTACCCCCTGTGCCCCCTCTCCCCCCCGAAAAAAGCATTAAGGAACTCTGCAACGGAGGCATAAGCTCCTTTGGCTGGTACCATCCTCCCCGCTGCGCTGTCGACACAGGGGTCTTTTTACTGGAAGACAAAGGCACCAACTGACAGCTGGATTAATCATAGCTGAATAAAGTCTTGAACCTTATTAGAATGCCACTTACAGTAAGTCTGCAGGGGTTTTCCTACCGTTTTATGGCTTTTTATAATAGTTTTGTGACCGCTGCTTAATACTTCACCAAGCATCAGGAATGTCCGCCGCTAATTAGCCCTCTCCTCTTTTCATTAACAGTCACTTATCTCTAGAACACTTTAAAACAAACAAAGTGTAGACATAATAAGCCTGCCTCCAAGAGGAAATGGAGTTGTTGGTTCCCGTTTCATATTTATTTTTCCATATAACTCCTGCATGAGCCTGTCCAAGAGTCTCTATTGCTCCGTAATGGATGTCTACATCCTCCTGTGCTCTGCCTCCATCTCTCACACACCCCAGTGACCAATTCTTCTTTGAGAGAGAATGAGGAACCACTTATTGGATTTGAGGGGATATCCAGCAGGATAGATAGAGGAGAGGAAAACACGGTGGCTACCAGACACCGGTCCCTACATGACTATAAATATCCCAGGGTTCCACATCTGCTCAAAGGAGGGGAAAACCTGGGGATTCATCAATTGCAATCCTCCCTCCGCACGCTGTGTGTTTGTGATTGAGCCAGATCTCTTGGTCAGACAAGGAGCACAGGCAGAGGATTAAACCGCCTTTCCAGTCTACCATAACTCTTCCAGTCGGAGTGGGCATGTAGACAGAGAAAACCACCAGTTCCCACCCTATCCTCATCTCTTGTCCAGGTCACCACAGCTACTGTGGAGCAGATGGCTCCTTCACACGCTCACACCAAACAGTAGAAAGTCACTTCCTTCCTCTCGTGATGGGCCCAGCTCTGAGACATACATCAGACGGTTTCCTCCCTTCTCTGCTTACAGGAAAACCTGGGAGTGTGATGTAAACTCAGAGCAGCTCATAGCATGCACACATGTGTATGTGTGTGTGTATATGTGCCGTTTGGTTTATTTACACAGATAGCGAGGCTCAATTTCTCATGATAGTGAGTCAGAGATAGCACTCTGTATCTGGTTCCCACTTGGGCAGGCAGCTGGGGAAAGAATGACCTCAGAGCAGCGAGCCCAAAGAACACATTAGATTACGCTGTCATCATGTACAACAACCCTGGAGTACCTGGGCTCTGTTACAGCAGGTTTTTATGTTCTGGAGTGGCATGAACAGATCTGAAAATATCTAAACAATGAACCTGTCACACTGAGCAGAGGATAGTTAAAGATACAGACGAGGCTGCAATGTTTGGGCAAGATTTCAATTGATTTATGGAAACTTTAAAGTTATCATGCTTCAGTCCTGGTTTGGCATCTACTGGTTCTAAAAGCATGCGCAGATTGATACTACAGCAAACACTCTTTAAGCAGCTACTTTGTGTTGAAATGCAGCAGTCGAGCAACTGGTGTAGCTGTTTACAGTGCAGCCAAACAAACAACTGGCCCAAGTAGTTTTTTCCACACCACAGCAGAGTAATAGTAGTAGCTGGAGTTGATTTCATTGCTGAGAAGTTGCAGCCTGTCTCCTGCTTCTCCTCATCCAACAGCTCATTGTAACTGCTCCTTCTTGTTCCATTACTTACTGCAACATTTAAAAATGACCCACTGACTACAAATGCCTCAAATAACCAAGTTTAGTAGAAGTTAACCACAGTGACAAATAAGCCCACACTCCGTTTTCGGTTAGTGCTTCATGAATAAAATCTGTGCTATGTTTTGCCAGTTGAATGCTTTAAAGGGGAAATACGTTCTTGTTCAGACTCGTACTTTGGGTTTCTACTAGAACATAGTTGAGAAAACACTTAAATGTTCTCATATTGTCTGTCTGAATATACCTGTATTCATTGTTCTGAAACGCTCACTTTTAGTGCCTGTCTCTTTAAGGCCCCCTCCAGATAGGAACTAAAGATACCCAACTGATGTGCATATGCATTAAAAATAGTACGTTTTTCATAATATCTCCGCTTTACTATAAAGCAACAGAAGAAGGAAATGTTTGGTTTGCAATAACAGTAAAAACAACACGACTGTAGCAGAGTGACCAATAGGCAGTGAGGCTGGCGTCAGTTAGATTGTTGATGAAAAATGACAAGCAGTAACACTGGTTTGACTGCATCAGTTACTGTACAGTCCTCCTGCATATGAATACAATATTAATTAGGTGTAGGAATGGCGGACTCCACCACAAACAACAAGCCTAACATTAGAGAGGTCAACGGAATCTAACTGAATGACTGTTGTGGAAAAAATTTTTAAATTATAACTTTAGAGTTCTGCAGCATTTAGTCTTGCAAGACTAACATGCAAGTGACAAATTAAAAGATATCAAAACTGCTTTTAGTTAGTTTTAACCCTCCTGTTATGTGGCAGGTCAAATTGACCCCTTTTAAAGTTTAAAAATCTTTTTTTTTAAAAGTGTCAAGTGTAAGTTAAAAAATGTCATGTAAAACCATTGTATTTTATATGTAGGTCTTTCCAATGTACTTGAAAAAGTTTTAACAGGTATTTTTTTTTATGAAAAAAGAGTGAATTATCCTCATTGAACCATGATCTGTGAGAGGTAAAGAACACCATTGCACTAAATATTGATTGAAATGGTTAGTAATGGAGTTATTAATTAATTACATTTTTATTGTGATTTTTTAGTTTCTGACTAAAGTTTCTGAGTTTCTTGTATAATTAAACATGCGCCGGGTCAGATTGACCCACGAACATTATTTCTGTTCCTGAGAAACGAACATAACAGAAGGGTGAAAATGACCTTAATTCTGGTCCCAGATGACATCACCATTATTTAGGACATAGTATAGTATAAAAGTTGATGCCATTTCTATCATGAATTAGATTAATTAGATGCAACAGTCCAAACAGCTGCGTCACATGGCAGCAGAGACCCCTCACACTGGATGTCTTCATTAATCTGAGGCTTATGGTAGGCCTACAGCATTTGTTTTACTCATTACTACCCAAGGGTTTAGTGGGTTCCTGCTAATATCGACAGTGGTTGGCGTGCTTCAGGAAGAACCAAGCCTTTTCCTCCTCAGCTTCGTGCCATGTCCTGGAAGCCACCTAGCAACCAGAACAAACTTTGGGATTGCTTTGGGAAGCAGTAGCAAAAAACCCTTTACAATGACCTCTCAATCTTTCCTTAAAAACAATCATGAACCTTATACTCCCTACTGTACAGTAACTTTTTCCTTCCTATACAGAGAAAATGTGACCTCAGTGTTAAGGCTGTGTCCTTTTTCCTGAGGTGAGGTGTCACATTATGAATTTAACACCCGACTTAGAGAACACACACCATAACGAGTGACTGTGTGAAAAATGGGAAAACTGCACTTAAAATTAATCTGATTGTTGAGATATAGGGTTAAATTTTAAAACACATGGGAGAGATATTTTTTGACACAGGGATGTGGCTTGTTATAAATAGGCCCGTGGAGAAAAGGGGAGAAAAGCACAATAAACATGCCACAAGAACGATGGATTGTCACCTCAGCTTTATGATTTACAACCTAGTGGCTTCCTGCCTCCAGCTCCCTTATTCCCTCCACACTGAGGAACAGAGTGGAGAACACACGTGCCGGAGTGTTAAAATAACCTCCCTGCTCTGTGGGGAAGATTTGGACCTCAGCCCAACACTGGCCAGCAAAGTCCCACAGCAACCTGGCTCTGTTTAGATGTTTCATACAGGTTTAGTCTGGGGAGACGTCCCCTCTGACCACCAGCTCAATTATGCTGCATTCAGGTTTACTGTAAATACAAGCCCCCAACTGGACAAAACTACTTGGGTCAGCCTCAAAGAGATGATTTTGGTGAAGATAATGAGTGATTTTCATATGTCTCCAAGCTGTATCAACATTCAAACCAAAATCTCTATCATCCAAATTACTCTTAAGACAAAGGGAGTAAGGCATTTATAGTAATTTAGACAATTTGGTTGAAAAGGTAGAATAGGTACAGAAAGAAATATGCTACCACGACTCACAAATTTTATGCCATGTCTGTCATCAGTCATACTGTCTTTTCCACAAACTAAACTTGTGAGTAAATTTGTAGGCTATATGTGATGAACTATTGAGGATATTGGCAATGGTATCTGCAGAGGAAATGTATCTCAGGAAACAGGATATAAATATCCTTATTTATTAAAGCTTTTTTTTTAATCTATAAAGAAATGAATAGATCAAATAGTTTGTATCAAGAAGATACTTTAAACACTGATTCCAAACCAGTTGTACTGTTGTTGTAGGTTCAGCCTGCCTCTACAGTTAACCCGTGTTAGGCTACATGAACTGTTTTTCACACTTGAACAAAAGAAAAGTAGGCTATGTGTCTAAAAACCTAAAAACTAGTTAGCAAGCAAGACACCTAAACAGTTCTAGCATCAGCTTAACATAACAGTTAGCTAAAAGAACTTAATACATGGTTAAAATAAAAGTATTACAGTGTATTATATTATAGTATAGATAATATGGAAGTATGAACGTATTGGTCCAAATAGTCCAAATAGTTAGCTTAAAGCATAGGATATGCAGTTTAGCTAAAAGTATTGGCTAAAAGGTTTAAATAGTTAGATAAAAAACATGTATAAACGGTTTAACATATGTAGCCAAAAGTATTGGCTAAGAGTTGAAACAACTAAAAGTATTAAATAGTTGAAATAGTTAGCTTAAAGTAATGGATAAATGGTGTAGCTAAAAGTATTGGCTAAACGGTTTCAAAAGTTAGCAAAAAGTATTGGATAAACTGTTCAAATAGTTGATATGGAAGTATGAAAGTATGGATAAATGGTTGAAAAAATTATAGCATAAAGTAATGGGTAAAGAGTTGAAATAGTTAGCTTAAAGCATAGGATATACGGATTAGCTAAAAATATTAGCTAAAAGAATTAAATAGTTAAAAGCATGAATGGCTAATCGTTCAAACAGCTAAAAGTATTAAACAGTTGAAATAGGTAACTCAAAGTAAAGGATAAATGGTTTCAATAGTTAGTGAAAAGTATTGGATAAACTGTTCAAATAGTTAACTAGAAATTAATGGGTAAACAGTTTAAAAAGCTAGCTTAAATAATGGGTAAACAATTGAAAAAGCTGACAGCCATGAATAAATTCTCATTTTCTATCTATATTCACTGTTGAAACTGTACATGTGTTACAACCGGTTTGCATTAATGCAGTGCACCTATCGACATACAGTAAAAACTTCCCTCAGAAACAAAAAGAGAAGAGAATTTGCTTATTGAGCTTAATGACTGTGGACCTTTTCATCACCTCTCCCATAAACTTGAGGAAGGAAAGGAGCAGCCTGTTTCCACACCTACACTGTGGGAGCACCCCAGTCCATTAATGAAAATATACAAGGCATCAAACACAAACACACAGATACATCAGAATTTAATAAGCTTTTATTAGCTTATTGCTCAAGAGAATATTTTAACAACAGTCACAGCAGGCATGTGTAATTGCTGACGCAGTTGCATGTCTGTGTATGCATGCACACACACCATACACACCGAGGAAAGAGGAAGTATTCCCCAGTCAACGCCCCACGCTGCTGCCAACCGGCGACAGCAGGATGTTCCTCCACCAATCCATCAGCTTTAAGCTTTAATTGGATATTTTAAGTCCAGTCTTGTTTCCTTCAGCGGTCACTCAGTAAAACAACCCTCACATTTGATAAAGTGAATCAATTCAAGATTTGGCTGGATGGTACATTTAAACACACGGTGTGAGGAGGATCAGGTCTATGAGGACATCTGAGGGAAAAAGTACAAAAGCTGAGCGTAAAATTCATGCTGCCCTTTCCCTCTCTCTTTGTGTTTGCCTTTGTCCCATTTGTTGCCATTTTCTTCCCATTTTTAATGCCATTGCTGCTTTAATTGGCAAGTTTCGAGTATACAAAGACAAGACAAATGGGTGATAGAAAACGGGTGACATGCAACAAAGATCCCAGGCGAGATTGTTGCAATTACACGGCATACGTTCCAGCAAACTGAACCAGCAGTACGCCCACTCCCGCCTCTCCTGGACCGCTCCCAACACTGCAACAAGAGGATAAATGGGCTGAGATATGCTGGCCATTATGCATTATTATTCATAAGAGAGGGTGTGTTATCATTGGCACCACCTAGCAGCGGCTGTTTAGAAAGGAGAGTGAATAACTCTGGTCATTACTGATTGCACAATTACAACATGTTGTTGCTACAAAATGTCAGCTCTTTTCTCTTGTATGTAAAACAGGTCATGGTTCAGATTAATCTGGGCTCAGGAACTGCATTGGGGATGTGACATGTTTCACAACACTTGCAAATGAAGTTCATTGTGACAGCATCAGAGGAGACATATTAAAGCAAGTCTATGCAGTCAGTATATGCCAGGGGTCGGCAACCTGCGGCTCTCTTCAGGCCATCTGCAGTGGCTCCCTGTGGCTGTGACAAAAAATATGTACTTTTTAATTTTATCATTTTTAGTAGGCCTAAAGCAATTTGTATTCTTCAATTGTAAAAATGTTAAGCTTATAAAAGGGCAATTAAGCATTTCTTTTTAACATACAGTCATGAAAAAAATTATTAGACCACCCTTGTTTTCTTCAGTTTCTTGTTCATTTTAATGCCTGGTACAACTAAAGGCACATTTGTTTGGACAAATATAATGCTAACAACAAAGATATATCATAAGAGATTAATTTAAGAGCTGATATTTAGACATTTTCCATGTTTTCTTGACCAAAATCATTATCTAGAAAAAACATGGAAAATGGCTAGATATCAGCTCTTCATTATTCAATTGTCTAATCATTTTTTCCATGACTGTATTATTCAACTAAAATGTGCATCATAGCTTATGAAAATCTTAAAAAGCCTTAACCTCTAAATTTAGCCAACTTCAAGTCTAGTTTTGAGTTTCCCTAGCTAGACTAGCATTCGATAACAAACTCCAAAATCATATTAATAAATGCTAATTTTGACCAATTAGACATGTTGGTAGATTAATTTAGATTTAGTAGGCTATTTTATTTTCATTCAAAATAGGGTTTGCGGCTCAATTCCAACAACTTTTCTCTTATTTTGGCCAACAATGGCTCTTTTGTTAGTAAAGGTTGCCGACCCCTGGTATATGCAGATCAACCTGGTGTCATTAAAGCCCGTTAGAAAGAACTACTGTTGAAATAGTCCGTCACCACCAACAGCTCATTACCACGACCCACACACATTATTACCAGTTAGTCTTAAATTACATTGCTAATGGTGCATTGCGTGAGCTGATGTCACATTGCATTACCTAATGACATACAGTATAGTGCACTGAGAAGGAGCCCGCAGCCCCGCCTCGGCCAGCTTGACTTGGGTGGCTGTTTATGTTGAGGCAGTGCATTCCCCGTTCGCCAGGCAACCAAACGGTTTACGAGCAGTTACTCACACAAAAGCACGGGGCGGGCTGATTGCTCAGCTAATTGATCTCCACCAGAGATCACAGAGCTGTGCTCGTAAAGAAAGGGAACGCCTCCCATGACATCACCGCATGCTGCATGGCGAGACAAGGCGCGCAAAGTCAGGGGAGACTTATTCCCACAGTGAGGGAGGCAGTCAGCAGAGAGAGGGGAGACAAAGTGTCACGTGGAAAAGCACACATTCACACATAGACACAAACACACACATGCCACTATTAATCAACTGGGACAAATGGACAGAAAATTTTGCTCCTAATCTAGAGGGACTTTAAGACCTTATTAGGCCTCAGAGAAATAAAATAGCATGAGCCTTGTTAGCCTTTGTAATGCCATAGTATCTACAATTTAAGTTTCCAACCAAAGTGTTGAATATTCTTAATATGAACAGAGAAATTCCTGGGAGGTCAGAGGTCGAACTTATCTAAAGAAACTCCCATGGGGCTGATAGGTGTTTAGTTTCTTTCTCAAAAACTCAACACAAGAGCTTGAACTCAGGTTGTCTAGTTAAGGAGGTCTTGCTTAATATTATAGCACCAGATGCACCTGATGCCCAGGATACGGGAGACTAAAGCCCCTTTTCAACTGGACAAAAAAACCCCCACCAACATCCAATAACATCAGGCATTTGTCTTTAGAAGGAAATTACTTAGTAGTCTTAGGTATTCATCAGCTCCCACACCGATTGGCAGTGATAGAAACATGATAACAGGGCGGACACACTAATATCCGCCACTTTTGCAACTTGTTGCTACGACTGAAAAATGAAAACAACAACAGCCAACAACTGTTTCTATATTACAGAGTTATCAGCAGTTAGCATCTGAACATCACGTTTATTCACTTTACACGGAGTTAAAATAAATACCGAGTTATGTTAAATCATGTTTGGTGAACGAGTTATTGTCCGTTTATGAGTCATGAATTATCTTTCAGATGGAGAAGATGTTAACTGATTAGCTTGGATCTATTCAATTTTACAGATACATTAACGGAAGTTTTCCTCCAACAGCAACTTGTAACAGAATCAGTTAATGACTTCATGCCTGGTCGTCAGTCATTAAGATGTTTATTAACTTTGTTAAAAGTAAATTTTTCACAATTCACTCAGTTCTGTCACAAAGCAGAACTCTTATTCAATTAAATCACATTCAAAATTGAAGGATCTGCTGCCTGGCGGTGTTTCGGGATGTTAAACAGTAACGTACACATCTTACTTTTGCTGATTTTACTTGGAAGAGCTGATAAAGTGAAATATCAGCCGAAATGAAAAGACTCTTTAGGAATCACACGAAGTCACATATTATGATTTAGGAGTGTTTAGGAGTGTAATTGGGAATACAGGTTTGTCAAATTGAGAAATATGTTAATGCACTTCATTTTTTTAAAGTCAACCGTCACACATCAGAAAAAACAGAAAGGCATACTCATCTACAGGCAATGGGAAAGAAGTCTATCGCCTTTCTAGAGGGGAGGGTTTCCCCTCACGAAAAAACATGCACATATGTGCACATGCTATTTTATGAAGAAAGGGGGCATAAATCATGTGTGCCGCAATCTTAAATCCTTTGCCCTTTGTGAGCATCTCTAGTAGAGCACTTAGGGAAAGATCATGGTTTAAGTTAAGGATAGTAAAATAATTTCTAGGTTTTAGCATCAGACATATGGTTAAAACAATGATAAGATCAGTTTATACCTGCACTCAGGCTTAAACTGGACAAAGTGACCAGCGGACAGACATAGGAACGTGCTCAGACCTGGGTGAAGTAGAGGAGCGAGATGGCTTTAGATAGCCTTTCATCTCCTGGATAACTCAATTCATTAGCTCAGCTTTTACCTTTTCATCTCTTATCTGGTCTCCGGGCACAAAGTGCACTCGTGTGGTTTGGCAGCTCCTCAGAGGTGAAAGGTGAGCTGAGTGATGGGTCATTATGTTTCTGTGTGTGCTGTTATGGTAGCGGAGCAGACACAACTCCCCACAGGCAACGGAGGTGTTGCTGCCAAATTGGCCATGATGGCATCATTAGATTGATAGCATCTGTCCTCATACAGCCAGGCAGATGCAGCTAAACTGCTCGGTTAGCCTTTGCCCCTGAACTCAAAAGTGGACAGTGGTAACGGTTCTTGTGGGGGACAAAAAAAAATCAATCTCCTAATTTTGTAGTTACATCTGTTGAGTTATTTCAAGCCAAGATATGTCTGTCCTCCCAATACTGGCAGGCATATTTGGTTGCTTTAACTTTTGGTCATTAAGTGCCAGTACACAACCTGAATGGGCGGACCACCTGGGTGGGTAATGTGGTGGAGCCTGAAGACAAACAAATGTAATAGCCTGAGAGACCAGTCAGTCAAGCACACATGGCCAACTGAAATTTGAATTTCTTTTTGCCAAGCAAACCATATGTTTATATGTGTTTGTTTGGCTTGTGTACGAAGTTGGTTACAGTTGTGATTACTAAAAAGAAGACACTTTTGTTTTCTGATAGCATCTATTACATTCATGTTTTCTGGAAGATGCAAATTATTGGTTTCGGGTGACACTATCAGTCGTTAATTTGATTGGTGCATTGTTGCAGAAAGTCCGTTTGTATGCAAGTCAAAATTACCCTACTTCTCACTTGATTTATTACCTTAGTAAACATTCTGATAATAAGTTTATGGTCTCAATTGTTAGTTTCAAGTTTTTCAATTCAGTGTGATGTTCATTTTTGTAAATTATAATCCCATTTAGAGTAAAATAGACGAAAAAGCAGGATATGTTTAATGGCCTAGCTACCGTATGATTGACAGTTTGCTACTGTAGTGCACTGTGTGTTTTCGTCTTACAGGTTACAACTTTGACCCTTTCACAGTCTGTTCTCGCTTCATCAAGTTAACTGTAACATTTCGGTCACTTTAACACTCTTTTTCAGTGTTTGGTCGGACTTAAAGACACCTTGAGGAGTCCGCTGTTCATTTAGATGAATGGCTGCCCCTTGGTAACCAAGCTAGCTATTGCTAGCAATAGCTGTTGACGTAGCATCATTTCAGCCCCTGATCTGTACTGGCTGCAAAAAAACAATATGGCAATGTCTATAAACTAAGATGGCATCGACCAACATGCCGAACGTAAGGCCTCAAAACCAGAGTCCACTAATCAATGGGTGACATCGTCCACTAGGATTATACAGCTTTTACCCTTCACTTGTTATTCATTTGCCACTTGTTTGCTGTATGACAGGCCATAGAGAAATAGCTGCTAACTGTCATGTTTTCTACTTTGGGAAAGAAACATTGTGCACTTTACTATGCTTTGATTCTGCTCGTCGTCATTAACGACTATGGACTCAAACTTTAAACTTTTGGCCTGTAGCAACTGGTTTTCATGATACAGCTGGAAAAAATAACCATTATTGGATGTTCTAGAGAGACAACAGAGGAAATCTGAAATACAGTGATGGAATCAAGGTTATAATAGTTTTGGATTTTTCATTAGGTTTAGTTTTAATTTCGTTGTGAATTTTTGTTTTCAAATTCAGTTATTTTTTTATTTTATTTTTTTTATATATTATTTTTTTGGCATTTTTACTGCTTTATTTGATAGAGACAGATAGAAAGGGGGAGACAGAGGGGAAGACATGCAGCAAAGGGACCTCAGGCCGGATATGAACCCAGGTCCACTGCAGCAAGCACACGGCCATGTGGTAAGCGCTCTACCAGTGTGAGCCACCGGGACGCCCCAAATTCAGTTAGTTTTAATTTGTTTTTAGAGTGAGTTTGCTAGTTTTAGTTTAGTTTTTATTAGTTTTAGTTTTTTTGTAATGGGCTGTGTGTTGGGTACAAGATTCAAAGAGGTCATAATACATTTAGCCTTTATTTCCTTTGTCTTATCCATCTTAGCCCCAATAAGGTTATTAACTCTTACAGTTCCGGGTGTTTTGAATTTTGGTTGGAGTGTAAACATCCCAGTCTCAGTAAACATATTTACCATGTGTTCCTGCAGGTTCACTAACCAGCAGCTAAATAAATACATTTCATATCAACCAAAAAGGATTATGCAGTGTTTTGCCGCCGCAAAAGAAATGTGATTTGTAATATCAAGGTTGGATTGAAAACTTTCACTTGCACACAGTGAAAGCACAGCATCCAAAGTTTACAGAGTGTTGCGCCAGCGACACTTTTACCATAATAACTAAACGGTTTGCGCTATCTGGAAAATTCTAATGTTTCCTGAAAGCTGAGAAGTTGCTCTTTACAGCCGATATGGTGTTATTACGGTAATTTCACTCACGCTTCTCCTGGAAATCCATAAAGCAGGAATACACACACTCAGCAGTGGAGAAATACAAACACTGGATTATGAAAAAAGTCGACAAAGACGAAAATGATGGACATTTTCACTATAATTTTAGCTAGTTTTGTAACCACACAACACAGTTTCAGTTAGTTATCGTTTTTAAAATCTAGTTTTTGTTATTTCATTAGTTTTCATTAACTATAATAACCTTGGATGAAATGAGAAAGCTCAGGCATCAGCCCTAGTGAGTACAGAGACAGGTGCAGCAAAGTGAACCCATATTCTCATTTTCAACATGTGTCTCATTAAAACAACGTCACATATACTAAATCCTCATGTTCCAGCTCAGTTGTTTGTGCTGACCATGCCATCTCTCTTTTGACATGATCAAAGAAGACGGTCTTTAAATCATTCTCATATTGGCTCACATTGTTTTGATGCTTTGTTTGTTTATGTGACACCAAGGTGATGAGGTTGCTGATGATGAAGCGCTCCTCAAAGGTCGTTGCGTAAACCAGCTCGGTTCTGTGCGAGATAGAAATCTTCCTGTAACAGCTCCAATTCTTTTTTCTTTCACTGTTTACATTTTTTTTTCTTGTCCTCCGGCGAAATCATCAAAAGCAGTTTGGAACTTGTAAAAGCATTCATCATCTGGAGAGCTTGTTGCAGAAGTCCTTTGTTGTTTGTCCTCGGCCTCATCACAATCACAGCTGCTGCAGTGATGTGTGATCGAAACGTTTATTGGTGGAAGTCGGCCTGGGAGCAGCTGAGGGTGACGGATCGTAGCGCTTGATTTTTATGTTTGTGCATTAGAGATCATAGAATGTCCATGAATGCTGTGTGACAGAAACCCTTGTTTGTTTGAGTTTTGGCTTCAACAAAGATGATTCTCAGTACACCCTTTTATAGCCAAGGCAGCTGATACCACTTTCTATAAAACTCTATTTATAACTGATTTATTGAGCCTTTACAGCAGAAGTTTTTATTGATTTACGTCCAGCCTTCCAGTATTATAATGATATATTTGTGCCATCTATTTTTATGGAATATGCTGTGATCAGTCACTCCCAGTGATGCCTTTATAATCCTACAGAGGAACTACTTCCAGAGAATCGCTGACTTAATAATAGACTGATCAGCGAGGCGTGCAGCATTCTAGTTTCAAGCAAAAGATTTAGCCATGAATTCATCCATCATAGTTCTGATACACTTCTCTTGTTTGGTTATACTTTGGATTGCAACTAACAAACAGTCATAAAGTCTTACGATTTGTTATGTTCAGGGTATGTACTATTGGGTAACTATATCAGGCCAAATATGTAAGTATAAGTGAATAAATACACTATTTAACTACTTTTATAGGGCAGAAGGCCAAATTCATGGTTGTCACATTTGCAAAGCTAAGAGTGGATCTTTAATTAAACTTGCAGATTTAGACACAACAATATTGTAGAACTGAACTACTAGGTTAGGTTTAAGAAAAGGGACAGGACACTGGGTAAAAGTCGTGTCTAATTGACCCGTCTATCCAGTCCCACCTTCCCCCTATACTGACTGTGTCGTTCTTTATACCATGTCAACTGACTTCCTCCTTTGCTATCATTGTAATTACTCCATCCACTAGAGCAGCCATTCTCAACCTCGGGGTCCCGACCCCAATTGGGGTTGCGAGATGATTTCTGGGGGTCGCCAAATCATTTTGGAAAAAATATGCACAAAATTAATATTACGTTACATCATTTCAGAAAGGGAGATGTTTTAGTTGTTGTCTGCTTCATTATTTGTCCAAAATTCGTCGTATCAACTGAGTTTGTATGATCTGAACTGTGAGCGTGAGATTCTGTTCAGTGAGCACAGCGGAAAAAATAAACAAACAAAAAGAAAAAAAACTGGCGCTGGTTTCCAGACTAATCTCATTTGTGATTAGTCTGGTGTTAGCCAGGCTAAGGGCAGGTAGGAACTAATAAACTTTGGGCAAAGGGACAAGTAATAGCAACTTAAATATAACACATGGAAATGAATACATAAATAATAGTGAAAGTGCCATAAATAAAAATGAAATAATTATTGTATATAATAGTAACTTAAATAATTGAAATAACCCAAAACATATTTTTTCCATTAAGTAAGGTTACATCAGGAATAGTATTTTGCATCTCGTACTAGTTTATGAACTGCTGCAACCTGTTCATATTAAACATTATGTGGCCATTTTGTGTGTGTGTGTGTGTGTGTGTGTGTGTGTGTGTGTGGCCAGGCTGGTACATTATTACTGTGTCTGTAAACTTGAGGCTATCCATGGGATAGGAGTGTACTTCTATAGCTTTAGCTATAAAACTCTTCTGTGCATGTTTTTATAATGATGATAAAATGCTGTGGAGAAGTCATGTACTTCAGTGCTCCATCACATATTTATTGCGGACAATCAAAACTGACGTTATAGAACGACCTTGAACAGCTGAGACAATGGCAGTTACTTCGAAGTGAGACTGCACTAGAAAGCATTGGTAATGGGAGAAAACTCCCTCATTATAGTGCAGGTCCAGGGTATGTGGGCTGGAAGAAAAAGCACCATTCCCAAACTGTTAGTGTACTGTACTTTATGTCACTGGTATCATGTATTTACAAAAGTATTTACGTAATATATATAATGTGCAAGCTATAATACAAAGCATAAACTGCTGTTTTAAGATACACAGATAGAAGACAGAAAAAACAAAAAGTGCGTACCTACTTCATAGATATTAATGACACTTCTGTAACATCACCCACATATACAATAAAGGCGTTATGCAAGCATTGTGTAATCTCCATATGCTTTGCAGTGAGAACTTGAAATCAAGTATATTTGATGTAGCGTTCGACAGCATGTGTGTGTGAGAGGAGCAGTAGCGTACTAAAAAAACGAAACATGCATGCTCCTTAAAGAAACACGTGAGAGCGACTAACTCCTAGAGACATTCACAACAAATAGTGTCTCTGAATCATCCAACCACTAAACCAACTGTTGTCATAAAAATATGGTTCTATAATCTCTTAAGGGCCAAGTGTTGTCTTTTCCTCGGATCACAGGCTGTGATGAACCCTGTTTGATCTGGCACACGTCCTCAGCTCATGGTATGAGTGACTGCACAGGATTATACACAGTGAGAGAGTAATTGGTCCTGAATAAACAACAATTGTGCTGGAATTCCATCTTTCTGTGTCTCTGAAGAAGCGGTGCATTCTTCAGTCTGTATGGTTAAACATCTGACACCTGTTGACAGGGTCTGTAAATATCTGCCGCTGCACCGCTCAGTTCTTCAAAACACACAGAAACCAAATTTCATTAGAGATCATCATGTACAGACGTTTGATTGTTTCTGAAGTGTGCTCTCCTCTGTAGACGGAGCGAAAAACCACCTCCACCAAGCTGTGGGATGCGTAATTTCCATCCAATATGCACACCCACCACGAGCGCTTCCTTCACTAAGCCTGATAGATGGCACTTGAACATAAATAGATTGGAATAGCATAGCTTTAAGTAGGCTCTTGAAACCAAATGAAAGCGGACCCAGAAAAGACACCTTGTTACTCTGGATGTCCAGTGCAAAATCACAGTAAGCTGCTGATTTGCAGTAACCATGGCTTTATAAAACCACTTTATATTCACAATTTCAATTATGTTTTTCACTAGAAAGCGAAATCCAGGTGATTCTTGAACAAGATTATAAATATATGTTCTAATTCATTTCAGCTCATAGGTATCTTTACTTGGATTTCCACCTTTAGTTTTAGTTCCTGCTAACATGCTTTTCTTTGTTCAGTTCTGTCTTCCTCTATTTATTCCATATAAGCCACTACTGGCAAAAAAACCCCCAATAGTCCAGAAGAATGTCTATCTGACACTGAGTAGAGGAAACACATTGCAAACACAAAAGCTTTCACAAGCTGAGTTGTGTTATATTAGTTGACAATACAGAGAAACAAAGGGCTCATTTATTTATATGAAAGTATCACATTACATGTTGTACTCGATACCATTCTAGGATTTTTTATAAGTGCAAGGCACAAAAAGCGGCATATAAAGACATGCTACAAGTAAAAGCTAAACATTTCAATAGTGAGATGTATTAATGAGATCTGGATGCAGCATTGAAAAATGGCCATTCGTTCCTATGAAAGTTGCTCGCTGGGCACATCTATGTTTTTGATTTTATCATACATCTGTTGGTGACTTTCCAACTACAAATAAAAGTAATCAAATTCTGATAAAACAGTGTGTTTTTGTTTATAGAGTTTACTTGGGGCTTGGTTAGGAACCAACCTTAACACTGGCTTTTTATGAAATTAACAGTGTTAAATAGCATCCAATTAAAAGTAAAATTTAAATCTTTGGATCGTGACTGGTGGTGTTGATAAAGGGGTATATGATTTTTACTTCATGATTTCAGATACACATCATTAGTACATATCCTAATATCTTCATATGTTCCGCAAACTGTTGAAGAACAAAACTGGAAAGGTTTACCTGTGTCTTTACTTTTCAGTGCCACAAAATTCAGCTATCTGGCGAACGTGCAACAGATGTTGCGAGGGGCATTTGGAACCTGTTGCTCTAAACACGTCTTATCAGCGTTCAAGCTGTTGTCCCTGCTGGACAACAAGAGCAGTGACTGTGTGAGCAGAGCGGGGATGTGTGGATGAGATAGCACAGCGCTCATTAGAAGGGCCTGGGGACAGCTGTGGCGATAGCGCTTATTAATCTCATGACACTTTCACACACATTTCAGAGAGTACATTTTTTCCTTTGAGAACGTCTCCAAAGAGACAAATTCAGATTTAAATTTAGGCTCAAAAATGAAAGACTTCACTAATTTGCTTGTGCTGGATTGAAACACAAGAAAATAGATTATGATATCAAGGAAGTTTTATTAAATTATTTATATTTTCTTTGGCTGTTTTTAAAAAAGTATTTGTTCTTTGAAGTGGCGTCTGTGGTGTTACTATAAACACATCTGTGCCTGAATATTTTGGAAGATGAAAGTACAGTACCAGCATCAGCTTCTTCTTCAGCACTGAAAACTAAGAGCATTCCATTTCCTATTCATGAAAAAAGCCCTGTTGCATTTTCCCTCACACTTCCCTTAAGTGGAGATAACATCTGGGATAAGAAAGCAGTAAAGAGTAAGAGGGAAAGGGAGGAGGGTGTGTGTGTGTGTGTGTGTGTTTGTGTGTGTGTGTGTGTGTGTGTGTGTCCTTCAAAGCTTGGTGTAGTTGGTGTGTGTTGGATCAGCCCTGGGGAGGTTAGTGTGGGAGATAAGCCTGTGACAGCTGCCAAACACCTCTGTTTGTGTGTGTGTGTGTGTGTGTGTGGGCCCCCCATTCAGAAGGAGTGTTTCTGAATCCCAACCACCTGCCAGCTCTGGTCCCTTATGGCAGGTGTGAGTTGGTTTGTACGTGATTCAGACCACTGATGAACGTGGAGCATATGTGACTTATCTTATCGCCAGCATCTCCCTGTAATAACATTAAGACGGCCGCATTGATGGAGAGATTATCCAAATGTGAGGGACTGTGAGGGCTGCTCTTATGAATGGAACATGCTATAATAAGGAGAAAAGTGACTTCAAAAAGTGAAAACATCACTAACCCAAATGTAGATGTAATATGGAGCCCCACAATGTTCAATATTAAATAGGCCAGTAATCATGAAATAAATCAAATTAATAAATTATGTATGAAAGACTCTCACTTTCCTATTTTTTCCAAAAAAGTATTTTTATTTAATAAAGGCCAGATTTAATATCATAATGGCATGGAGTTTCCTTTCAGGGTGCTTTTTATTCCATGCCATTTTATTTTATGTCATTGGTCATTACAGTGGTGTTATCACCACCCGATCTAAGCTAGTAAACTCAACAGCTGCTACCAGATTTAGCCAGCTAGATACTCGTTAGCTAACTTCTCCTTTTTTATGTACTGTAGCTTAGCCAGTCAGCACCTGTTAACCAGATCAATAAAAAAGTTTTTATTTTCTATATCTTTGCAATAAATTAATTTAATCATTCAGTATTCCAGGTTTTCCTCAATTAACTTGTTTTTGATCATCATATGTCCTAATTTTACCTTTTGAATAAAAACCCTTTTGTTATCACTACGCTTCTAATACTCAATGTCATTTTCGACCCGTGTGTGAAAACTTGATGTAATAAAACAAAAACTATTTTTCTTCATGAAGTATGAAAGGAAAAAAAGATATAATGATATGTTGTAATAAGATATTCAAACACATAGCCAGCATGAAATAACCATAGACTGTATATAAATAGGAAATAACATGGGAAATGAATGCCGTTCAATTTTGCACTATGTTGTCCATTAGAAGGTGTTTATATGTTGTGCATCAAAGGGTTAAATAAACATAGTACAGAGGTATAGAAACTAAAAAAACATTTTTTTTTAGCTCAATATGGCCTAGCTACCTAGCTAGCTTGCTAACCAGCTAGGCTTCATGTGAGCTTGGATTATTAAGTTTCCACCAAAGTAAAAAAACATTAATAACGACAGCATGTAACTTTAGCGTCATCACGGCAATGTCTTTGGTTCCACAGATGTTCTTTAGAGACAACCAGCCTGGCTAGTTAGCCAGCTAGCTAGGTGGGGGTACGGTGTAGTTCCTGTGTCTGAGTAGTAAGTTTAATTTCAGCAGCTTGTATTAGTTTTATTCATAATTAAATTAACATTGTTTTTGTCTCGCTAACAAGCTAACTGGCTAAACTTGGTAGCAGTTGTTGAGCTTGCAAGATTAGGAAAGAAATGGCATCTGAATGTCAGAGGTGAGAAAACTGGTGATAACA
This sequence comes from Centropristis striata, assembly GCF_030273125.1. NCBI lineage: Eukaryota > Metazoa > Chordata > Actinopteri > Perciformes > Serranidae > Centropristis > Centropristis striata. The sequence continues at coordinate 9,124,937 of NC_081529.1, read as the reverse complement.
CTTCTGTCATAAAAAAGTTTAATAAAATTAAAACACTCCACAACATGAAAATGAACTCTGAATTTTGAAAATGATATTGCTGAAATAACATTAAGTAATGAGATTGGCTTTAATAATTTCTTCAAATATTTCACAAGTTGTTGGTTCATTCATGTATTTTACACAGTTCATTCATGCAATTATTTATATAACCCATTTTATTTATTATTATATGATTTTTTAATATTGACAAGTTTAGGGTTCCATAAGACAAGCCTTGAATTATGACAGTGCTTCAGTGCGTGAGGAATAGGAACTCTGGGGCCAATTTTACCGAGTGAAAATAGCAATGACAATAAATCAGCCGTCTCTCAGATGTGTGGGAGAGCGGAAGAAAGTTTTCCTGCCTGACATCACCAGGGTTCAGAGGTTAGATTCACAAGCAGGTGGCCAAGTGAAAGAAAGCCTGAACCAGGACGTTTGTTTTAGAGGGTCCATTATTCTGAAGCCAGACCAAAGCAGGCCACGCCATCTGTTTTAATAACCTGTTGTCTAAAAATGACAAACTGAAACCAGAAGATTGAGACTTTATGATGTCTTTCAAGTAATTGCATTTTCTCAGGACCTGAACCAACCACTTTTGGCTCCGCACCACGATTTCAAATTGGAAGGTTTGCAAACATTGTGGGTTGAGTTCATCGCTGTCAGATAACAGGCTCATATTTCCAAAATGTCAGCTTTTCAGGAGCTAAGAAAAACAGCAGTGTTTTGCAGCTTGATGACACTGCATTGGGTTTCATAAGTCTCAGAGTTTGGAGTTTCTCAACTGACAGGGGACTATGTAACCATGCAACTGGAGTGAAAACATGAAAATCAGCAAAACTGGAGTTAAATGCTTTTCAAATAGTGCCACATGGGATTACTTAAATTTGAGTACTGAACATATTATTTCACTTAACGGCATTATGACTAGCTGTTCTGCAAAATGTAATTGGTGCAGTTTCTCAATGTCAGTCTCTCTCTCTCTACCCAGCCTGCCACTGTAACCTGCATGCCCGTCGCTGTCGTTTCAACATGGAGCTGTACAAGCTGTCAGGCCGGAGAAGTGGCGGGGTCTGCCTCAACTGCCGTCACAACACGGCGGGACGCCACTGCCATTACTGCAAGGAGGGCTACTACAGGGACATGACCAAGTCCATCTCTCACCGAAGGGCTTGCAAAGGTAACATGGAACAGGACATGTCCAAAGTTGGAAGTTAGTCAAATCAAGTCAAAGTTATTTATATAGCACATTTCATACGGCAGGCGTAAACTCAATGTGCTTAAAGTAAAAATCATACATGACAAAAATATACAATATACTTACACTAAACATTGCATTAACATTATATATAAAACAGATAAACCATAAAATAATGTGACAAACATAATGTACATACAAACATATAAAAAAATATAATACACCATAAAAACGAGGGTAGAGTAGGGTAAGAGGTAGTGATATTATCATTTGTTAAAAGAAACAACAATAGTACTGCTTTTAAAAGAACCTTTTACCCTTTACCTAACTGAAAGCTTGAGAAAAAAGATGTGTTTTTAGTCTGCTTTTAAAGGAAGACACTGTTGTAACAGACCTGAGTTCCTGTGGTAAAGAATTCCAGAGAGTAGGACCATAATGGCTGAAGTTAAAACATGATCTGTGCACGGTCACCAGTATTCTCACAGTGCAAGTTTTGGCCCTTTTGTCAAGTTTCCATTACAAACCTAGTCTCTCTGACTAACATGGTTTCTTATGTAGATGTAATTATAATGTAAGAATTTCTTGTAGTTCCACTAAGGAACTTGCCCCCTAAGGAGTGGACCTGACCTCTAGATTGAAATCACTACGCTACAACGTTATCTGACATTCGGGGTGCCTTAATCAAAACAGTACAAAAATGTGGTTCGGTGACATTGTGAAACAATGTTGGATCACGGGAGTTGTTGTCTTCACCTCTACTGCTGTCATTGCAGTCAGCTTTTCCTGATTAGGATTCCTTCAGTGTTTATCGTTCAACAGATTTTTGCCCAGAGCCAAATTATCTGCAGAGGTCTCCTCTCCAAAACAAATGGACCCGGTGATTAAAACCAGAAAAATCTAAAATGGAATAAAGCAGTTTCACATTAACGTGTTAAGTGTTTCTCCAACACTGTTTGTGCTACACAGGGCATCCTGGAGAGCAGGGCTATTATAGTGAAATAAAGCTGAAACTAAGGCAAAAATAAGCAGTAAAAACTAGAGAAAACAAAGACAGATATCCTATAGGTTCATTCATTTCAGTTTTTTAACTGTTAACAGATAACTACAAAAAAGGAGTAAGCATGAAGTTCCATCAACTCTTGTGACATTGAACCATAAATATTTAACAGACTCTCCCCCAGGAGATGGCGCTATGACAGAACTGCTTTAGAACGGACAACAAACTAATGCAAAGATTAAACAAACATTATGGCCATTCCAATACAGTTCTCCAGCCATTAATTTGGTGAGTATATGTAGCTACATAATTCTGAGACATCATACCTGGCAATAACAAAAACAAACTAAATAAATTTCAACTTTTCTGAAAAACTGAAGCAAAACTAAAACTAACAAGCCTCTACGAACAACTAGCTTAATTAAACTAAACTTGAAGTCAAACAAAGAAAAATTAAATTAAAATCAAATTAAATGCTATTGTAGCCTTTGCTCAGCTTGTTTCTCTGATAACCTAAGAGCCACAGTCCGATGATGAAATTAATTTATCTGGTTACAATATAAAGATAAAACTAACAAGTTCTCAAAAATGTATCTTTAAAGTGTGGCTAAGAACTGGAAAAATAGAATTTGAAGCTGACAGCTTCTGGCACACACCCACAATATGATGACATTGATAAAATAAAGCCAAATAAAACCAAATAAAACCAAACAAAATGGACCGTTTCTCTGATTAAACATTTGGGATAATCCAAGTACACAACAAAATATGACAGGCCAAGTCAATTTTAATGCAGAATGTTGCATATTATAGTAAAGGATCTGTGTACTTCTCCCACCACTGTCTGTTTCACACTTCAGGTATTAAAGGAATTCTTGTGGAGAAAAGCTCCCACCTGTCTTGGTGTCAGTGAACTGACCCGTGCAGCTCCCAAGCTATTTGGGCTTCTCTATGGATCCCTGACAAGACAAACATAACAAACAGGACAGAGGTGTGAGCTGATCCACTGAACAGAGCAGTGGAAACAACTCGCTAATCGTCCCGCTCCCCTATTCATACGTCCAACACATTGCATAGGCACAAAAAACAACACACACAGGTGTGAGCACATACGTCAGGTTTGAGGCCAAGCGGCCAAGGATTAATGTGTGGGGAGACAAAAGCTGGGCTCCTTCTGTCTCGCAGCACCTCAGAGAGTAAAGGCAGGCTCCGAGGCCCTGAGCAAACAAACTGCTGTCACTCAGTCACTCTGGATTTACACTCACCGAGAAAACATCCCATAGATGCTCAAAATACTTGTACATATATATGCCTGTCTTTGACTATGTGAAGGTATGTTTACCTACAAATACTAGCAAACAATGGGTCTAATTCAACAATATCTTCATAAGTTTTTTTCTAAAATATGTATATGTCTTAGGAAAGTCCCTAAGAAGAGTCTACATCAGATTCATGAAGGTATTTTTACTGTAAACTGCTGAATGTAAAAATAAAAAGTCCCTGTGAGGCCATGAGACTGCAGGGCCGTGTGCACCAAGCTTCTAGCAAGAGCGCCAGGAAGTCAATTTGCTGTGCATTAAAATTTCTGGGTCCGTCATGTGATGCCACTGGGCCCAAAAAGACTTTTCCCATAGACTTATATTGGGAATTATACATCTGTAAGTCAGCAGATAAACGACCCCTTTGAAAATGATAATCCGATAACATTCAGAAAGTCTAGAAGAGCCGCACAATAATTTTATTTACATTCAAGTGACAGGAGCAGTGATCTCGAAGTTGCCTGACTTTGCCAGAGGAAGACATCAGTGTGCTTGCTCTAGGAGCCATAGATGCAGAGAATCAAGGTCATATCATACATGGAAGATGGCTTCAAACACCACTTTCATTGGAATGAATTAAATGAATAAATTAATTAAAACAAGATAAATTAAAGCTGCAAGCAGCGATGAACTGGCCCGAGCAGAGTGCACTGACAATTATTTGTTTCTTACAAAGATAAAAAAACTTTAGATTTAGAAGTGTTAGATCATTTGTCTTGTTTTAAGAGTTAATTTCTTATTTTAAGCGTTCAACATGCTTATTTCTAGATTCAACAATCTTAATTTTAGAAATTATTATCTGTAAATGTCTATAAATTATCTGTCCATGCAGCAAGATCATTTCCCTCAGATTTAGTGTTTATCTTGTTTTTAGACACACCTTTTTTGCAGTGTGGTGAATGAGGCCCACTGAAGTTAATGTGAGATGCTGTTGCTTGAGGAAATATCTGTATATAGTCTGATTAAGTAAGGGAAAAAACTTTTAAAATGCGACTCATCAACAATATTGGATGCCATTGTACATTTACATCACAATTTCTTACCACAAACTAATGACACATGAGTGACTTGGGGCAAGTGCACATATTGAGGTCTTGAGCGACATCCAACACTGAGCCTTGATTGGCTGGTGACAGGGCCTCAGGGTGCCTATCCTCCGTTGCCCCCATCCTCGGTATACCGCTGGCTATTTAAACACAGGAAGAGCAACATGAGATTTCCTTCTGCATGCCACAACAGTCCTCCACTCTTAATCCACGTTCAGCTTGCATGAAATGAAACGAGCAACAGGCCCTACAAAAGCCTTTTGAGAGTTGGGTATTTTCTATCAGAGATCGCTCTCAAACAGAGTGCTGGGATCCATTTACTGCATGTGGTAGTGTTGTGCTGAACAAAAGCTTGATAGATCGTCTGTACTTAGCTAAAAAACATGACAAATAGTTCTTCGCAGCATTGTTTCACTCAGCCAGCCTAAACATTTTCACAAGCTATATTTGGGGAGTAGTTAGGTTCAGGTTAGTGTAACAGAGGTTCTCACTTTGGCTAATGATGTAGCAACATCCATAGATCTCTGCAAAGTCTTTCCAAACAGTTGGATCAGTAACTTGAACACTCCATGCCCCTCTCCCCATCCCTCCGACACTCTGCAGCAATCAGGCTGTTTAGGTTTGATCCCAGAGCACCGAGCTTTCTCCTCAGGTGACAAAAACAGGGAGATGTGACATCAGTTAGAAACCACTATATTTATTGTTCAAATCAGCCAACCATCCCACTCTGCTGTTGTTGGACAGGAAATAAAGCGCCGCGCCAACAAAGCCAGGAGGAAGTCTGCTTTCATTCCCCATTCCTTAACCCCCCCTCTCGCAAACACTCCACATCTCAAAATGTCCTCTCAATGATTTTGCTTAATAGTTGTAGGTTTAGCGCTATATAGTGCCTACATCTCCGGTGGCAGCGTGGAATGCCTCATGCTTTATTTCCCAGATTAACAACTTCACCCCTCATCAAGCGCAGTGTAAACATGGCTCTTGGAGAACCACAGTGCACGCCCCCCCGCCCCAACAGTTTGTTTTTTTTCCTCGTCCCCTCATACGTTTGGCAGTCTAAGCCTTTAACTAGGCACAGCGAGTCCGCAGAGATGAAGCCGATACACGGTTCACTGCACCGCACTCCTCCAAACCCCTCGGCAGCCATTCAACTCCACAGGCCCCCCACTGCAGGATGAAATTAATTAATCTGTCCAGTTTGTAGCACCCCCTGTGAAGGCAGTGACGCTGTGGTTTTGGATTATGGGACTTTTGAGATTGAAGTGGTTCGAAATACAATCAGTCTAGCTGTCATTACAAGTAGTGTTCTGTATTTTATTGCCTTATAAAAGTTATTCAGTCTTTCACATTTAATGTAAAGTAAATCATGCCGTTTTTTTACACTGCTCTCAAAGGAGTCATTTGAGATTTTTTTTTAAATTGGCTTACTCACTTTCTTAGATGGAAACAGAGGAAACCATTGAGCCCTGATCTGCGCTGGTAACAATATCAACCTATCATTACCTCTAGAGCTCACTAACTAATTAATGAATTATATCTTTTATGTTTCATCAAAAATAAAAACTTAAAACACAACAGTTATTACAGGGGTTTTAGTGCCAGACATGGCCAAAAGACTGAAGCATTATGCTAATTTAAGCCAATTTAAGTGGCGGCATGTCCAGTCTTGTAATACCAATTGTGCCTCCAGAGGTGATAGTGAGTAACTGTAGCGACTGTTAGTCTGCCTTGTACAGCAGTTAGCACTAAAAACAAAATTAAGACCTACACAAAACCGATTCCACAGCCCCTGGAAATCTTACCCGCTCAGCAGAGGTGAAGCGAGAGGACGCAGGCTACGAGCAGTCTGGCATAAAGCTGTACAGTCTTTCTCACAAACACCTGCTCTTTCGCCAATATCATGGACGATATGAGCCATTACCAACCACATGGATAACTGCGTTACAGTGATATGGGAGACCTGGCTGCATTAAAAAACATCCCCAATTTAGTCTAGCAATGGAGCTAGCACACCTCATCATCTACCATGCAGACCCCACAGCTGACTCTGCATTGTATCTGCCTGTACCTTCTCTCTGCAGGGCTGTTGGTCTAAGTGAATGATCTTCATCAGGATGGAACTGAACTGTCCATAGCAACAGTCTCTTAAAAGCAGAATCTCAGTTTGGATGGAGGTCTTAAATTTGAATTTTAGAAACCAAACCTAAAATATCATTTTTAAAAGCTTTAGGAGGTGTTTAAACACGTCAGAGCAAACATTATTTTTTCAGCTTTTTATTTAATTGATTTTTGGTGGATAACTCTACAGTAGCAGCCAAAAGAAAACCACCTCAGTAGAAACGGTTATACTGACTGAAATCTCCTATGATGTCATTGTTCATTTTTATTGCAAGCCGGTTATGTGATGATTATTTTATTACATTTGTAGTTTCCATTAAACAGCTCGCCCTCATTTTTATTTAAAGAACAAAGTAGTGTTGAATTCTCAGAGGAAATTAACTTGATCCCTAAACATTTCACCATTTGACTTTATTTAAAACAAATACACTTGGAAGCTGCTTTAACGATACGAATCAGGGAGAAGAAAAACAAAGAAGTCAGAGCTTCGTAAAAAATAAAAAAATAAAAAAGATTTAATAAGCATCTCGTTATGTTCATGAAACTCCATAAATTCCAACTAAAAGCAACTCCAACCTCTACTGGACCACTTCAAGCACATTTCAAATGACTCTGCTGGTACATATAACACATGCAGGGCTAATAGGGAGGCTGGGCTTCCACTTCAAACACTGGCTTTATGGTAAATGTTTGGCAGAGCGCACACACACACGCACACACACACAGAATGAATTTCTCACATTTAACGTGCGATCCTCCCAACTAACAGCTTAAACAGACTTTGAAGTGCGTTCCATTTGTCCATTAATGGGAAGCATTATTCAGGCAGTATTTGCAAGGAACTCTGCCAAAAAGCTTTACATTGGAAACTCAATCTGAAGAGCACACAGTCTGTCTGATCACAACGGTGCAGGGGACACAAAGCCTGCTCTCAAGGAGCTCAAACACACATGCACACGCTTAACACATACACACATGCATTTTGCGTTACACATGGTAGACTGATACTGTGCGGTGTCAGTGAAATACTATAATTAATCAAGTTATTTACTCTTCTGTGTGCCTTCCAGAGCAGACCTAATGAAGAATCCCATGGTCATTATGGGTGGAGGGAAGCAGTGTAATTTGATTGAGGTTTTATGCTGGTGCAGGGCCCAGTTCCCCATCTGTGATGGTCTGGAAGGAAAACACAGGCTGCTCTAATGTGAATGATTTCTCACTAGGTTTTCATGTTAGATCAGTTTTTATTGCATGGAATATGTAGAGTCAGCAGAGGGCAGGGCAGGGACATACTGTAGTCATCTGAAAGCTGAGATTTGTTCTGTAAGAGCGTTGGTTTAGGAAACCACTTGTGTTTTCATTTTTCAAATCACGAATTGTTTACTTGACTAAAATCTACTTTTGATGTGGTTTTTTCCCTCCGTTTTTTTTTCCAAAGCATGTGACTGCCATCCCGTTGGAGCAGCAGGGAAGACATGTAACCAGACAACAGGCCAATGCCCCTGCAAGGACGGAGTGACAGGAATCACCTGTAACCGATGTGCCAAGGGCTACCAGCAGAGCCGCTCTCCCATCGCCCCCTGCATCAGTAAGGCCCACATCTACCACCTTTACATACAATGATGGCTCCAGAGTGTGTTCATGCAACACAACCATCTCTCATAGTGCATCTGATACAACTTTCTTAATGAAGGATGCTTTACAGTTTACAGATAGTTATCCGACAGCTTTATTAATCATCAAGATTGTTGTAAATACCTTTACTAAAGGCTAGTATAAAGGGAGAAAATCATGACACCTCATTAGTGACTTGATCCCCTTGTAACATCAGGGGCCAGATGCATAAATCTCTGTGTAGATTCACGATTAAAGCTGTATGTATGCACAAAGACAGATCAATGCATTCTTTTGTCAGATTTATAAAGCCACGCATACGGCTGATCCTGTTTTATTAAATCTCAATGATTGTGGAACTGGGACTGGGCACACATGCAAAAGCCTGATTTCCACACCCACATTAGCTATGAATAGAAACATCTTGAACCATCCGTTTTCATATCAATATTTGTGCCCACTCCACCGCTCATTAGACCTGTCAACAGGAAGAATGGCAAAGGAAGTGCAATTTTACCGATTGTGACGCATCAGCGGTGTTCTCCAACAGTGCCAGAGCAGCTGTCATCACACACGGCTGGGGATATTTGTAGCATCCATACCACTAATTCATCCAATTTCTACAAACCATAAATGCGGTAAAATATCAATCATCATTATTATCAAACATCAGAAGGATTATGAATGATTCATTCGCTTATGTTGAAACAGACCCAACAAAGTTCAGGATCAAATTATGATGATGATGATCATAAGCAGGGAGATGATGGCTAAAATGTAAATAAAAATGATTCAATTAATCACTCATAATACATTTCAAATTAAGCTTATAAATGTGACTTTGACATTTTACAGAATGCTGTGTAGCCTGCAAAAATAATATAATCAGTGAAATGAGCAAAACCTTAACACAATGTTACCCATCTCTCAGCTAAGCTTTGGTTCTAGAAGCTTAATGATGTAGGATATGGTTGCTAAAGGTCGGCCTGCGGGCCAATGGCTGCCTTTAGTAACATGTAATGCGCTCTCCGAATCTGACATGAAATCCATGCTGTGTATTGTAATAATTTGGTTAATTTCAATACATTAACTAACAAACAGCCTACATTTAGTTTGCATAGCAACTAGTAGCACATCGTGACTGAATCTCGTTTAGTCATTTCTGTTAGCAATTTTGGTGTGCAGCAACTCTGCAACTCTGCAGTCTAATGTTGGAGTTAGATGTCTGTTTTTCCTAGGTGGTCCTCAATTATATACTGGCTCTCTAAATTGGCACTCAGTCATCAAAACTTTGAGAAGCCCTGTTGTAAGCAGTACTCCTGGGCCTGGTAGTGAACAACTGTCACTGGGAGCTAACTGCTAACATGCAAGTCACCTGTGCTAATGCTAGTCACAGGTATTCCCTGACATTCTCTCTACTGCTCTGTTTACTTCCCCCTGCCATTTATTCAATAAAGTTGTTGAGTCGGAAAAAACAGTTCTGAGTTAAAGAGCTTGCTAACTGTCAGTTGACTCGTGACTTGTTGATTTACCCTAATCGCTTATGGGACAATAAGTTCATACAGTTTATTAAAAACATCTATTTGTACCAGCGATTCGGTCTTATAACATTTAGTGAATCATTCCTCTTTTGTGGAGTGGTTTATACTCTGACAGAGGAGGTCAAATAAAAGTTGATGTTGACACACAGCCAATAAGCTGCAGCTTCCTCCATGTTGGACTCTCGGACTCTCCATTCCACCAAAGGTTAACTAAAGGCCTATAATTTATTGGTCAACAGCTGAAGATCATGGGTCAATTACAATGAATTTATTACAATTTTCTTTTTTAATTGCTAGTGTGACCCTGCCTCTAGCAAAGCTAGGTTAGTCAAATCCTACAGTCCAAGCTTCGCTATCACAGGACAGGACGTGAAAAGGACAGGACCTGCTTGCTATTCATGAATTCATGGCTCCCACTCATCTTGTGTTATTTTTAAGATATTTTGGATAGATATTTGGCTGTTTAAACCAGAGCCTGGATAAACAGACCATTAGAGCTTGCCTAACATGGCCTTGTGTGCCTTCAACAACGTTAACGGTCCGTCTTACAATAAATCCCCAGAACGAGTCCAAGGGAATGATGGCTGATATGTTTATTGGCTGTATCTGCTGCCTGCAGATTCCAGGCCCTCGGCAATAAACGCCAACGCCTCACAGAGACAGAGATGGGTCGCTTGTAGCTGCTTTAGCTAGGAGCATCAAGTAGCTGGCTGGCACGGGCAGATAAGATAACAGGGATGTCTGGGAGGACATGTAGACACTAACAATTGTCCTCTATGTTACTGGGGTTGACATTTCTGATAAAGTCATGTTAGGAAATTGGACATGTTCTCTGTGGACTTGTTTGGCAGGAATCCACAACAATAATTTAGACCTGTGAACCTGCTGGAATAGGATTTCTTTAATTTTGTTGGGAAGGTAACAAATGTGGTGTAAAAGTTGGAGGAAATGGGGTTCTTGAAGAATATATTTGGTTTCTCATATATTTTTTGAGATAATGTCTTTCGATTTTAATAGCATGATATTAAATTTTTGTGATATCCAACTCCCTGCCAGCTCCGACTTTAACAAGACCAGCGGCCTTGGCTCTCCATACCTACAACATACCACAATCAGGAGGGAGCGGAACATTAATAGGAAACTCACAGTCTTGTTTCACATTATTCTGCACATCTGTGTGTCAAAATCAGCTGTCATTAACAAGACATCCCATTAAATCCAGCCATAAGTGTAATTCATATATGCTCTGAGGTTTTTCACATGGGGTAAAATTCTGCTCTTAGGAGAATAACCAGGAAATTAAGCTACATATATTTCTCCATCACGTAAGTTTTATTCTGTGTGCATTGCAATATGATCACAATGTAAACTCTATTCCTCTCTTTGTCACAGAAATCCCAGTTGCATCTCCCACAGCAACTTACACCAGCTATGAGGAGCCGTCAGGTGAGTAACGTGACATATTCTGCTGATTTTACATCAATAAAACACAAAAAAACCATTGTTCTCTTCTCAAACACCTGCACAATTCCTGGGTCTTGCTCATTTAATGGCAGACTGAGCATTGTTTTCTGAGTTTTTGAAATAGAAATGCCGACTCAGCCTAGTTGTCAATGCTAGCACTAGCTGTGTCAATGCAAGTTGTGCTAAGTTTAGAAATCAATAGACACAAAGTAACAATACGGTACAAGGTGGAGGTGACATTAGACCAGCAACTGATATGTTCTGCAGGTTAAAACTGACATTTTTGTCAATTGAGTGTGGTGGTGAAGAAGAAGCATTAATAACAGCATAAATTACAGCTTCCCTGTTGTAAAGGGCTGTCTGACAGAAAAAATAAAGGGAGGAAAATGTTGTTGAAATAACACACGCTTAAACTTATTTTTTTAGGTCGTTAAAACATGCTTTGCTGCAGCCCCCCTCTACAGCAGTACATATTGGACATTTTATCTTGTAGAAAACAGTAATTGTTGGTCCACCCATGCCTCGACCTGTGCCTTTGCTCGGCTTCCGCTACTCTGCTTTTCCAAACAAGGAAGGTATCTACTGCCGTCAGTAATACACACTGGCTGTGGATATGGACCTAAATGTAGCAAGGCATCATCCTGAAACCTGTCAGGTCATATTGGAAAAAGTATTAAGAAGTGCTTGGGAAAATAGCCTTTTGACACTAAAAAAATACATACGTAGACCAAAATATGAAGCTACAGAATGATTTAACAACCTCAAAGAAAGAAAAAAATATTTTTTTTGTTTTTTTATTATTGTGCGGTTGATTTTTTTTAATCACTGTGCAACTAAACTAACTGCTCCTTCATACATGTAATTATATGTGCATTTCTAGCACATGCATGTTTTTCCATCTATTCATAGTCTCACTCCTCAACTAAACACACGTCAGTGAGGTCTGAGTGCCGCTGATGTAAACTCCAGATATTTTGCCAGTGCTCCCTGCGGCCTCGTTGCCTGTATTCCCAGCCTGCTCACTAGCCTCCCCTGGGTTTCAGCCCTAATCTGATTACATGCTTCATTTGCACCAGTTTGTATTTCAATCAAGGCTGGCTGCACCGACAGTCAAGCCCTGCCCGTCCCCATTGTTCATGTGCTCTGACAAGGGTCTCCATGTTGGGCTGCTGACATTAGAGCATGTGCAACAAAAATTCAGTTCACCTGCAGCTGCAGTGAAATTTATGTGTCGGCCCGTAAATGGTTGATTAGGATGGCTATTCATTAGCACTGTCAAAATTAACACATACATTATTGGGATTCATATGAAACATTTAACAAATTAAAAAGTGTATCCCAATTGACCCAAAAAAAGTTTTAAAGATACAGTGAAGATATTCTTATCCTATGAAATTAAAAGAGATAAGGAATCGGTTGGTACCCACCAAAGATATCTGGCCAGGAAGGGGTCTATGAAATGATCCAAAGTTTTGCTAAATTTTTGGAAAATTGGCATGGCCATATTCAAAGGGGTCCTTCTAACTTTAAGATATCTTAAAAAAAATGGTTCCATGGTTTCCTCTTTACAGACAAATATCTATTACTATGGTCTTAAAACAGAGAAATAAAGATATTCATAAATGTAATCGACCAGCAAACAGCTTGTAAAGGTGTTGCCCCAGCTATATTTATTAAATAGCAGTATATAAATTCGTTTTTTTACCATGATACAGGTTTGTTTGAATAGGCTGAGTCACTTCTGATCATCAATCAGTGTCTGATGAGAGTGGCGCCACTGACTTCATTCAGCTTTGTTGTGAGTCCCACTTCCTACTATAGTGACTGGCGAGGCTGTGTGGAGTTTGGATTCCTGTCAGAAACTCCACACAGACACCACCCTCCAAATTAGGAGCAGTGTGGTCCCCAGGGACCCCGCAGAATGAACGTGGCACTGCTGCAGAGACACACAAAGGGGGCGTTTGTCCTCGCAGCAGGAGATTGGACCTTAATGAGAGCTGCGGGTGTAATGGCCCAGTGCGGCGATTGCGCTAAGGGGCTAATGGGCAACGTCAGCTATCAAAGGGAGGTATGATAAAGGCCCCCAGGGGCCAGCGGGAGATAAAGAGGCCCCCCGCCCTCAGCACTTCATTTACATGGAAATCAGGCATGCTCGATATGGACTCGTCAAATTCATTTACTTTGGGATTTCCTCTTTTCTTATTTCTCCCGCCATCCCAGAAAGCAGCCAGGCATTCCACCAGAAATGCTTTCTCTACATACATGAATTCGATCCTCATCCCACATCCCGAACCGCTTTTTTTTTTTTTTTTTTGAGAGGGAGGAGAGGGGCGTTTTTTTCTTCCTCAATCATTACCCAGGCAACCTCATTCACACAGAGTATAATGGGGAAGAAAGGGGAAGACTGGACAGAGGGCTGGAAGAAATAATGAAGTTTGTCCATATTCAGGCAAGCTGAAAGGTCCCCTCTCTCTCTCAACTGCCCCCTCCTTTCTCTTCAGACTGCCCAGCCCAGCTTTCCCACCCCCCCAGAAAAGAGCACAAGGCTTATTGCTCTGGGAGAGGCAGAGTGGGAGGGGGGTGGTGTGGGGGGGCGACACTCAGAGATGATCTGGTTCCAATTTGTGTCAGTCAGTGGAAAGTGGAGGGAACAAATGATTTCAATTTTCAGTTTTGGCCTCTGGTCCCGCCACCAGCTCGCTCATTACAAAAAGGTACCTGGCGCAGTGACAGAGCGACAGCAGTGGCCATCGATAAAGCCCTTTGACAGGTACAGGTACACACGCTGGTGTAAAGGGGAGACATTAATCATAAGTCTGTGTGCTGCTTTCTCTGGGGGCCACAGAACATTTAGCCTCAGAGAGTGTTGGGGTATTCACTTTCTCGCCTCGTGTGGCTTAGATGCCATCAAGGGTCCCTGCTAATTTTTGGTAGGTCACTAGCTAATTTCCCCCTGTGACCTTCTTTTGTGCAGGGGAGACCTCTGTGGCCCTTTGAGCTCACACAATGCATGCCAGGACACTGACGAGGGAGCAGGCTGGAGTGGAAAAGTTGGGAGGAGTATAGTTAGTGTGTTGACAGACACAGAGCATCTGTGTAAGCTAGAACCACTTTTACAGTGGCACTTTTTGAAGCCATCTTGAAGACCCTGGGGGCACAAAGTGACACAAGAGATGATATGTAAAGTCCACCACACTGGAGCCCTGATGATGCTGAAAGACATTTTTTCCTGTTTGCAGGATGCAGGATGAAATTCTCCATCTAACTTCTTTCTTTGCCTCTCATCTCTTCTCCCTAGATTGTGATTCCCACTGTAAAGCTTCCAAGGGAAAGATGAAGATCACCATGAAGAAGTACTGTAAAAAAGATTACGGTGAGTGTGTCCAATATGCAGGAATGTGTGCTGCCAGACGTCAGCCAGCAGTCAAGAGGTCAGACGTCTCAATTAATCAGACCCCGAGCGAAGCCAATCCACACCCTGGTGCTGCTCTGTTTCTGTGATGGCTTACTTACGCAGCCCGAGGCAATGTCCGCTAATGCAGGTTCATCTGAAAACATATCTTTTCTCTCTGTTGTGGCCAACTGGCCATCCATACACACAAAGCTGACAATTGACATCCCTGAAAACTCAAAAACGAGCCCATTTTTAAGTTTGGACAAAGAACAATGTAAGCTAACATTCTGTCAATTCTATGTTGATCCAGCTGATCTGCTTTGAGGTTTTCATTGACATATCTCTGTATTCTGTAGTCAAATAACTGAAAGAGTAAGAAATGGACTACTATGACTATTTAATTGTAGAGTGATATCACAATAGAAATATACTCTAACAACAGACGGGTAAAACACCTGAACGGTGTGATCAGTTAGTGTGAAACACTGAAAACAGAAGTGCAGAGGCAACAGATCAGAGCTTAAAACTATGTCCACATTAATACATTTAATTTTGAAACAAAATCAATTTCCATCCTCACAAGCATTTTAGCACCATTTAAGAAATAATCACCGGCCATACTAACACACCTGAAAACGCATAGGAATCATCACAAATCATTCAAATAATAGCTTGCCTCTGCCGCCTGTAGGTAGTGTTACAATATCAAGTACAGAATTCAACTGCACAACAGCTGTTGGCATAGACAATCAATTCTGTGATTCATGCCCCTGTTGTAATCCATCTTCAGCCATTTAACTCCTGTAAAAACTTAAACTGAGTCAGAAAGTAGTAAAAAAGCCTCCATGCTAACGTTGCAGATGTTAGAAAAACCTAGCTGACAAGTAATGTCACCAACGATGGCCAAACCCAAAAGTGTTAGACTGGCCCTGACTAAGAATAGAGCTTATTTTGGCTTCCACAATTAAAAAGACACCAAAGAAATCAAAAAGCCTGAGAGCACACAGCAAAACACCATTCTTATATACAGCAAACATCTTACAGCAAACATTTTAGTAAATCCCTTTGTTCAGATACAAAAAGCACAAAAAGTACTGCTATGATGTTGGATGTAACAGGGACGCTGATGTAAATGCAGATCCCCCTGGCTCTCACGTTCTTGTCATTCCCCAGCTGCTCTATTAAATGATAAAGGCAATAAAAGCTGCAAATAATTCGTAAAAATTAATTAATTCATTATCCTTAACCTCTTATCCACACTGTGGTCGTGGGGGGCTGGAGCCGATCCCAGCTGACATTGGGTGAGAGGCGGGTTCACCCTGGACAGGTCTCCAGACTATCACAGGGCTGACACAGAGACAGACGATCGGGTTCTCATTCACTCCTACGGGCAATTTAGAGTAATAGGAGAATATGCAAACTCCTTGTAAAAATAATTGTAAAAAAAAAAAAAAGATTTAAAAAAAAAAAAGAGCACAATATATCTCTTGCTTATAGTATCACAATAAATCATGATACTTATGGTATGCCCAGATTCTTGACAATACACAGTCCTACTCCTTACACTGTCTACTTCTCCCACCCTGCAGCACCTCTTCTCTGGTCATTCATTAAAGAGTCCATGTCTGAACTATGGTAAAAGAATGGTGGAGCATTGTAGGCCCTGTAGAAGAGCAACAGGCCACACAAGTCTTGTGGATTCAATTTGTCCAACTCCGTCAGCCTGAGGCATTTGGCTAAACTTTTAGACGTTTTAAAGCAAATTCCCAAATTGATAAGAAAAGCCAAAACACACACTGCAATCACATTACGTTGTCAATGAATCCACATTGAGCAGCTGAAATACATCTAACGTTGCAGTGCCAGGTAAATAAACATCACATTACAGGGTCTGAAATGAAATATTAAAACGTTGGTACAGTACCACCAGAATAAAGCAAAAGCAGCTGTTTCTCACAAATCAACAACTTCTTGGAACAAGAAGGAAATCTGATGTTTCTGATGATTGATTCTGGTTCACTATCCTTAAAACAAAACCACAACAAAGAAGAGTACCATTCCCGTAATTCCAACACAGTAGGATATATGGATATAACAAAGGCAGTGGACTAGTATGTTTTCTTTCATTGCACTGTCCTACTGTGTAGCTCTCCTTTCACTCACATGGTAAATGATCCACAGTGCTCTTTGGGTTTTCTGCACCATTAATCATGAAAATATAATAGTTTATCTGTTACCGGTGGATCTACATCTGTAAACCACAGAGACACTACAAAACCTTTGAGGCAGATCCAACAGACAGTCGCCTGTATGCCAAGTTTTTGCATGCTAACCCTAAAAACACAGTAAGAGTGCTTCTGTAAATAAAACCTACATTTTTCCTTGTTAAAAAGGTTCATCACTGTTACTGCAGCTCTGCTCCAACCCCTCCATCTCCCATAATGTTGATTTCTTTTAGACATGACTAACTTGTCTCTCATTCAAAATCATCATTGCTGAAACTTCATCTTTAAAGACTTTAAACGGCATCCAACTGAAAACTGGCCAAATACATTTTATTCCCCCTTACAGTTGAGTAGACAGTAATTCATGCCATTTGTTGCATTTTGCTAGGAAGCCAAAGGCAGCCATTATTCATATTTCCACTGATTTAAATCTTAATCATCAGAGCTGAGACAGGCTCTGCATCTATAAATCAGTCAGGCTGATTCAAGCAAAGCGGGCGGTTCCTGTTGCTTTTCTCTGAAGTTCCTCGAAAAAAAAAGTCTGGAAGCAGATGATTGTGCCTGAACCGCGCTGAGGCAGTATGGCAGACATCATTGCTTAGCATGCATTCCCTCTGCCTCGGCCTAATTCATTTCTCAGGCCTGTCGCCTTGCTTTTGTGGGCCTTCAGAGTCTCTTCTCTGTTCTTTGGGGGCCACAACCCCCATGTGTGTGAGTGGTGATGCAGGCCCCCGGGGGTCACGGGAAGGGGCCCTCTGTTTAAACACAGTTGTGCGCTCTGCCGGCACCGAGCATTCCTCGGGGCACAAACAGGTGGTAAATTAGGCAGACGGTGACGGATTGCCACCCCGGAGAGAAAGAAATATGTTTTGTTTATTCAATTTTTGTTTTTCATCACTGCCGTAGCTACGGAGACGGAGGACACAAAGGGATTATATTCTCGCCTGACACCCTCCTCTGCACACACGCACCCTCCCTCTCCCTGCCACCAGGAGGACAATGAATCAAAGGGCCGCGTGTTTACCGACGCTCCGGGATAGTGCTCAAAGGCAGGGCCCCCCAGCCTCCCCGGCCACCCCTCTGTGCTCACCCAAGGGTAACAGGTCCCTGATCATTCACTCAGCTGATAACCAGAGGGGACAGGGGCCTCAGTGCGGTAATTAAGCGAGCTCTAATTTCATTAGCCCTTGCTTGTTGGTGGCATGCGGTGTCAAGCTGCAGCACACTACCCAAAGAAGATAAACCCAGCTGGGAGCTTGGCTGTGAGGGAGGCTGGGTTGGCAGCCATTGTGCGAGAGCAGAATCATCTCACACTTATCTCCTCTCTCTCACTGTCTCACCAAACAGTGTCAGCATGCACCATTTTGTAATAGATTGTTTGACCCCACGCTCTCAGTCCCTCTCTGGTGTCTATTTAGCTCACACCAAGTGGCAGAAGGTGTGTGCGTGTGGATTTGTGTGTGTTTAAATACACTGTGCAGACTGAGAACATACTTGAGAAAGAAAGGAAAAGAGGCAGACACTGACAGAGAGCGGGCCTGGACGCTGTAAGCGAGTCTCCTCGGCTTGGAGAGGAGAGCGCTATCTCCGCTGGATTCTCACGCTGTGAAGTTGGATGGGGCTCTGGGAGCAGAACCCGGATAGCTCATGAGGTCGGAAACACATCCCGATTCTCCTGGAACTTTTTCTGTAGCTGGGAAGACAAATAGTGGCCCCTCCTCGCTCCCCCCTCACACACCCTTTATGTGTCTGGATGAAGGAGAGGGCTGCAATGAATGGCAGGGCTGTGAGAGCTCGCTCTACTCAGCCCAACAAACCTTCTTTCTTCTGAAATTGTGTGCAATTTGCTCACACCATGCATTGACACACATACTCAAACACCCCACTCCTCCGGTTCTCTTCATTCTTGGCAGCAATGCTGGACGACTGATAAACACTGAAAGTGATCATGTCCAGCCAGAAAGGCAAAGAAAAGGCTAACTTACCTAGCTCTCTGAATAAAATGAGCAGGAAACACATTTAGGATATTATTATGATTACGAACAAAAACCACATTAATTGTTAAAGCATTAAATGAGTTATTGATAGATGATAAATCTAACATTATAAGATCCAGCTGAGTACATCTTGAGTCTTTCCCATCATCTAATCCAAGTGAACCCCCACACACACTTAAACGTTAATAGCACATTCCTCGCTAAACCCACGGGCTGAAACACTTCACTTCAAGCACAGATTAGCTCCATCGCTGTTGAGCTGTTTGTCTCTTGTTGCAATCACTGTGATGAAGTAATTGCTGCTTCGTCTGACGGAGGATCCGTGCAGGGGAGCTGTTGAAAAGAGGTTTCCTGGTATGAAAATATCTGTTAGAAGTGGTGTTCCAATAGTTACCAGCTTTTGATTTAGCCTGAGGTTGTTCTGATGTTCAGAGTCCAGCTTAACACCTGATAGACCAATTGGAAAGGATTTGTCTCAGAAGTTATATTGTTAGCAGATGTGCAATTTTTCTATAAAAATTCTCTTTTGGCTATTTATTTGTGCAGTAAAGAACCTAATATCCAGCGCTTTCTCCAACTCAGCACAGCCACCTGAAGGAAAAGCGTTTCTCTGTCCCCTCACAGGGAAGTGTGCTTTCACATGTTCTCCACCGGGTCCCTTTGTGCTCGCACAGGGAGTGCTATGGCAACTGTTGCTGTAATAGGGAGTATGCTCAGGAGCACAACAAGGAAAGGTCATGGGTCAGAGATGAGCGGGGGACCAGTGACACGCAGCAAAGTCAGCGATTTCTGGGTCATGTTTATACGGGAGGTTTTATTGGACCTTTTATACAATGTTGTATAAAAGTGTTGGCATCTGTCTGCTGCCTCAAACCAAAACACCGTGTTGGCTTCTGTCTGTGGTTCCCAAACCTCTTTTGTCTGATGTATTCCACAGCCCACAGGATGTTATTTAACACTATTGACTACATAAGAGTAGATATCACTACACATTATTGTTTTCATATAAGCAGATGTCAAGTTTTAGCTCACTTTTAGCAAACCATTTCATATATATACATGTTCCTTTTAACAAATGATTTTTAACATTTTTTAATTACTTAAGCTACCATTTCAAACAAGAATCAATTACTTTTAATGAAGAATTTCATGCATTCACTTTTAGATAACTGTGTCAAACATTTTGTTTGTGTTTTGTTTTTTAAATTGTATTTGTTATTTTATATATACACATCTATAGTTTTTAATGTATTTAAGTTATTTTCCTAAATCATTTATTATCACTATAATTATTTATTTGTCATTATTATTTATACTACTTTGCCTGTGAAAAAACAATAAAAACAAACAAAAAAAATTTGAAAACCATTTCGAACATTTATTTTAAGCTAACAATTTGAAACATTTAGCCATTACTTTTCGTTAAGTCAAAATTTTAACATATTGATTCATCTATCCAATATATTTAGCAAACTATTTTAACTGTTTGTACAAAAATAGTCTTAATTCATTAATTTCATTAATGATTTAATTAATTAATTTAATCATTTATGCATTGCTTTCCATCCTAACTATTTAGATTTCAAAGGGTACAAGCCTTCCTGGTTTATGATATGATCCACTTGTTCGTATTGCGATTTAACCCCAGCTCCTCTCTTCTCCTTTTTCAGCTGTCCAAGTGCACGTTCTAAAAGGAGACAAGGCGGGCGAGTGGTGGAAGTTCACAGTCAACATCATTTCTGTCTACAAACAAGGTGAGCACCGCATCCGCCGCGGAGACCAGCTGCTGTGGGTGCGTGCCAAGGACGTGGCTTGCAAATGCCCTAAGATCAAGCCTGGGAGGAAATACCTGCTGCTGGGTACAGACGACGACTCCCCCGGGCAGAGCGGCGTGGTGGCGGACAAGGGGAGCCTTCTCATCCCGTGGAAAGACCTGTGGGGCCGCCGGCTGAGGAAGTTCCAACAGCGTGACAAGAGAGGAAAGTGCTAAAAGCTGCAGGAGAGGAGAGAGAAAAGAGAGAGGTGGAGGCCAATAAATGTCTCCACTGGGATGATTGCGAGGAAGAGGAGAGGATGAATGAAAAAAAAAAATAAACTGGAAGAAAAAAAAGCTAGAAAGACACAGGTGAAAAGTAGGAGAGATGGGAGAACGACTGAGTGCTGCTGCTCTGAGTTGGAGCGAAGAGATTAGTGTTTTTTTTAGGAACTTTTGTGAAGGAGCTCATTCTACACTTGTTCGGTTTCTGTTTGTCTTTCAAGGTTTGTTTTGTTGTGTAATTGCAGAGTTTGCACCTAATGTTACAGATATGTCACACCCATACTTTTCACCCATGATGCCGTTGTTTTAAAGTCCCTTATTCAGTTGTTTTATAGAGCAATGCATCTACTGTATCTCCCTTTTGTATTTTGAGAGGATCTATTTCCACTGTGCTGTGTGAAGCATCACTAGTTAAATGAAGAGACATTTTATGGCATTGAGGGACTCCACTCATGTATGATAAGTTGCTCTTGTAATTTGCCAAACTTTGGATAAACTTTTTCAACAGCTGAAAGTGAAACATTGTGAAATTATTCATAACTGTGGAAAATATAATAGGTGCCATCTTGCCTGAGAGCTCCATGCCCGTATGTGAGTGTTACCTCATTGAAAGAACCGCTAGTGTGGGAACAAAATGCCATAATGATCCTCTGCTTCTGTAGGATTATTTTTCACATCACAAGCAAGTCTCTGCTCGGCGCTTATCGATATATCGACAGTATGTTGTGGTTGTGACCTCTGCAATGTAAAGTAACCATACGTGCATACATAGACATTATTTTTAGTAGATGATGCTGACGCATCGACTAGATGTAGAATAGACATGTCAACCATGCACTTATTTTTACTAGTCAAAGGTTTTAGAACATATGAGATATGTTCACATATTAGAGTGGCATCCAAAAAGGTAAAAATATCCCATACTGTACCATATGATGCAAAAAAGCTGTATAGTTCAAACCCTGCTTGCCTCACTGATGACTGGTCTGTATGGACTGATGTTTCTGGTTGACAGTAGCCGTGTTTCCATTCATGTATTTTTTGTGTGTTTTGAAGTATCGCATTAGAAAGCTTTATGGAAACAGCAACAGTTGTTAAAACATCATCAACTGTGCAAAAAAAAAATTACGCTTGCTTAAGGTGATTTTTGTCTTTGAAGATAAGGGTGCTCTAAATGGGCAACTTTAAACACGGCTGACTTCTTGTTTCCGGTTCGCGAACCTCTATTTCTACTCCAGTTTACTGTCAGTTTACAGCCAAACCGAACCTAAAGCACCAACCTCTAACAAAACTATGTTGTAACCTAGTTTATTTGCTCCAAGCCATTTGACAGAAGCCTTTCATTCACTTTTTCCCCCAACGTTTCAAAAGTTTGCTTAAAATTCAGCTGAATGGAAACACAGATACCTTCAACCCTGTTAAAATGTATCACAACTACAGATAACAATCCAGTGTGTTTTCCCTAATAAAGGAATAAATGAAAGTTGGATGTTCCGAAGATTTGCAAGTGAGAGAACTGATGAAGCGAAGCATCTCACTTTATTACAGGAAAAAAACAAAAAGAGAATATCGACCTATCAAGCAATCCTCATACCACTGACTTAATGCATGCTCACTATTTACTGTAGCTGACTGATAGCTAACAATGATTGTGAATTATGTACACATTTAATTTGTATACAGTATTCAATGTTGTGGGGAAAATAACCTGTGGAGTGATAAAATATCACAGATGTTTATTGTACAGTGCGTTCAGCACCCTGTGTCAAACGTTCGTCACCTCAGAGCGACTTTTTGAGGACTGGATTCCATTATCAAGACTTGGTACTCGAAAAACAAAAAAGGCATGACTGATTGTCTACGTGTTATATAGCTGTATAGTATTACTTTTTTATTTTTTTTGTTAAACATTAACTAGATCTATCTCCATGTGAACTTAACCAGAGTTTTAAATACTAGAGGCTTAATAAATGACAGACAAATAAATGAATGTCAGAGAAATGTCTCATGTTTACGTGAGCACCCAGAGGATCACACGCTCTCACTATGACTGAGAATCATACAGTACATTCTCACACACACACACACACACACACACACACACACACAAGGGTGCACCTCAGTACTCTGTGCATCATACTGTATGTATTTGAAAACTACAACGCACTTACAGAGTCCCTGCCAACACACCTGTACCGACACTATTTTGCAGCCGTTTGCAGAAAGGTACTTCCTGCCAGACTTCTGCTCTCCATGAATATTATATCTGAATAATTATCTGCTCATGTTTATACTTTGGCTTGTAAATGTTGTTTAGCAGTGTCCATTGCAAATGGTTGTGTAATGTCTTGTAATACTAATATATTATGTTTATCACAAATGAATATATTTAATGACACATGAAACAATGTGGCTTTTGTGGTTTTTATGTTTGATCTTTTATTTTTTACTTTTTTGCATTGAATTGTAGATGGCTGTAATGAAAAGTATTGATACGTGTTTTGGCTATTGAACAGCCTGATAGAACTGAAAATTAATTCATCTGAAATAAAGCTGTGTAAAAAAACAAATTGAGGATGATCCCAACTGAAGTGACATTTTTAGTTCTTCGCTCGTCTTTTAATTAAAAAAATACTGCAACACACCACCTTTAAACTGATGCTCACTCAATATATTCTGATACGACTTAGAGGCACCAGTACTTTTTACGTCACCAGTTAAGTCAGCTGTAATTATTTGTAATTGTAGAAGCCAACAGCATATGAAATAGTTAACCCTAAAACAAAATTAGAATAACTCAAATAAAGTAATTTATAAAAAGAGGCTCCACAGACATAGACTGCAGCAGGATATTTTGGCCCCAAATCACAGTGTAATTATATACAAGGCATTAATACAATAATTATTGGTGACATATACAGTATGTTAGTAGACAGAAAAAGGTGGTGTGTGTGTGTGTGTGTGTGTTCTTGTACTTCCTACATAGTGAGGACCGGAACAAGTTTTTAACAAACAGAGTGAGGGCATATTTGCAAAGTGAGGACATTTCGGCCGGTCCTCACTTCTTTATAGGCTTTTTTTGAGATTTCCAACTTTGTTTTAAGGGTAAAGGTTACAATTAGGTTTATGTTAGGATTAGGGTTGGCATTTATTTGTGATGGTGAAGGGTTAGACTAGGGCTAGGGAACAAGGTTATCATAGTTAACGAAAATGAAACGAAACTAGAATTAAAATAACATTTTCGTTAACTGAAATAGAAATAAAAATGAGAGTTTAAAAAAAGTTATAACTGAAACATGTCCTTGGTTTTCATCTTTGTCATCTTTTTTCATGCATAATGAAGATGGATAAGACAGAGGAAATAAAGGCAAAATTTACTGTGACCTCTTTTAATCTCCCACCCAACAAATACCCAATCACAAAAAACTAAAACTAATAAAAACTAAACTAAAACTAAAGCATTTCAAAAAAGAAATACTAAACTAAAACTAGCAAACTCTCTAAAAAATTCTCAACCCAACATCAACTATCTTTTAAAATAGCTGTGTGTCTATTTAACAATGACAAGGTGCAGTAACACTGTTGAATACTCAGTTCTGATTGGTCAATGGCCGCATTCTATGATCTGTTATTTCTGAATAACACACCGTTGCTAACTGACTTTATTCTTTCGCTGAATCAAAACCATTTTTAAATTAATATTTTGTGAACTATCGATGTCTTTAGTAAGTAGCTGTGCAATAAAAAGGCATAATGTACAGTGAGCAGGTCGTTATTGGAAATCAACCCCTTCATGATAATTCAAGACCCCTCCACATCGTGCATCCTGTCGTCCTTTATTTTCCAATAATGAACCACTCCCTGAACATTATCCCTTATCTAACAGGGGAAAAAAATCGGCAAAACAAATTGATATTTCAATTTGAAAATGATTATGGTATCATTTACAAAAAAATGTAAATAATTTGTAATATAAATGTAGTTTTCATGCAGTCTTTTTACATTATTGTTGTTTTGGCTTTGCTTTTAAAGCAAAAGCCATAAACAGTTATGTTTCTAAAATGATGATAAAAAATATGGAGAACAGTTTTGTAGCATTTGGGTCCAATCAAAGATGAATTGAAGAACTAAAACTGATATACTGATAATAATACTGTAGTCAGCGATTAATCAATTAAAAAAAATGAGGATATCGTTTTTTTTTTTTGCTCGCTATTTAAAAAACCAACAACATCCTTCAGGAAATACAATGAAGCTTATTACTACAATCAAGGCATTGAAATTGTGTGAGACAATTTAATTATAAAATCCTAAGTGTGTGGTGGGATTTATACAATAAAGCAGCCTCTTTCCACTGCTTTTTTTATTACTGTAATTATAGTGTGGTTACAGTGTATGTAAATTTACAAGAAAAGTTTTTTTTACTAAGCCACACATTCGGATTTATGAAGTGACAAAGTGGCGTTTGTGAAAGGACATGTAGTCGAAGCCTTTTGGTCCCGTTTGTACCCTGTAATTATATAATATTTACCAAATAAATAAAAAAGAGCCAACAGTGTAATTTAATTCTGGTCACCCCAAATGCCACTTTATTGCCTCTTATTCCTTCTTTGCTTTGTGCCTATGGAAACTGAGTATTTTAATTATAGTTTGTATATAAGTATCTATTTATACTGTAATTTGTGAAATGTGATCTTGCTGAGTTGCCATGTGCAGGAAATAATGAAATAAGAAATAATGAAACGCTGCAAACAACTTTTAACACTACTATGTTTTTGATGATGACCACATCACTCTTACTTTTAAGTGATTAAAAAAAAAGTAATTATAATGTTGAAATGTACTTTACAACCTCAGAAAAAAAAGTCTCAAAAGGAATGTTGCCAGTGTGACTTAAAAACTGTGAAGCCAATAGTTAAGCAAGTAAATGAAGTAAGTGAATTAAAACATGATCTCCTGCCAAAGAACTTCAACCAATGTCCTGCAGCGCAGATCATCATTTGTGTTGGATCCTGTGCCTCTATAAACTTCACAGACAATAAGGACTGGCTGTTAGAATGCTATAATGCAGGCATATTACTAAAAGGGTGATATCACCAAGGCGTCTAATCCAAACCGCAGATGTTATTGTTGTAGCTGGGAGGTTTTGGCATCAGTGGAAACCCCTTAACTTATTCCTGTGGGACCTTTACACAAAAACACACAATCCTGAACCTGCTCCAAATGAGAGTCCATCTGTCTTGGCTTGAGGACAGGGTATTGATATACTGCTCCCGCAATGCCCAAAGCAAAATACTCCAAAGGGGCCAACCAATTATACAATCACTGCTGAAAGTTTAAGCTGTGTTCTCCATTAATATAAAGGCCACCAGGATTACCACCCATAAAACCACTCTGACTATTGCTAGATGGAGGAGAGAAAGAGAGGGATGAAGAGGTTGGAGGTATGTTCAGTGTCTTTGGCTTCCCTGACAATGAGATCACAATGTCATTCAGAGCCTGCAATACAAGAACAATTTCACCTCAGTTTATTAAGGCCGCCTGTTGCACAAGCTCGCTGTGATTTCTCCCATGATTTGGGCGGGATGGGAGAGTTGAAAAGAGATCTGGGTGTGTGTGGACTTCCTTCTCAGTATGTGAAAAGATGAAGCTGGAACAACAAACACACAGGCGCGATATGACCAAAGCTTTTGGCCTCCATACTACACAGAGTAGACTGAATGCAGGGGTCACGTTTCCATCAGCAGCCCCAACTCGGAACTTTCCACTCATATGAATCCCCTCAGTTGCACCGCTGCCATTGTCTCCGTGTTAACAGAGAGGGTACTCCTCGGAAAACTAAGTCAGGCAGGGCGGCGATGATGATGCGACACGCTGAGGTTGTCCTTGCTGTGGTGGCAGGGTGGCCCTCTGCCCTCTGATTGTATGCTGTGCTGACAGCTGCCAGGAAATGGAAACAGCAAGTGGTTGAGTGAAATGGCCTAAACTCCCATGACATATATTCTATATGTCTGCTGATGAGGACCGGATGGAAAAGACGCTGATTTCTTTGTCAGATTGAGCCCATAAAAATGTGGAGGATCTGAATTTATTGCCTTTTCCGTATTGTTCCTTGCCCCCTTGCTTTTCCCGGAAAAGGTATGTGGTACGTGTTATGAGAGCGCTGCGGCTGTCTGCCATGTTGAAACAACATCACATCAGGGATTATACAACATTCATGCGTTCAGTCGCTTTCTGTAACTCTGTTTTGAAAGCCCACCTTTACAAGCTTTCTGTACATATAGGTGGAAATTCCTTCTCTCCAGAATAATAGAATGATTTCTTACAGCACATTGTGTGACAAGTGACTTTTGGGTTTGTTCGGAACCTAAATTACAGGTGTGAAACCTAAACTGACTACAACTGAACCTTTGTCCTATGAAAAGAGGTGTTCTTTGGCCAGATCAGACAAACACAGGACTTTGACCCAATAAAAAAGTGTTTGTGTCCCTGATTAAACCAGTAGCCCTCACTTCTCACATCATGAAGACCTTGGAGCAGCTGATTCTACGCCTACTGAGAGCTGAAGTCAAAGACAAACTCGACCCCCTGCAGTTTGCATACAAACAACACATGGGAGTGAACGATGCTGTCCTCTACATGCTTCACCGTGGCCTACTCATCTGGAGGAAACTGGTGCTGATGTGAGAATCATGTTCTTTGATTTTTCAAGCGCATTCAACACCATCCAACCCAACATACTCAAAAACAAGCTCACAGAGATGGGAGTGGATCTTTCCTTCATCTCCTGGATCACAGATTACCTGACAGGAAGACCACAGTATGTCAGGTTGGGGAACTGTGTTTCTGGGACATTAATGAGCAGCACAGGAGCTCCACAAGGCACTGTTCTGGCTCCATTCCTGTACACACTGTACACAGCAGACTTCAAATACAACTTTGAGTCCTGCCACATCCAGCAGATATTTTAAACCAAGCCCTTTACTTTTTTTAAACAAGTAGTGTTTGTGCCAAAACCTACCCAACTAGTTCAATTTCACAGTGTTAACGATGTTTAAAAGAGCGACTGTGCAACTGTTACATCAGTAAAACAGAAAGGTCATGTTTTGTAAGATATCATCCAAACCTGTTCATGACTATAGGCTGATTTCACAACTGAAAGTCCAAACCAAGGTTCTTTTTTTGTAACATTGTATACATGTGATCCAGTTATTTTTTGTTCCACATGGCAATGATGCAGTATGGTCTACACCTGCACTATGCGAAGAGTGTCTTTAGAGAACTTTTGTTGGCCACATGAATAAAACTGAATTAAAATTTTGTTTGTTTTTCCTTTTTCCAGTTCAGCCTGCCAGAATTTCCTGCATTTGGTCAAAAAGTCTGTACCATAAAGAGAAGAAAAAGTTCTCACACTAGAAACGTACTGAACCATGGGTAAGTTTGATCTGGACCAAGACGCCTCTTTTCGTCTATTCAAGGTTCGGCTGTTTGGTCTGGTGGAGGTTTCACATCTGTAATTCCAGTTTGTTCAAACTGAAAAGTCCAAAATAAATGAGGCAGGTGTGAAAGGGCCTTAAAACCATGAATCTATAGACAAATGTACAGCTCCTTCTTTAATCTATTGAGAAAAATGACCACCATGGTGTGACAGGAAGCATCACAGGAGGCCTAATCCCATTCACACACCCTCATCAACAGGCTGACAGAGCCTTCTATGGGAGAGGATAACAGAAAAGGGAGGTATTCAAATAGTCCAATAACAATCTAATTAGCAGGTAATTACAGTGCATTGACAAGACATTAATTAACTGCAGTGAAAATGAACAAAGTTTTAATGACTATGATTGGTGTTTTATTACACAGGGAGAGAGAAAACTAATTATTGAGATCTACCCAAATGAGTTTAGGTAGTGAGCTGAGAGGCCTGTGATACTTAAGTGGATTAGCTGTTTGGGAAGAAGGAGGAACACCAGAGGAGATCACAGAGACTGATTTGCATTACCCAGCAGCCATGGACCTTTAGCGCCGCCATTTCTATTCTCTATTCACAGATGAGCCCAGCACCTCAGGGGAAGCCACTGTCAGAATCTTGCAGAATCTGATTGAAATGATTGAACCTCCCATGGCACTCATCGCTGTAACGTTAGACGACGTCCTTCTTTAAGTCTGATTTTATGCATGAGATCTCTACTACCACCACTTTAGCTGGAAAACTATATGCAATCATGGTCTTTTGTTTTTTTCTGAAACCCACTTGGCCCCCCGCTCCTCCTTCTTAACCCTCCGTAAAACGAGAGCTGCTCCACAGATGCTGTTTTGTTTGCTCCTAAGCACCCGACTAAACAGAGAACAATATAACACTGTGTTTTCTCAGCTGACTAAATGTATTTCCAAGCCCCGTTTACTTTGCTTCTCGTGCCGATGGCGAAACAATCATAATTTACAAATACAGAGCAAATTTCAATTCATGCAAGTGTGCCAGAAATATCAAATTAACTATCACTACTATCAAAATAAACCTCTGGAATGTGGCTTTCCTTGTGAAGCGAGACACCATGACACTTCTCTCTTTTCCTGATAGATTATTTTTTGTCACCTATCTGAACACAATCTATACACACAACCAGGTGGTGCTGCATTTTCCACTCCTTTTTCAGGCCCGTCTTCCATCCATCGATGGCCACTCTTTAACTTCCCAGACTTCATTCAGTCAGGATTCAGCAGAATGGGGGTCCATGAAACAAAAAGTGAAGCACCTTTGGAGAAGGAAGGAGGGCTTAAAGAGGTACTTGATATCAGCCCACTGTGTGACCACCACGACACACACATATATGGGCACATATAGGCAAAAACACACCCTGAAAAAGCATGTATGTGCGCACACAGACACACAACTCCAAATGTATTACACCCTTTGCTTTTGACACCTTCAGAGCCCTCCCCCACCTCTTCACTAACTCATTCACTCTCTCCCAAACTGCCTCTCCATTTCGCTTTCTTGCAATGCACATGGTTCAAAAGCTGTATTTCTGGCTTACTAGATTGGAGCACAAAGGCTCTTCTTATGCATCCTGGAGAAGCCCCACTAGAGAGGCCTCGATCCCATCCTGGATAGGAGAGGGCACACAGACAGAGTTAGTCCTCTTTTTTCTCATTACCATTTCCATACAGGATTAAGCCACTTGGCTTTTGGATGGTGTGTACTATATTTTTCACCCATCACACCCCCCACTGCATTCTCAAGGTCCAAGTTAAACGATCAGGAAGACCAACAGCTCATAAACTAGCCCTTTTAAATGTCTATTCACGCACACTGCCGGGTCCAGAGGATGCCGGAGTGGATGGAGCTCATTGGAGTCTGCGCCGTGAGGAGAGTCCTTCAGCTGCCTCACAGTAGCACCCTGTTTTCACCCTCCAGGCTTTAACAGGGAGATGAGGACACAAAACAAAGTTTAACACACACTAAAAGCTATTTGACATTAAATATTCTGTATAAATGTCACAATCCTTAAGATTTCCATTAGGTCAAAGATTATTTTGGTACTATTTGTGGACTGTATTTTTTGCAGCAGCAGCAGCAGCAGTCATCCACAAATAACGCATTCAGTGATTACTACTCTGTTAGGGGTGTCACAAATAGATTTCAACTTTTTTTTTCCATTATTGAGTCTTAATTCCTTTGATTTAGATGACTGATAGCTCATTTCGATTTTTATTTCAATTAAGAATCTAAGTTGTATTTCCCTGCGTGCGGGGCTTATCCTCTCAACGTGGAACAGAGGAGAGCTAGGGGGAGTGAAGATGAAGCGGTCAGTGTTAGACAGGCCTGGCAGTGATCGACAAGTAACATGCTAGCCTCTCTACGAACACATGAAGCAGAGCGGAGGAGAGTTGGGTGAGGGAGGATGACGTTGATGGTACCGGTTGCAACAGAAAATATTAGATTAACAGAAATTGGTTATGCTGTTTTGCCCTTGTTAGTCTCAAGAAAGATTGCTAAAAGTGATTTAATGTAGCCCCTGTGCATTTTAAATGCTACATTGCTTGTCAGATACTGGTGATGTGGTTATTTAGGAGAAAGTTTGGTCTTGTGTGCTCTGACTTTGCTTTAATGAGAAATGAACTGCTGGTACTGGTGTTCTTCACAAATGTTTTAAAAGATGAAAATAAAAGGTTTAAGTTACATTTTTAAATAAATTTACTTTTTAAATAAGTGTTGTGCATTGAATAAAATTGATACATTTGTAAAGCACAACTGTATTAAGTTACTGCTGGTTCAAATCCAACAGCAGTCAATCTGTCAAACTGACCAGGACTAAAATGTAAAGGGTCTTTAAAATTGCATTAAGAAAAACATTCTGTTCAGGAGGGGTTACAATACCAGCAAAACTTAAGTTTCATACTTTTTGCTATGATTCGTCTTTATTGATGTAAAAACTTATGATAAGTCTTATAGTGTGTAAAAATTATTATTTTAATTAGATGTTACATTTCTTGCATGTGGAAATCTGGGATTTTCCTCCTCTGCTCGGCTGTATCCCCTTTCCTTTCTCGCCTCCACCCTCCCTTCCTTCTCATCCGAATACATTAATATCTGAAAGTGTTGGCTTGGACCAAAAATACTCATGGACTAAACAAAGTGCAGAGTGACTTCGGGGTCTGGGATCTTCAAATAAACCCTGCCTGGGTGTCATGGGGACCAGGAAGTGGAATTAACTGCTATATTAGCTGACCTTCATCTTGTTGTTTGTCCCAACCTGCCTGGCTGGGCCCCGGGCTGGCCCGTAACCACGGTCTCCGGGCCCAACAATGCGGGCATTTCCCTCAGCGAAAAAACACAGGCCTCGGGGGTTTACTGAGCAAACAAGGTGAGCCCTGCCAAACACTCCTCGCTCCCACATTTCACAATCACTTATTCTATCGCCATTTTTCCCTCTTTGCTCTTGTCCATCCACGGAGCTCTGAGAAGCTACCAGACAGTTCTGGGTCGGGAGCGAGACAGAAATGTAGGAAAACAGAGCGCTGACCTATGTTGAGATTTAGTGTTAGAAAAAACCCTTCATGTTGGCGAGATAGACCTATAACTCTCAGGATGTCTCACTTTAGTTTCCACAGTGGCTACAATGTAAATGTGAAACTTTTTCTCTCGATGTCAAATTTTTTTTTACAAATTGGTATGTAATCATTAATAATTTACTTACTGATCACAACATGAGAAAATTACTAGAATAGCACTCAGAGTCTGCACTTATATGCATCTTGGGTGTTTCCATTTCTCGAGTTAGGAAGTTGTTTGTCTGACTTTGGTGAGTTCATGAGCTTTAAGTCGTAATGTAGAAACAACAGTGATGTTACAAAGTGTGTTTTACCAACATGTTGATGACTGTTTCCAGTATTTGTGTGCTGATGAAGGGCAATGGAAAAGTATCTGGTGAGTCAATAAATGCGTAACCAAAATCTTTGCTGGCTTTCTGAGTTGTTCTTCTGACTTTAGTGGAGATTCACGTAAATTGTATCTGTTGGGAACTAATTTTTCGGATTTATCTGAAACCACATGAACGCAGCACAAATGTTCTCTCATCTAGTGATGCTGATGAAACTAAAAAATAATTTGTGTAATTGACACGTAATTCGAATTCACTCCAAACTGGGTCCTTTCTGGCCCATGTTGCATACTTCCACCAAGTTTCATAAAAAATGGGCCCATAGTTTTTCTGTAATAATATTTTTTAAATAATAATAATAATAATAATATATTTTATTTGTACAGCACTTTTCATAAAGTAATCTCAAAGTGCTACAGAAACCAGAAACAAAATAAACAAAAGACTAAGAGAAAAATCAGACACATTAAAATCATCAATAGATAAAAAAAGACACATGTAACAAAGTACAAGAAAACAGCTAAAGGAGGAGATTAAGGTGCAGAGACAATAATAATCTAGGGACAACCTAAAAACGCCTGCCTCAACAAAAAAGTTTGAAGCCCTTTTTTAAAAGTGTCCACAGACTGGGGTTGTGGTTGATGTTCAGGGAGAGTTCCAGATGTGGGGGGCAGCGGAGCAGAAGGCTCCGTCTCCCATGGTGCCGAGTCGTGTGCAGGGCTGATGGAGGAGGTTTATACTTTGGGAGCGGAGGTTACGGGTGGATGAGTGAGGGGTGAGGAGGGCTTTGAGGTATTGCAGGGCGTTGCTGTAGATGCAAAGTTGGGTGATGAGGGCGATCTTGTATTGAATTGTTGAGGTTATGGGAAGCCAGTGTAGGTGCTGAAGAAGGGTGGTGATGTGGTCGTATTTGCGGGTTTTCATCAGAGTTCGGGCAGCACAGTTCTGAATGAATTGAAGTTTCTGAAGGTGTTTGTTGCGTATACCGATGAGCAGGCTGTTACAGTAATCAAGCCCATAGTTTTTCTGTAATGCTACAGACAAACAAACAAGCCTAAAACACAACCTCCTCGGCATAGGTAGCAATACCCATTTTAAGTGGCTTCAATATTTTCATCTGTCAGGTAAATAAAAAGCTACAGCATGAAGCCAGTTAGCCTAGCTTAGCACAAAGTCTGGAAACAAAGGGAAACTGCTAACTTAACTCTGTCTAATGTGAATAAAATCTGCCTACCAGCACATCTTAAGTGATTTTTGCTTTAATGATAACTCATATTCAATGAAAAAGTCTTCACATAATCTTATTATATTACCAGAAACTGAATTTCATTTCAACAAGCTGTAAGTTTTAAAAGGTCTGGGTCTGTTTTCGCCATTAGGTCAGAATGTTGTTCCATCCTTAAGAACTCAACATAAAAGCAGAGTAAAAGTAAAGTGGTCCTGAGTTGCTAATAAATCCAGCTCTTTGCTTGCTCGGATTAATACAGGAAGACATCAAACGGTCAGGAAACAGACCTGTTGTATAAAACTAAGTGGAGAGCTGCAGGAGAAAACTTCTATTTTACTGGCCATGACTTTTCTGCATTTCCTGTGAGTAACAAAAGCACTGTATCAAGTGGTCTCAGAGGAAGACAAATCTATGTAAACAGGCATTAAAAAAACAAACCAAGATAATAAAATATAATATTTCTGAGGTTTAAGAGTTATAGCCCAAATCACTCCTCATGGGGTATTAAATAGGGGAGGCAGAATGTCAGAAATACGACAAATATCAATGCTCAGGATCAAAGAGAGGAGAAGGAAATAGCACCTCCTGTTTAGATACAAGGTCTGCTGGTGCTATTTGGTCAACTGTGTGTATGTGAGTCACAGAGGGTGGTCGGATTCAATCTTGTCACGCCATCAAAGTGGGGCGGCCATCAAAAGCCCAGCATCAGCACAGGGATCAAACAGGTCTCAGTCACAGCAATCATCCACAGGGTCACAGGAGGAGGACCGGGTCAGCCCGCCAGCCAGCAGGAAATCTATTTACACATACCTGCACATACAGCCATCACACATTCACCTTCAGGATGGTGACCTTGGGCGGCTTGCTGTATCATTATGAGAATTATTTGGATTTGATTGAGATTTTAAATTCAAATCATCCAGGAAATGTTTCATTTGGACTGTAAGACACATGTCACATTTTCAACCAGCAAAAGGTCTCCATGTTTATTGAATTTTCCTGCACAAACATTACTCATACTTAAGAATAATAATTAAGTGTGTTGGAATTAACTGTATATATGGATTTTTTTAAATCTCTAGCCTGCATCTGCTTAGATATCACAAGCTGCTGTTTGCTGTTCTCAGTTTCATCAGGGTTTTATGTAAATCAGACAAAAAATGTCAATATTAAAATTGTCATTAAATAACAAGAGTATGCTGCAGTATGAGCATTACTGCTAGGCTCACAATAAAATAGAAGAAAAAGAGAAAGTTGACCCCTTCTGATTCGGTTGTCTTCAGTCACAATTCCAACTCTCCTCCTTAATCCGGCCTCGGGACCAGCTAAAGTGACTCAAAAGAGACTGTAAACCAGCCAGCGGCGACTTCGCGCATGCTGCAGGAGGACTGTGCCGCTTCAGCTCGTTCTCGTTCTCCTCTTAACGAGACGCCAGCCCCGTAGTGTAAGAACGAGTCTCCAAAAGTCTCCAATAACACCAGAAAAAGTCGCTAGATCTGTCACTGCCCTAAGGGGCTACACTGTTATGTTGACGTGATGTTACATTACCTGCACTACTCGCGTTATAGACGGTGTATAAGTTACCTTTTACGTTGATGTCCTAACAGGGTCTGACAGGATTTGATGCGCTCCATGACTCAAAACAAGTTGAAAATAACGTTGTGTGTTGTTGCTTACACAGTGCGAGTAGAAATCATTAGTGAGGCATCGATATTAATGATCATGTGAAATTTCAGCAGTGGTGCACGTAATTCAGCAGCGGTGGTGCGCCGCTGCTGAATGAATGTAGGGGAAACACTGCCATCTGTTCAGATATTCTCTCAGTTACAGCAGTAAACGGACACTTTGAAACGGTCCATGTGAAGATACCAGCCAGGCCCGTCCTGATCTCCAATAAAGACTTCATGAAGGAGCTGTACTCTTGTGGCACAGTGCACAACATTACATGAACAACAAGGGATCTTTCAGCATAAGTATAAAAAAATTCCTCCAGGCCCACCTAAGGGAAAGCACTGTGATCCGTGCTGCGGGTGACTGACCAGAGGCATAGACTGTCCAGCTCTTGGCATTACACTCGTCCTCTGCAGCCAGGAAAGAAAAACAGCACAATGCTCCTGACTCACACTCTCATCCAATCATGTTGGAGATTCCTGAGTGATGTGTGCTGTCTGCTCCCATCTGGACAACAGCTCCTTTTTCCATGATGAAAGAGAGGACAGAATGTGGTAAACCTGCATGGGAAATTGATGACTGTTTTTCCTTTTTTCTAACTGATAAAGATACCAGGACTGTGAAATACTACAGCGACAGACAGTCATGTCTAATTCAAGACTTGCCACACAGGCTGCTACACGCACACGCACACGCACACACACACACACACACACACACACACACACACACACCAGATAACCAGCCATGCCTGTAAATCAACAGGTCCCAAATTTGTTTTGCTTGGGAAAACAAGCACTCCACGTTCAAACCAATTTAACAGCAAAGCTGTCCTCATGCGATGGAGGGAGACGTTGATAAACCGAATACTTCTAATGACACGAACTCATTACCAGAGTGTGTCAGTGCATCTCACTGCATGTAATGCTCGCACAGGGGGAGGTATGAATCTTTTAGCACCTTAATGAGCTGTGTCTAGACGCATTTGTCCTGCAAATTATACACAAATAATTCTCAGTAAATAAACAAGCTTCCAATTATATAATTAAAAGAGTGTGTAATGCACATGTATTTGAAACAAGTATATTAAACTCTTTTTGATATTTCTAAGTGTGGTTTTAAATTAATTATCTTGTAAACACACTGATCTTCAAAACATGTATTTACATTTTTTTCTCATGGAGCTTGAAAAAGGCACCAGAGACTTACAACTTTCACAAAGAAATGCAAAATGACCACAAAGAGACACAGAATAACTGGAAAAAGACAAATGTACAATAAATGATTATAAACATAACTATTAATGAGGTACAGTTAATTATTGCTTGGAAACAGGGCTTTTTAACACACTTAATTTAAAAAAGGTGGAGCCCTTTTTTAAAACTGTGCCTCAGTCCGACCTCCCCATTGCAATGTGTCTAAACCCACCCCAGAAAGATATATGATTTGTACTGCAAACAATGAAATGCGATTGAGGGACATTGTATTTCCTCTCTTTTTCTCAATCTCTGACTCATTCTCACCTCTGTCTGTTATTAAACAACCATTAGAGGCCTCACTGACCTCTTCCTTCACTAACACTTGTTTTTCTTCCTGCAGAAAGCCTCCATGTCTTTCAGCCGACAGCCTTTTCTCTCAGGAATCGCTCTCGCTAACCCTCTCTGACACTGAGGACAGTCGCTATGTGGGGTTTACTGAGGATGTGTGTGATCCGTCTCCGCTTTGATCCAGACAGAACTCGAGGATGTTATACACAAGAAAGGAGGAAGAGGGTGGTGTCGCATTATCTGTGTTCTCTAGACTGCGCCAGTCTTCCGGTATGGACTGGTTGGGGCAGCATAGGGACTTGTGACACATTCCCCTTGTATTTCACATGTTCATATCACAGTTTTCTCACAACATCACCACCTAAGACACCTAAGATTTAATTTCTTATTTTAAGCGTACAACATGCTTATTTCTAGATTTTTTTTCTTAATTTAAGAAATCTTGTCAAGTGAAATTATCTGTCCATGCAGCAAGATCATTTCCCTCAGATTTAGTGTTTTTATCTTGTTTTTAGACACACCTTTTTTGCAGTGCAGTGTGTGCATCACGATGAGACAGCCTGAAAGAAGGAAACCTCTGGCCTCTCACGCTATCTTGATGTTATTATTAATCTATTATTGAGTCTGTTATATCTGACAGCCTCAGTCCTTGTGGAGTTATTGAGTGTTGCTAGTTTGAGGTGGCTATTAAAGCTTATTTCTCATAAACCTGTGTCTAATCTATGCTTCATATCCGTATCAGTGTATCAAATTTGTTGTTGATGTTACATCAGATCCGACAGATGAGTTAAATGACTGACCCTTCTGTGACAACATGGAGGAAGAGATGAGGTCAAAACAATGTCCAGACATCCACAGGAACGATCCTTCTGATGGAGCAGGGGATGGAGGATTACTGGTGCGACAGCTGAAACACATTGAAAGATGGTAATCATTAACCACTTAAAATAAGACGTCAGATCGGAGAGGTCAAGACTGCATCAATACTATGGCGAACCGCAGGCACCAGAGTCTGTATGTGACTTTTACTGGGGCAGGCAGATCATATGGAATAGATAGATGTGAGCCCTGAATCCCTTTTATTAGACTATTTCACCTTGCGTGCTGCATCAACGACAGGGAGAGTGGAAACAGTCTCCATGTAGACTCAACAAACTAAAGGTGTGTGTGTGTGAGAGAGCATTCCTGGCTTTACAAAACCAAATGAACATGGTGTGTGTATCTGTATACACTGATTTCTATGTCCAACATGCGTGTGAAGTTTGACTGGGTTCCCCCGCTCTTCTCTCCAGGGGAGGTGTTGTGAAAAACTCGATGGACGTCTCTCTTCCCAGCATCTGGCTCTTAGAAGTGTCTGCGAACACATGGGCCCATTAGTTCCACCTCCGGGTGGACTCCCGCCCGATCCGCACTGATGTGATCTCACAGGGGCCCGGGCCAGCCCTCCCTGGGGACCCATAACCACCCAGGCACCAGAACAAATAGCTCAGCGCTTACGCACACTTCTTTATGGCAGGTGATTCCTTGCCCTGTTTCCAGAGCATGCAGGAACTTCAAAGTACCACAGTCAGACCGTTGTTCTCACCCTTGGCTTCCTCATCTCTAACCTGCCACGTAGTTGGATTCTTGGCTGTAGTCAGAGTGAGGCAACCACAGGATGAGGTCACTGAGGTGGGTGTCTAGGTGTGCTTTGATGTTAGAGAAAGGAATTAAAAGGGGTTCATACGTACTGTAAGAAATGAAGGAAGTTGTTGCGCTACTGTCCTGCACATAACTCTATATAAACAACAACAGAAGAGAAAGAGCGTGGATAAGAGTATTTCCCAAAATGTCACATGATAAGCTGACTGTTCCCTCCTCCAATGTTTACTGTTGCTACAGACCATATTAAAGGAGTGAATGTAGCAACAATAGCATAAACCATTAGTTTGTGAGCGACCGTTTTGAAGCCCTGAGTTTGGTATTTTGGCCGTCGCCATCTTTGTTTTCTGGAGCCAGAAGTGACCATATTTAGGTTATCAGCCAGATACCGTTAGCAAATTTGGTCTACTGAGTGTTCAAAGCACACAATGAAATTAAAAGGTCTCAAGAAAGTAAAAGGTTTATTAGTCCAGAATATATTTGTCTTTTCTGTCCATCGTATTTGATTTAGTTTGACTTTAGCTCACAGCCAAGACTGTGCCACAGTCAGTCATGTTGACTGCACTCACCAAGTGCTGAAAGATGGGCCAGTAGGAGGCAGAGAGGAGGAAATTGATGGCAGAGGGAGAGATGCGTGAGGAGTGGAGGTTATCCACCAGCTGAGGAAACATGGCAACTGGCATGTCCGAGCATTTTGAGGTGAAAATCAACTCTGGGGCCAATGAAAATGTTTGTGTAGAAAAGTTTAAAACATCCACACAGGAAATAAGACGACTACTCTTCATTGACAGGAAACATACATCCTCTTACACACACACATTACACAGATGCAGCAAAGGACAAATTCCTCCGGACACCGTGGGTAGGACTTCTAAATGTGCTGTACTTCCACCATAGGAATTAAATGTCACAATGGCACAGCTAGCTGCTGAAAGCTTTACACATTGCAGTAGACTGATTGAAGAACCAGATACAATCATCATGTGAGCCTCCACTGTTTTATTGATATGCTGGCATGAATTCAGAGTCCTACAGTGTATTGCTGCAGCCTATTGGCGACCAGTAGTTTCATTTCATGACAGAAACTAATGAAAACCCATTTGAATGCATGAAACTAGCTTGATATGTCATTAGGTGCTGTGGACATTTAGTCAGATATATTTTTTGGTTGAACCGTTTATCACACACTATGATGAAAATATTACACTGTACAAATAAATATCCAGCACATTCTCATTCCACAACAACAGAATAGGTCCTTTGCCAATTACTTATTTCTCTAGAAGCATGTTGGCAGTTGCTGCACTCCAATGTGCATTTTTAAACTACTAGGCCATCACACCTACATATCTATGCATTGGTCCAATGGGATGTTGGAAGAAGGAACAGTCCCCCTTCCTGCACGGATCATGTCGCTCTTTATACCACATCACCTAACTTATAACTTTGCTTCCATCATATTTACTACGGCCAACAGAGGTCGCTGCCTGACTGTACAGCATAAAACATAATATAGGTCTTAATTACAGCGACCTACATGGACGCTCTTTTTTGTTGACAGTCTGAAATATGCAATGTGTGTAAGATGTTCACTAAGTCTAAGTTATCCAAGTTCACTATCTTACATTAACACTCAAGTGTTTTACTCACAGTAAAAAAAAATGTATTTGCACTAAACACAAAGCATGGTCATCAGTTTTCAAGGTATTTGGTCAGAAACCAAAGTATTTGATAAACTGAAAATTTGGGCGCAAGAGGAAATTTCAAGGTAACGTTATTACAGTTCATTCTGAGGTGAATATGAATATCTGAAACAAATTGAATGGTTATGATGTTGGTAAGAACAAGAAGATATTTCAGTTTGGACTGTCTGGCCAAGCATGGCTAAATTTACTCTTTGCACTCTTTTTGCCTTTATGGGCCATATCACCAATCATTCCATCGCTTTGTTAGACAATATTTCACTCTAAGTCTCTGTTCTCAGTTCAATCTGTTATTAGCTGCCATCTCTGCCAGTGGAGAGAAAGGCATGTCATTTTATCTGCCAGGCTAATAAACATGTCAGATTTTTCAGATTTCCTAAGGCTTGAATGGCAATAGAGAGGAGGCATTAGTACTAATAGAATTACAGAGACATGTTACAAAGAGGCATGAAGTTTGTATATGCCCTCTTTTTCTTTTAAAGCCTTGTAAAGCTTGGACTGGACACCAAACAAGGGAAAATGTGTCTACGGGTAGAAACCACAAGAGATTCAGGTCTGTTGAACCTTCACATATAATGGAGGTGAAACAAACAGAAACTGTGGACCTGGAGATGACATCACCAGCCAAAGCTCTGTTGCCAGACGCTCAATGTGGGGAATATCTTTTTTCCAACACTTGGCAAGGGAAACATGTACACTCCAATCCCCTTTTATTGCTATTTACCTCTTTGCCAAGCTTTGTTGAAAGCACATAGTTTCACAAGATGAATGTGAAACTGAAAAAAAAAGACCCTACAGCACAGCTTCTACCATCACTCGGCCCTCCCTCAGGTTTCAGCTCTGCATATTATCTGTGTGCTTCTAGTTGTCCTGAACCCAAGTCTTTTATTGTTGATTCTTCCCACCTATAAAGGATTCCTGCAGGGGTGTGCGCTCAGCTTTTAGCATTGTATTTCATTAAACAGCCAGAGATAGCTCAGGCGGTCTGACCCACAACAGAACAGCACTCAGCCACCCCACACTTTTTCTAAATATGTACACAAGTGCACAGGAGAGCGCCAGGGAGCCCAGAGGAGACTACGCTGGCGCTCGCTGCTACACCCGCGAATCATAAATCCACTGTCGGACAGGCAGGTCGAGCTGGAACGTTTAGACACTGTGGGCCAGGTGATTTATGGATCAGTGTAACCTCTGGAGTTTAAAGATAACAAGAGCAAATCTCGCCTGGGATGGAATACCTCTGCACTGCACCGATACTGTGAAACCACTTTAAAGACATTTCATCCACTCAACAGGAGAGCGTGAGTTAGAAAAATTGTATGAGTTATGTGAGAGAGAGGGTTATATATTATAAAAGACCCCCAGCCCTTATATTTTAATAAAACACTGCAATGGAGCTGGTGTAATGCTGGGAGCTTATAGTTTCTTTTAGCAGCTGAAAACAGAAGGAGTTTAATGAGAAGTCGTTAATGGAAATATTATTGGAGCATACCGTTAACAGCCTCTTTCCTCACTGCTCAGGCCAAAACCATTTCCTTCTGACTTCTTTGTACATGCCGTTTAGATCGAACATCACTCACTCCCCACAAGAACTCCCTCCAATGACCTCCGCCAGCTCCCACCAGCTCTCCGCTACACAAACCAGCACCTGCAGGACAGTGGAGAGTGCCAGTAACTCACACTGTGGCAGATCCCAGCGCATGCCTTTCTGGGTGAAGGCCTTCTTCTCACATAGAGGATTTAGTCTGATGACAGAGCCCGCCACTTGTTACTGGGCCTAACGTTTAATGGAGTGCAAAGTTCCCTTTAATATTTCTACAGGTGTTAGGGACAAGGGTACTGTAGTACAGGGGTCTTCTTTTAATGGAAAGCCTTGTAAATTTTCCACAAAAGCTCCTTTCTGAGCACATAGGAGATATGAAATAGGAGTACAGAAAGATAAAGGCTTTTTGAAAATGATGTAAAACCAAGTGCAAAGTTGGTGTTTTATCTGGTGTTTTACTCATATTCTTGCAGCAGTCTAAGAAAACACAACCCCAACTGTGTTACATTAGATGTAATAGTGTGGCATTGACAACCTCCTCTCACACTCCTCTCATCAGTCCACAGGACAACACACTTTGTCTTCATTTGCCCCAAAATCATGTACCCTTTAATACCAAAGACCGCAAATTCATCTCAATAATGAGGTAATGCAGACAGATTGCTGTTATTCTGCTAACACTCA
Source organism: Centropristis striata (assembly GCF_030273125.1). Taxonomy (NCBI): domain Eukaryota; kingdom Metazoa; phylum Chordata; class Actinopteri; order Perciformes; family Serranidae; genus Centropristis; species Centropristis striata. The sequence continues at coordinate 9,082,564 of NC_081529.1, read as the reverse complement.
TTTCTGCGGCTCACACTAGAAGCATTCTCTGCGGCACTTGTTATGTTTAAAGGCACTGAGGAACAATCTAGCGTTGTTTCCCCAGCCACATACAGCTGTCATCGTCCCCATTCACAAGGCCTAGATGAGCAGGAAAACACTAATCATGTCATCACTGTTCTGCATAGGAGCAAGGGCCCTATTTAGCGAGATAACAGCTTGTAATTACGCTGTCCTCCGGGCTGTGGCATTGTGGTGGGCCTGGCTAAAGCCAAGAAAAGCAGTGGAGGAACTTGGCCTTACATCTTGCATTCTTTTGCAAAGCCTTGCTGCACCTAGCTGCTGCATCCTGAACGATCGTCTCTAATGATGTTCATTAATGACAAGTTTATGTTCCCCAAATACCTCAAAGACCTCCATGCGCGCACGCAGCATAAACACACTAATGGAAACATGGTGCCACACATAAATTTTTATGTCTGCTGTTTACTTGCGCATAATCCTTACACAAAAACAAAGAGCCTTGCACACATATTGTAGCACCTGAGTATGGGTTGAAATATTCGATTTTTTCAGTCATTGCTAGATGCTGACTTATGGGAGCTTTATACGACAATCAGAACATTTATATAACAACAAACAGCAATTTACTATGCAAAGATATAGTGGAGTAACATAGGGATGGGCGATATGCACTATCACGGTAACGTTAAAAAATTACGATAAATAAACACCAATTCAGCATAATCTTTTTGACTATAAATCTATCACCAAAATAAAAGTAAAGGCTACTAAACTACATCAATTAAGGTCAAGTAGTAAACCTGTACTGCAAAAATGTGGTGAGTGACACCAAACAAACAAGTCTGAAATGTGAGAACAGAATCTATTGATTAAAAATGTATTAAAACTTTTTGGCACACAGGCAGTAAAAAACTGTGCAAACAGCAAAAATAACTTATAAAAACTTAAATCACACTAAAAATCACAAAGTAGTGCAACTGCAAATACAATCTGATAATTTAAGAAACAAGACAAATAATTAAAAGTTCACTGAAAATGAAATCCAATCAGTGACTACTGATGAAAAAATATGTATGTTGAAATGACCAGTGGCTGGAACATGCCACAAATACTAGTGCAAGTTTTCATATACATAACACTTCACTCAAACATATAATGGACAAATGTTATAACAAAATGGAAGTCACCATTTCTTTTGTTGGGTTACAAAATAGTGCAAATGACAACATGATAAATTAAAAAACAAACAAAAAAACATTAGTTCAACAAATTTCAATGAACATGTAAACACTGAAATACTCTGGTCTGCTGTAACCCTTCGGGGCTGTCCACTCATGCAAGTCTCTCCCTTCATGACGGGCTAGCTAACTGTTTACCATGTCCATCTAGGTTAAGAATGTAATCATGCTTACATGTAGTTCTAATTACATAAAGAATACAGCTTAGAGAATGCTGCTAGATGCTAGATCTGTAGATATTTAGTATTTCTAGATTAAAGATCATAGGCATCTGTTCAAAATGTCATGGAAATCTATCTAATAGTTACTAAGATATTTTAGTCAGAACCAAGTGATCTACCAACAGGACTAACAGACATAAAGGACTAGTGTGCAGGATTTAATGGCATCTAGCAGTGAGGTTACAGATTTTAACCCTCCCATGACCCATCCTTTTCCAAAGTATGGAGGTGCAGTCTAGCATCTACCGGCACCCACTCCATATGTTGATAAAGGGCTCAATCTAATCTAATGAAAAACACAACACTACTGGGTTCCAGGTGATTAAACACTGATACAATTTGTAAAAACATTATATTACACGTTTCACAATAGATTCCCCTAAACCTACACTGTTCATTTAAGGGAAAATACCAGTATAAAGTAGCATGCTTTAAAAAGTCAAATTCTTGCACTGCTTGGTTGTGGAGGTACAGCATAGAGCTCCCACAGACAGATCTGCACCGCCATGTACCCTTGAGAAACACTTGACATCGTTTTGGGCCACACCATAGAGGTTTAACATATCGCCAGTCTTACATTTGGAAGAGCACATACCAGACAATAACCCAGCTATCACTAGGGCCACCTAGTCTTACTGTTTCTGTAGGTCATTTTCTGTCTGGTTTGGTCTCAGTCTTATATAGAACTCAGTCTCATCCAGCTTTAGACACGGTGAAAGTTACTTGGACTTGCTTCAGGTAGTTTTCCTTACTGCACAAAGACACATTTGGGTGAATGGGTGATACGGAATAGCAGCCACCACCCAAGGATATCCTGGTACAAGCTGTTAGCATGGCATTCTGGCCACCAGTATACTTGTCATCTTTTGTATGCAACTGGTTTACATTTGAGTAAGTTACTCTCCATAGTGTATTTAAAAAAAACACATACACTACAGGCCAAAAGTTTGGAAGCAAAATCAAATTTGTACCAAAAAAGATCATCATTGCTATACTTTGCAACAAAATAAACATGATTATTATATAAAAAGTAACTTATTAGAACACATTTTTACTATAATTATCAGGTCTTTGGGTTTTTATTGCTTAGACTTTGTGTATCCTTCTTTCCTTAATGTATAAATCTGTACTCTTGTTTGTTTTGTCACAGTTGAGATTTATTGGGATTTTTGTATCCAAACTCTCAAAAGCCAAAGAGCTAAAGTGAAAAATGCAAACTGTGATCTTTTCTATACTTTTGTACTGAAGTTGTGAATCTTCTCAACCCTAAAACTTATTTTCTTTTGTTAACATTTATTCAGCAATGGTCTGGTAACATGAATGTATACCTGAAGGTCAACTGAGGAAAATGGTTCAATTCAATGAAAGTAAAGTCTGATCATGCAGTAAACACATCCAAAAATCCAAAGAATCCATACTCTTTTTTTAAGAAAGTCGTTGTGAACAGAACATTTAAGTTGCTTCCAAACTTTTGGCCTGTAGTGTATGTAGTTCTGAAAAAATATTTAGAGCGTAGAACTATGAAGAATGTAAGAATAACATAACCCTCTCAGAGAACACACTGTAGACGTAATCACAGTTATGGATCACAATGTTTTACTTGCATGGATTTTACTGCATAAACATTTCTGTGTTTTGTCAGTGATTGCTGGTTAATGTTCATCTCAGAGCAGGGCTCCGCCAATGAGGTAAAATGAGGAAAATCTTATTTTGCGGTTTTGCAGAAACATAGTTGTGCGCTGCTACTACATCATGTGAAATTGTGTAAACACAGGTGATACAAGTGTATACCAGAACTGTCAACACATACAGTATATTCTTTATGTCCACGATAATATTCAGCACCTTTATCCAAAAGGGAAAAACTCAGACTGAAAACAGATTCTGAGAAATTATGTCTGTAATTAAACATCACATAAACCTTTACAAGCAACCTGCTTTTTATGCAACATGTGAAATCAGAAGTGTGTAAAAACAACAACAACAACAACAACAACAGCTCAATATATTTTCCGGTAAGAAAACATCCGATAGATGTTCAGTTGCGTTCAACAAATGGTTTTACCCCAGGGTATCTATGTAATCCTTCACCTAGGTTCCAGCAGCGTAGCGATGGTGTGAAGATTAGAAGCTTATCCAATTAGCCTAGTGCTAAGACCGGCTGAGCCAATCAGGCACATCTAAAGGCCACGGCCACACTGGAGAGACGCAACAGATCAGGAGAGCCACAGAGAAGAGTAAGAGGCTGAAACTCAAGAATAATGGATAATGGGTCTCTTCCTTCCTATTTTTAAACAAACTAATAATCAAATATCCCCCTGTTTCTCAAATTGGCTTTGAACTGAAGTATTAGAGAGAGGAAAGCTTAGGTAATTCAAGCATTAATCATATTATTACTTTGAAAGACCCCACACTGTGTCATTAAGCCATCTCATTATTCTCATAGACTTTAAATAAAAGGAGAAAAAAATATATTTCACACATTGCACATATATCATTTGATACACAAAGAATGTCATGAATATACTTATATATATTAACATGAATATAAAGAAATTAAATGGAAAGCTTTACTATTTCTTGGCATTCTGCCAATTCTTTTTCCTTTTTCCTCACAAAGGACCCGCTTAAAGTGAAACTGCATCTTGTAGGCTCGTTTTTGGGCATTTGTAATAAGGTTCGAGCACACTGTTTTTCATTTGGAGAAAATGACTCTTTTCCCATCATGATTTCAATGTGCACGCAGCACCGGCCTCAGGTAGCCAGCATAAAAGCAGACCGACAGTGAGGCAAAGTAGAGGGAGTAAAGTAATTTTAAAGTTTAAATCATTTTTCCCTATGTTGTCATGTATGGAAAGACTCTAAATAAACACTGTAAGCTGACTACTTGATTACTACAAGCAAATTATTTAAACAGCATTTCTGAGTGAATGATTCTGTACCAAGCTCTTTGATCTATAGGAGCGGGTGCTTACTGAAGCTGTGATCACTGTAAGCGGTTTCTACTGTAATAAAGATAGATGAGAGTTGGTGGTCAATAAAACATCCTGCAACTCAAACCACTGTGTTACACTGACTGACACGCGAGCAGCACAAATTACAACAATTTGCCTGATGTCATTCATAATCAGAGGATCAGCTGTGCCAAAGCCTACGACATGATGATTCTGGGCCACTTCTGTGGTTTTCCCTCACAGCTCCTGGTAACATTTCCAAGTGGAGTTTCCATGTGCATCAATATTCTACCATCATTCTCTTCTAAATACTGCCCTCTGCAGACCAGGAAGTGTTATGTATCTACGGGTGGGAACAATAAGTCCACTTTTGAATTGATGTGCATAAAGGAAGACAGTGTTTTTTGGTCATGCTTCCTACTCAAAGATTAATGTTACACACAAGGAGCTTTAAAGGCATTTTGAATTGCAGTTTTGTGCCTTTCATGTTTGGCATAATTCACCCTGCTAAGATGCCACCCTGGAGGTCAGCTGCAGAGTGTAACTGAAGACTCTTTCAGCGAAGGTGCTCTAAGAAAGAATTATGAGTATTTTTTCCTCATTTGTCATGAGGGCAAAGCTCAGGGTACATAGTCATGAATGTGTCTCCACCCCACACAGCTGGGTGGTCTGCCAAGCTGAATGTGACCCCAATAAAGACCTTTGTGCCGAGCGGCTCTGAACAGCGCCTGCTCTAGCATGAACCTCACTTTTGTTAAAGTGTCAAAAGCCACTGATTCACGACACATTATGCAAAACACAAAGTATTAAATAGAGGACCTATTGAAATGTATCGCAAAGTCAGTTTTATCATATCAAATAAAATGTCACTGTGATCTTTTCTGTCCTGGAATGAAGATAGAAATCTTCTTTGGCTTTTTTGTCATCGGATTAAATTTCTCAAAAAAGGACATGACAAAGATTTGATACTCAAAAGTGTCACATTCTTTTTAAAAGGTAAAATCCCATTATGTGGGTTGCAGGTTGTACAGTCCAGATTACATTTTTCTTCAACTAAATAGTAAATGATAGGATACTAAAGTGTTAAAGATGTAAGTGTTAGTTATGGAGAGAGGGCAGCAACAGCAGTTATTTTCGCTGTTGATTAATCTGTCAGTTATTATCCCAATTATCAATCAGTTGTTTGGTCTATAAAATTGTAAAAAAAAAAAAAAAAAAAAAAAAAAAGGATATTAAGATTAATGTTTGCATTGGTCAATAATCAATGTATAAGGTATCCAGCAGTGTTTACACACTAGATTGGGACAACTGTAATTGATTATGCATTAATGTGTAAATCTGTACAACACTTTGTGACAAAGTCAACTCACCCTCATCTTGTTAGCTATTAAATGGAATCTTCTCGGCCTGTTTAAAGTGGAGGGGAATCCAACACTGTCCTGCAACACAAATATGACATATATCATTGACATTTCTTTTGGCTCACAAATGTATATTTATGTGTGTAATTTATTTGAACTTACCCAACAAGGACATGCATATTCAAAATACTAGACATTCGAGCTGCTTTCATCTGAATGCCTTCATACAATAATTTTAAATTTAGATAGGCTATTGAAATACATAATTCCACATACATTGTATATTGATTGAATCACATATTTTAGCACCAGGTCACTGAATATCCCAGCATGCATTGAGTGAGAGCGGGGTACTAGACATTAGACTGTTCGCTTGCTTGTTTATCACAGGTAGCAGGGAGGCAAACCAGGAAGTGCCTTAAGCTGCATTCTACCAAAAATTCTGGTAGGGTGTGTCAAGTTTGGTTGCAGAAAGATTTCTGTCCATTCATTTCAGTGCAAAATGAGAAAACTTCTCACTTGATTTATTACCTCAGAATTCACTATAGTCTCAATCGCTAGTAAAACATCTTCGTCAAGACAATTTGATGTTAATAGTGTAAATAATGGCCTCATTTAGAAGAAAATAGAAGATAAAGAATCATATGATTTGGGGCGTGGCTACCTTTGATTGACAGGTGGCTAGTAAGGCGAGCCGTCATCAGAAGAGAAGCAGAACATCCACGGCAACATGTCAATAAAGTTATATATAACGTTATATAGATATAAAAAGGACGTTTACCGTTTTGGTCTCATAGCATGACCCTTTCACTGTATTTTCTCTTAATGACAGTTTATTTGAACGTTTTGTTCGGTGTTTGGTTGGACTAACTCCAAGGAGTCACTGTTCAGTTTTCTGAGGTAAATAATGTACATTTTGTTTTGTTTTTTTGCTAGCCAAAACTAACATCCCAGTTAATGCGTGTAATCAGTGTCGTCAGATACCTCTCGCTCCTCCACAGTCCAAATATGGTCTGCTCCCCGTATCGGAAACAAGATGGCGACACAAGATGGTCGTGAATGAGAAAATAGCAATAGTTGTCAGCCACTTCAGAGTTTAACACTACCAACAACTTTTACTTAGTTCTTAATAAATAACATTTAAACGCAAATAACAGCTTTTATTAAACTGCTGACATTTTGGCTTGTTATAGAAAGAGCACAGGTGTTACTAATAACATTAATTGTCAATTAATGTTATTGGTAAGTTAGTAGTTAGCTAGTTAGCCATGACAGAGCCTTTTGTAAATTAGCATTATGCTAATACCTGACAAAGTAGAGCTAGCGTGTTTCCGTGAAACCGATATGGCTAAATATAAATTGGACATCATTAATTGGAAGTATTTAGCCTACACCTGTGCTTTAACTACTGTGACATGTCAAAATATCTGTAGTGAAAAGGTCTGTTGTACAAAGAGGTTTCAAGCAAATAACCTACCTTTAATGTCGACATTGTTTCCATGGGTTATGGTTACAGGTGAATCAAATTAGACTAATTACGGGCTCTGACTAGCTGAAGGGAATGACGTCAGAACCAACCGCATGGTCCGGAATCTTCTACTTCTTTTTCCTCTTTTGATTGATAGTCTAGTCGTAATCCCCATAGGCCCAATAGTAAACCCAGAAATGTTGAGTACCCTAATATGATGGCGGCTGAAAGGTAAGACCATTTTTCATCTTTACAAATCCCCACGATATTTTATGTACCTACACAAACAAACTGTGCAAAATTAAATATAATTTAGAATTATTTATTTTTTTCAATGTTCTTTAGCTTAAGGAATGTGTCACTAAAAAAAGAAAGTAAAAAAAGTGTAGATATCACTTAATAAGTACCGTTTTAGTCGATTAGGAACTGATTTTATAGCTGCTGACTAGCCAGCTGACTAGCCAGTGCTGATGTTTCTGTTCTACCCTTTTCTCTCCTAAAAGTATTGTATGATAATATTAAACATTATTATACATTATTCATACAAAGTATTACGTTTTCAACTACATCATCATCTTTGGGGAAGTACTCTCTCAGCTTACTTCCTGCTCACTGTCGTTTCTCAGCCATATGTAGGTGATAGAGGAAAGGACATTTTATTTGTCCAGCACTCTGTTAGACCACCTAGGTAACAATGGCATTTCTAAATCACCTCAAATATTGTCTTATGTTATGCATTACATGTTCTGCAAAAAAAGTTTTCATATCTATATATATTTGGAAAACATGTACGCCTATACTGTTCAATGCAGTGTTTTCTATAATAGGCCAATATCAGCCAATAATATAAGCTGACTGATATATTGATATTGCTCTAATATGGCTATGGCTTATAACCAGGTAAACAGAACAAATGCCTTTTCTGCCTTTTTCTAATTAATTGTTTTACAATCCATTTGTGGCTGAAACATTTCAAAATAGAGATACTTTGAATGAAAGTACTGTTTGTGAGATAAAGCAGAGTCCTGGGGGTTAAGTGTAATTTCTCTTATTAATATAACATTGTCATAAATGGCTTAAAGCAATTGAATATTCAAAGTGTCACAAAAATTACCAGAAAAGAAGGCATTCTGTATGTCTGTGTGCTAAATCAACTTACTATAATATGCTGTTTTACACTGGAAACATGAAATTTTCCAACTTTTTCCTTCCTCTCAGCCTCCTTTGACAGCTAGCCTCAGAGGCTATATGACAAGATACTGGTTCACACTGCATCATTCCTGCAGCCTGTTTCTGATTAACCAGACATTGGGGATCATGTAATGTGTGAAATATCATATATATTATTGCCATAGCTTTTTGCCTTGCTGATCAGGCCAAAATGAAACTTTTTATGAAGTGCAATACAGTCCAACAGTTATAATTAGAGCATGCAAGCTTGCTGTTTTGTAAAAAAAAAAAAAAAAATACTGTGTGACACTAGTACTTTGTGGAAGTGTTTAAGGCAGTGAAAGATATTTTCATGTTGTCTTGGCTGTATTCTGGGATTTCCTACCTTTTCTTCCTTGCATATTAGCTCATGTTCAGCCAAGTTGGATAGAGAGCATAATAACAACTATCTTCATCATCCAAAACATTTTTCATGGAATTCAAAAAGATTTTTGTTGTGCCACTTGATGACTCCTACAGTCTTGTTGTGAAGCTTCTCGGCCTGGTGGAAAACTCAGTTTAGGAATATGACCATAACATAATTGAGTCACGATATGTTATTATTGCGATTTTAAGCATTTTGTGATATGGTGAGTATTGTGATACAATATATTGCGATTAAACTGTTTAACTGCATTTTGTGTCCACAAAATTGAATTCAATCAAGAATTGTTTTGTTACATAACTCTATATCTCAGTCTATTTATCTCACTTCAGTCTTTTTATTCTCCACAATGAGAGTCAAACCCACAGACTGACCAACAAAGTATTCAGTCAAACTGAACTCAACTGATATCAAACATGTATGGACGACAACAACTGCAGCATTTTATCAAACTTTTCCTCAACTTTCAGCTTCACTGCTCTAAATTTTTTTGAATGAAACATAAAACCATAGTAACTTTGCAGCGTTATTTTTATTCATCGTTATTAATATTTATTACAACTTCCTGACACGGTATCCTGATACACATAGTACCTATATATTCCTTTGCTCTGCTAGTTTCTTATGATACCAGTATCACTAGTATATTCCTAAAAAATAGCCCACTACTGCCTAAAAAAAAGAAGTAGCTGGATCAGACATAAGTTACTAGATCATAGACTGTGCCTTTAAAACCAGTTTTAAAGGGTTAAACATATAAGACACAAACTGCTGCCATACTGCTCTGAATAAAAAGTAGCATCTGTGCTTTGATATTATTTATTTCAGTGAATGTGACATAAAAATAATGATTGCTGAATTCCAATTAGCTGCTTTAGTTTCAGGGTCCTTGTATCATGCATGGTGTCTCACTGCCACATTGTTAGCCCTCCCCTATCAAACCAGCTGTGGTTCTTGATCCGGATCCATTTAGGATTTGTGGAGCCAGTCTGCATTTCCACCAGTTTTGAGTGGGAACCGTTGTAATCAAGGATGTGTCATCAAGGAAGGGTGTTAAAAAAAGTGCAACAGTAGTAACAAGAGAAATGCAAATGAATGTTGTTTCCAGCCACTGCAGCTGTGTGAATATTAGGAGTGTGTTCATCAAGATAAGCAGTAGGTGGCGCCCATTCCCTAGTGGAGGTGGGGGAAAAAATCAATAAAGCAAAATATTGCGATATTTTGCATGGCAATATTATATCGATTCATGGCTTGCCAAGTATTGATATTTAGTGATCCGGTGCCGTCAGTATCTTCTTTGAGGCTGTAGCGGACTCAGTTTTAGGAATATACTGGAGATACTAGTATCATATGAAACAAGAAGAGCTAAGGAATCTACACTGTAAAAAAAGATAAACTATAGCTACTCAATAAAATTGAGGCAACAGATTGAACGCAATATAATTAATTAAATCTAACTACATTACAAGTTGAGTTAATAACAACTTAACAGGAAGTGCCTGTCAATTAAAAACGGACTAAATCTATTGTGTTGGATTAATTCAAAATTCTCTTGATTTAGAATTACATACACATAAAGATTATATTTAATGTGATCAAAATAAGTAGATTCTATCTCAAACATTTTTGTATTAAAGTTACTTAAACAACTGCCTCAAAATCAAGGACACATTAATATTTAATACATTTTGTCAAATATATTAAGTAAAATGAAATGACTACAGAATAATTTATTACAGTGTACCATGTGTCACGAAGTCAGGAATTTGTCAAAATAATGCTGCAAAGTTAGGCTATTTTTATGTTTCATTCAAAAACTTCAGAGCAGTGAAGCTTAAAGTTTTTGAAAGTTTGATAAAATGCTGCAGTTGTTGTCGTCCATACATGTTTGATATCAGTTGAGTTCAGTTTGACTGAATACTTTGTTGGTCAGTCTGTGGGTTTAACTCTTATTGTGGAGAAATAAAAAGACTGAAGTGAGATGAATAGACTGAGAATGTTCTCTTACTTGACAAAACAAATCTTGATTTAATTTAATTTTGTTGACACAAAATGCAGTTAAACAGTTTAATCGCAATATATTGTATCAATACTCACCATATCACAAAATGCTTAAAATCACAATAATATCGTATCATGACATGATGATCGTATCGGGATAAAATCGCATTGTGGGGTCTCTATTTTCTAGTCGGTTTTAGGAGTTTTCTCACATACTTCCCTCCTCCTGTTGATAGCTTCAAAGTGAAACTTAAGCTTGAAGATATTCCAGAGCCTTTGTTCGTCCCTACTTTGAGTATCTCTTCTCTTACAGTATGGAGGCAAGAACACCATTGGTGTCCTTGTGATGTCAGTGGCAAAAACTAGATTAATAGAACATAGTAGTTTGCATTTTGTTGTTGTGTACTGGGAGTAGCAGGAGCAGGTGCTAGACAGGAGGCCGTGGGTAGACACGCTGATTCAGCAGATATCTTCACCTGCATAAAGGTGCTGAAGAGGCAAATTCATCTCAACTATCCAAAGCAGTGCTATGAACATGGTGGCCTGTCATTTGTCACAGATGCTCGTGCACAGTGACAGTCCTCAATCTGTGGCATGTTGGCAGGATCATCATCATCTGTTTGATACTCATTTGTTGTTTTGTCCAATTTGGCTTCATTCTTTAAAAGGGAAAGCATGGCATGTCAAATTCAAAACCTGCCAGTAGAGGGAGCCATAATACAAGTCATTTGAAGTTGCAGCATATCTGTACTGAGATATTTTGTCTATTTTTATGCAAGATTGTCAGATTATGTGTACTATTTAACTTTCCTGTTATGTTTGTTTCTCAGGAACAGCAATAATGTCCATGGGTCAATTTGACCCAGGGCATGTTTTATTATAGAAAAGTGTCAGAAACTAAAAAATGCCAATAAACATTGTTTATATTTCTTTAATAACTCCATTCCTTATCATCTCAATCAATATTTACCTCTCACAGATCATGGTTCAATGAGGATAATTCACTTGTTTTTCATAAAAAGTGCATGTTAAAACTTTTTTTGAATGTACATTGGAAAGACCTACATATAAAATACAATAGTTTTGCATGACATTATATATTTTTATTTATTTATTTATTTTTTAATGAAAAAAGTACTTTTACTATTTTAGATTTTTAAACTTTGAAATGGGTCAATTTGACCCGCAACATAACAGGAGGGTTAAATGACAAAAGCATTTTTTTCCAAAATTAGCAGTAGAATGAAATATTGATGTTGGCTTTTCGTGTTTTGCAGTGGCAATATACAGTTAGTCCTTCACTTGCAGAGCTTTGTGCACTTCTACAGACTTTCTTATAGAGTTAACATTAACTATTAGCCAGCAGCTTTCACTCTAAATAGCATACAGGTGACCTTCTGAATGTGACAAACGTTCATCCTTCACTTCCAGGTGTAGAGGCTGACTCATGTTGCCACTCATTAGTAGTTAGATAGAGCTGAACAATTAATTGGAATTTTTTTTAAATCTCAATTTAGGCTGGTGCAGAATCCTAAACACAGTAACTGTTACAGACGAAATATGTGCCAATATACCTTTCTGAATCAAGTATTATGGCCTGGCCTAGAAATTGTATTCAAATTTTTTCCGATACAGATTCTGGAAAAAAAAACATTCCACCAACATGATTTTAATATATTTTTCAATTAAAAAGCAAATAATGATGCAAAAATAATTCCCTCCAATGTGTTTTATCCATTTTGCAATCGCAATATCAGCCAAACTAATAATGCTACATTTTTAAAAGTTGTGCAGGCCTCATTACAAAACTTGATCAAAACACTCTCCATCTATGCATAAATACACATTTTTTCAAAGTGAACGTGTTTATTGCTGGAACTGGACAGAGGATGCTTCAAGTTTGCACGACCCACAGTTTGGGATTAGCAGGCAGCACCTGAGATAGCAGGAGAATAATGAGGGAGGGGAGGAGAGATAAATCCACCAGGGGACTGTATGAAAAAAAAAAATAGAATTCCTGATTAGACTACAGGCCCGTGAGACGGGAATGAAATGCATTTGTGCTGCAGTTATAATTTGAGCTGGTTTCGGTTCCTTCCTGCGCGTGTGCGTCTAGTTTCCTGCTGTAAGTGATAACAGTTGAGATACAGTGAAAGTAGGACTGCTTGTGGATGAAATAGGCCATGAATAGAAATAGCTCTGTAGCCCGGGCTGCACGGTCTCCAGAGGGAGTGCTGTGTCAGTTGCCTCGTGTGTGCCGTTAAGCCGATGGCTGTCTCTTCTCCGTCCAGGTGCGTGTGCGTGTCTGCTCGTGTGTGGGAGATCCTGCCCAGGACTCACAAGCTCCTGGAATCCATGAGAAAGCATAAGGCCTCTGCCAACTGCATTAAGATTAAAGGCATTGACAAGGAATGTGTTATTGCCAGCTCAGATGGGGCCTGCATAATCTGGGACCTGGTGGAAGCCAGAACTCGCCCACTCAACCCCTTCTGTTTCTTTTCTGCTGAAACTAATTCACATCACAGGAACGGTTAAGTCCGTCTAGTTCTGATGAAGGCGGTCGCCTTGTTAAACCTTCAAAAACTTTTGCACAACATCGTATTTAGTGCTCGCTGTAAAAATACATGAAGGAGTATTGATTTCCTCCTGGGGTGCGCTTGCTCCCTCACTCAGGCTGTCTACGTGGGCACTTTGTGAGGAGTCAGGTGGTCCTGGATTACACCCATCAGCACTGTCCACCACACCTCAGACACATCATTAGTGAGAGAAACCATGGGCAGACTGTGATACCATGGGCTGCTGCAGACATGCAAAAGGTCCCACCATCTTACACTGGAGCAGGACACGCAGACTTTCTGGTTGTTTAGCCTCTTTTTGTTGTTGTTTTGCTAATATTTGTAGTTATCGCAGAGGGCCCGGGGTTCAAGTCTGGCTCAGAGCCCTGTCCTGCATGTTTCCCCCTTTCACTGTGAATAGCTCTATCAATAAAGCTTTAAAATGGCCAAAAAATAAATGAATAAAAATATTTGTAGTTATTATGCATCTCTCTATGTTGTGTGTCTCTTTGTGGTCATTTTGTGTTTCTTGTAGTTGTTTTGTGATACTTTGTTTTGGTCTTTGTGTAGTTTTTGTAATTCTTTCTTGTTGTTTTACCACTTTTTGTGTCTCTTGTAGTTGTTTTGTATCTTTTTGTCATCATTTTGGTCATTCTAGTTGGTTTGTCACGATTCTAAAATTTCAACTTGATACCAATACAATAATAATAATATAAAATAATAACAATAATATAAAATTTAACAGAAATATTTTTATTAAAAATGCAACATGTAAAAATTAACAGATTAAATAACAGATTAAATATTTATAATAAACAGTTGTGCAAAAACAAACTGCAACTACGATAACAAGCTTCAGGTCTGAGGAAGTGCAAAAAATAAATAAATACAATAAACAATAACAATTAGAACTACATGGGACTATGAGAAAATAACACTTTTCAGTCACCAACATTCATGTAAACTTATTAACTCTATGCTTATGTATACTGACACTGTGTCCATTAACATAATATGGGCATACTACGTGCCTGATTTATTTGTTAATTTATTTATTTACGTTGTTTATAATCATTAACGTGACGTAAGCCTTTAATTGCTAGCTGTGGGGGGGTATTGATACTTTTGAAAATGAGTATTGTATCCGGATACAACGTTTTAGTACTTTTATCAATATCAAGATACTTTTTTGAGTATCGATACTTTTGACAACCCTACATTGTAGTCATTTTGAGTCTCTTTGTTGCTGATTTGTGTCTCTTCATGGATGTTTTGCAACTTTTTAAAGAGTTTTTTTTGAGTCACTCATTGTCTTTTCTGTGTCTCTTTGGAGTTGTTTTGCATCTCTTTGTTGTCATTTTGGTCATTGTAGTCTTTTGCTGTCTGTAGTCATTTTGAGTCCCTTTGTAGCTGATTCATATCCCGATATATTTAGGCTGAATATCGAAATACGATATATATCCTGATATTTTTATCGCAAAGTGAGAGCAAATGTTTAGTCAAATATGACATGTCACAAGTAGTTTTATTGAAACCGTTTATTAAAGTATACAGAAATACTGTATAACAGGAGTACCTTTTTTTTTCAAATCAAAGCTCCGTAAAGTGCATTACGATAAAAAAATATCTTAAATAAAAATAGTTTATGAAATAAAATAGGCCAATCCTTTTCTGAAATAAATATATTTATATGAGAAAATAATAACGAACATTACAAAAGAACTAAATATAACAAACCCTAGTAAGGGCAGCATTTTATATATATATAAAGAAAGAAAAAAATGAACTATATCGATATATGGTTTTATTCCATATCACATTAGAAAATATATCGCTATATTTTTATATCGCCCAGCCTCGTGTCTTTGTATTTTTGAGTCTTTTCAGGGTTAGCTGGTGAAGGCCGGGGGGAGTGCTGGTACTTTGGTTAAACCTTTCATGACCAGAACATAAATCAATAGAAACTAAACTTCCATTGTGCTGTCCATGTAAATTTAAATGTAGTAAATGGTCAAAACCTCCAGCGTGTGCTTACTTCTATTCCTGCCTGTGGTCATATCTTAC
The DNA here is from genome assembly GCF_030273125.1 of Centropristis striata. Lineage (NCBI taxonomy): Eukaryota > Metazoa > Chordata > Actinopteri > Perciformes > Serranidae > Centropristis > Centropristis striata. The sequence goes on along the minus strand of NC_081529.1, from coordinate 9,067,105 downwards.
TGTAGGCCAGCAGCCATGGCAGTTCAGTGTGACAGTGATAGTGCATTGTTCTTTTAACTAAGGGAGCGCTTGTTCCCGGAGCAGACGGCATATATGACTCAGACGACCAGATGGTCTCTGTTGCCTACTTCATCTTTGAGAATGACATTTCCTTCTTTAAAGAGAAGAGCGTCACAGGCAAATTATCTTTCCATTTATAGGCAGAACATGTCTTAAATATTAGGCCAGCGCTGCAGCGCAACACTGATCTAATTATGTGTGCTGCAGCACTCTGAAAGAAATACACCTTGCTGTTTTTAGTGTGTGTTTATATTATCATAACTTTGAGTTGGTACCACATTAATGTTCAAAGACTTTTGTATGAGACATCAAAGGCCATAAAATATAGGCCACACAAAAAAAACATCTACTGTATGTTAGAATGATACGGCTCCCTTTTTATTGTGAGAGAAGAACTTACACGTGATGTGGTGTTAGATGTCGGTGTTAGCCATGGGAGAAATCATCTTTGCAAGAGAAATATTAAAAGGTACCTGGCTTTGGAAAGAAAAATGCAAAATTGCTCTAAAAATAGCATCAATAACAATAGAAAGAGAACGCCACAATAAGAGGGAGATAACTGCCAAACACAGGTGATTATTGCTTAGCCACAAACTCTCACACATGCACAGCATCGTACTGTATATGATAGATGGCAGCAGCTCAGAGGGGCCTCAGGGTCGTTACTGTAGAAGGTAAAATGTATGTTTCATCTAGTCCCCCGGCAGAGAATGATGGAGAAACTCCAGTTGATGTCTTTTCTGTAGTTTCATCACATCTCCCCTCTGCTGTCAACGACTGTGAAAAAATACCATAGGCACATTTATAAGGCCGGGGCTTGTTGTTGCAGAGAAGTCATCAAAATCGTGGAGGATCAGTTCAATGAGCTGAGCTAACACACCAGAAGTGCGTAGAGCCTCAAATTTAGTTTGGGGTCATTGTATCAGAGTAAACCTTGTCCAATGCTGGAGGTATCTACATGCAGAATGTTGCCTACAGAAGTCTCCAAGTTACTACATATACTTTAATATACTACATGCACAAACTTTTTTAGCCGCGCACCCCCTTCTATGTCCCAACCGTGTTGAAGCACCCCCAATCCCCCACACCTTCAAAAAAAACAAAATGCAATAAGCTTTTTATAGCCATATTAAAGGTGGCATGTTTAATCATGCTCAAATGACCAGAACACACATATAATCAAATAATCACCATCACAACAATGTGGTCTCGCATTTGAATTAATCTGAACACAGTTTCAATATAATGCAACAAAGTGATGAACAAGCTTCCACTTTTAAGAGCAAAGAGGATAATGCTCAGGATCAGAGGCAGACAGCAGATAAGTTGGGGAAAATGTTATAATATTTTGAGCTGCGTTAAAAATTGCAGCAAGTTTAAATGAGCGTGGAGCTAAACAACCTCTCATCATAACACAGGCTGGAAAAATGGAAGAAGATAACTTCTTCTACGCTTCATTTTAAGATGAAGTGCATTTTGAATAGCCTGCATTTATTAATTAATTAATATTACAGTTTTTGATTTTACATTTTACAAAGGAAATGTTTATTTACACTTCTTTATTGTGTGGGGGGAAAAATGTAATTGTGCAATTATCAGACCGCCTTTCCATTTTTCATCTCGCGCACCCCTGGGGGTCCACACACCACACTTTGGGAATCCCTGGTTTAAAGGAATAGTTCAGATGTTTTTAAGTGGGGTTGTATGAAGTACTTATACAAAGTCAGTGTATTACATACAGTAGATGTTTGGAAGCAAATCCCAAGTTTTGAGATGGAGGCAGGAAACTAAGCAATGTACAGCTGTGTAGCTTAACAAATGTCCACTTAGACTCAACAATGAACTGATTTTAAAAGGTCAAAGGTCAAAGGTTAAAGTCACTGTGACCTCACAAATTACCTTTTTGGCTATAAATCAAGAATTCTTACACTAATTATGATCAAATTCCACACGGACATCTTATAGGTTAGAAGTGATGATATTTTATATCCAAAGGTCAAAGGTGAACTTTACTGTGACATCATTATATTCTCTAACAACACTTGTTTGGTCATTATTCAACACCATAACTCAGACCACATTAGGCCTTCTGCATTTTTTCTATATTATATATGTCATATACCACTTATATATTTAAATATATTGATTAATTGATGTTCATACAACTACATGCAACAACTTATTTAACCTATTTAACATGCTAAAATATATTTTCTCCAATGTGCAATATCTGTAAAAATGCAAAGCACTCTCAGAAAAACAAACCAACACAAAAATATATATTGAAAATAAATGCCAAATAGCAGAAATGTATGCATATAATGTGTATAGAATGTATGTATGTATATTATTTTTTATATTCTTATTCTGTCTCCTATATCTATGTGTGTGTATCTTGAGCTGCTGTGACAACTAAATTAAGTTACTATCTCATCTTATCTTAGAAACAGTAGGAGAAACATTTGTTCACATACTGACACCAATCTTGAAACTGTGCTGATAGATTTGATGAGCTGCAGGTGTGTGAAGCCTCCACGTTTCAGAATTTGTCTTTGCAGCAACATCCGTATTTGAAGCATTCTCTACTGTCGTGGCTACATAAAAGTCTGGAAAGACATGGATGTAAACTGAAACTTGACTGATTTGAGGAGGCAGACAACCACAAGGTGGTTTTTCAAGTTTTTACTTTAGAACACAGGGTTTTTCTTTTTTATCAGGAGCATCCATTCCAGAAATGTAACATATCACCTCTGGTGCACCAGAGCAGGAATGTCCCTGATTATAATCAGCATTGTGTGAACGTCTCTGGCAAGACCTTGAATTTAACGAAAGTTAATTTACATTCAGAAGTTTCACACTCCAGCTTTAAAGCAGGTCAGACTTGCTGCTGCCCGTCAGCAAAATCCCCTTAAATGTGAAACCTATTTCATGGAAGTTAGATGTACTTGATTACGTCTGCAACATTGGTTCACATGAACAGGTGGTGTATTTGGTACATGGTGTGTGAGCGAAAAGATTATTTGCTCTCTCGTCTTGGAGGCAGATGATGTTGGGAGAGGACGCCTTTGGCGAGGCTTTGCATGGATGTATACCAGCCTTCAAACTCAAGCTGCAGTATTCTGAGCTCAGGCCCTTCTGCTGTATACACTCATGGCTGTTTCTAGCTCTCAGCTTGAAGTATTTCATGAATATTCTTGACTTTCCTCTGTCTTGAAATTGAGCCTGCTGGTGGTACTCCATACCACCACCACCACCATCATCATCATCATCACCACTCTGAAGGGAGGCAGAGTAGGAGGCTCCCCTTCTTGGCTCAGACTTACTCCTCCGGTTGCATTAGCAGTGAGGAGGAGAGTCAGTCATAATGCTTTTTCTCACTGCTGCAATAAATCTGCAGTTTTTTAGTGTTAGTGAGACAGCCCCGTGTGATTAAACGTATCTATGTAGTGAGCAAAAGAAGATAAGGCGTTCCGCTCTCCTATACTTCATAGCCTGGGAATGATAGTAATAATCCAGGACACTGTAACCTGTGATAAATGCCTTTTGAGGCTAAGCTAATGAATTTCCTCTGTAGGCTGCTGCGGTCACACACATTCACACAGAGATATGCTCTCTTCTTGCCTTTTTTTATTCTTAATTGGCAGAAGTCAGTACATTAAAGCAGTGACTCCTCCATCATGAACCCCAGGGAGTACTTCTGGAGAGGGCATGTGGCAGGATTGGGGAGTAGCTCAACTAATTTGAAATAAAAGAAAGAAATTATGCTTGATGTAAAGGCCTATAAATGTCTGAAAAGTTTTTCTATAACACTTTAGTTGGTTAAACACCACTGATGCGTTTAACAGATCAGTAGTATGAATGATATACTCACTAAGTACTGCAGTGCACAAAGTACAGTTTTAAGGAAATTGTACTTGAGTTTCTTAATCTTTTGCTACTTTACATTTCATTGCATTCTTTTATTTATTCATAAAGATAACTGCAGTTCTTTGGTGAGATGTTTAAAACCCTCCTGTTATGTTGCAGGTCAAACTTACCCATTTAAAATAAATGAGCATATAGTTACCAGAAGTGAGGACATTACATAGTGGTGTAAAGCATGACTTAGGCAGAACGTAACACGTATGCACTGAAGTTAGTTATGTAACTTAAAATAACAATGTTGACCTTTGGTTTCTAATGGGACATGGACACCAGTCTCCTGGATCAGAATTTGTTTGATCCGCCCTCCTGAAATGGACTTTGTCATTCTTTATACTCTCCATCCTCGCTTTCAACTTTCATTTTACACTCCTAACGTCACTGACAGTTAGATAAGCTTATAATACAATGCATTGTTAAAGATTAGGGTTTGTGAATCATTTTGGCTTTCAGATGGTTTTATTTCAATATTTTTTATGCGTGTGTATGTAGGGCTGGGTGATATATCAATATAAAAAATATAAGATCGCATATATATCGATATAGTTAAAATATTTTATTTCTTTAAATATGACAAACCTTAGTAAGGGTTGCATTTATGTATAGTTATTTTGTAATGTTCGTTATTCTTTTCTCAAATATATATCATTATTTCATAGGCTATTTTTATTAAAGTTTTTTATTTTATTTAAATGTGCACTTTATTAAGTTTTGATCTTTTTTTTAAAAAGGTACTCCTGTTGTTATACAGTATTTATGTTGACTTAAATAAGAAGTTTCAATAAAACTACTTGTGACATGTCATATTTGACTTTGACTGAACATTTGCTCTCACTTTGTGATAAAAACATTAGGATATATATTGATATTAAGCCTAAATATATCAGGATATGACTTTTGGTCCAAATCGCCCAGCCCTAGGTATATAAGCATGAGAGTGTATATTGTGTATTACAGTATCTCTGTGGATGTATCTGGGAGTGTGTTTTTAATGTACAGCATATGTTTGATTTGAGGAATTACATTCTGATTCTTATAGCCATGACAAGGTCATTTCAGATGTAAATTTCAATGGGGAAAAAAGGTTTGTGGAACAGAGGAAAATACGATGAGTTAGTCATTGGATTCAGACTTTCTTATTTTGTGTCACAGAGGTTGTGTTATTCTTCGCCCCTACCCCGTCAAAACTACTATAACAGTCAAAGGCTCCAAATGCTTTGTTTGTTTGTTTGATTTTATTTAGATCCCCATTAGCTTTTGCAAAGCAGCAGCTATTCTTCCTGGGGTCTATCATCATATTTCAGTGTGACAAATACAATGTAGAAATACACAGAATGATAACAGACATGACATACATGATATGAATACATAACAGAAAACAAAAAGAACACACAGACAATACGTAATTACATTTCACATTAAACATGGTTGACATCACAAAATCAATACAAAACAAAACAACACAAAAAGACAGCTGCATCAATTAAAGTTGATATTTAGATAATGACTTTTAAGTTGTTGTTTTTTTAAGCTATATAGATTTAATTGAGTAATATAATATATATATATATATATATATATAACTGTACGTTGAATCATAGTCTTGGATCTTGGTAAAGTAAAAACAACCTCCAGCTGCCTTGTTGAATATTTATGTGCCTCTGAACTGAAAGACAAATTTCTATAAATGATAAGAGGTGATTTTGTTTTGATGACATTCTTAATAAAAACCATCAGTAATGACAAAAATCTAGTTTTTACATCTAGCCAACCTAATGATTTGTGCATTTTAATAAAATGTATTCTGGACCAACTGCAACTTCCTTATATTACTCAACGGAGTTTGATGCATCAGTATTAATATTCTATTAATGTCAGATATGATAAACGTGGCTCATAGGGGCCACTTGCTTTTACTTTTGAGGGGCCTATTTTAACTATATTCTGCTGATAATACTTGTCGGTGTTGAATGAAAGACTTGATAGGAGTAGCCTATTTTACAGTATGGTACTGATACTATTAGTTAGGTCAGGGGTGTCAAACTCTGGCCCGCGGGACAAATTTGGCCCCCAGTGTAATTTTATTTGGCCCGCGAGGCAATACCAAATTATTATATTATTATTGTAAATTAATAACATTGATGTGTTTTTTATTTTAAATTTGATTTTGCATGTCTGTACTATTTAGTTATATATTGTATGTTTATAAGCATTGCTGGTTCCATATTTAATGTTAAAGCAAAACATGTTTGGTATATATTAAAAGGTTTATTTGTTCAATGTTGGCCCGCAATTTTATTCAAGTTTTAAATTTTGGCCCATTGTGTATTTGAGTTTGACACCCCTGAGTTAGGTGAATAAGTTGAGTACTTTCCCCTCACTGGTGAAATGAAAACATTCACAACGCTGACCACATGAATCCACAGTGTACACTGCTCTCTTATCTCCTCCATGTGCAGTGAGTGGGAGGGGACACACACACACACACACACACACACACACACACACACACACACACACACACACACACAAGCCTTTTCCAGGCGAAGTTGGAGCGATGGGAGGGAGCGCTCAGTGCTGCAGCTGGACGGCGGAGCGGCTCGTTGTGCCGGCATGACGAGATGCTGCTGGTGACAGCGGTGTCGGGGTAATAATGAACGGCTTCAGTAAGTGCTGGGATGGATGAGGAAGGTTTACAGTCAGCGCAGGCTGGAATAACAGAGAGCTGTTGTGCCTCCTGGCTCCGCGATGGTGTCACCTCTGTGCGCTTTTCCCTCTGCTACCCGGACAGGGGACACTGGCGAAGAAGTGACACACCGGCGTCGGAATTTACACAATTATCAGTCTGAGATTAGACGAGCGAGGGAGTAGAGGCGCTGTCATGGAGAAACAGAGCAGAGTCAAAGAGGAAATGCCGACATCGAAGGAGGAGAAGCGCAAAGAGAAGAAGACGAAATCTGGGAAGCTTTTTCGAAGGAAATCGTTGAAGTCTGTGGGGAGTTTTATGAACAGAATCATCAAAACTTTGGGCACTTTGACCCACTTTGGAGACGCTGACGCGCAGGACGCGGAGGACGACGATGGAGGGTTCCGGAATGGCGCACCTTGCACCCTCAGCGCCGGCTCGGGGGTCCTCAAAGAAGACGTGACTTGGGATCGCGTGGTGAAGAACACTTCGAGCACGTCCTTTTCCCTGTGCACCGGCAGAGAGAAACTACTCCACCAGTACGCGGACAAGATCCCAGGAGTCCTGGGGCTGAAGAACCACGGGAACACCTGTTTCATGAACGCCGTGGTCCAGTGTTTGAGCAACACCGACCTGCTGGCAGAGTACCTGGGGCTGGAGCGCTACAAGCTGGACCTGAGTCACACCAGGATAAACGGGCTGCTGAAGAGTGATGAGACGCGGCTGGCCAAGGGAGAAGTCACGGAGCAGTTGGCATCACTAGTCAGAGCTCTGTGGACTCTGGAGTACACCCCACAGCTGTCTGTGGACTTCAAGGTACCCACAGCACACAACACGAGCCAAAACACACATCTACAGGTGGACACTAATGAGTTTACTATGTAGGTGCAGGGTTGAAGTGTAGTGGTAATATTCATGGGCACATAATGAGACAGTGGCTCCATGGGCACACCTGCAAAAGGCCCCACAACAAGACACACAGACTTTATAGTTGTTAAGCCTCTTTTTGTTGTTGTTTTGTGTCACTTTGTAGTTCTTTTGATTCATGTTGTTCTTGTTTTGGGCTGTAGTAGTACTTTTTTTGCAGGTTGTTGTTTTGCACCCCTCTCTTTGTAGTTGTTTTGTGTCACTGTAGTTCTTTTGTGTCTCTTTGTAGTCCTTCTGTGTCTCTACAGTTGTTTTGTCTCACTGTAGTTATCTTGTGTGTCGCTGTAGTTGTTTAGTGTGCAGCTGTAGTTGTGTTGTGTGTTATTTTGTGTGTAGCTACAGTTGTTTTGTGCGTAGTTGGAGTTTTGTTTGTCGCTACAGTTGTTTTGTGTCGCTGTAATTGTCTTGTGTGTCGCTGTAGGTGTTTTGTGTGTCGCTGTGGTTGTTTTGTGTGTCGCTGTAGTTGTTTGTGTGTCGCTACAGTGGTTTTGTGTGTAGTTGTTTTGTGTGTCGCTACAGTTGTTTTGTGTGTAGTTGTAGTTTTGTGTGTCGCTGTAGTTTTGTGTATTTTTGTAGTCATTTTGTGCTGCTATAGCAGTTCATCCCTCTTTGTTGTTTTGTGTGTCTTTGTAGTCGTTTTGTATCTCTTTTTGTCTTTTATCTCTCCTTGTAGTTGTTTTGTTTGTCCTTGTGGTTGTTTTGTGCCTTTTCACAGTCTTTGAGTCTTTTTTGTGATGTCTTTGTAGATGTTATATGTTTCTTGTGGTCAGTGTGAGTCTCTTTGAGTGACATTTTGTTCAGGGCCCCTGACACTTTGTGCTCCTGTGCTTGCGCCCGGTTTACCCCGTTCAATAATCCGTCCATGGTAATATTAAAAAGGTAAGGGCAGTGATGCAGTTTCAGTGGTTATCATTAACTCAACACGTACTCTCACATTATAAGTCTCTTGGTATCTAAAGTGCAGGGTAAGCTGACGGTTTAGTCAAACATAATCACATGTTATTATGCTCACAGTGTGCCATCAGCACCACTGTGAAGTGCACGGAGTAGCCTGAATTTGATCTTCAGACAAAAGAGCCGTGTCATAAGTCTTACATCATTTGCTATAATTGCCAAAAGTAAAGCAGACATTCTCATGGCACATGCAATAACAAGCGTGAGGTGCTCTGCCCTGTGACATCAGTGTTTTCCTGTTAGGTGATAATGAGGCTGCTGTCTGTAGCGTCTGAGGGCACGCGGTCAGCAGGTGACCTTTTCCACTAAGGTGAAGCCAATAAGGTTCATCATTCTATGAACAACCCCAGTAGAAAGTTAATCACTTCCTGGTTGCAGCACTAACTAGTGTTCCATTCCCTTTAAGAGCTTTGTATGTGAGGTAAAGTACAGGTGACTGCTCAGCTGTACATGAGAGTTTTTATTTAGAAGTGTTGCTGTTGTGATGCAAAGTGCAGGGGCTCAGAGAGGAGATGATTTACTCTAACACTTTCCACTTAAGAATCTCCTCTCCCCGAGGATCAGGGGCTGCGACAGAGCCCTATCAGGAGACCCTCAGGCTTTCCTACTCTGCCTACGCTGGAGATACGGCAGGGAAAGAAACTGTACTTTATCTGCCTGCAGCTCTTTGCTCTGGATTTCTTTGAGCCACAGTTCAAGGCAAGAAGTAGATAATACGGAGCAGCGAACAAAAAAAAATCCACAATGGATCTATTCTTGGAAATGCTAATTACCCTGTAAGAAGCATGGCTACTGGACTATCCTGACCCCCACTGTATAGGCACTTTAATGTCTCACACTTGAAGGTATTGTAATGAGGAAGCCAATAAGAGCCAACTTAGTTTTTTAACATCGATCCCGTTTTTTCTCTTTTTTTTGCTGTCCCATCTGCTGTGGTCTCTGAACGACTTTACTCTCCTGTCAACCAGGATCCTTACTGCCAATTATTCCCCAATTCCACACTTTCATTTCCCTCTTATCTCACGAGATTCAGATATCGGATATTTTCAGCAACAATCAGAGGGAACAGCATGGAAACATCTTGCCAAGATTAAAAGATAGATTCAAAGAACAACACTAAACACTCCCCCCTTGTGTGTGATTAGATGTTTCCTGTGTTAAAGCATACACACACACACTCACACATTGCTGTGCCTCTTGGCTGTGGTTTGTGACCGTAGGAGGTCCAGAGTTCATGCAGCTCAGGCCTTCTGAAATTGCCTGTTGAGTAATACCACAGCTGCCTGGAGGGAGGCATTATAAAATAATCAGATAGCTCCGAGGCTTGTGTTTGAGAGGCAAAATTAGCTCCCAGTTGCGGGAAGTCCAGACAGCACACAGCTCTCATAAACAGTCCTGCAGAAAGGATTGCTCTTTATTTAAATACCCAATGAATCTGTCGTAAATGTAAGTTATTTATCAGTTTCTGCAGGCGTCTGAAAGTCAGGTGTTTTGTCAGAAGAGCGTTGGAGCGGTTACGCAAAAGCCAGCAGATTTAAAGGCCTACCTATAGTACTCCTCCTCACATCACATGAATTTTCATTAGAAATGATAAAAGGGCAAGTGTTGAAAGAGATCTCTTTTTTGACAATTACCCTTTCAACAGGACGTACACTGTGCTCAACTTCTTTTTTTTATTTTGAATGAATAATGCCGTTCATGTACGCCTCCTCTGTAAATGTGGAATCATCCTCTTTGATCAGAAGTTCTTCAAAGTTAATGAATCAGCAGTGGCCTCCACGCAGGTCAGCTGGCTGCAGAGTCCCAGTCAGGAGAAAAAACACAACAACAAAGTCCTGCTGAATACCTGGCTCTCTGCCACATTCCAGTACCACCTGTGTTGTAGGACAGGAGAGGTGGAAGGAGAGAGGCTGCTTTATTTCTAAATGTTCACTAAAGATTAGGCATGTCTCTGTGTATTTATACTGCCAATAGGTCCTGAGCTTCCACTCTCACACATGTGTCTGTTCTTCAACCTGGGAGCAGATGTGTGCTTTTGATCTGGACAGTTCCTGTGCGTTTTTCTGCATCCCCCCTGGCACGATGGTGTGTTTGCATAGTGAGGCCTGTTCAGGGACAAAGCCTGAAACTCAAACAGTTACTCAACAGCCAATTTATCGGTTTCCATAACATGAGAGGCCTGAGAAAGAAGGGAGAGGGCAGTGAGCTGAACAGGAATGTTGAACAGCCATACAGGGGATACTGATGGGCCTACTTGGGAAGCTAAATGTGTGTTGTGACAGCAGGTATGCTCACAGGCATGTGCCAATATTTGCTGTCTCCATGTTGATTTTCAGTGATTATCTGTGTTGTTGGTTGTAAGTCAGACAGCGGGCCCACTGTAGATGTACAGTAGAGCAGTCCTTACCAGGGCTGCATGGACTCAGCTCTACGGTTACCAAGGTACGTTGGAGGCCCCACAATAAGATTTTATCCTGATACTTGAGTCACAATACAGTGTAAAAAAAATGTCTGTAGATTTTACGGTGAAAAACTGCTAAACCATGACAATAAAAGACCGTAAAATGATAAATGGGTTAAGTCAGTTTCAGTAACAATGAAACACCGTATATGTATATATCAGCCAAAACGGTATTTTTTACAGTTTTGTTTTTTGAAGAATAAATTACTCCACTGAAAAGTACACTGTAATATGTATTTAATGTAATATATATATACAAGCATCACTGTAATTTTTGCATTTATCTTTTGTAAAAAATACTTTTCTCACTGTTAAATGTACTAAACACCATATCTCTAACAAAAATATACTGTAATATTTAATGGTAAAATATTTAATATATCCCTTTTCATTTATAAAGTATTTTCTTGTCAATTATATGGCAAAACAGCATTTCTTGTGATGGAAAAACTTTTTATTTACACCGTAAAAAATTTAATAAAATGGCAATCTTAAATGTGAAATCAACAGTGCCAATATCTTTTTACCGTAATATTAAAAAAAGTTCTACCCTATTTATTACAGTAAAGTTGTGGCAACCACAGCTGCCGTTTTTTACCGTAAAAACAAAAGTTTTTTTGTTTTTTTTTAGCCATTATTCAAGACAATAACACTGAACATGAGATTATGACCATATTTCACACATGGCCTAATGCTGAATTGGTGACACTAATGTTGGTTAAAAAAAAACCCCATTGGTGACTGTGTAGGACTTCTGTGCTGCGTGAGGATGTGTGTGAAGCATCCATGTTTTAGAATTTGAAGCCTCTTTACAGAAACGGTTTATGTACTATACAATTTTTTTAAAATAAGGGTTAGACAGGTACGGATAAATTAGCTAAATGATGTGCAGTAAAGATGGAGTGTTTTCTTGTTCTGCCTTAACTTTTAGTTAGATGATTACACACATTACAAACCGACCAGTGGTCATTATGCCACAGAAAGCAATAAAAGCATTTCCACAACCTCAATTATATCACAGAGACAATTGCCACCTTCAAACGGCTGAAGGTAATTACTGTTATTACTTTGGTGCACAACAGCTTTAGGTTAGTGCTTGTCCACGGTTCTCATGGTTAATGGCAGAACATTGCAAAGCAACTCTGAATGTTTCAAGGGCATCAGTTTAAAAAGATGTCTGTCGTACTACACTGAACCTTCTTCAGTCACTCTGCTTTAGAAACATTTGTTGTAATGTCAAGTATGGCAGGATATCAACTGTATAGTATGTGTGTGAAGATACACCCACAGCTTCTGCAGAATGCACATATTTAAAGGGAAAGGTTGGATTTTATTTGAATTGGGGCATTATGAAGTACTTATCCATTGTCAGTGTATTTCCTGCAGTAGATGGTGGTCAGCAAGCTCCCAGTTTGAAGAAGCAGGCAGGAGTACCAGCATGAAGCTAAGCAAAATGTGTTTTAGGGTGCTTTCACGACCCAAAGTTTAGTCCATTTCAATCGAACTCTGGTGCAGTTAAATCCTTGTTACGGTTCGTTTGGTTGGTTGTGAACGCTCCAATCATACTTTGGTGTGCACCAAAACATGTGGTGCGAGACCACTCGTAGAGAGGGTCTCAGTCTGTTTCCGAACGGACCCTAGTTCGGTTCGATTCCACTGTAAACGTAATCCGACCAGAATCTGACCCAATTAAAGGAAATGAACCAAAACACAGTGGATTGTGGGCAACCTCTACGGTGAGATGAACACAGATAATATTATATATTATAACACTGAGCTGAGGCTACACGGACGTGTAGTGGCCACAGCAAGAGAAGCTGGTTCGCCTCCCGCCTGCGGCGTACTGTGTGGAGTTTGCATGTTCTCCCCGTGTCAGCGTGGGTTCTCATCGGGTACTCCGGCTTCCTCCCACAGTCCAAAAACATGCACTTAGGTTTAATTGGTGACTCTAAATTGTCCGTAGGAGTGAATGAGAGCGTGATTGTCTGTCTTTATGCGTCAGCTAAAGCTAATTTGTGATTGGAGGATTATCAACGTGTTGCTCAAAATAACTTAATATTTACCTTCGTGGTAGAAACAGATCATGGTCGGAGCATCAAGGCTTTTCTGATTCTACAGCTGTCTGATCGCTGCATGTTGTAAATAATAGATCAACATTATTGACGACCCCGAGCCTCAACAGGAGCATGTTCTGAACGTTTCTTTCCAAATTATTTTGGTTGGAACACCAGAGTAGAATAGGGCCGGAATAATTAAAGGTACTTGTTTTGGACTCGGTTCCAAGTTGTTTGAATTTTTCACAGCCAACTTTTCAACCAATAAGAAATAATAGTATGAGTAGATTTCCAGCCGTCCACCTTCATACACACCTCTCTTTAAATCCTTTTTTAAATTTGGTCCGCTTACATTTCTGCTCTGTGAAAGAAACCAGACTAAATACAAAACGAACCAAATGTATCAATTTCACTCTGATTCAGACAAACCAAACAGACTGGTTCAGCTGCCAGCATCATCACAAGAACCGCCTCTATCCACCACATCACCCCTGTCCTCCAACAGCTCCACTGGCTCTCGGTTCAGTTCCAGATTCAATACAAAGTCCTCCTGGTAACTTTCAAAGCTATTCACAACCTCGCCCCCCCATATCTGTCCGACCTCCTCCATGTTCCCTCTCCCTCCCGCTCCCTCAGATCCTCTTCCTCATTCAGCCGCTCTGCTCCCCGCCTCTGGAACTCACTACCACCCCAACTCAGGAACACTGACTCACTCCCTTGTTTCAAATCACAACTCAAAACACATCTGTTTAAAACTGCTTATTCCCTCTGATCACAATTACCCTGTCCAATCTATCTTTTGTATTGTATTGTTATTAATTCTGTGTATTTTATTGTATTTTATTGCTGTTTCTCTTCTATCTTTTTTGTACGGTGTCCTTGAGTGCCAAGAAAGGCGCCTCCAAATAAAATGTATTATTATTATTATTATTATTACTTGGGTTGGAAAAGCGCCCTTAGCTACCTAAAAAGGTCACCCTGCAAGTATACACTATATTTAGAATAATTTCACTGCTTTACTGGCCATCAGACAGTTTTACATGGGGGGTAACTGCAGCTGGCAGGTGCAGACCAGCAACACCGATATTCTGTGAGGTAAAATTACTGTTTTTGTCAGTGGAGTCTGGTGGTTTTGACAAGAGCATAAATAACAGCTTCAGTGATTATATAGCTCTAGGTGTCTAAACTTCCTTTAGCTGCTGCCCTTCATCCACAGCAGTACATTGCTTTGCTTGTGTGTTTGTGCTCCTGCTTCTTCAAACCAGCTTGCCCACCGCCTTCTACTGTACCTAATACATTCACTAGAGTTAAGGACCTCATTCAACCCTGCTTTAAAAAATTTAAGCTATTCCTTTAAGCTTGTAAAAGGAAAAACATATTCTGAAAAGGAAAGTGAACCCAAGACTTCCCAGAATCAGATGTGTCATCTTCAAGAGCAAAAACCAAAGTGAAAATATTAGTGCAAACATGCAGTTTAAAGAAGTGTCTCATGTCCGTCTGGCTCTCAGTTCACACACTCTTGCTGATTAAAAACATTGCTCATCAGAGACATACAGCTGTCCAACGTAATAGGTTGAACAAGCAGCTCTAAATTCATTATATTCTGTATTTTGCACCCAATTTATCTTCAAATTATTTCATGGATCTAGTGCTGGATTGCAGCACTCATCACTTTTTGACTTTGAGATCTATGAGGCAAAGGAAGTTTCACTTTCACTTTCAAGACAAGATCAGAAGAGAAGATTAGAGAACCTTATCGCTCTGCCAAGACTCCACCAGCAGTTTTTCTCTGTTTATGAATTTTTATGTTCACTTTTTTTTTTCTCCACTTGTCAGTAACCACATCTCAGAAACTATTTTGAAGACGCAGTCCTGGCTCTGCTTCCATCAGTTTTTTTACTCTGCTCATACTGAACGGCCCAATTTCAAAATGATTTGAAAGAAGAGTTGACTGGAGTATTCTGATCTCTGTATTCAAACAACTGCAGCTTTATACTGTGTTGCACTGGATGCTTTGCTCCAGGACACGTCAGTGCTGCTTGTTTTACTTCATTATCTCTGCCCATCGCTTTGAGAATCGAATGGCAGCTCTTCAGTGACAGGCCTCTAACTTCATCATCCGACATGCTACATCACGTTATGGTGTCATGGCTATAAGAGGCATATCACATATTAGTGGATTATGAAGCAATGATTACAGTCTGCTGCCCCCTCTGCTATAATCTCTCATCACTGCCTTTGCTTCTGCAGGCTGCCAGCTGCGGTTCATGCAGCTAATTCCTGCCTAATTGAGTCGGGTGCCATTCACAGCTAAAGTCACATTATACTGTGTGTGAGCTAAAGTAGTCTTCAACCTACTTTTAAGAAGAATGTTTTTCACACCTCTTTTTTCATGTCAAATTTCTCCTCGAATGTAGTTTCTGGAGACGAAAAGAAGGAAAGGCGACACTATTTGACACTGAAAGTTTTATTAACAAGCACATTTTTTAAACCTAAGGCTTATTTTGGAAATCCAGAATCTGAAATGACTTTGTATCGGTTACAAGCGGGGCCAGGTGGAGACAAGGGAAGCGTGAATAGAGTGAGTGCAAATTTGCAATTCTGGGATTCTTCTGATCAGCGTTGTGTGAGAAGGCTAGGGTAGAGCGGCCCAACAAACACAACCGAGCTGTCAAAACCAGTAAACAAGATGTGCTCAAGATTTAAATTCTTTTGCTAGAGACTTCTCTTGAAAGGACATCTTAGCAAGCCTTTTTTTATTTGGCTTCTGCAGGTAGCCAGCACAGCTTGAATTCTAACCAGCTGTCACATTATAAAGCCAATTAAAGCACCACTGTTTTTATTCTCCAGGGAGGAAAGAAAATTGGGATAACCTGGATAAGATAAATATGTTAATGTGTTTCGGGAGGTTTTTCTGTAAATTGGAAACCTCATCACATTTTAACATCAGTTTTAACAGGCCTTAACCCTGCAGTCTTTCTCATGTCCAGCAGGGGGCGACTCCACAAAAAAAGAAGTCCAGTTGTAGTCGATGAGAAAATGACCCTACTTCTCGCTACCTAGAGCCAGCTCATAGCCTGTTCTCCCGTCAAAAACGTCAATATTGTCAGGCCGGGGTCAAGTCAGGACTCAGATGCAGAGCAGGTGAACTTAACATGTCTTTGTTTAAAAAAAAAAAGCAGCAAGGAACACCTCAGAGTGAAAGAAAAGGGCTATGAAACTGACTCTGAGGAGAAATCTAACAAAGAAAAGTCGCTCCAAAGGAGGAAAACACTGAAAGCTATCTACACTAATAAACTAAATAAATAATCCTAATCTAAGATAAGGGGAAAACTCTCAAGGGGAGAACAATAAAATAAAACTCCTACAAACAAAACAAAACCTGATATGGAAATAAAAGATTTTACAAAACACTAAGAAAAACTGCATAAGGACTAAAGGGAGAAAATAATAAAGAACACAAAATCACTCCAAAGGGAGGAAAAAAAAAACAGCTGACTCAAAACTATGAAACTAAGAACTAGCTAGAAGGAGATAAGTGGCTGGTATGGTGACGGGGTCAAACACACTGGACCAAGACAAGGGAAAACACAGACTATTGGAACACATGGAGGGAAGGGAGCACCAGGTGAACACAATCAGTAATTAGGGGAGACAATCAGACAGATGACACACAGAGAAGGGCAAGTGACCTGAAACGAGTGGAGAGTTACTATTTCAAAATAAAACAGGAAATAACAAGACACAAACACAAAATAAAACACCACCTCACCGCGGTGTGACAAAGATAGGCTGTGTGTACAAGCCTCGAAAAACGAGCGATATTGACATGTTTCACCGACTGCTGCGATGCGTCCACCGCCATCTATTAGCAGCGATTGATGGCGAAGTGAATTTAAAATGGTGGACTTCTGCCTTCGATTGGAGGCTGGTGCATTGGGTGGGTCGAACAAATGGTGGACTTTAGCCCGGGAGAGCAGGGTTTGCGTCTTGTGTGTAAACAAAAGTGAACCATTTTTCACTTAAGTTACGTTGTTCAAGTTTTTGAACGTAACTTATGTTTTTTACGTAACTTGCAGTAGTCACGTGATCCTTGTAACTACTTCACTTCAGGCATTTACCTACATTGATTTACTGTTTAAACTGTCTTTTATAACATCTTACCAGGAAGTTTTTTGCCCCTAACCTAGGTCAGTGGTTTTACAACATAAATCCACAGAAACTGCAGCTTTTTTTTTTTTTTTTTTTTTACAATCGTTTGTGTTTCTCCATTCTAGACCATAGTGTCCAAGTATGGATCACAGTTTCGTGGGAATTCCCAACATGACGCCCTGGAGTTCCTCCTCTGGCTGCTGGACCGCGTCCATGAAGACGTCAATCTGGCCACCCACAATAACAACAACAAGATCAAACCTCCAGGAAAGGTAAGAATCACGCAGGCTGTTGGTTCACGTAGCAGCAGTTAACATGATAAAAGTTATAATAAAAATAAATGATGTGAAACTAATGCATGACTCATAATGATAAAATACATGAATTAATGCATTATATATCTTGAACTCCTGCGGCTTTATTATATTTTATGTGATTACACAACAGCACACATTTGATCACTTTTTCCTGCTGTTCCAACATGAAGTTTTCTAAATATTTTCAGATGTTTACCCCAGTGGTCCTTATTCCCACTGTCCATGTTTGTGTTGTTTATTATCAGGGTAGCTGATAAGGATGTCCCCGAAGTCTTTTGATAATTCCTCAGACAGCGTCGCCACAGTTAAGTCTCCAGAGGTTACCTCCAGGTCTCTAAATGAGTTATGCAGTGCAGTTTTCATGCCACTGAAACCAGTGTTGCGATCTAAGGTGCACAACCTTGCTCTGTGTCGAATGTATCGCCTGCGGACAAGGGGAGTACAAGTGTGGCGATTTAGTGTTTGATTTTCTCTCAGCACGTCTCGTCCTCGAGCGTGGCCTGCAGGCGCGCTGCATCCTGATACTCCTTCAATGGAACTTTGAACTGCTCTACTGTGAGCCATTAAGGCAGGGTTTTCATGTATTATTAAATACATGTTTTTACTTTTGAAATAGACATCCCTCTCTTTTTTTGTAGTTTTAGCGGGGTGATAACCAGTGGCATAATTTATGAGAAGCGCTACAGTCACTGTTGGTGAGTCATTGCAAATAAATCTACTCAAACTCAGTGCCCTTTGTTTCCTGAGGCACTAACTGCAATGATTTATTCTGTTGTTTCATCATTATGGGATCGGGAGATATTGAGATCAGGAAGTCTTACACTCCCAAGGCTACACATTGGATAATTTAACATATAACACCCCTTTTTCTATGAAATCGTTATGACCGACAAGCAACCTTTTCTTGCAACTGACTACTTGTATCAATTAAAAGGGTGAAAAAGGTGTTTTTTTTCTGAAGGGAAAAGGAATGCCCTGTCAGCACAGAATATCATTACAAAGTCAAGGTCATATTGAAAGTTTTGGCTAGTCTGTGGGAGAAAGCCCAGCTTCTTTTCACTGGCTTAAGTGTAACATTTGCTCCTCTTTCAACTGCAGCTGATACTCAATCCTTCCATTAGTATGTAAGCAAAGCAGGCAGAGAGACAAATTAAAGTCCCCCTTCAGACACATTTTGGAGTTTCCAGTATGTAAAAATACTCTGCTGTGGTTAATATAATATATGATATATATACAGAATATAATATATAAATGACAGTGGCTGCACTATGAGATGAGTCTGCTTTGCACAGGAGGTTTTAGGTTTCTTTTGCAACTTTTGATTGGCTTTTTCGCAGTAGTTTACATTTACATTTAGTCATTTAGCAGACGCTTTTATCCAAAGCGACTTACAGGAAAAAAGGCAAACAATCAAGGTATAGTGCAATAAGAGCCCTTAGTGCAGCAATAACTGCTAGTGACAATTCTTGAAGGAGTAGAGTTGTGTGGAGAGAAGGTCCTCTCTGAAGAGCTGGGTCTTCAGGTTTTTAAAGGTAGAGAGGGACGCCCCTGCTCTGGTAGGAACTGGTAGTGTGTTCCACCAGCGGGGAACAAGAAATGCAAAAGAGTCTGGATTGCCTTGGATGAACGGGTGGCAGAGCCAGGCACCATTCATTGGAAGAGCGCAGCGGTCGTGAGGTAGAATATGTCTGAATCAGACAACTTTGTAGGCAGCATTAGAGATTTGAATTTGATGCGGGCTGCAACAGGTAGCCAGTGGAACTCAACGAACAGCGGAGTGACGTGTCCTTTTTGGCTGGTTGTAGACCAGGTGCGCCGCCGCGTTCTGGATCATCTGAAACGTTTTTACTGTGCAGTAGTGATGTATATTAACTGTATCCCACATCGGACACTGTTCTGCGCTTATATCCCTGATCGACACATCTGCAATGCTGCACTTTCCAGTATTTCACGGTCATTTTTCGAATAAGATCCACCACCAGTGTAGGTATAATTGATTTATACATATTTAACAATCTACGTGTGAAATTTAGTTTATGTACATGGAGATTTACATGTCTAATTACAATACGAAAGTAATTCTGATGAGAGAAAGCAGTAAAAACGCTCAGGCGACACTCAGGCGACAATCTTGAAAAGTACATCTGCATTTTTACTGTACTATATTTTATTGTGAAGGACAGAAATACGGACCGGGGTATGTTGATAACCGTGATATTTATTTGGCTTACCCAGAAACATTCAATTTCCCCCGGAAAACTCAGCAGCCCCCATTGTTTTACAGCGAGGAGATCCAAGTGTCCGATATGGGATACAGATAACACACGGCTAATTCACCGGTGTTAGTGTCCTCTTGCCAACTCTGGTAAACCTGAGGGGGTCATCCCTATGTTCCCTGGGACCTATGTTCCCCGGGTTAGGGTTAGGGTTAGCCTGTAGGCCTACATAGGCCTATTTGCCATGGAATTTGGCAGTAATGGTGGAAACAGTCCTCTTTGTGTGAGACTGGGGACCCTTTTTCGCTGCTTTTCCCAAAAAGGGTCCTATGTTCCCCAGTCTCATACAAAGAGGGGAACATAGACAAGCTCCCAACCCAAGGCTAACATACACTGTTAAAACGATATACGGTTAGAAAGATAAGAAGATAGATTCTAGTTTCACATCACTTAATTAATTGGAAACATAACATAATCATTTATATTAATAGTTAATGTGAAATTTTGATGATTTTTGAGTGTTAGCCAAAAGCTTCGGATCTCAGATTTGAGCAAAGTGCACAGATATCTCCCGTTCAGAGGAGGAATGAGAAACCACGTCTCTAGTGACAAACTACACAGATACAAGTCAGTCAAGGTCAGATGTTTTAAGTGACAATAATTTAAGAAAAAC
The DNA here is from genome assembly GCF_030273125.1 of Centropristis striata. Lineage (NCBI taxonomy): Eukaryota > Metazoa > Chordata > Actinopteri > Perciformes > Serranidae > Centropristis > Centropristis striata. Next base: position 9,046,684 of record NC_081529.1, on the reverse strand, counting down.
ACATTAAAAGTGACAGGAGAAATATCCATTGAAGAGTATTGAGAGTATGGTCCAGCTCCCTGTTTCAAATAAAATCTCACTTGACAACTCCCCCAAGTTTCTTGTTACTGTTTTTCACACATAGAACTCACTGAGATACTCACATGAACTGAGCTTCCATATACTTGTGAGCTCAGTTGCCCTTTAAGTCAGGATAAGAGTGAACGATGAGGGTAGGGGGTGTCTGGACTGTGTCTTTGAGCACACATGGGTCTGCAGAGGACATGACAGGAGGTTAGGACTGGAGAGCTGCTGATAAGGTCTGCCGTGACCAGTCTGCAGCACCCTGGAGAGAATGTCGCTGCACCTTGTTAACACCAAACGAGTGAGATTTGAAAGACCTTTAAAAAAAATGTTTTTTCAAAACTTAATTCTGGATCGAGCTCTATCATGGTGTCTGATTCATTTATTTGAAGGAATGAATGGCTTTACTTTAGTCTCCTTTAGAGAAAGTTAGAGACAATTTTTACTTGTCAGAACAAAATCCTGCTGGAAACAAATATATATCATATTGGTATCATCCATCATCCAACCAGTCACTGACCTAGCCAATACAAGCTGAAGTCAACATATACTGGAGTAACAGCAGCTGCTGCTAATGGAGCTAAAGTAGCTCCAAAGCTAAAATGTTTACTAAGAAGTACCAGTGGAGGCAAGATGGAGGCATGCTGGTGGGAGAATGTTTGATATCTGACACAGATTCCACAGTGCTGTATAGGATGAAATTGCCCAGTAGTTTGGTGTGAACTAAAACAAGGCCTGTGAGTCCTGTATCCATGGTGATATGATTGTCTATTATGCTAGAATTAGCATCTTGGTGGCAGTATTTGTTGCCCAGTCCAAATTCCACTTCTGGCCCGACGCCTAGAGTTGATGATTCTTGTCCAAATTCTGCTGTGCACTGTAACAATCAAATTAGTCTTCAAGGCCTGTCAAACAGGTCCGCTATTTAAAAAAAACAAAAACACACTTGGCTCTTTTTTGCAACAATAAAAGCAAATGCTAATGCCAGAGACAAGCCTAATCGATAACAATAGTAACACCTGGTGGTGCATGTGGAGTCAGGTAGCAAGTGGGAAAGCCAAAGGGCTTGAGGAACGGCAATGTCGGCAACCACCCTCCAGAGTGGAAATCTTAAATGCTCCACCGTTGCCTTTTGTCTAAAGGGTTGAAAATGCAAAACTGTGTCTCTGGTCAGCTCACACTGGCTCTCGTCACATACGCGCTTACGTAACATCCATGTGCAGTCTAGGAAAATGACAACAAACATGTTGGACTATTTCCATCAGTCAGACAGTCAAATTGCCCTGCAGCTTTGATAACTACCCAGGAGTCATTTTATTTCTAAAGTCCGCTTTAGACAAGACCCAGGAGCACTACTAGGTTGAGAAGAGAAGTGTCTACGCATGCACAAGATCTTGGTGGTGTTGTATAGCAGTACTCCACAAGTACCACCCAGCCACCTGGCGTGCATACTACATGGAATTTCACAGACATTTGCGTCACCGCATGCACTCAGATTTCCCCCTAATGACTTGTCTAAACATGGAATAAAAAGTGAGAACGCAACATCACTTTTGTATTTTCTGTCCAGATCGTCTCCATCTAAACAGGGTCTGAGTCTAACTGTAAATTGAGATCTGTCCTCAGCTCAGCAGATGATGATTGGCACATCTAAGAATGAGACCATGCATTTGAGCTTTTTTTCTGGTAAAAAGATGAAAGAGTTGTGAGGTTGACTATTGTACTTGCATTGGCTGCAGGTTTACAGAATACTGGACTATAAAGCAAATCTCTCTGTTAATTAGAAGGGCACTCTTTGACCTGCTGAGGCCAAATGCCCTATTTTGCAATGTTATAAGTGTAAAATAAATTGTGATTCCAATCTGCTGATTCCTAAAGTGAATGGCTTCTTTCTTCGCTTATGCTACGCCCTTCCAGTAGTTTTTCTGTAATTCTGCTGACAAAGAGTTCAGCAGACAAACCAAACTGAAACTATGTCCTCCTTGATGGTAATGACCAGTCTTTGTTTCAATCCTACTTGTGGTCATAAGAGTTGGTTTGTAACCAAAAGAATGAGATTGCGTAAACAAGCACAGTGTGCAAAGTGTGTCATGGTTGTGGAAGTCAGACCAGTCATAGGTGCATTGATGCAACAGATTTTATCTTTCTTAATCAGTCTGGAATAAGCTGTAAGTCTTCGCTGCTGGAGGAACAGTGCTGTATGAAAAATTCAGCTGCAGTATTAGCCTCCAGTGTACAGTCTATGATTAGTCCGTTCCCTTGTTAATCTTTGTGCCATTTTATGGGACTGTGAAAACCTCCGACGTGTTTAATTAGGGATCATTTCAGAAGAATACAGTGCTGTAATAGATTATTCTACATATGAATAAATATCCCTTGCAGTGAGAGAGAGAGAGGGAGGAAGTGAAGGGGGAGCAACACTATGGCCTCTGTCCAGAGCAGAAAATCTCCTATGACAGTTGTCTCTTATGTTTGTCCAGGCCCTCTGCCATCAGCCAGTGTGGGCTCTTTGCAGACACCAAGGTTGTCATGGATTTCAGTTTTATCAGTGAGGAAACATGTGGCCAGATAGGCCACTGCTTAGTATCAGGAATGGGAGGGTAGTCATTCCAGTCATTCTGCCTCCTCATGAATCATAGTCAACTCCTTGCTTTATCCTCTGCTTCATCCTGTCCATAGCTCTTACATACTGTACCTCTGTAAGAATGTACAGCAAAGCCGTGGTATGCTATCAGTGCTCAAACCCACAAAGGAGCTTTGTGAGGGGCAGCAGGGCCTCACTGAGGGCAGCTGCAAGACAAGAGTCTAAATCACACTCTTCTAGGGTTGTCACCATACTAACATTTTCAACTCGATACCGATACTCAGGAAAACATTCGATACTCGATACCATTTTCGATACCACAAGGATAAAAACAAAGACCCAAAAATTTAACAGAAATATTTTTATTAACAAGAAAAATGCAACATGTAAAAATGAACAGACATATTTTCGTTGTTGGTCAAACACAGACGGTGGAGTCGGCTGTGTGTGTTGCTGTTTGGTTGCAGGTCGACTTTTCTCTGCTTCATTCTGAAACTTCAAGAGAGAAAATAACACTTTTCAGTCAACAACATTTATGTCAACTTATTAACTCTATGCTTATGTATACTGACACTGTGTCAATTAACGTAATATGGGCATACTACGTGCCTGATTTATTTATTTAGGTTGTTTATAATCATTAACGTGACGTCAGCCTTTAATTGCTAGCTGCGGCTAATGGCTAATAATAACACGGCCAACATTAATGCGAGCCACCGGCCACGATAACATCAGTAAAATATATCTATTATAAATTATATCTTTATTTACTTTTTAGGTATTAGGGCTACGTGCAAGGCAAGATGCACTTCATATTCTTAAAAATGGGTACTCCCAATATCATAAAATTACCATTGTTGGTATTTTATAAATGTAATGTGTATTGATTATTGTGCATTTAAAATAGCACTTTATATTTACTGTGCAATCGGGCAATCTGCAATATAATTACGCAACTAACACTTTAACACTCCAGCACTCTGCACTTTAACCAACCCTTTGATATGTAAACGTAGCGTTTAACACTAGTGAAATATATTTGTTCCCCTGACCCCTGACCCTTGGCCTGTATGTTCCATGATCCACTATACTTTTCATTGTTCTTGCTTTTATTTTTATTTTCTGTTCTATTATGCTCAAGAACACGTTTTCTCTCCTCCTGCTCATTCTGGCCATGAAGGCCAACTGCCAACTTGTTGTTACCGTTGTTTTATTGATTTTATTGTTATGGTTATGGTATTGACATCAACCTGCCAAAGGGACTGAAGATGGAAATTAGCTGTTGGCTATAATCTTGCATATTTACATGTATATGTTCACTAGTATATATTGTCCCTGTTTTAAATAAATAAACTTAAAGGTCAGTTCGATACTTTTGAAAATGAGTATTGTATCCGGATACAACGTTTTAGTATCGATACTTTTTTGAGTATCGATACTTTTGACAACCCTGCACTCTTCTTAAACTTTAAAGCTCCATTCAGGGTCATCTTTAGGTTTGTTTGCTTGATTGTTTGTTGCTTCACCTTGGTTTTAATCTGCTGCCACCCTGCTGGAGCTCTGGTGGTGCTGGCTCGCTGGCAGAGTCATCCAGGGTCACAGCCAGGCTGATGGGAGGCGTCAGCCCCGTTTACCAGTCCACGCACGTTCCCACTCACAGCCAAAGAAATCTGCAAGCTCTACCGTCTTCTGCTGCCAACGCAGGAGCCTGTGGGCCTGCGCTAATTGTTTTAAAGCATGTGCTGTTAGTTACCACTTCATACAGGAGAGCCAGAAGACCAAAAAGAAAAAGTTAGGGAGAGGGTACCCCCCTTTCACCCCCCCCTCTCAATCAACAGCCCCCCTGGGCTCGCTACGTAATCACAACCACAGTGTCAGAGCAGTCGGAGCTCAACTATTTTGTATTTATAATGGAGGGTGACAACTCGGCGTCCTGCACACACAAGCACACAAACACTACACAGTCTAACATTTACCGTTGACTCCCCATGGCTTTGACTTATGTGGCGTACATTCTCGCTTGGTTTGTTGATTGTTTATCGCTTAGGAAACACAGTGCAAGTGTGAGTCTCTCTCTCTCTCTCTTTCTTTCTCTCTCCCTCTCTCTCCTCTTTATCTCTCTCTCTCTCTCTCTCTCTCTCTCTCTCTCTCTCTCTCTCGGCTATATGAATGTGGCTCTTTGTAAGTCTCAGGAAGAAAGAGACACTTGTTGTGCAGCCGTGGTACAGAGAAAAAGAGAGAGGTGAGACTAAGTTCTCTGCAATAGTGTGGCAGTGGGTGGGGGGACAGTAAGCAGTAGTGACAGGCAGAGAGATGGGGAAACAGTGAGAGAAATTACTTCTTTGATTCTACATGACAAACATTGCTGTAGAACCGGTAGAATGTGGATGTTTCACATTTGCAAATGCGTCTGATCAAGCAGGGGTATTGCTTGTGTAAGAAGGCCAGGCTCTCCGTGGACGGGAGATCATCAAAAGACCCAACTGCACTTAATTAATCACAGTCAGGAAAAAGTTTTCACTGAGGCTTTGGTGCACGAGTGACTTGTACTTGAATCTGCATGTGTTGAGAGTAGAGTTGCAAATTGCAAAGAGTTTCCTTAATGGATTATTAATCATCTTAGCAATCAATATTTAGCTCAAAATACATGTTATGAGCGACTTGTGTGGCCCATAATTGCAGCAAAGTTCAAGTAAATAATGTGTTTAGGCAATAAATTAAATCAACATAATTTGATTTATAATAACAAGGTAATGGCTTGACTTAAAATTATAGTGCTCTGACTCTGAGTACAACTTTCAAGTTTTATTGGAGGACATAAATTAAATGAACAGGCTGGGCAGATCCAGCACTTAACACTCTTTTTTATATCAGCAAAAAGGGCTGAAGCTTTAAATAAATTGTTATCCAGTAAACATAAAGTAGGTTACACAAAGTTTGGACTTTGAAGAGGGGTCATGTGAGGTACTTATCCAGAGTCAGTGTATTATCTACAGTAGAGCGTGGACGGCATGTTCTATATAGTATATTTTACCACTTTACCTTGCCGTCAGACAGCCCTGTTTAAGTTTGCTCAGGGGGAACTGAAGCTGTTATCTATGCTCTCCTCAATGCCACCACACTCCCCTGACAAAAGCAGTACTTTAACCATGCAGTACACAGAAGTTGCTGCTCTACCGCTGCCTCCATGAGTTAGTTTGTGTGTTGTTGTGCGCCTTTGGTGAACCCAAACTAGTTCTTTAAAACACCAATATATTAAGATAACAGTTTTGTAAGTTGAGTCTGGCAGCTTTGAAGAAAGAATAGATAACTGCTTACTGGTACTCCAAACTGGATGTGTTCCGATCGCCATATATTGTAGGCAGTGGTGGAATGTAACTAAGTACATTTACTCAAGTACTGTACTTAAGTACAATTTTGAGGTACTTGTACTTTAATTGAGTATTTCCATTTTACGTAACATTATACTTCTACTTCATTACATTTTGAGGAAAATATTGTAGTTTTTACTCCACTACATTTAGCCGACAGCTTTAGTTACTTTTCAGGAGATATAACATAAAAAAACATGATAGATTTAAAGTGATTATGCATTTTGTGATGTGCATTTTTGATTAAACCTTATAACAGTATATTTGATGGTTAAAATTAGCCCTACATTGACAGCAGTAAAACACTGCTTACATAAATGCATCAAAAATAATAATACAAAATATATTTGGAATATATAAAACAGTCTGAGTGAGTTCATTCTGTATAACGAGTTCTTTTACTTTTGATACTTTCAGTACATTTTGATGCTGATACTTTTGTACTTTTACTTAAGTAAGTTTTTAATGCAGGACTTTTACTTGTAGAGTGTGGTATTAGTACTTTTACTGAAGTAATGGACCTGAATACTCCTTCCACCGCTGACTGGAGGTAATACACTGATAATAGATGAGCACCTCATACAGCCCCACTTTAAAAATTCAGAACTATCCCTATAACTACAGTTTTTGTGCCAACGTTACCAGCTCAGGGAGTCCCTAAACATCTCACCCCAACCTTTTAATTGGATTTACACCACAAGACGAGGCTCTGTGGCTTGGAGATGTTGTCGGAAAGCACTGCTTGTCCTCACATTTGCATTGTAGCGTTCCCTCTGCTGTCTAACTTGACACCCTCTTGACTCTAGCTTCTGGCCTGCAGTGAGTGAGCAGCTGTTAGCTTGTTCTGTTGAAGCTGGTAGTCTGGCATTAGCATGAGCCTCTGGGTAGCTAACTACCTCAGACAGCTGTCAAGTAACAACTTGGTGGGATTTTCACTGTGTAACTTTATTAAAGGAGTCTCAACATTTGCCAACTGGTTAGTCAGTCAGGGGAGTGAGCTGTCTCTGTGGACAGCCTCACACGTTCTCCTCGTCCTCGTCCTCCTACACATTACATCACAACAATCACCATGTGGCCACTCCTTGTTTATCAGTTGTGCTGTCCTTCCCTTTGTCTGCCCGGAGATTTGATTTGAACTACGTGGGTGGTTGTGTACTTAAATTAGACACACATCCAGACAGTGACCCAGACACTGTACCAAGGTTTCAAACGTGGTTTATTTTCACTCTTTTTCACAGTACACGGTTCTAAATGTACCTCTAAAGCCACAGCAGAGCAGCGTAGTTGCCTGTGTGTGGTCAGTGGTGCTCCTCTCTCCTGTCAGGCCTGGATGCGAATGGTTTTGTTGTCATTCTTGTGTGTTTTCTGCTGTGTGTGTGTTTCCTCTCCGCTCTGCTTTTTGATTCTGTCTGCCCTGCCAAGCTGAAATGGCTTCCTGTGGCTCAGAGCCACCCAGCTGGAAAAGCAGCTTGGAGGAAAGGGTCCGAATATGACCACTCTGTGTCTGTGTCCTCTCTCACCTCCGACCTAGATCAGTGTTGATTGGATAAACTCCGAACAGATGCTAAGAGGAGAGTGGTTTGTGTGTTTGTTTTGGTCTAAAATGAACTTAAAGGTGCTGTACGTGACATTCAGTACGACATTCAGTCAGAGATTGCCTCTGATAAGCTCTCACCAGAGTTTGATTGACATGACAATCACGGCACACAGCACAATGCAAGTTTATTTATATAGCACAATTCAGGAACAAGGGCTGAACAGGGGTGTGTGTAGTTCTTTAGCCTTCTGTGTGGACTTAACATGTTCTCCCTGTGTCAGCATAGGTTCTCTCTGGCTTCCTCCCACAGTCCAAAATCATGCACCTTTGGTTTAATTGGTCTCTAAACTCTAAGTTTCCCGTAGGAGTGAATGAGAGCGTAAATATTTGTCTGTCTCTATGTGTCTGTCCTGTGATAGTCTGGAAACCTGTCTAGGGTGTACCCCGCCTCTCGCCCAATGTCAGCTGGGAGTGCGGATAATCAGTTAAAGACGATTAAATGAACGAATTAATGAATTTCAGCAACAAGACAATTAAGAGTGCTTTACACAATCCAAAAACAAAACATTGTTAAAGGAATTTTAGTTATTTGGATCATTAAAATCATCAAAACGGGTATAAATCCAAAAATAAAAAGAATAGAGGTGGCTGAGCTGAAATAATAATAATAATAATAATAATAATAATAACTTTATTTATATAGCACCATTTAAAAACGGCAGCTTACAAAGTGCTTCAACAAAGAGCAGTTAATTACACAGAGAATAATGCCATAAGGCTAAAAACAATTCTTACAGAATTCTTACAGATTCTTAAAGAAAAACAATAAAAGACAGAGCAGGAACAATCACAAGACATTCTCAGATACACAGAAAATAAAAAGTAAAATTTGTAAAAAGGAGTAGTAAAATAGAAAGCATTATATAAATAAATTTATAAATTAAATTTATAAATTAAATGGACCTGCACTTATATAGTGCTTTTCTAGTGGCTTTGCACCACTCAAATCGTTATACACTACAGACTGCTCTCATTCACCCATTCACACACACATTCTTACTGGTGGCAGAGGCTACCCTAAACGGTGCCACCTGCCACCATCGGGAATTCATTCTGACACTGATGAACACAACATCGGGAGCAATTTGGGGTCCAGTATCTTGCTCAATGATACTTCGACATGTAGACTGCCATGGTTAGGGATCGAACCACCAACCCTCCGATCAGTGTGTGGCCGCTCTGCCAACTGTGCCACAGCTGTCCAAATAGCACTGCTAACAATGGCAACAGTGTTAGCTTGCACTTGGTTAACTCGCACTCATCTGGGCAACCTGGGTTTTGAGTTCGAGTCCAGGACTCGAGTACTCCACCCCTACCTGGAGCTGACCGTGTTAAGGGCAACGTACTACCAGGGCAACCTGGTGACCGTGACAACACTATCCTGATTTATGATACCCAACTCACAGTAGCAGTACCACACTGTGACAGAAGCCTGGTTTTCAGCGGTAACTGTTGTATGAGCATGGCTGTCTCACACCTGGCTGTCTGCAGTGAGAGTGTCAGTGTTAGCCAGTGGGACATGAACACAGGAAGGGCAAACAGTTTAAAAGTGACAGACACACATGCACTAACTGCACGCATGGCCGCCTCCACTACCAACACAACGAACGGAGGCACTGGGATTATAACACACACACAGTGAGTGTGACTTCATCCTCTGCTCAGGACATTACTCCACTATATCTCTATATAACAAATAGTTGTTTACTGCTCTATTAATGTTCTGAATGTCGTGTACCCTGCATTTAATGTGTTTATCCTAATGGAGCCAGTATCTCTCTGTCAGACATGGAGGCTGGATTCAAGGTCATGATTGCTTCCTAAAATAAGAAAGGAGCTGGTTTAGTCGGCTTGGGGTTGCTCACTGTGACAAAGACACAATTAAGCTGCTACTATCTAACTGTTCTTTTAAGCAGCGGTGATGCATTGTGTTGTCTTGTGCAGTCAAAGGACATTTCTACAAACTGCACTCATGCTCTGCAGGGAGCCCAGCCAAGAAAACATTTTCTCATTAAGTTGTGGAGAGCTTTGAAATATAGGGAAACAAAAGTAGCACTTGCTTTTGTCGACTTCTCAGAGAGGCTATGTGGGTCTAATTACTTAATAAGCTAAATATTCACAAGTTTAAATCAGCAGCGCAAAAGCTTTTAAAGAGTCATTGTTTGAACTCTCATAGATTCTTCTTCAAACGTGCTTCGCCTGGGGAGAAGAATGAAGCTCTTCATCTTGTTTTGCAGAGAAATATAGTTAAATCAACAGACTGATTTGTTATTTAATATAAAGAAATTCCATTGCACACAAATTATTCCCAACCCCGCTGGGTCTGATTGGCAGACAGCACCGACCCCAACAATTTAAGTGATTCACATTTGCTGAGTGGAGGCTTTCCAGAGCGTGTGTCGATTCAATTGCCTGAAACCGGGCTGACTGGAATGATTTAAACAGTTGTTGATAGAAATGATTTAAGCGGGGAGGCGTGCCTTTCACGCCAGGTCCAGTTTTAATGTGTTATCTTGAGTTAAAATTGAATCTGCCTGTGAAGATTAATGGATTTTTTAAAAAGCAATAATTATCAATCTGGCCTCACCAACTAATGCCAGTTTAGAGAAAGAACTTTAATTAAATACCATTTGCAAAGTTTGTATTTGCAGAATATTATACCTCGAATCCTTATTAATGTTGTATATGAGCACATTTATTGCTGTTTGTAATGCCCATTAAAACTCCACCTCTATGGCAGGTACCAGAGGCTCCTGTGTGTCTCTGCTGATTGATGTGTGTTGTGTTTTTATCCTCGTCTGTGTCGCCATAGTCCTCAGTGGCAGCCGCAGAAGCAGGAGGGTAATAATAAACCTCATCAGCTCAGGAGGCCGAGCCGCCTTCATTAGAATTAATTTCCCCCTCAGCTTCTCCTGCTGCTCTCTTAAAGGTGGGATCAATCTTCTTAAGAGACATCTCACAAAGTCGTATTCTTCATCGGTAAAATGTGCCATCGCTACACCAGTTTTCATTGACATTTCTCCCAAGTCTGCTCTTAGATTTTAAGAGATGGCTGTTTGAACAGTCTGTGTCTGTTTTCACTGCAGGGCTGCAGTCGAGAGCCAATTAAACATGACATCAGTGAGAGCTGATTGGCTCCACTGGACCTATTGGGCTCAAATGTTTGTTATACAGCATTGATATGTGACACCCCGCTTCTCCACTGACACTAAAGTGTGATGTTGATGCTGCCATGGCCTGATTGTTGCTCATATCCAAATGAGGTTTATTCAAGTTTTGTTTTAGTTATGAACACTCATCACTGGGGATTCAACTTCTTTTCCCCTAAACCGATTCCAAAATGTATTTATCTGTGTGAGGCTGTAACTACAGATCCCATCTTAACTTAGTTAATATAAGGGTGAATAATAGCCAAAGGAGTAGCCATTGTTTTCTTATTATGGACACCTCACAAGGGCATCAATCTGTCTATACCATGAAAACTTGCCAAAGTAAAGAATTCATACTATTCATTCATTTTCCAATCAAAAAAGATGGTTTGACTAATGCCTGGTACAGTCAAGGTCCATTTGCAATGAAAAAACTGCTTGCTAATTCAGTAAATAGGACAAACCCTAGATACAACTTGACAACAAGAGATATTTCTTGTCTGCTCGGCTCAAAGAACCCTTTGGCTCAGCAGTTAGCCAGAAAGCTAACGTTATGCTAGCAAGATTCAAAGTGAATAAAATTGTGTGACAAAGCACAACACCACCGTAAAACCCCAGTATGGTACAAATCTAACAATCATGACATAATGTGTTAATAAAAAAGCTTTAGAATAGCTTTTTTGTCACTTTTAGACAGAGCTGTTTTCCACTGTTTCCAGTCTTTGTGCTAAGCTAAGCTAACAGCTACTGGTCCCAACTTTTGCTATACAGTGTGAGCAGTATTATTATTATTACTTAACTCCCAACAAGAAAGCACATGAGCACATTTCCCAAAATGTCAAACTATCTAATATGAGTTCAGTATTGGCCATGTATGTGGTGTGTCCCTACTCATCACACGCGACTATAACAACAACAATGGCAGACTAGATCATCTCTGCTCATGGCTTTGTGAGGCTACATTGGCATCCAGACACGACTGATACAACACATTTGTGCTGCTTGTCTTGATCCCGATGGATGGTGATTACATTCTTATTAACATAGAATGTCAGGAGTTAATGTTAAGACTTTGTTGTAAGCTAATGTTAGCCCACTACCTAGCCTGCTAACGCTAGCCTGTATCAATCAGGAGTGTGTCTATGTTCCCCTGGTCCTATGTTCCCCTCTTTGTATGAGACTGGGGAACATAGGACTGTTCCCCGGTCTGTTACTTTTTCCACCATTACTGCCAAATTCCATGGCAAATAGTCCTATGTAGGCCTACGGGCTGTTTGACGCGCATATGCAAATAGGCCTAGATGAGGAAAGATTAGGTCAGGGGTGGCAAACCTGCAGGTTTTGAGCTAACCCTAACCCCAACCCTAACCCTGCAACAGTGGGGAGCATAGGACCCTTTTTCAGAAAAAGGGTCCTATGCTCCCCGGTAGCCTATGTATTGCTACAGGGGAACATGGGACCCTTTTTGGGAAAAACCGGGAACATGGGACCTTTTTTCTAAAGAAGGGTCTGCCTTCCGCCGCCATACTGCTGATGTAGTGCTTGACGGCGAAGCAAAATTAAAATGACAGATTCCCGCCTTCAGTTGGACACTGGGTTGGTGGATGGGTTGAACAGACAGCAGACTTTCACCAAGGAGAGCGGGTTTGCATCCCATGTGAAAACAAAAGTAAACCATTTTTAACTTAAGTAACGTTGTCATAACTTGTGGTAGTCACGTGACCCTTGTAACTATGTAACTTCCAGCATTTATTAACATTTATTTACTGTTTAAACTGTCTTTTATAACGCCTTACCTGGAAGTTTTTACCCTAAACCTAGGTTAGTGGTTTTACAACATAAATCCACAGAAACTGCAGCCTTTTTTACTACCGTGAATCGTACGTGTATGCTATTTTTAGAACGTGGCACAGTACCGTGAGCCACAATATGTACCTACATGGTACTGACACACAACCTCTTCTGTCGTTTAGGTTGAAGAACTTGTTGCACCATTACTTATCCCTGACAGACTAATGCAGCTGGACCCTATCCCAGCATGCAATGGGAAAAACACAATCCTGAACAATGTGCCAGCCTACTACAGGTGGAACATCTAAAGTCAGTCAATCTCACATTCATATCTGAGCAATTTAGAAACTCCATCCATTTTTTGGATTTTGGTAAGAGAGAGTGGAAACCCAGCAGAGCATGTTAGAAAAGACAGTGTGACAGATATAAAATTCTTACTGTGAGTAACTCACGGCTGAGAACAAATAGTGTTCAGACACATGAAAGGTGAAAAGGCTTTTAAAAAAGAGCTGCCAAAAACTCATCATGTAGTTCTGATGTAAAAAAAAAAAAAAAAGTTTCATTATTCATGTACCCAAACTCCAGTCAGTGTCTTCATTTATGACTCAGTTTTAGGTCAGATTATTTTGGTGGTCAGCAGGGATTCTGGTCAAGTGGATGTCATATTCAGTCATATGCATTCATTCCGTCATATTCAGTCATCACTCTGCTTAACCCCGCTTTTACTGCGTGACTCATTCACATCACACCCAAAACAAAGAATTATTTGCAAAGTGCTTGTTATACTGCACCACACTGTCAGAGAGTGTGTTGACAGTGCATCAAGACATTTTAGGCCACAAGAATAGAGCCTCCCTCCTGACCAGCTCCTCATCTTTGCCTCCTTTTGTCTTTGTTCCTGTCACCATGTCTTTCTGATCCATCACATTTCCCCCCTCTGTCTCTTTCATTCCTTGTTGAAATTCATTTTGAGGCCTGTGTTCTCTTGTCATTAGGTTCTTGCTCTCAGGCGAGCAGAGGCAGTATACACAATGGCTTTCTCCTTTCAGAGTGGGACTCGATGAGCAGCTTTTGTTATTGGCCTAACATGACAAACAGGATGCCACAGCTACCAGCATAGAACCGTCATACTTCATTTGAATTTTCACTGGCTTTTTTTGAAAGCACAGAGAACATTTTCATTACATGTGGTGTTGCGATGGAATCAGTCAACCTTGTCTTTTAAACAAAGTAGTTCCTATTTTAATTGTTGCGGTTCACATTTTTACAGTCAGTTCCAAACTCATGAGTGTGTTACATGCAAAGATGCCAAGAATATATAAACAGCTGTCAGAATCTTGTCATTTCTGAAACCACCAGAAGAATAACTTGAATCTTGAATGAATCCATATGGACAGTGGCTGTACCTCAGGTGGTAGAGCAGTTAGGCGTGGGCGATTTTATGATCGCAATTAGTGATCACGAGAAATTTCAGGTCAATTAAGGTGATCAGCTGTGAGCATATGTACTAAATCAAACAGGTCGGAAAGATGCGTAACAACAGCCAATCAGAGAAGTAAACAGAAAGACAGAATGTGGAGCTAAATGCGGAGCTGAGGGCAGCAAAATAGATGTCAGCCATGACTTGGACCAATAAACCAGGGAGGTATAGGTGAATGTTGGAAAAGAGAAAAGGAAATTACAATCTATCAGCCGCTGTATCGAGAGAAAACTAACATTCACAGCACGGCAATTCACACACAGGTATGGTGCATTCAGTAGCGTCGGGACAGCTATGTTGCGTTCAGGAGCGTGGGACATATGAAAACTTAGAGAAACAAGTTATTACTGAATGGAATTTCAATAAACAAGTTAACAAAACATTAACACTCAGGACTGTAAAGTAGTTCTCTGTGTAATTTCATCTCTTTCCACATTTTTTGTACCGTTTTTTTTTTTTTAAGATTATTTTTTGGGCATTTTAATGCTTTTTATTAGATAGTGACAGGTAGAAGGGGGGAGACAGAGGGGAAGACATGCGGCAAAGGGACCTCAGGCCGCGCTCTAATGTGAGCCACCAGGACATAGGGCCCCCTATTTTTTGTACTGTTGAGTAAAACATTTTTTATATTTTTCTATGTTCATCTTATTTAATTTTCTTATTTACTTAGTTTGTTAATAAAATATTGAACTAATCTCCTTTCTTTAGTTTTCAGAACAGATGCTTTAAAACTGGCAGTTTAAAAACAATCGTGAGAGTAATCAAGATCAGACGATATGAAAATATATATTGTGATCATTTTTTTGCCATATTGCCCAGCCTTATGTAAATTATTTATGCTACATTTCATAGCAATACATCATTGTCACTTATGTCACTTAAAAAACAAAAAAGTCAACATCATAGTGGATAGAGGAAACTTCAGAGGATCACCAGAATAATTAGGATTCATCTTCTGTACCACCCAACAGTTGTTGAGTTATTTTAGACTGGTCCAAACTGGTGGAATGAAAGATTGGCTTGCCATCCAAAACTCTCATGTAGAGTTTCACTGAGGCAGCTTTACAGCCTTGGAAACATTTCAAGGGCAATCCCAAAGTGATTCCAAAGTGGCCTCAGCTGCTTGGCAACTCACCTTTTGCTCTGTAAACAAACTTGACTTTGTGACACTCTATTGATCATTTGGGAGAAATTCATTATGTTGTTTGTACCTTGGCAAA
Organism: Centropristis striata; assembly: GCF_030273125.1. Taxonomy (NCBI): domain Eukaryota; kingdom Metazoa; phylum Chordata; class Actinopteri; order Perciformes; family Serranidae; genus Centropristis; species Centropristis striata. The sequence goes on along the minus strand of NC_081529.1, from coordinate 9,031,429 downwards.
GAGGTCAGAGCACTGAACAGGATCCATTGAGCCAGTGTGGAATTTGGTATTTTGCTCAAAGACATTTCATCAGGGTGCTTGCCGACGTCAATGTCATGCCAAAGTAAAACTTTCTTTTCATATAAGGCAAACTTACAAGACAACACTGATAAATAATAAGCAATATTCAGGCATCTTTCCCTTTATGCTCTCGTTGCATGTTTGTTGAGGCCGGCCTCTCCTCTCTTTGTTTTAAGGAATTCTCTTTTACTTTTGAGTTATTCAAACTTGATTTTGGAGAAAAGTGACAACCCTCGTGTCCAACTTTGGGTGATAAATCACAATTGTTATTTTTTAAGCACACAATGAATGCCATTAGCATCACCACTTTAAATCATAATGTTGGGCTCAGTGCTTGACAACTGCCGTAAGATGGCATCATCCATCAACATAACCCTATTTGAGATAATTTGAGCTTAGTGACTTGGCACGTTATGCTGCTGGAAGTATCCATTAGAAAATGAGTACACTGTGACCATAAAGGAATGGACATGGTCAGAAGCAAACTCAGGTAGGCCGTGGCATTTAAATGATGCTCAGTTAGAACTAGGGGACCCAAAGGGAGCCAAGAAAATATTTTCCTGCGCCATTACACACCTACCAGAGCCTGAATCATTGAGGATAGATCCATGCTCTCATGTTGGTTACAGACAAATCCCGACAGTACCATCTGAATACCGCGGCAGAAATGTTTTTCCAATCTTATTTCATCCAATTTTGGAGTACTGGTGCCAATGGTTTGGTCTGGTATGGTCTTCTACTGCTGTAATTCGTCAGCTTCAAGGTGGGACATGTGTGTTCGGAGATGTCTTCTGCATACTTCGGTTGTCTATTGCCTGTGGCCTTTCTATCAGCTCAAACCACTCTGGTCATTCTCTTCTTACCTCTGCCATCAACAAGACATTTTTGCCCAGACAAAATGGATAAGGGTTGGGTGATGTCAACCCAATTGGCATATCGTAACGTCTACATTGAAACATCATGATGGACGATGATTTTTTTGTTGTTGTTGTTGTTTGTTTGTTTTGCAATGCCCATCCATGCCTACCCATTCAGTCTTTCCTTAGGCTAGTGTTCCTTCCTTTTGATGATGCCTCAGGTCAGGGTTTTTTAATAAGCACCCACAACATCCTTTAGTAGAACCAGTTAGCAATTATATGTCTTTATTATGCAAACCACAACTTTTATAGTTTTTATACCACAACACATTATAGTAGGCTAGCACTATTGTCAGGGGGCTTTTAAATCCCTGTGTTAGACTCAGCCATCAGTGAAGGGTGATGCCACCATCCATCAGCCCAAACCTAAACTGGAAGTTTTCTTTTTTTTTTTCCATTCCCTGGTTGTGCCTGAAAACCCATTAGATCAGCAGTTTCTGAAATATTCAAGCAGCCCACCCTGAACCAACAACCATGCAATGTTCAGAGTCACTAAACACCTTTCTTCCCCATTCTAATGCTCGCTTTGAACTTCAGCAGACCGTCTTGACCAGGTCTTCATGCTGATTAGATATTGCAGTTGAACAGATGTACCTAATTAAGTGGGCTCATTCAGACTCCACAAAAAGAAGTTTGGAAACGTTGCTTCGGTCAACTATTTCTCCCCTTTAATAATACTAATTGGTGTTGTATTATATATCATTGGAAAGAATGATTAGTCACCTTTACAACTTTTAAGGATCGTGCATTCGTGAAACACAGCTAAACGCGTGGGTAGCGCCCAAAAAAATGTGCCAAAATCCCCTGCAATATTCTCCTGTTGGTTTTCACTCTTGTTTTTAAGTTGCTTGGTGGATTGGATGATTGCACTCTCCCACAGTAATAACAAAAAGGAAGAAAGCCTGCAGTTCCTTAGTGAAGCAGGGGTGACGAACCGGTCTTCCTGAGACGCACACTTCACAGTCTTGACTTTATTAGTCTCACAGATCTTGGACCTAAGTTTGGAAATGGTACGAGGGCTGACACCAAATAATGCTGCCACCCTGCAAATAGGAACTCCAGTTGCCCTACTGCACGAGCCGTAGCATGTTGATGCTTGGAGCACACACAAACTCACCATGCTCACAGGTGCTGTCAATGAGGTGCCAACAGGTCACAAACCTGGTCACACAAGAGTCAATACCAACAGAAAAATATTACAAGGGATTTTGGCACTTTCTTTGAGGCACTACCAACATGTTTAGCTGTGTTGCTCATTCCACAAATGCATGATGCTTACAAGTTCTACCTTGTTGTAAAGGTGACTAATCATGCTTTCCAACGATATGTAATACAACACCAAGTAGTATTATTAAAGGGGAGAAATTATTGAACGAAGTAACATTTCCAAACTTTTTTCTGAGGAGTTTGTATGAGCCCATTTAATTAGGTACATCTGTTCAACTGCAAATATCTGATCAGCATGTAGACATGGTTCAAAGCGAGCATCAGAATGGGGAAGAAAGGTGCTTAGTGACTCTGAACATTGCATGGTTGTTGGTTCAAAATGGGCCGGTTTGAATATTTCAGAATCTGCTGATCTAATGGGATTTCAGGCTCCAGAGAATGGCCAAAAAATAACAAAACTTCCAGTTTAGTGTTGGGTGATAGATGGTGCCCTCGTCCTTCACCGATACCAAGAGAAAAATATTGTATACGATATATATCCTGATATTTTTATCGCTAAGTGAGAGCAAATGTTCAAAGCCAAATATGACATGTCACAAGTAGTTTTATTGAAAGTGTTTATTTAAGTGAACATAAATACTGTATAATAACAGAGCTCCATAAAGTGCACATTTTAAAAAAAAATCTCAAATAAAAGCTGCAGCGATCACAGTGCAAATTTGAACTATATCGATATATGTGATATGGTCTAATTCCATATCACATTTATAAATATATCAATATATCTTTTATATCGATATATCGCCCAGCCCTACCCACACGTTTAGCTGTGTTGCTCATTCCACAAATGCATGATCCTTTTAAGTTGTACCTCGTTGTAAAGATGACTAATCAGGCTATCCAACGATATAAAATACATGACCAATTGGTATTATTAAAGGGGAGAAATAATTGACTGAAATAATGTTCCCAAACTTATTTTGAGGAGTTTATATGTATTATTATAACATCCATGACCTTACTGCTAGCTGCAGTATTGACAGGTGTGCTGCCCTGCCTCAGGCCCAGTCTGCCCTTCATCCTGTCAGTCAAAACTGGAGCAGACTGAATCCAGCGTACTATAAAGCTTCTGTCCACGCAGCAGTCATTCATTTACAGCCCAGGGGTCAGGTTGAGTGCATGCACCAAAGTCTGGGCACTTTGCATGTCCATACAAATGCTCCCCCACCCAGAGGGATCGCCCACAGGGAATAATGGGCTGGAGGGTCAGAGAGAAAAGCTTCTATCGTCAGTATCATTGGGACTATTTATAGAGAGGCACGCATGCAACAGGAGGCAGTGTTGAAGGAGACTGTCCATTATTTATCAAGGCTCTGTATGTCAGCTGTGTGTACTACTTTGACTTTCAGTTATTCAATAACACTCCATCTGTCTATATCGACACACACACACACTCAGCGCCTGTACACCTGCCCCACATCTCCGTGTCTCTCTCTATCTGTTACGATCACCGCGGGGATTGAGGTGCTGTTGGGTCTTGTTCTCAATCACTCCACTATAGTGCTTTCTTCAGCAGCAGCACATGTCCATCCCTGTGTGTTTCCACGGCTTGTTTAAATTATTCACATCAGGGCCATTACTGGGAACACTCGTCCCCCCATTTACGATCCATCTCCCCCACCACCCTGAAAACCCATCAGGATGAGACAGGTGGTCTGTGAGGATGGGGGCCACATTTTACTGGATTTTCAGCACAGTGAAGTGAGAGTTCCTTTACAGTGGATCTACTCACAGAGATGAATCACCGCGCAGTAACATTTTTGGGGTGAATAATTGAAAGGCTCCCCGGTGGGACAGAGTGCGCTGTTAATCTGTGTGATTTCAGGCTTTCGTGCCGAAGTACAGATGACCAGGAGTCAACAGTGTTGGATTTAACAGAGACTTGGTAGTGAGCTGCTCATCTGTGTTTGCATCTTCACTGCTGAAATGGATAATGAGTAAATGCAATGCTGTTTCCACAGCTGCCAAATCTCTTTTTATAACACTAATCTCACTCTGGGAAAGTCCTCCGAGCAAAATACAAAACCTCAAAGTTATTTCATGACTTCAGCATTTTAGCACTCTTATTTAGTCAAATTGTACCACTGTTCATGTAAATGTTGATATTATCTGTATGTATACACCTATGTATAAAAGAAGTGGACATAGCCACCACAATGTCACCCATTGGTTTGCAGACTACTATTTTGAAGCCTCGAAGGTGGCAATTTTGACTGCTGCCATCTATGTTTTTTGAAGAAGTGACCATATTTGGACACAAATGTGGAGCTGGGGAGAGCAAAGCATGGATCGGACTGAGAACCAGAGGACACTATGCACACCAGTGATGAGCGGAGTGGCTCTGACATCTTCAGAATCCATGTGTATGCATAAAACATCCACCTGCCACCCAAATGAATTATTTTCTCCAATTGAGATTCCTGCACATGCATTTTCAGTACATTCAAGACAATGTTATTAATATTTTCATCATTAAGATAAGATATGATTTCATTTTTTCCCTCAGTGGGAATATACATTATATACACATTATATACATGGTACTGGTAGGAGGCCCTGGGGAAGACCCAGAACACGTTGTTAGGGATTATATCTCTCGCCTGGCCTGGGAACACCTCAGGAGGAGCTGCTGATGTGGCTAGGGAGAGGGACGCCTGGAATGCCCTGCTTAGCCTGCTGCCCCCGCGACCCGGCCACCGATAAGCAGAGGAAAATGGATGGATGGATGAATATATACATACATTTCTGCTATTTGGCATTTATTGTTAATATATATATTTGTGGTTGTTTGTTTTCCTGAGAGTGCTTTGCATTTTACAGATATTGCACATTGGAGAAAATGTATTTTAGCATGTTAAATAGGTTGTTGCATGTAGTAGTATGAACATCAATTAATAAATATATTTAAATATATGCAGAGATATACACAGTATAGTATAAGTATTATATGACATATGTAATATAGATAAAATACAGAAGGCCTAATATAGGTCTAATGTGGTTCGATGTAAACAGATATAGTTATTATTTCACCTATCCATTATTAATCAGAATGTAACTTAGATTACCTTTAGTGCCCGCAGTTTAACTGCAATCCACTCATTATTAGTTCATGCCTTATTGCACATGGCTCTTGACTACTGATCCAAAATCAACCAAAAAAAAAAGACGTTCCATTGATTCGCATTGCTACGGCTTTATCGTGACTGACAGGTCCCCATGATAGTGACTTCATTTAATTAATCACAAGGTAGACACACCCTAAAGCATAACCTGCTTTATCGTCTATTTTACTCTAAAAGGGAATATAATTTACAAAATAAACATGATTTATTGAAGAAAACTTGAAACTAGAGGTTGAGATCATAAACTCATTAGGAAAATGTTTACTGAGATAATAAATCAAGGGGGAAGTAGGGTCACTTTCTCATAGGCTTCTATACAATCTGACTGCTTTCGCAACCAGTGCAGTTGCCCCCTGCTGGCCATTAGAAAGAATGCAGTTTCAAGGCACTTACCGATTATTTTCACTTGACTTGGTGACTTTGTCCACTTCTTTTGTACAGTCTAAAAAATAATTGTTATTAATAATTAATATTTGGAGAAATAAACCATCTTTTGTTTGTCAATATGAATAACTACAGCCCCAATTCCTGTGTTGAATTAAATTTAAAACAGACTGCATCCAATTCAGAATTCATAGTGTATATTTATAAAAAAAAGTAATTTTTTTTATCTGGAATCAGGCTTGTATCTTGAAACCAGGATTCCCCAGATTATCGGTATATTTCATAATAGTGCTCCCATTAAAATACACTTAAAGTACATCAGCTGGTATTGTCTATTGAATAAAGAGCATAAATGCTTTTGAGATAGCTGTCTGATTTCCAGCAGCCAGCTGCACAACAATGAGCTCATCATGTCTGGCTCTGTCCATCACTCTGGCCTCTCTTTCTCTTTTCCACGTTAAGTCAGCGTAAAAATCCCAGTGAGTGAACTCTGCCCTCCTGCTGACACTGCTGAGCCAGCAGCCAGGCTGCAGCCCACCACTCAGTCACATGCTGTATCTTTGTCATTTATCTAAATCCCAGAAATCAATTACAGCACGCCAAGGTGCCAGGGTGAGGGATTTGAGTTTTAATTTTCTCCCTGCTCCTTGGGCACTGGCACACGCCCCTCTCTCCTGGCATCCAGGCTTATGGATTAAGCAGAGGTAGACAATTCTCTGGCTTTACATATCTCAGATATTAGCAGTCGCACATTTTTCTGTTTATTTCTCTCCATGTTCCCTTTTTGCATATACGTTTCTATGGTTTGACCACCAAATAAGATGGATGGATAGATAGATAGACATACATTGAACATACACTGTAAAAAATGTCTATAGCTTTTACAGTGGAAAAACTACTAAACCATGACAGTAAAAGACCATAAAATGATAAATGGGTTAATTCAGTTTCAGTAACAATGAAACACCGTGACTGTATATACCTGCCAAAATACTATTTTATACATTTTTTGGAGTGAAAAATACATTACTCCACTGTAAAATACACCGTGTTTGTAACAAAAATATACTGTACTAAATATACTGCATTTATTTTTTGTAAAAATACTTTTTCTCACTGTTAAATATATTAAACACCATATCGCTCTCAGAAATGTACTGTAATATTAAATAGTAAAAAATAAAAAATAAAAAAGATTTTCTTGTCAATCATATGGCAGAACCGCGTTTGTTTTCATGGGAAAACTCTTTATTTTTTATGGTAAAATATAATCTTTTAAAAAAATCATAATTGTAAAATCAACAATAATATATATATATATATATATATATATATATTATCAATAATATAATTTTACCGTAATATTAGAAAAAGTTGCACTGTATTTATTACGGTAAAATTCTGGCAACCACAGCTGCCGGTTTTCTACTGTGAAAACAACAGGGTTTTTTTACTACAGTGTATACATTCATTAAAAATAAACTTAACCTATACATAATTAACCTATGATAAATCTGAATTTAGATTAAAATCTTGCCCAAAGTATTGAACACTTGCAGAGAAATTTGACTTTAACTGGGAAGTTAAACATTGCAGGAAAATAAATAATGTGCAGATAAATTAAACATTTGCAAAGATGACCAGGATATAATAGTGCAAAAAGAATAGTTCAAAACAGAGAATGAATATATGTTTTTTAATAGGGTATTTTTCTCTGCTCAGCCATTCAGTCCTAATTTATACCTTTGTGCCATAAAGTTTGACATTCTCTAAACCTTAAACTGGCCATTAAAGAAAAGTTTGTAAAGTCTACTGTTACACCCGTCACTCTGCCTTTATAATTCAGCATATCATTAGTTTAATGACACTTCTTCTATGACTGATGGAACTGTGACACCAAAAAAACCCTGATATTCTGCAGGACTGACCTCCAACACTGCAAAAAAAGGTGTGTCTAAAAACAAGATAAAAACACTAAATCTGAGGGAAATGATCTTGCTGATAATTTCATTTGACAAGATTTCTTAAATTAAGATTATTAAATCTAGAAATAAGCATGTTGAACGCTTAAAATAAGAAATTAACTCTTAAAACAAGAGTGCACTGCAAATTATTTGTTTCTTACCAAGATAAAAAAAAACTTTAGATTTAGAAGAGTTAGATCATTTATCTTGTTTTAAGAGTTAATTTCTTATTTTAAGCGTTCAACATGCTTATTTCTAGATTTAATAAACTTAATTTAAGAATTCTTGTCAAGTGAAATTATCGGTCCATGCAGCAAGATCATTTCCCTCAGATTTAGTGTTTTTATCTTGTTTTTAGACACCCCTTTTTTGCAGTGCATTCAAGAAATATTGCTTGTTTACATTCTTGTTTTGTAAGTGCATGGTGAAATATGGCAAGCAGCAGGGAAGGAGGGACTACTTGGCTCCACAGTGACAGAGATTAATGACAGTGAAGTGTTTGATAAGAGGTTGTATAATTTACAACTCCGTAGAATGCTGTAGTTAGCCCACTAGCCATGCTAGCTCCCACTCTTTATGTTTACAACCCGACCCATCTGTTTTCCTCTCTCGGCTTTTTACTACTCCTCATTTCTGGTTTGGTGTGTCATTTTGCAGCCAACAACACACACACATTTCTCCCTCATTCATACCCCTCCTTCATTACTGATGCTGCTCACATCAACAACTCATCTCTTTTTTAAAACTGGTTATCTTTATTCATTTGAAATAAAACTGATTTATTGGCACTTTAACTCACCTTGTCTTTCTTCATAACCTCCTCCATGGGGTTATGCTTTCAGCTCAGTTCATCTGTTTGTCATCAGGATTGTGGAAAAACTACTGGCCAAGAAAAACCTATTCAATTTTGTAAAGTAGATCTGGATCATGGGGCAGATACTAAGGGTGGGCAAAACAAATTGATTCAGGATAGTATTGCAATAATTTGCGTGGCAATATTATATTGAGTCATGGCCGCCAAGTATCGATATTTAGCGTTCAGACGGCTAGCGATCAGTCAGTATTTTCGTTTTTTTCCCAGAGGCCATAGCACCATGTGTGTCTGGATCATAGACTGTATATAAATAATGGACGTAGTCACCGTGACGTCACCCATTGGTTTGTGGACTGCCCGTTGGAAGCCTCGAGTTCAGCGTTACACTCGTCGCCATCTTGCGTCGCCATCTTGTTTCCGATACGCGGAGCAGACCATAATTGGACTGTGGCGGAGCGCGAGGGATCTGACGACACTGACTACACGCATCTCTACACTCGCATCCTGACTGAGAGAAGCCGCTGCTAATTCATGTTAGCATTAATTGGAGCATTAACTCGGATGTTAGTTTTGGCTAGCAAAAAAACAAAAACAAAACGTATCTTTCTTACCTCAGAAAACTGAGCAGCGACTCCTTGGAGTGTCCGTTAGTCCAACCAAACGCTGAACAAGACATTTTACTGAACAAAACGTTCAAATAAACTGTCATTAAATGAAAATATAGTGTGAAAGGGTCAAAGTTGAGCAAGTGAGACCGAACCGCTAAACGTCCTCTTTTCTATCTATATAACGTTATATATAACTTTATTGACACGTTGCCGTGGATACGCTCTGCTTCTCTCCTGGTGACGGCTCGCCTTGTCAGTGACCTGTCAATCAAAGCTAGAAACGCCCCAAATCATACGATTCTTTATCTTCTATTTTCTTCTAAATGGGGCCATTATTAGAACTATTGACATCAAATTGTCTTGAAGATTTTTTAGCGTTTTTGTTTGTTTTGTCCGTGGCGGTAGTGGGCTCACTTTTAAGAATATACTAGAGATACTGGTATCATATGAAACTGGAGGATCTAAGGAATCTATAGGCACCATGTTGTGTCGGGAAGTTGTCGAAATAACGCTCCAAAGTCAGGCTTTTTTTATGTTTCATTCAAAAAATCTAGAGCAGTGAAGCATAAAGTTTTTGAAAGTTTGATAAAAGCTTGCTGCAGTTGTTGTTGTCCATACATGTTTGATATCAGTTGAGTTCAGTCTGACTGAATCCTTTGTTGGTCAGTCTGTGGGTTTGACTCTCATTGTGGAGAAATAAAAAGACTGAAGTGAGATGAATAGACTGAGAATTTTCTCTTATTTGACAAAACAATTCTTGATTGTCATGGACACCAAATGCAGTGAAACAGTTAAATCACAATAAATTGTATCAATACTCACCATATCACAAAATGCTTAAAATCGTAATAATATCATATCGTGACTCAAGTAGCGTGATAAAATCATATCAATGGGCCTCTGCTGATTCACACCTTAAATATACAGCATTTATTGTAAAGTATGTACAGAAGAATAATACATAGTGTGCAAATATAAAAAGAAAAATGAAATTTCACACTCTTTCTCATTTTCTTCTCCCTTGTGGTAGCCGGTCAGACCTGAATCTAAAAATAGCTTCTCACATCCGTTTCCTGCCTGTTTGGTTGCGTTTTTATCTAGCTGGCTTATATTTTTGACAACCAATTTCAAAGATAGCATCTCAATTTCAAACAGGCACATGGCGCCTCTTGAGATGGACCCCCGGTCTGTCGGGGTCACTTAACTACCTGTAAAACAATTTCTTCATCCAGCAGCAGTCACAGCTGGCTCCTCTGGGTTCACTATCTGCCATGATCCTGTAGAAGACTGAGGCCTTATCAGATGTCTGTTTACATGTAACCTGCCCCACGTTCTCACCGTCCACATCTTCAACAGCTACTGTCTCCACACAGCTGACACCTCGCAGTCACCTTGCAGACATGGCAGAGCTGGACATGGAAGTGATAAGACCAACTGTGTCTGCACTCAGTGGCCTCAATGTTGCTTAGTTATCTCGACATAAAGATAGCAATGGAATCCATTACCAAGCATGTGGGGGGAAATGCACAGGGTCATGTCAGGTTCACACTTTATTTCTAACACTGTACACAGCATGTTTTGGTAACCCTCATTTATAAATGGTAAACAGATTTAATGTTTAACCCTTAATAGGGCACTCATTGAAATAGTTACAAATTCCAACCCTAGCGAATATTGGAGGATATTACATACAGCCAGAATGTGGACTGGAATGTCATGGTGTCACTGTCTGTGACGTAGCCTGATCTTTGCTGATTAGCTGGAAGAAATCCATGTGGTTCTACGACCAAACAGAGAGACATGGGGACCTCATTTCGATATCCACTGAAGTTACCAAACATAGTTCTATGCCCGATAAAGGGTTAATCATCATTTATAAACTGTATTTAGGCCATTCAGAATGGTAAATAGATAATTTATTAATGTTGAACTAACTAGATCATTTATAAATGACAAATAGATGGTGTATTAATGTACGTTTATAGTTACTTTACCATTAACAAACAATTAAATTATAATTTATAATTTACTAATAGTTTTAGTTGCACACATTTTAACATTTCTAACACCATATTAAGTATGTTAATGATTTTGAAATTATTCATATGCCTTTAGGAACATTTAAAGATTAAATATGTATAGCACTTTGTAAATGGTTAATAATTGGTTTATAAACCATCTATAAACATCACTTAGATGGTTATTGTGAAGTGTTACCCATGTTTTTCCTGAACACGTAACAACAAATTCTGCAGTGCTTGGACAGGCCTGGTGTTTTGAGGGAGAAGATGACTAAGCAACAGAAAAACCCTGAAATCCTTCAGTGAGAGCTATTTGTCATTGTACGTGCCTGTTGAAGCACAGTGCAGCAGGGAGGTCAGGTTTCAGTCTCGCGCTCGGCCTTTGCAAAGCTCAAATGCTCCGAGAAGAATAGACTCAGGATTTGAAATGGTGGTGAACTGTAAAGGAACCTCCTGTCTCTCTGTCCGTCTCTGTCTCGCGCTGATTTCTCAGACGCACGCACACGCCCTCCACTTCCCTCTCCCCTTTAGAAACTCTAAACCTCCTTTCAGATCCGTTTGTGAGCGGAGGTCATGGTCGAGCTGCCAGCCTGGGAACGGTGGCAGCTAGCATGGGACCAGGAGCTTGAAATCAGAGGAATAGTAAACAGAGAGTGAGAGTGTCAACAGAGAGGGATCAGAGAGTGCATTTCCGTTTGGCACTGCCAGCCCGGTGTAAAAGCACAGCCGAAATGATATGATGGCTTAATGCATTCTCAAGTACCTGACTTTTACACCGGACTATTGTGGGGTTGATAGCCTGTGAGCTGAGAAATGCTAACAAGGTGCTTGTATGCCACATGACGGCCTTTTAAGCAGAAGCACTTGGTGGCTGAAAGAATGTTTTCAGGACATTTTCTCAGCTGGTAAAGTGTGAAATGGAGTCGATGGATACTGAACAGAGATGTTAGGGGTGGGCGATATGGCCCAAAAATTATATCGTGATATTTCATGGTATTTTTGTAATAACGATATTCTTGGCAATATGACAAAATACTAAAAAATATATAGAAAATGTGTTTTTTTTTTATTTATTATTTTCGAATTTGTATAAATAAAAATCGTACAAGAAAATAAGAATCAATCATGAATCTACATGTAGTGTAAAGTGCAAATCTCAACAGTTGCCAAATGCAAAAAATGTACTCTTGACTCTTCAGTGCAAAATGAAAGTATTAGAAAATAATAAAAAAATAATACTGCAAATGTCAGTGCTGGAAATGTGAGTACATGTTTATTCTTCTATTTCACTACATTTTAAAAGCAAATATTGTATTTTTACTCCACTACATTAAGCTGACAGCTTTAGTTACATTTCACATTAAGATTTAACATAAAAACATTATTAAACATTTTTATAATTTTATTTTGACGTCACTTCGTCAAGAAGTAGGAATGTTGCCATTATCGTGATATGCATTTTCTTTAATCATATGCAAAAAAAACCTGTATTATCATGAACAATATGGCACACCCATAAGAGATGTCCTAGCTGATAAAGTAAGACTGCTTATCATGACTGCTAGCATTTGTTGTCTGCACAACCATTTTACAAGGAAACAAAATACTTATTTGCTTCTTGCAGAAAGTTAGATGAAACATTGATACCGTTCTCCATCTGTGGGTTAAATTAAGATAATGCAAGCTGCAGATTAGCATAGGTAACTAGCTAACTTTGTCCAAAAATAACACAATCTGCCTACCAGCAGACACGTGATGTAAATCATTTGGTCTCAAATAAGTCCCAAATGATTTTTTTCTTGGGCAAATCAAGCCATGTCACAGGTTATATTAACTCAAGTCGAGTCCTAAAGTCAAGTTCCAAGTCAAGGTTAATACTAATATATACTCCACAAGAACAGAGAAATGTGTTCTCTCTCCCAGGGCTGCATGAACAGAATGACGTCATTTTGTTCTTGCAGCCCTGGCAGAGAGAACACGTTTCGGTAACACTTTATATTAGGGAACACATATTCAACATTGCTTATTAGCATGCAAATGAGTCACATATTGGCTCTTAATCAGTCATTATTAAGTAGTTATTGATGCCTTATTCTGCATGGCCTTATTATACAACCAGTAAGACATTAACTAAGAGTTTTTCCTCAGTAACCTCAGAATTATTGCTTATTAGTAATAAGTAAGGAAGTTGTTGTATATGAGTTATGATCTTAATATGCTTTACTTTGTATGGACTTTATAGGTCTCTACAAGGTGGTGAACGAAACCATGGAAACGGCAAATAGCCACCTTCTCCAGACCTTTGGCATAACTGGTGGCTCCTTGAATGCTTGAATGCTTTATTTCGGTTACAAATCATCCTTTTGGATGATTGTAATGTCAGTCATTACTCTACAAAGTGGATCACTTTGCGCCAATGTTAGCCTACCAGTGACCCACTTTGTAGAGTAATGATTGACATTACAATCTACCAATCCTCATCCAATCACGTCAAAGGTCTGGAGAAGGTGGCTATTTGCCGCCACCACTATGTAGAGACTTATAAAGTCCATACAAAGTAAAGCATATTAAGATCATAACTCATATACAACGATTTCCTGGTTTACTACTAATAAGCAATAATTCTGAGGTTACTGAGGGAAAACTCTTAGTTAATGTCTGATTGTATAATAAGGCCATGCAGAATAAGGCATTAATAACTACTTAATGATGACTAATTAAGATCCAATATGTTACTTATTTGCATCCTAATAAGCAACTAATTAATGTTGAAAATGTGTTTCCTCATCTAAAGTGTTACTCAAATGTCTCTGTTCTTGACCCATCATCTGGGCAGAGCTTTTTTCTTGTGTGGTGTCCGAGAGCTATTGTGTGATTGGTCAGACATTTGAATATGACGTGTGCTGCAGTGGGAGGGCCCTGTGAGGAGTTGTGCACTTGAGTTTCTCGTAAAGTATGAAATGTCCTGGCCAAAACAAACTTTTTTCTTGTTCTTGCCACCTCGAGAACAAGAACAAATTGCTCTGTTCTTGTCAAGTATGTAAAGGGCTTCAAGTCAAACCATTAAACCTAATTATTCAGCTGATAATGGCACTAAATGATGCAAAGACATTTTATGTGTTTTGCAGAAATAGAAGTCTATGATAAGATGACCTTCCCAAATGAACACCACTTTTATGATTTTTTAAGCATAAATGCAATAGCCAGAAGGAAAAATCTGAACTTGGCCTATAAATGAGCCCAAGAAACTCCACCTTGCATGAGTTAAACATCACAGACACTAAGCTGATGATGTTTAATGTCCTTGACAAAAATGAATTTACTGACGTTTTTTACAGAATAAAATGTGAAGATTTCTTAAGCTTGTGTTAACCACAGACCGGAACCGTAAGTGCAACAATGCTAAATCATTGTGAACAATCCTGTATCTCTTTGCGAATCATAGAGATATATTAAGCTAGATGGCTCACAAGACATGTGCATATTATTATAGGTAAAACTACATTATATAAGTCGTTAAATAAAGAGCACTTACTCATTGCACTGTAAAAGTGGTGCAGAAGGTTGTTCAGTTAGTTTTTTGTCATTAACACACAGCAGTGTTGTGAGACACCCGTGTGTGCCATCCCACTCATTTGCTTTGTGACCTTGCCTCTCAGTGATCAGTCTATTTTTTTTTTAAATATTTTTTCTCCTCTTTTATCTTTATTCAAGGCTGCTTCCTCTCTGTTGTAGGTGAGTAGATAAAAGAGTAAAGACAGGGGCTTCCCAGGAGGGTTATGTTTAGGTCAGTGCTTTTCACTTTATTACAGAGGAAAAGGTAAAAATGTGTTAGAGCTGCATTCTACATGAACCTCTGTAAGATTTCCAGATTTATTGTTGCACTGCCACCGTAGATATTGTGGTCTGTCTTGACAACCTGGGAAACAGTTAACCTATGATGGATCTGAGAGTGTGACAGCATTGTGTTTATGGGAGGCCTCCTTTGTGCTGCAGGTCCCCGCTGGAGCTGAGGAGGTGCTGTTTCCTGACCCGTCCCAGTCCCAGCACAGCTTTGTCCAGGAACATTTCCAGGCACAATACAAGTGAGTGTCCAGTCTTACACACACACACACACACACACATACACACACCTGCCAGCAGTGGTGGAAAAAGTATTCAGATCCCTTACTTAAGTAAAAATACTAATACCACACTGTGAAATTACTCCACTATATCGCTAACAAGTTAAAAAAAAAATGCTGAGGTAATAAATCAAGTGAGAAGTTTTTTTCTCATTTTGTATTGAAATGAATGGACCAAAATGCTTCTGCAACCTTCATCAGTGCCCCCTGTTGAAGTTTGTGGTAGAATTAAGGCACTTCCTAGTTTGCCTCACTGCTCAGACCTGGAGGTAGCCTGGCTAATGCCAGACTATATCACAAATGAGATATAGTCTGGATATCTCTATTCATTTTTCCATAGAGGAAGTATGTAGAGCGACAGAAATTTGATGAGGAAGCATCGAGGAAGTGATGTTTGTGATGTTTACACAATGTTGCTGAATGATTATTGCCGTGCAAGATATATATGAAGGAAGAAGGACACTCCATATATGTACACTCCTCAGACATATATGTATAAGGCGATCAATGGCGAGACGACCACAACGACCGGGGTCTCAATTAACCCCATTAACTTAGCCACTTACGGGGCTAGTTGGTAGATTAGGCTTTTGCCAAATCCTGTTGGAAGCAATCATCAGCATCAACATCTTTTTGGTGGTGATAAAGGAGTGTAAAGCCAAAAGTTGTTCTTCTTTTAAAATACAGGCTCTAAACTATCTAGAACACTGTCTACAGCTAGATCCAAAGAGAGCTTGGCGTCTGCTGCAGCCATGTTGGATCTGTAAGCAAACTACAAAACTATAAGCTTCCATCTGTCCAATAGTACGCGTCATCGTCTTGCCGTCCCTCTCGTTCTGTGATTGGATACCAAAAGCACGGCTAAGAATCGGCCATGACACCATGCTGCCTTGTAGTTCGAACCGAAATCGAGCGCGCAAGGCAGCATCTGTATACCCAGGCTAACCCGGAGGCTGCCGTCTGTAATAATAAGAAGGACTTACTAGCTGTCCAGTGCAATACACGAACACTGTCTTTGTTTGCATTTAACCTCAGTATTTTAGGGTGATGTCATGTTTGTGTCGAATGCATATTTAATTAGCTTGGTAGCTACAGCTAATAGAATGTGCGAGCAATAGTTACCATTTAATATGATGGGAGCTGGCTAGAATTAAAACCTGCTTCTGTTTTCCTATGTCTGAAATCAATGATCCATTGGTTAAAAAAACAGTAAGATTTTCAAGGGCTGCATCTGCCACTGTTATCACTGTAAACTGCAGATATAATCTGTCTTCTGTGAGAACAGAATGCTTAACAGATGCAGCAACAGTAACTTGGCTCGGCAAACAGTTGTGTCTAATACCTGGGGCTGTAATTTCACACAGTTTAATTGTTGTTTCTGTTCAACTATATTTATAGCTGTATAGCCTAAATGAAATGGGAAAAGATTTCTAGATTATGTTATTTTCTCCTGTTGTATTTTTCCCAGTGAAAAACAGAAGAGCTATTTGTGTTTCAAGTGGGCTTGTGGGCTTATTCTATGATAATCTGTTTTTTGTCCTGTTATTTATTATCTGAAATATAATGTAACAATAGGATTTTCTTCTGGCATAAACAATTTAATGTCGGAGTTTACATCTGTCACCAGGTTTTGCATGACTGCAAATTAAATTGCTATTAAATCATCAAACAGCAATATTGTTTTCTCCTTTTTTTTAACAACTACAACTTCAGACTACCAAACATTCAATACTTTTCAGAATTTTAACTCTTTATATGCCAGTTCATATATTTGAATTATTCCATAATTTCTTCCAAAAAATACAGAAAAATGAATTATTTTCCATATAATAATTAGTAGGCAGCTGGGGCTTTGGTGGAGATTAGAGTATTGGATATGTCAGAGATTAGCAACAAAATTGATTTGATTGCATTCATATTTTTTATGTAGTGCCAGATACTCCCTCTGGACATCCTTGTTGCCAAAAATGCCTCATTGACTTCCATTCAAATCGCATTTTTTAATCTCACTGCCATTATGATTTTAAACCATGTTTTCTGTAATGTCAGCATTTCATTTAGAATATTTGACATTTTCACTGTATTCCACCAAATTCAACCATTTTCCCATTGTAGGCTGATGCACATGAAGAGGTGTGTCTCTGTTCAAGTACAGGTTATCCAAAGCTTTGTCTGAATTGGTAGCTACAGTCATACAACACAGTCCAACAAGTTGTTAGTAGGAGGTCTTTGCATGGATCTGTCAAAGAGAACTAGACACGGTTTTGGCGGTAGGGCCTGTTCATTCCAATGAAAGTTGCTCAGTGGTGCATGAAGCCCAAAAAAGTCCACCTTTTGTGTATAAAAAGACCTGGATCTGCATGCATGCATCTGTGGGACCATAGAACAAGCACACTAGCATTTCAGCTGCCAAAAAACTTTTAGTCTGAAGTTGTCTGCTGCATCAGGAGTTGACGTTTTCATGACATTGTTTTACTTGAGCTGTCTACTGCCGGAATTAACAAGGCAAAATCTTCCACTGAGATGTGGTCACATGCAGCAGTGCAAATAAAGAATAAGCTCTAAGGGTCATGAGGAGAGAACACTATACATTATACCCTTCTTAATTAACTTTACTACAGCCGTCCATTGGAAACCCTGGTAGGAGGTTTGCTGGGGCGACTATAAAGAGGGATGCTGCCATGGGGAAGGACGACGAGGGAGAGGGGCAGAGATATATATTTGTTTGCAAAACTTTCTGATTAGTTTTATCCGTCATTCTCTGCAGCTTTTGCAACAAAAAAAACTTGCTGACAGTCAGTGTGTTGGTGTCAGCTATATTGTTATCTGTATGGAAATCAACATATACTTTATTAGAGGTTGGGGAAAAATCGATAAAGCATAGTAGCAGGATATTTTGTGTGGCAATATTATATCAATTCATGTCCGCCATTTATCGATATTTAGCGTTCCGACTGTATCTGTACGTTTTATCGCTGATTTTGTTTATTCCAGAGACTGCAGCTTGCTCACTTTTAGGAATATACTAGAGGTACTGGTATAATATGAAACTAGAAGATCTAAGGAATCTATAGGCACCATGTCAGGATATGGTGATGAAATAATGCTGCAAAGTTAGGCTTTTTCATGGTGATTTTCAAAGCGCTCTATGGGAAAATAGGCTCTCTGGGTTCCCACAAGCCTCCCAATTCAGAATGTGCAAAGAAAATAACACAATCCATTACTCCATTTGCAAAGACTTGAGGCCATACAACTTTGTGTAAAACGAAGGTTTTAGCTACATGCTAAATACACTGGAACTCCATTGCAACGTTATTTCATGGACTCAGGCGTATCGAAGATAAACAGTGCAGCGAAGCTTAAAGTTGAGGAAAGTTTGATAAAATGCTGCAGTTGTTGTCGTCCATACATGTTTAATATCAGTTCAGTTCAGCTTGACTGAATACTTTGTTGATCAGTCTGTGGGTTTGACTCTCATTGAGGAGAAATAAAAAGACTGAAGTGAGATGAATAGACTGAGAATTTTCATTTTTTTATGTGGACACAAAATACAGTTAAACAGTTAAATCACAATATATAATATCGCAAAATGCTTAAAATCGTAATAATATCGTATCGTGACTCAAGTATCGTGATAAAATCCTATCGTGGGGCCTCTGCTGATTCACACCTCTATACTGTATCATTAAGTTTCTTGGGGACTTACTGTACAACAGCTCTACTGTTGTCAGGTGGTCTAAATGTCAGACAGCCCTGCAAGAGAAAGGTCACAGCTTAAATAGCCGCTGTAGACACATCTGAGAGCAGTCCTGTGTTTTGTCCAAGTATGATGTTATACACACACAGTGTTGCTCTGGATAAGTGAGATATAATTGTATAACACCTGCATAGACAGAGGTCCAAACACACAGTCTACCATGCTTATATGGTATTTCGGCTTCATTGATCACATTATGATGTTATTGCTAGGTACAGCTGATGTAATGGAGAGGTCGTTATGTCTTTTACACAGAGGTCCACAGAGACACAGATGCCTGGCTAGAAGCACAGTAAATCTACACAACCCCTCCAGTAATTACCAAGCAGTCGAGAGTGGGAACACTAAAAGGTCTGATGGAAACTGTCCTAGTACCATACCCTAAACTAAATCCCTAAGTACTTATTTAGAGTGCTTACCTTTTGTGCTGGGTGAAATTCAGTAATTGGGGTTGTTAGCTGTGCCAGCGGTCAAGTATTTTCTCTATTGTAAAACCCCGTAAATTTGTCGGGTGTATTTTTGGATCACAAAGAGTCTAAACCAGTTTCTGTTGGCAACTGTGGTGATGCATGACAAAAAAAAACCAAACAGGCTCTTCACCCAACGGTATAATCAACGTTTCTAATGCAGCTGGATGTCCTCATGACTCCCATCAGTCAGTCAGTCATCCAGCAGATAAAGAGGAAGTCATTTTTTACATGATATCTGCGTCTGTCAGCTGTGGCCCACTGGGAGAGTCGTTCAGATGTCCAGTTTATCTGGCCAATCAGTTTTGTGCCATTTTTAAGTTGTGTCTGGACCAGTGGTGGAAAGTAACTAAGTACATTTACTCAAGTACTGTACTTTAGTACAATATTGAGGTACTTGTAGTGGGGCAGCATAGCTTAATATATCATACCAATTGTTCATTTTTTGATAAAAGCACCAAATTTGGAAGATGTGTTGACAAATATATTGGGAACAAAACTGAATATTGGGCCATCACAAACTCAGACCCTGGTTGCCATGGCAGCCATTTTTATATAGGCTCACTTTGCACCGTATTACGTCAACTTCCCGATATGATATCCTGACATGATTTTTACCAATGGATTCCTTAGATCTTTTTTCATAAGATAGTTTCATAAGATAGATATAATGTGAAAATGAAGCCAGCTCAGCGGCTGGCGATAAGTCCAATGTGTCGCAGACAGAACATCAGAACACCAAGGAGTTCCATTTTCATTTATCCTTTCTTTGTTTTCTCAATGATGTCGGGAGTAGAGAGAAAACACGAAACATCACAGACAAACACATGCAAAAACATAACAAACAGTTACAGTGAAAGGCAGAGTTACTGGTTATCATAGTTTTAAGTTCCATTTATTACAATAACATGCAGAGGAGATCTCCCCATTTTGTTGCATTTTCTTTTATTTGTTATTGTTTTATATGACATATTTTCACTTGAACTTTTATGTAATTAATATTTGTAATGTTGTAAACATGTGAACAGCAGCTTGGAGGCTCAGGTTCTATCTATACTTGTAACAGCTGGCCGCCATTTTGGAAAACTGCCAGCCATGGTCATCAGAATGTGAATATTCGATGGCCCAATATCCAGTCTTTTTCCAAATATATTAAGCTACATATGTACCAAATTTGGTGCTTTTATCACAAAATGAACAATAGGTTAGCTATGCCGCCCCACTATTGTATTTTACTTAAATATTTCCATTTTATGTAAGTTTATACTTATACTAACTCCACTATATTCATAAAATATATGATAATTTTAAAGTAATTAGACTTTTTTTTTAATTAAATGTTATAACAGTATATTAAGTAATTAAATAAGTCCTATCTTTACAATGTAATAATATATTTAGAATATATAAAATAATGTATGTGGGTTCATTCTGCATTAAGAGTACTTTAACTTTTGATACTTTAAGTACATTTTGATGCTGATACTTTTGTACTTTTACTTCAGTAAGTTCTGAATGCAGGACTAACTCGTAGTGGAGTAATTTCACAGTGTGGTAGTAGTACTTTTACTTATGTAAGGGATCTGAATACCTGTTCCACCACTGCTTACACCAGTCAGCTGTATCTTCCATATCCAGCTCCAGATGCTGATGTAAAAGCCCAGCACCATCTGGATTCTATCCATAACCTGCTGACCACACTGACCAGTTATTGCAGTTAAGATCCGACAAGACAATCTGATCCCTGTTTGATTAATACGTTTTTTAAACGCAGTCCCTCCAGACTGAACCGCTAACATCTTATTTGACGGTAGCATCCTCCATCTGCCAATTCCTCTGAAAATTGGCAGCTCTGTGTGACTGCCAGTAATACATCTGTCAGCGCGCATCTCTTAATTGCTACCCTCACTGTCAAATGTTTCAGCTGTGACACCTCGGGTGTGTCTAGACAGGAAGCAGCAGTCTTAGCAGCCTGGCAGGCAAAATTTGTTCCTCTGCACCCACTCAAATACTGTGCTGCCCGCCCGGGAGAGTGAGTGAGCGGGTACAGAGGGAATATATACATGACTGGGTTGGCTAAGCACAAACTTTACAGAAGAACTCTAACATATACAGTAAGTGTACAGTCTGAGTCTATTTCAGCAATGCTAAAAAACAAGGAGAGAGGTTTGAGTGCTCTTCGAATGCATTATCACTGTTGGAATTTGACTTTGAACAAATCCTTCCTGACTCATGTCCCTCTGAGTCCCGAGGTCTCACCACTGCCTGTGTAGCACTTCACAATGCAGTGTCCGATGTGATACAACATCTAGAGTTGATGGACCGGAGAATTATCCTTGTAATAGCACAGTTTGTCACTGTGCAATCATCACAGCTATTATACGTGTTCAAACAAGTTAAATCACTGTCCAGGCCAAGCCAAGAGTCATTTGATCCTAATTTATGTTATCTGTTGTCACATGCTGGAGCCCATCACAGTCAGAGCTGTCATTTCCAGGACCGTAGAAAACTCAGCTCTCACCTCTGTTTTATAAACCAATTGCTCTTTACTCTCTGATCAAGTACGTTAATCTAAAATTAGATCAAAGACTGTGATCTTCGTCTATATGCGGGTGAGTCACAGGCTGCAGTCGATGGAGACTGCGCTGAAAATGTCTGTCTGTCAAGCATTGTTCATTACAGTGAAGGCGAGTGACGGGCAGCCGAGCGTTTCACATTACAGACGTGGTGCATTTTCAGCGCGGCTCGTCTTACTGCGATGCCACTTTCCCTCTGAGAGACCCTCACGTCTCTGAAGCAGTCGGACCGGGTGACCTTTTGTTTTGATCACGTCTTCTGATTGATTTGTTGTGATTTGAAGGATTTGGTAGCTGGCACTTTGGAGTTTACCGGCCCAGTACTGGGAGAGTTTATAGGGCTGGGTATCGGCACACAATACATTTAAGGTATGAGATGAAGTTATCCAGTAGAATCAAACCTTCTCCAGTCAACAATACCTGCATTCTATTTTCTATGGTTTTGCTCGCAGCTAATAACGATGCAACGTGACTTGCTCACTACTGCAGCAGCAGCAACCCACACGGTCTGTGTTGGGGTGTATTTGTGCTGAGATGCCACCAAAACATTAAAATGTGAAGAACTTGAACACTCTCAAAAATGTAATAGTGTACAACCAATATGGGATTTTTTTGAGACCAATACTGATAGCAATATTAGAGGGGGAAAATATGAAAGGTTACTGATACTGCCAACAAGTTCTCCAACATAAACGGCAGAAGAGGTCGTGTGTCAGTAACACAAATCATGGCATGTTTGTACGTAGTGCAATAGTACAATAGTGCGTTCTAAAAATAGCATACATGTACAGTCTGCGGTTGTAAAAAGGCTGCAGTTTCTGTGGATTTATCTTGTAAAACCACAGACAAAAACTTCTCGTAAAGACGTTATAAAAGACAGTTTAAACAGTAAATAAATGTATGTAAATGCCAGAAGCAAAGAAGTTACAAGGGTCACGTGACTACTGCAAGTTATGTAAAAACGAAACGTGATTCAGGTAACTTAAATTAAAAATCATTAACTTTTGTTTTCACAAAGGATGTGAACCCCGATCTCTTGCTTGAAAGTCCACCGTTTGTTTGACCACTCCAATCTCCAATTAAATGCTGGAATCCGCCCTTTTAAAATTCGCTTGGCTGTCAATTACTACTACGTCAGCAAGATGGCGGCAGACACATACAGCGGACAGTGAAATATGGAGACATAGCTCGTTTTTCGCTGTCTGTACACATTAACTATATTGACGTTTTTGACAGGCGAACAGGCTGGATATGGCGGTCGATCTAGTAATTTTTTTTTTTCTTTCCATGTGGATTATACACTGATTTTGCACAGATATGACTCTGCAAAGGTTCTCAGAAATAACACTTTTTTTAAACTTTATTTTATATTATAAATACAAATCATGACATTGTCAGTAGAAATGAAAACCTAGAAAATAAAGATTAATTTAAAAAAATACTTTATAAACATCATTACCGTGTGTTTAGTATCAGTAAATTGTTATCCATTCAAATAAAGAATAAAGTTAAAAAAAAAAAAAAACACAGTTTCTGAATCAACCCAAGTGTCATTATCTACATTATATGTTCTCTAAAAAATAAAAAGGAACAGAAGTTTACCCGAATGCAATGATTTTACAAATCCTTTTTCAATTTAATATGGCACAAAGACGAGACAAAAGATTTGATGCATTCTGTTTTTATTTACATTTATACAGTGTCCAAACTTTTTGGGATTTGGGATTGTACTCTACTGGTATCAGTGTCACTTTAAGGGCGCTGGTACTGGTATCGTTTTTTTTAATACCCAGCCTTGTCTGTTTTTGACGTGTATATTTTAATTTCAATCAGTGAATTATTACGAGGCACACATTAAGGTTTATGGCTCTTCATGTCGGAGCATTAGTGTGGTGAATAAACTATGTGCCAGCCTCAGTGAGAGGAATGAGCCGCCAGGCTGTTTAATTTGAACCTGCTGAGACTTTTTTTTAATTGCCTCTCTTAGGACGGAAAATCAATGAGATAATAAAGATACCTGCGTTACTCTGTAAGATCCAAAGCTCCAGCAGTGTGTGTCAGTGCAAAGCATCAAGCTCCGAGTCTCTTCGGCATGGCTGCATCCCAGACAGGAGGATACATAGCTCTCAACCTTTGCACGCTTCCTCCATTAGAGCATCACCAGAATATCACCTCTTCCTCTCCTCTTTTTCCCTTTCTAAGTGTTTTAGAGCAGCGCCGGGCACATCTATGTTTTAGTGGAGGCTGAGTGTGATTTGTATGCATGGAGTGCAGTTACCCTCACTGTTTCCTGGCGAGAACAAGACATCCGTAGGGCAGCCATTCTGCTCTGCCAAGAGGGAGAGATCCACTAAGAGCCAGCGTCAGCTGGGCTTGCTTGAATAGGGCTTTATTCACTCCCCCCTCTCCTCCCCCTCTGGGTCTGTCAGGTGCCTTCCTATAAGGAAAACACATTGGAGCAGTTCATCTATGGCTTAATTTCCCATGGTAGGATGTCGTGTGAAGGTCGTAAAGTTTCAACAAACATAAGCATGGGGAGTTAGAAGAATGAGGAGGAGGGTGGGGATATGTTTAGGCATGTTTCATGACACCAAAAGATAGTTTGGCATTTAATACGAATCAATTAATTGAATCTAAATATAGTCCCTATATACTGATCAAGATGTGGAAAACGAGATTTTTCTTTATGTGAGATTTAAGTCTCCCAGCACACTCTGTGTACTTTATTGCTGCTGGGTTATGCTTCTCAGAAGTCTATTATCAATTTATGAGCCGCGCTGTGCTTTCCATACTGTCACAGGAGCAGCGCTGAATCAAACCTGTCATTGATAAAGTTATTTCACTGAACAGAATTTCACTTTTATATCCATCATGTCGATAATAAAAGAAATGAAACGAAAAAAAGTCATTCAGAATAATGACATTAGGACTGTACCCTGTAATTATGGCTTGGGTAGTGTACACATGTATTGCATTATTTTACATGTTTTTTCTACACTAAGTGTAAATGCCTTAAAAAAGCTAAATTACTAAATGACAATGGTATTATTCAATGGCTTAATAGTCTTTAATGTTAGAAATTACAGTGAATTCTATGTAAAAATAGGAAAAATGTACATCATATTGCTGAATGTAAAATTTAGGCAACATATTTTTCTTACAGTATAGCTTCATATTTAATGTAAAAAAAAGTAAAGAAATTGTTAAAAAAAGGTAATAAAAGGGTAAAAAGTCTTACCTTATCATATTAAATGTTACATTTTTTTGCTATTTCATTGTTTGTTTTTTAAAAGAAATACAGATATTTAGTGTATATTATCTGTATTTTTAAAGAAATTATCTGGAAAATAACTTACAGTTGTTTACTGTTATTTGACACTAAGTGTTTGACAACTTTTGCTGCCAGATATTTTACGATTTTTTTAACGATATTTTTTTATTTTTTTGTGTATAAACCAATAATGTTAGCAATAGTGGTGAGAGATTTAAATGCTCACAGCTGTTACCTTAAGATTTCTCTGCTTTAATCAGGCCTAACGTGTCAGAATCAGTGGGGATCTGTTTTACCTGAGCAGACCTGCTCTCCTCACACTGATACAGTTAAACTAAGGACCTGCAAACTACAACCACTGTCTTTTTAATATGAAGACTGAGAAGTTGTTCTCTCGCTAACGGCTGTGTCTTACTCTGAAGAATATTTTCATATTCCCTAACCAATTTTTTATTCCCTTTATGCACTAAATCTTTTTTCCTACTAGTTTTTAATGAAACTTAAAGCTTCAAGGTTGCCTCCCTAAACTCTAGTTGCTGCTTCTAGATACAAAGTGTGGAAAACATCCACTGAATATTCACAGTGTAATATGTACTTACTATTTTAGTTTTGCACAACTTTTGAATTATTACTTCATCTGTTAATCTATCATGTTGGGCTAATATATTTATACAATTCTATAACTGTATATAATCGATCTGTGTATTTTTTTATTTTAATTTAATCTATGACTGCGTATCAGAACCAAGGTTATAATAGTTTGGGATTTTTCATTAGTTTTAGTTTTAATTTCATAGTGATTTTTTGTTTTCAATTCAGTTCGTTTTAATTAGTTTTTAGAGTGAGTTTGCTAGTTTTAAATAGTTTTTGTTTTTTGGAAAATGCTTAGTTTTAGTTTAGTTTTTATTAGTTTTAATGTTAGTGTTTTTGTAATGGGGTATTTGTTGGGTGCCAGATTAAAAAAAGTCACAATAAATGTTTCCTTTATTTCCTTTGTCTGATCCATCTCAGCCACAATAAGGTTATTAAGTCATAAAACCAGATAGATGAAATTGATTTCATATCAACCAAAAAGGTTTACGTATGAAAAAAGTTGACAAAGACGGAAACTAAAGACATTTTCACTATAATTTAATCACCACAAAATACAGTTTCACTTAGTTATCGTTTTTTTTTTTTGGTTCTTATTTTAATTTTTATTTCAGTTTACGAAAATGTTTTTTTTAATTCTAGTTTTCGTTTTTATTTTTCATTAACGATAATGACCTTGATCAGAACTCACTGAACTGAAACACGGCGTTTCGTTTGAGTGTTCAGTTCTGCAGCCGTACGTCAATAAGCCAATGAGCTGAGAATTAAGTTGGATAAAGCTTCAGTTTGCAAACTGAAAGTTTTTAAATAACAATTATAGAACACAAAACATAAAACATTGAACTCCTTGATGTTATCTTATAACAGGATCAAGTCTCTTTTCATCCTTTCAAAACAAAAGAATCCGTTATCAAAACAGGCTTTTGCATAGTACTGTGTATATATATCTTTTATTCTGCCCATGTGTGAATGCAGCGATTAATTAATTGTTAACTTTATAGATAATCGAGTTGGCAGGTTTCTTCCAAACACCCATCCCTACCCACTGGTGCACTGTGGTCCACAGACTTGATGATTCTAATTCATGTAATCAGAGAAGTTAAGCACATATTTAAGATTCACTTAATTATTGAGAATTTGCAGAATGTCTTATCCAGGAAATCCAGCACAGATTAACTCTAAATAGTGGACAAAAGATTTAATTTAGTTGCAGGACAGTTTACATAATCTCTTCCAGCAATCAGTCCATTAACTTCAGTGGGCTCTCTGACTCATTGTTCAGACAATTAGCTAACTGGAAGAAGTTCCTCCTGTGAAACCGAGTGGGATTCATTAGAAGATGCTTAATTATGAACAAAGAGAATAAACGGAAAACTATTGTAATAGAAAGCGCTGCTGTGCACATCTGGACTTTTCCAGTGATCCTCAGTGTCCTTTGCATTCAGAAACGCCATCAGTTAGGAAAGCTCCCTGCTTTTCTCTGCTCGGGATCCCGTTATGGCATCACATGAGCATTAGCAGCAGCTGAGTGATGCAACAAGTCGGAAACCGCTTCTGCTGGTTCCCCTTTATAGCAGCGATCACCCCGGGGAGCTCCTTCAACTGCTTACCACACCCCCCACCCCACCCACTCGCCTCTCTCCTTCTCACCAGTTACATCACTCATCTTTTCCGTTCTCACAATCAGATCAAGAGGTTTCCGTATGAAACACCGTGCTCGATCTGACCGTGTAGTTCACTTGTGTAACAAGATTAAGCCACCTCCTCTCCTGCCAGACTTAATCAGGAGGACTTCGAGATTAGTTTGGAACTGTGGTGGAAAAAGTATTCAGATCTCTAACTTAAGTAAAAGTACTAATATCACACTGCAGAATTACTCCACTACAAGTAAAAGTTCTGCATTTAAACATTACTTAAGTAAAAGTACAGAAGTATCAGTATCAAAATGTACTTTAAGTACAAAAGTAAGAGTACTTGTCATGCAGAATGGACCCATTCAGATTGATATATATATATATATTTCAAATGTATTATTGGATTATTTGTAATGATGCATTTTTGTAAGCAGCATTTTACTGTTGTCCAGGTAGGGTTCATTTTAACTACTTAATATGCTGTTATGTGGTTTAATTAATAAAATGCATAATCATTTTGTATTGATCACATGTTTTTATGTTAAATCTCAACCTGAAAAGTAACTAAAGCTGTCGGCTAAATGTAGTGGAGTAAAAAGTACAATATGTGCTTCAAAATATAGTGGAGAAGAAGTATTAAGTTATAATAACCATCTAAGTGATGTTTATAGATTGTTTATAAACCAATTATCAACCGTTTACAAAGTGCTATACATATTTAATCTTTAAATGTGTTCAACCAATTTCTTAAAGGTATATGAATCATTTCTAAATCATTTACAAGCTTAATGTGGTGTTAAAAATGTTGTAAGTAGTGAAAATACTATTAATAAACTTATATTTATAAGTTAAATGTTTGTTAATGGTAAAGTAACTATCAACTTACATTAATATACCATATATTTGGCATTCATAAATGATAGTTCAACATTATTAAATTATCTATTTACCATTCTAAATGGCCTATACGGTTTATAAATGATGATTAAACATGAATAAACTGATAAATCTGTTCACCATTTATAAATGATGGTTATTGTAAAGTGTTACCAATGGAAATACTCAAGTCAAGTGCAAGTACCTCAAAAATGTACTTAAGTACAGTACTTGAGTAAATGTACTTAGTTACATTCCAGCATTGGTTATGAAGGTTGTCTAAATGTTAGCTGTGTGCTGTCTTCCCTCAGATCTTCCCTGACGTGCCCTCACTGTATGAAACAGAGCAACACCTTCGACCCGTTCCTCTGCATCTCCCTCCCCATTCCTCTTCGCCAGACCAGGTGAGCCCTGCTGACTTATTATCTCAGATCATTCTTCTGTTCCAAACAAATGACTTCTTCTACTTTATCTCTCTGGAGTCCACAGAAGTTCTGGCGCATGACTTCTTCATGACATCACAATGTAAAAATCAACAACTGGTTTGAAACTCCATGACAGTTTTATTTTTGAGCAGAGATAAGGTCAAATATATCTAGAATGAAATACAGAACTACACGGTATCCTAGTATTTTACCTTTGATGTGTTATATTTGCAACCTGTGTTCACATTTGCAACTTTTAAAATATTTCATTGAGCTCGATTGTGTTTTGAAAGTTGAAAAATCATCATTTTCAAAATCAGATTTTATGTTTGGTTTTTTTTTTGTGTTCAAAATGAAAATCTAGTAGGTTAAAATAAATAAATAATGATCATGTCATATAGGTGAGGTTGTGCTGGAAAAAATGATACCAACATTACATGATAAAAAAAAAAGTCAAGACTCCAAAGGGTAAAACAGTGGTGGTCTCCAAAATAATATAAACATACAGTATAAAAATATATTTTTTCTGTGATACCTGAATAATATTACTGTCCATAAGGTAATAAAGGTAATAAATCAGTTCAACTTAAAAGAATAGTTTGACATTGCTCAAGCAGTCAGGAATAGTGCACCTTAGTGTTTCACTCTGCTGTCTGTATAAAAGTTGCAAAGATGGAATGGGGGGATAGATTTGTTCCACCAAAGATGTCTGAAAGGGACAGCCAGCAAGTCAAGTCAAGTCAAGTCAAGTTTATATGTATAGCTCAAATTCACAAATCACAGATTTGCCTCAAAGGGCTTTACAGACTACATGGTACAACATCCTCTGTCCTTAGACCCTCACATCGGCCAGGGAAAACTCCTCTTAAACTTAAAATAAGAAATAAACTCTTAAAACAAGATAAATTAAAGCTGCAAGCAGCGATGAACTGGGCCGAGCAGAGTGCACTGCAAATTATTTGTTTCTTACCAAGATTTTTAAAAAAACTTCAGATTTAGAAGTGTTAGATAATTTATCTTGTTTTAAGAGTTAATTTCTTATTGTAAGCGTTCAACATAATTATTTCTAGATTTAATAATCTTAATTTAAGAAATCTTGTCAAGGGAAATTATCTGTCCATGCAGCAAGATCATTTCCCTCAGATTTAATGTTTTTATCTTGTTTTTAGACACACCTTTTTTACAGTGCAGGTCGGGGCGGGTTGGGGTGGTCGGTTAATGCATATTGTTGTGTGTTGGGTGCTGATGCTGCTATCACATCAGATTATATTAGATAACACTATTGATCCCACAACAGGAACATTCACTTGTCACAGCAGCAAAATCAGAAGTGTGAATATAAATAGAAGTAGTTTGAATAAAAAATGAAAAATATGAATACAGATCACAAGATGATATGAAAGCTAGAGTTGTGTAATGATAAGTGCTTACAAAGGTGTGGTGGTGATCTGAACAGGGTCTGACAGTAGCAGTGATAAAAGACCTGTGGAAACTCTCCTCGCAGCTGAAGCAGATTCTCAGGCCCCCACAGTGTCATGTAGGGGGTGAGAGGTGCTGACCATGATGGATGTCAGCTTCACTAACATCCTCCTCTCACCCATTTCCTCTATGGCAGTGGTTCTCAACCTTTTTTCAGTGATGTACCTCCTGTGAAATATTTTTTTTAGCCAAGTACCCTCTAACCAGGGCAAAGCATTTTTGGATTTAAAAACAGAGCGCTGTGCCATCAGTGTCTGATTTATCAAACTTTGGAACTGATAAACACATACAAAATTCAAACATTTGAAAAAAAAAAAACATTTCAAACATTTTAAATGTTAATGATCCATGACTAAATGTATTGCAAATATTTCTCATCACTTAAATATAGTGATTCAAACTAATGTAGTAAAAACAGTGAGCATATAACCATTTAAAACTATAACTGCTCCGCTTCAACCACGACGCCATCTTTGAGTTTTCAAGTGATTGACAGGTGATGCCAGGTGGCATGTGACAGGTTGGGTCCAACCATCCTGGTATGGGGGACACTCTGGGTTTTTAGGAGAATGAAATTGAATAGCCTAATGAATATAAAATTCATTTTATGAACTTATACTTGTTCTTCTTATTAAATCATATTTTTTTAAGGATTTTTGCATGGATGCTACTTTTTAAATGTATATTTTAAAATCTCCAAACCCCCTGGAGTGCCTTCACGTACCCCCATTTGAGAACCACTGCTCTATCTCCAGTCCAGGGCAGAGCTCGCTCTGACTTTATGTGTGACTGACTTTATATGTATGTGTTCACATGTCACGTCTCCTTGAATGTTGAATGCTGTTCTCTCCAAAATCACACACTGGCGTTGCATTATGCCTCCTTGTTTGGTTTAGTGTAAAAAATAAAAAGAAGTTGTAAAGCTGGCATAATATCAGACCTTCATTACAGCAATATTGCAGAATCTCTGTGTAGAAGACTCTTAGTACCACAGCCAGCAGCCAGTTAGCTTAGCTTAGCACAAAGTCTGGAAACAGCCGGAAACTGCGACATGGCTCTGAAGTTACTGCGTTCTGCCAAAAAATAGTCCAACACATAACTCCCTGTTAAATCATCATGTGTCCTCTCTGGGTTTTTGTGCTGCTAGCTTAGTTTAGCTCAAAGTCTGGAAACAGCGGGATGCAGCTACCTGGCTCTGAAGCTGCTGCGTCCTGCCAAGAAATAGCCTGACACACAACACACCGTATTTGTGATATTCATATTTGCCATTTTAACACTTTGGAGTTTGTTTTGTTAAACAAACAACATTTTGCACATTACTTTTGGAGCCATATTCATCATGTTTTCAGTCTTAAGGCTAAGCTACCTGGCTGCTGACTGTAGTTTCATGTCTACCATAAAGTTGTGTATCTAGCAGTATCTTCTCACTTTGTAAGATGGAAACATGTGGAACTTTTCTTTAAGCTTGAGACATTTTTAAAAAATGGGTTCCGGGCTGGACAACACCCAGCTTTGTTCATGCACCACATGTAGTAGGAACACAAGTAATTGTGAAGTTGAAGGGCTGGTATCTAAAAGGAAAAGCTGGTGGAAAACCCTCTGAGCACTAAGAAACAATGTCTTATTCAACTTTACATCACAACACCCACTCAGCCTGCGTGTCAGGTCGGCCAGGGTCAGCCTGGTGAGGAAATCCTGACATTTTCAAGGAGGGAGATCCCATTCAATCTTTTTTTCCCCGGCTATTACATCACACTTTGTTCATGTGGTACTCTCCTCCACAAACACACGCAACATAAATCTATCATCTAAACACTGGCTTGCAGTTAAAAACTAACAACATGCTTACAGTACTTGTTTGGGGTTTTTATTGTGGTCAGATATTGCAGATAGACTTGTACAGACACACACACTTGCACACCTTCTCCACGGCTCTCCATGTGATTTAAGATCATTTAACTGTTGCTACTGTTATGTAGCTCACTCACTGTGAGCTGTATTTGTCCAGTAATTACTGCTGTTGACAACAAACAACAACAAGTTATTGTGGTAGACGGTCCGCCCCTGTGTGTATCTCACTTCCCGCCACCCTGCACTGCTCCCATACGGTGGTTACCGCTGATAACGCCTTCCCAGTCCACAACATTGTCAAAGAGGCTTACAGCCAGCCGCCGACTCCCCTCAGGTGACACTGTCAGCTCTGTCTCCACTGTTAACCCTAAAAGATCGCTAAAAAATCATCATTTATCAGTAAAAACGGACATCATCCTCTGAATAATATGATATAAAACAGAGAAAAGAAGGAAATCTCCACATTTAAGCAGCTGATCTTTAACGTTATAGTTGGCAGGTTTCTTCCAAACGCCCATCCCGACCTGTGGTATGAAATGTGCTATATAAATAAACATGACTTGACTACATCAGCACTGTAAACCGCTGCCGCCATGTTGAAAGCCGTGTTGAGATCCATACGCTCTGAATTCCATGTGCAGCCACTTTAAACAAACAATATATATAGGGATGTATCAATCAGGTTTTTTTTGCCTCCGAGTCATTTGATTTTGAGTATCTGATATACCGATACTTCTATAATACATTTGTGCAATCTTAGCTCCCTTGCGCCCTTATCGCGGTCGCGGGGCATTTTTTCTTTCCTCTCTAAAGTGTCTTGCAGCATGGGCTGACTCGTCTTCTGCTGGGTTGCCTGGGTAAACTCAGTGTATTGTGTCGGATGTTTGTTTTTGAGATGATGTATCATGTTTGTTGTATTGAATGCAGCCTTTTCCTTGCCACCTCTTGAAATTCCCAGTTTACATACCTCACAGTTTGCAATCGCAGTGTTATTTTCGTTCACTTTAAAATACTTCCAGACTGCAGACATACTCCGCGTCGGTTTAAACTGCTGCCGTGTTGTTGTTTTTTTTCTTCTTCTTCTCTTCTTCTTCTTGTAATGGCGGCGGCACCAACTTTAAGGTGTATTAGCGCCACCTCGGTTGGAGTTTGTGAACTTCTGCTTCACTTATTGACATGCAGCCTGCAGTAAAATGATATCATGCTGAATATACATATATCCCATCCCTGATCGGGACATAATGTCCGATTCCGATCGAGTCTGAAACCACGTGATCGGATCAGGACATCCCTCAATATATACCCAGTCAGCACCTCTGACTGGGCAATATACTGATCCATGAAAACTGTGTCACTACCTGACCCAATCCGTTTAAGGGCGTTTTTTCCTCTTTTTACATTACATTTCCTCTGTACTATCTGCATTTTTACAATCCCTTCATACAACCTCTCCTGTCCTCTCCTCTCCATCTGTGTAAATAGCCTGAGACATGTATAATGCCAGGGAAATATCACAATTTTAAGCTTCTTCTGGCTCAGCTGCCACCATGTTGAGAGCCGTGTGCAGACAATCCATACGCTCTGTTCAGTCACTTTAAACAAACAATATATAATATATAAAATATGACCTTTAGAGGTGCTTGTTGGCAGATTTTGCTCCCTTTGGATAGAGCCAAGCTAACAGCTGCTGGGTATATGGGAATGTGACTGGCCTGAAGCCACATGGCCAAACAGGCGGGAGGAGTGCCCAATAATGGACCTGAGGGGCATCTAAGGGTGCTACTGAAGCTCATATTCATACATTAAACAATCAATCGCATCAATCTCATTCTTGGCAAGAAAGCAAATACCACCTCTAGCCTAAATGCTTATGTTTAGGCATTTGGCTGAGCTGTTTGGGCCTAAATGTAACTGTAAATCAGCACAGCCCCTGCATGTGAAGCTTAACTCTGTTTTGATGTTGATCACTATCTTAGCGGAAGAAAACACTTAGTTATTCCCTTCCTTTTTAGTTTTCAGTCTTTGAAATAGTTCATCTGAGTTCAGCCAGCACCCCTTCTAATTTGGGAAATTGTTTTTAGGAGCTTCGTTTTGACAGCGAGCCAAGTGGAGATTATTTAGTTACCGTCCTTTCTTTTTCACTGTGTGGCAGATAAGGTGAGAGAAAACACTTCTGAGGGATAAACAGTGGAGGAAACAGATGGATTGTCTTTGAGAAATATTTTTAAAATGTATTTCTGTGTGTGAAGAGTTCAGCTCCCTCCCAGCCGGATCATGTCTGTAAGCCATAAACACATACTGTTTGTTAGCCTGGCAGTCCAAACACTGGGCTCTGTCCCTTGGCAGTCATCTGCTCTTTGCATGTTGGATGAGTTTGTTTACGCTCTATGTAAAGCTCGCTGTGTGAATGTGACACAGACCTTTTGTATGCATCTCAGTGGCTGCAGCCATTTATCTAATTCATTAACTGAGCAGCATGTTCGGACTCTGAATAACTGCAAGCAGTGTTGCTATACATATGAATTGATAGAAATAATTTTCACTGAATATTTTATCATAAAATGGGAGCAAAAAAAAAAAACAAGGTGGCAGGAAAATGGTAATTGTCGTCTCAAATGAATGCTAAAATTTGAGATTTAAGTGAACAATAAAATCCAGTCCCCCTGCAGAGTTTCTAACAGTCACACTGTTGTTTTGTCCATGCTGGTATGAAAAATGTAATTAGCATAAATTGGGGATACCTCCTTGAGCCGAGGCTTTGATTAGTGCAGCCAATTACTGTACTCTGTTTACTGTGCTCTTTTGAAGTTTCCTGTTCCTCACCCAAATCAGTGAAACAGCAGTAAACACGCCGGTTCAGTGGTTCATTTTCAGATTTAACAATACTCGTGACAAGAGCCAGTAAACCTGTGTAGATAAAGCTTTAAACTGGCTTCCAGTTGGTCACAGAACAGTCTTTAAAGACCTGCTGCTAGTTTATAAATCACTTTATGGCTTCAGGCCAAAATACATCTCCAGTAGGTCCCTTAAATCAGAGGTAACCGACCTCAGGGCTGTGGATCGGTACCCTGTCTCTGAACATTCGCTGAACATTGCACTATAAACCTTGTACTTTGTCGCACCCAGTCAGCACCTCTGATAGAATATACTGAAACATGAAAACTGTGTGAAGTCAGGACCTGACCCAATCTGTTTAAGGGTGTTTTGTCCTTCTTTTTTACATTACATTTCATCTGTATTATCTGCATTTTTACAATCCCTTCTTACAACCTCTCCTGTCCTCTCATCTCTGATCTGTGTAAATAGCCTGCTGAGACTGTATAGTACTAGAGAAATATCACAATTTTAAGCTTGGTTTTGGTTACTTTTGCTAACTTTCATAACCCATGATCTGAAGGACTGTTGTAAAGTTCAAATTTTGTCAATAATGCCTGTTTTTACAGTTTAAATCTACAAGAATGTGTGTTTTAAGCAGTATTTCAAAGAAAACATGTTCAGGTCAACCACAATAAAATACAGACATCTCAGTCTGTTTAGTTGTATGTGTCTCGCTCTTTCATTTTCTGACATGTCAAGTCAATTTTATTTTTATAGCCCAACAAATTAGCCTCAAGGCGCTTGACAGTCTTTACAGCATGCCCTCTGTCTTTAGATCTTTGGAAAAATAAACCCCAAAAATACCCTTTAATGAGGAAATAATGAAAGAAACTTGAGAAAGGGAACTTCAGGGATCCCTCCCCATCCCTCCCCCGCACGGACAGATATGCAATAGACAAAGAAAACCTCCTTAGCTGCAGAGTATCCTGAGTTTCTGAGTGGCAGACTGCAAGCATCTGTGGAGCTGCAATGATTGCAATGACTATTTTTCATAATCGATTTCTTTTTTCA
The DNA here is from genome assembly GCF_030273125.1 of Centropristis striata. NCBI lineage: Eukaryota > Metazoa > Chordata > Actinopteri > Perciformes > Serranidae > Centropristis > Centropristis striata. The sequence continues at coordinate 8,995,370 of NC_081529.1, read as the reverse complement.
TGAACAATGTCAGAAAATGCTGTTTTCTGCTGCATAAGTGTGGAGATTTCCTTCTTTTCTCCATTTTAGATCATATTAAACTCAATATACTTGGAGTTTTGACATTTAAAGAAATCACTTTGCACTTTGAAAATATGGAAACTGTTGTAGCTCAAACACTGAATCGATTGATCAAGAGAATAATGTTGGTTGAAGCCTCATCTGTCCTGCTACTGGATGTCCTTTGCACTCACCTGTGATTTAAAAAAAAAAAAAAAAAAAAAAAAAAGCTCTGAGCCTCATAATGATCACAAACTTGTCAAATGCCTTTCTTTTTTTAAATTCATGATCATTTTTCTGGGGTATAAGTATTTTTTTATAGTCATGCATACTGTTTGTATTTTGTCTTTACTTTTATCTATAAAAGTAAAGGCAATATCCTGCCTTCAGTACACAAGTGCATATTTGATATTTCATTTTTGTTGTTGTTCTGTTGTACCAATGCTTTTTATTTCCTCTCAGTTAAAATAATCAATTTCTCCATATAATCTGTCTTGGCCATGTGTCTCTATGCCAGTAGCTCCAGGCTCCAGGCCATAGAGCTCCGCAGGCACCTGATAGGGTTCCCCTGTTTTTCCTCAGTGTACTGTTATTCAAAGAAGAAGCCATTATGTCCCAGCACCCTGCTCATGTCAGCGCTGCCTCTGGAGAGGTCAGAGCCAAGCGCTCCCTGTTTTTAAAAATGCAATAGAGATTCCATTATTTGGCACACATAAAAATAAGTCCTAATGATCTATTATTAATGTTAAAATGTATTGATTTATTCATGAAAGTCTTCTTTTGTCCCTTCCTGGCCATAAAGGAGGCTGCAGTAGAAATGGCACAGAAATCTAAATAGAGGTCCTTTTATTTCTCACTGTCCCTGATTGTGTGTCTTTCATGTGTGGCAGGTTGTTGTGTGTGATTCTGGTGTTCAGCACCAAAGGACAGAGGTACCTGCGGGTCGGGCTGGCTGTGCCTCTGTTTGGCTCTGTGGCCTGCCTGAGGAGGATGGTGGCTGACGAGGGCAAAATTTCCCCTGACCAGGTAACATAAAGCAAAAGGAAATAGCTTCTTTGTATATGATGTTATAGTAGCATGCTTATACAGGTGGAGGGCAGGCAACTGGAGGCAGGTTTTCATGCAATGCGATACAATTCCCCATGATACGAACTGTTTTCAGCTGTCCAAACTGCAATGGTGGAAAAGTATTCAGATCTCTTAACCCATTGATGCCTGAAACGCCTGTAAAACCTCTGGGTGATTTTAAAATAAGCCCCTAAAACCTGAAGTTTTTCTGGAAATTCAACAGAAGTGTCAACGCTTCTACTAAATAATAGATTTTTCAGCCTCTGTAGCAGATAGAAATGAAATTCAAAAAGTATTTGAGAGCTTATACAAATACTACAAAACGACGTATCTGCTTTCCAGGCTTCAACGGGTTAAGTAAAAGTACTAGTACCACACTGTGAAATTACTCCACTACAAGTAAAAGTCCTGCATTCAAAACTTACTGAAAAGTAAAAGTACTCGTTATGCAGAATGAACCCACTGAGATTGTTTTATATATTCTAAATATATTAATACATTATTTGTATTGATGCTTTTATGTAAGCAGTGTTTTTTATGTGAGGGCTCATTTAAGTACATAATATACTGTTATAAGATTTAATTTTTTAAAAAGTCTAATCGCTTTAAATTGATCATGTTTTTTATGTTAAATATTGACCTGAAAAGTATCTAAAGCTGTCAGCTAAATGTAGTGGAGTAAAAAATATTTGCCTTAAAATGTAGTGAAGTATAAAGTTACATACAATGGAAACCTCTGTTTTAAGTCTGAAGGATCAGAGTAGGCTAATGTTAAGTGAAAGCATTGCGTTAAACATGTCGTAAGTGTCCATGCAATTACAATGTGCTTTGACAAACTGTTTTTTAGCCACGACCTGGTGAAGAGCGTTTTATCAGAACTCTGGGAGTGGTTCAGGAGGAAATAGAAAATAGTTAAGTTAGCTAAAGTTAGCCACAGTAGCTAGTAGGCATTCATGTACTTATTGAAATTGGAAATTACAGTCACTCTCATTTATTCAACCCAAAAAAAATCAGTTGTTCAAGTTCAGTCCTGAGGACTGTATAAAGAATGAACCAGATGTCTCTACTCCCTTCCACTGTTCAAAAATGAAGCCAAAAAAAACAGGAAACGGACACTGCCATCTTGCGCTTGTGACATAATTTGTAGCCAGTCAGGTAGCAGAGCGTCAAGTTCCAGCCCAAATATCTACCTGACCAATTGTGGCTCAATTACAGCTGTCAATTATAGCAACACAGCCCAGTTTTATGGAATCAAATAACTATTTAAAACTTTTCAGAAAAATCAACACTTGAGTTAACATCAGCATGATTAGAACTACCTAGAATGACAGAAAAAATGTATTTGAAGTGCAGTTTGAGTTTTTTAGTTGGGTTTAAGTCCCATACGCTAAAATGGAAGGGGCAGGATTTATGACCTATACTGCAGCCAGGCACCAGGAGGAGATTGAGATGTTTTGGCTTCACTTTTGGGGAGGTTTCAGTCCATCCGTCTTCATCAACTGTCTTTGTCCCAATCTCACACAAAATAGATATAATACTGTTGACTCATGCACGCTTTCAGCTGCCTCACTGTGTAGCAGGAGATCTGGGGGGCGATGTAATTTGTAATCAATCAATCTACTTGTAGAACTTTTTTTCTTCATTTTGTATGGATCACATCCAATATGAGTTTTAATTTTATGATGATACTTGAAGGTTATCCAACCCTGTGTAGTCACTCTCCTCTATTATTATACTGGTAGTATATGGATTTATCACTTCCTGCCCTCCAACTGAATTTCATGTGTCATAATAATCATGTAATTGCAAACAAGCTGTAACCAGTGTGGACCCCGCCGGACCCAAACCGGAAACTGCTGAAACCCAACAGCACGGCTCACCTTTGCAGACACACGAGTGTGATTATAGTGGTTTGTGACCTTTCCTTGCACGCCATTCTCTGTTATTTCCTCACTTGGCTAAAGTACATTAAGCTGGATCTGAGATTAGAGGAAATAATGGTGCAAAGGATGGTGTTCCATCAAGTGGGTTCAAAGTTCACTCCCACAGCATTATGAGATTTATGAGATGTTGGCACTGTAACAAAGAAACTAACGTGTGTTTGTGTGTGTGTATTTGTTGGTCTCCAGGTGATCCTGACGGAGGTTTACTCCACAGGGTTCCAGCGCTCCTTCTTTGATGAGGAGGATCTGACCAGCATAGCTGAGAATGACGTCATCTACGCCTTCCAGGCTCCACCCCTGTACATCAGAGGAGGCTCTGCACGGATCTCAGGTAGAAAACAACACACATTGTGTGTCAGTATAACTAGTTTGTCGTACTACACTCATATTTTACCCACTTTGATATGGATTTACACACAGATCTGTTAGCAAACAAACCAATTTTATTAATTTGCTTTGCTTAATGAAACCCTCAGGGAATGCACCTTACCGCAGGGGGCCCCTAGAGAGCACATTAAGAAGAATATATCTTCACATCGAACCCTGTGAATTATATTCCCTCTGTGCAGATCAGATTTATGTCTTCATTTCATCTGTTTTCTCAGCAAGTGATGTAAAATATGTGCTCAGAAGTACCTCAGTGTGTAGTATCCCCTTGTTTCTCACTGTGGTATAAACACAGAGGTTCTGCTTGGCCGTTGTCTCTCACAGGGCTGTAGTGTAGTCCCAGCACTGTGTCAATGCTGCTGCCGTACCTGAAAAAATATGACTTTTAGTGCTTTTAATCATGTGCAATGACCGCACAGGGCAGTGCTGCCTAAAAGAAGGCCCCCCTGACAGTCTGTCTGGTCTGCATGCAGGCACAGACTAAATTCCCTGTGTGGCTCAGCCTGCAGAGGTTGATATGGAGACTCTACATCACCACTCAACACTTCCTGTGCACTGCAGACTGTCCTGTCTTTCACATTAAAACATTTACCCCGTAAGAATATATATAAGATATCGTCATCTTTAAAAGAATATCAACATCTTTAATCTTGTGCTTGTTTGCGCTCAAACATCAAGACCAGGAGCACGTATGGCCCTGATGAAGATGTAGCAAAACTTTTATTAACCCCTTAGAGTTCCAGCAGCCTCTTTCAGAGGCGGTAGTGGACTCAGTTTTAACACTACACTGAAACTATATGGGGGCAACACGGTGGTGTAGTGGTTAGCGATCTTGGTCGCTGGTTCAACTCCCGCCTGCAGCTCTTCTGTGTAGAGTTTGCATGTTGTCCCGTGTCAGTGTGCGTTCTCTCCAGGTACTCCGGCTTCCTCCCACAGTCCAAAAACACTTAGGTTTAACTCGTGACTCTTAAGCGTGATTGTCTGTCTCTATGTGTCAGCCCTGTGATAGTCTGGAGACCTGTCCAGGGTTTTCCCCGCCTCTCCCCCAATGTCAGCTGGGATCGGCTCCAGCCCCCCGCGACCCGAGTGCGGATAAGCGGTTAAGGATAATGAATGAATGAAGCTATATGAAACTAGAAGCCTCAGTAATTCTGATATCCGCAAAGTTCCCACATGTATTTTTCTATGGTGTTCCTCGGGGTCTTAGACCCTGTTTACAATTGGTTTTAAAATGCGTCTTGGAAAACCCAACCCTCCAACATACAATATGTGTGTATATGTATATATATATATATATATATATATATATATATGGATTGAGAAGGTCTGGGGAATCTACTACCATACTAATGCAATAAAAGTCACATTATCTTTATTTTATTTTACTTTATTTCACTTCATTTAATGTTATTTATTTCCATCTACACAGTTTATTATTTAATTACTTATTGTTTGTTCGTGCTACTTTTGTTTAACCATATAGTTTATACATATTCAACCTGATGCATATACTTTAATGCTTAAGCAGATCAAAAATGTATATATATACAGTATACTATACATATATATATATATATATATATATATATATATATATATATACACACACGTCTGTATAAGCTGTGTAACACAAGTGTACATAAATATATTCCACCTTTGCTGTTTGTGATTGATCAAAGCTTTAAAATCAAAATAGCATACAAGTAAGATGAGCCATTAAGATATTGTATTAATTTCTAAAATGCATCTTTATTAAATTTTTTTCTCTCCAGTCATAACAGTGTTCTGGAATGCTTTTAGGCTGTCTGGTGCCATTAAAATGTCTTTATGCCCATTTTGCAGTAACTAAATCTAAAAGGTCTGATTCCTGAGAGACCCTTAATCAATTAGCCATAAATGCTTAAATGAATGTAAAAAAAAATCTGAGTCCTGTGGGTTAGATATGAGACAGAAAAACAACTCTCATCAGGGGTCTCATTAAAGGTAAGCTTGGTAATCTAACGATATTTATGTGCAGCGTAATGTTAAGGAGAGGTTATCAATGTGGATTATGTCTTAGGGCGTTAAATTAAGCCGCATGTTAAGTGTGGAGCCTGTAGATAGGAGCTTCCTGATTGCTTGGCAAATGCAGAGCCAATGTGTCTTGTGGGCAATTAAAGAAAAATATGTGCATTGAAATCTGAGGGTAACCCTGTTTTATTACACTTCAACGTGCGCATCATGCAGCCAATTTCCTTGAAACTTGTAGCACACTTGATTGACTGAATGTCAATAGCATCCATTCAGTAAATTTCGAGGTAAGTTACTCAGAAACCTCCTGATGTTAGAGGCAGCGTGATGCACACAGTAAAGAACTGTTCGGTGTCTGCTATTAATGGAGTAAAGCAAACCAATGATGATGTGACCTTCCCACTCCTCACTCCCAACCTCCCTGTTGTACCCTTAAAAGTAATCTCTTACATCATCCTCTCACCGCTGCATATATCACCTCTCCTCTGCACATTAAAGTCAGACATTTTTACCTTATAAGATAATGGTTGTGAGAAATACTTACCAGCCATTGTGACACTGACTCTAGCCGTTTTGTTTAATTGCATGACATCAAACCTCCTGGAAACAGTCGATATACCTCTCTTCTCTCGGTCCATTTCCGCAAAACACTGAAAACAGCAAAGATCTTGCCTCTTAAAAAAAAAACAAAGACAAATTTAGATCACAGGCATAGTAGTTGTAGGGCATATATAGCAGAGAAGAAAATATAGCTAATACTCCTTTTCGACCAAGGCAGTTCCAGGGCCAGTTTGGAGCCGGTGCCTAATCTTGAACCAGTTCCTCACTTTCTGACAGCCAAAGAACCGGCTGTGGGCATGGGAAACTGGTTCCAGAGCAGCACCAACTCTCTGGAGGTCTTGAACCACAAATCACTTACGTCAGGGGCTGGAGGCGGGATTATCGTGACCAACCTAAACGTGTGTTATTCATTTTAATTTTATTTGTTTAACTGCAATATGATTGATACGGGCTAGCTTTAGCAGGCTAGTTAGTGGGCTAGGGGTCATCCCTTTGTTCCCCGAGCAGGGAACATAGGACCCTTTTTTAGAAAAAAGAGGCAGCGTGATGCACACAGTAAAGAAAACAGTTAGCAGGCTAGTTAGCAGGCTAGTTAGCGGGCTAGCGTTAGCTTACAACAAAGTTTTAACATTAACACCTGACGTTTTCAGTTATATACAGTGACGTGGTAATGACTTGGCTCTCGAGACTGTGGAAAAGCAAACAGGTTGTGAGAAAGTTGAGCCAACTGCGAACCAGCACCAGCCCAGCGAAAGAACTAGGTTCATGTTGGTCAAAAAGGGGTATAACAGGACTGGGCTCATTGGCCAATCATAATCTAGTCAAACTTGTGCTGTCAAAGGTTGCCACTCAGCCGCAATTACTGTTGTTGTGAAAGTGTTACATTTCATTCTGTTTAAACTCTGAACCCAACTTTCAACTGTCACAAGGATGTCATCAAGACCAACTTAATCTGGTTCAAGTCAAGTCCAAGACCAGGTCCAGTTGAATCAGACAACCATATCCAAAGGCCATTGAGGCCAAGTCAAGATCAAGACCTAAACAAATCAAGTGTTCATGGCCATAACGGGCAAAACTGATTTTCCAATGGTAATATAGTGCTAAAAGAGTTATGATGGACATCTATTTAGTTGAATCTGTCTTCTACCACCAAGCTAATCTATCGTCTCTTGCTGGTAAAATCAGCCAATCGGGCAACGTTCTGTACATCTGATCCCAAATCAGTAGTCAGTAGCCGAGCCTGTGTGCATTTCTCCGTGGCTTGACTATTTCAATACTTTCACAGTATTTAATTAGCACCTAGAGCTGATATATGATCAAAAAATACATGGAAATCTCACTTTTTAATATGGGACTTTTAAGAAAAAGCAGATTTAGGTAATAAACAGACGAAGGCCCTCCCTCCTGTAGAGCTGCAGAGACATTACTTTGATGGCCTACATGCATTTCTCCTTGATTAATTGAGGAAAGTGAAGAAACAATTTAGTGTTTGGTTACATTTTCATGTACCTAACATACGGCAATCAAGTAATGGAGGTTTACATTAAACAATAATGATGTATAAAATCTCAAAGTGTTGTTCACAAGTTTTGTCTCTCTGGAATTTGACTAAGCACTGACAGAAATAATAAGCACGATGTCACCGTGGGGAGTACCAGTGCCAGGGACGAAACTTGAATATGGGATCACCTGCCAAATATATTTGGAAGCAGATAATTGTCTTTCCATTTCACATTGTTTTATCTCTGTTACAAGCAGAGAACACCTATTCATTCATCGCCCAGTTTTCATTAGGTGAGATAATCGCTCATACTGCAGTTTGGGGTTTTGCTTATTTTTATGGGCTCTTTTTTGTTGTTACCATAATGTTTCATGTGATAAACAGCAGAAGCCGCCATGACGTCAAGTGACTTGAGCTTTCCCACTCCTGCTATGAGGAGTTTTATCTACTGCTGCTCTAGTATGTTGTAACATGGCAGTGGTCCTCTTATGTCTCAACCTGTCAAGGTATCAGTGTTTTAGCTGTTTCAAGTCAGCCAGTCAAACTCAGATGCTCTAAGTACTGTAATTCAGCAAAGAGAAAGACATCTGTACAGCTGTGCATTGACTGTTTGTTTTCATTTTTCTGTCTGCTGCATCCTACTGGAGCAGTGAATCTCCTGGAAACATTTCAGGACCCAACCTGACAATTCACATTGGGTGCTGACCATGCACTTTCTGCCTCTATTTGTGCCTCAGTTACTGGTGAATCATTCCCATAGACTTTATATAAAAATGGACGGCATGCGGCTTCCCAAATGTGAAGCCAAAACATCTTCATCGCCCCCTGGTGGCTGGCTGCAGTGTAGGTCATAAGCCCCGCCCCCTTCCATGTTAGCAGATGGGCCATAAGCCAAACTAAAAAATCAAAGAAAAGCATGTTTTTTTGTCATTATACATTGTTCTTATCACGCAGCTGTATGTTCAAGTATTAATTTTTTTTTTATGGTAGTTTGGTTGTAATGAGTCATTTTAATGCTTGAAAGGGGGCGTGGCAGCATGATTGACAGGTGTGATTGGTTCACGATTGATCAGGCGGTGTTTGGATGTGACCCTGGCCCCATGAGCTGATTACTGCTGCGCAGAATCTGCCTTGCCTAAAGATGGCAACGCCCACATACAGGATATTTTGGCTTCACTTTTGTACAGTGGGACGAAGTTGAGACATGTCGTCCATTTTTATACAGTCTATGATCAATTCTGATGAATTTGGTGATCCAGATTTTTCAGTGTGCCCCAATGAGGTCTTAATTTGTGGTTATGAATGAAATGTGTCAACAACTATGGTATCAAACGCACATCATGTTCCCCTTCAGATCAATTTTCTTAACTTATCTTTCAATTAAGCAAATTTTGGCACAATTTTACCTACACTTTGGTTGATTTCTAAATACACAAAAGAGTAATAATGTTCTCATAAGGCTCATTTATACTTTGTTGTTTGTGTTAATCAGCTAAGCTAAGCATTCCAACACCCTTAACTAAGATGTGAACCTGGTAAACATTATACCTGCTCAACATCAGCATGTAAATGCTGTCTGTCATTGTAAACATGTTAGCATGCTGACATTAGCACTAAGCAACATTGTGTCTTTTTTAGCAAATGATTTAGATGAGGAGTGCTCAAATTTGTGATGACAAAGTGCCATTTAGAGAGTCACCATATGCTTGAAGCGCACAATGAAAACCCAGTGGCTAGTTGTCCACAGAAATCACTAACCTTACCTAACAGAACCAGAACTGAGGACAGAATTGCCATTCAGCAGTAGCTTTCTACAAGAAATCATTCCTAACTTGACAGATGCTTGTTCGGAGAGCGCAGTTTGACACAGTAGTGAATCAAACATAAGCTATTGAAAAAGCTGCAAAAGAAAGCTGAAGATTATGCATGCACTTCATGCCACAATCGGGTGTTGCACAAATGTTTCTGAAGGCCAGCCTATTATTTGAATCAAACCAAATATTTGGCATAATGGCCTTGCCACAGGTTGCCTGAAACATTTGTCACAATCCAACCTGCCCACAAGACCTGCAGCTCTGTTCAAACAGGAACACAAAGACATGATGATTAAGTCATTTATTTTAGACTCAAAAGCTTTTTTATAACCTTATGAAGTCACATAATCACACTCGTTTTTTCTTTTGGCAAAGGATCATCATGAATCACATTCTCAGTCCATAAATTCTATTTTTCACTAAGTTGTGAAATTATGTAACAATAGAAAGAATTAGAGAAAATATTTAGACTATCAAAATTAGGTTAAGTCCGATAACAAGTGAATGTATTTGTCTAAGCATCTTTCTTGTTGAGAGACCTTGAACATTGACTGTGCAGACAGATAATGGGATTGGAGGCAGGGCGGTGTGGGTACTGTAGCCGTGGTAGATCCCTTTAGGGGCAGAGGTGTTTAATTATGGGCTTTCACATAGTCTGGCTGTGTTTAGTCTGGCTCATCCTGTGCGTCTGTTTGACAACGAAAGGAGCCTGAGAGCGCTGAGGAATGATGAGTTCACAGGCTTCCTGTGGTTTCTTAGAATTAGTTTGAGGCTTTTTCATAATAAGAGATTAGGATCAACAGGTATGTTGGCTAAACAAAGTTCACTTTTAGTGTGGTTTGTGTGGTATGTGTTTCGCTTTAAGTGCAATTTTCAGTACAGCTGCAGAAATTGTCTGACAGCCTTAAAACACAGCCATGCACACACATCCCATACTACCATTATTCATCTTGTAAACAAGGTGGGAAAAAAATCTGGAGCGCAGTGACAGGAGCCTTGAAAAAATGTGTAGAAACAGTGCCGTTTTTGACAGTGAGCCATAAAAAAAATGATTTAATAAGTGATGAGAGGTAGGTCTCCTCTCCAGCGTCCCTGTATAAATCTTAGAGGGACAGGCCAGGAGGTGACCTCTGCATTTTAACTGCTGTTTCATGAACACGTTTTGCTGGTCATTTAAAAGCAGATTTTTACCCCATAAATCATTTCCACAGCTGTCAGAGGTCGCTGCTCGTGTAAATTACTGCACATGATTAAAGCAGGTTTTATCACTTGCTAGATTAGAGCGACATTAATAAATGAAAGGCTGTGCATACTTGTCATTACTCCCATTCTCAGGGTCAGGACACTGCAATCAGAGGGTTAAAGCTGTGGTGGTGTACATGTAGACTCTGATTAGTTTGGAATAGGTCTCGCCCTTCATACAGTGCACAGCTTAACGCCCTCACAGCCCAATTAATCCTGTAAGAGGAGGGATGTGCCAACACAGACGCTCGCAAGGAAGTCAGTAACAGGATGCTCAGCAGTGGCATTTGCTTTGTCAGTGATGAATCAGGCGTCAGGTGTAAACAACGGTGTTTAATGAAACGTTTGAAAAAGGCACAGCCACCACGGTCAATCAATACCTCCTCATCTGTGTCTGCAAGTCTAATTTACCATGAGATTTATCACCGCGAACTTCCTAAGGGTCGACCTGCCCAGAAGTTGTCAGCTGTGCGAGAAGAACGCCGCTCTGCTGACGTCACATTGCACGAGGATCTTCTAATCTCAGCTTTTCGCTCAGTCAGTCACACTCCTCGGTGTTGATAGAGAGACGATGGGGGGAAACGGGAGAGAAGTGGTGCTTCTTGGCACCCCACCAGGACGGGATGTGGAGCAGAAGCTGCATCAGATAATACCTCCTGCTGAGGGTGCAGGCAGCCATTGGTCCATCTGTTCTCCCCTCTGAATCACTGTTCCCCAAATAGAAAGCTGCTGTCTCGCCACTTTATATATCTCAATTCTCCTCCTCACTGCTTGTTAGAGGTGTTAAGTTGAATGGTCACATTCTCAGTACATGAAATCAGTTCATCTTCCTTTCAAGGAGAAATATCTTGTACTTCATGCTGTCAGCTATCAGTGTTTAATCTTGAAGTAAGCTGTAAACCAAAAGAATGTGAAATTGGTATGTGATGAGTATCAGTAGGATTTATGGAGAAACTGTGATCATATCTATGGTTTAAAAAATAAACTTTATCTCCTTGTTCTTTTCTCTCCTCTTCACATGACTCATTTGTTCTCACGCCCCCTCTCTGACTTCCTCCTGTGTTTCTTCCTCCTCTTCAGGGTACCATCACAGCCTCCCATCATCTCCGTACTCCACCGGTCCCGAGGGTCAGAGGTTAGCTTCATCTGGGACGCTGTCGTCAGAGTTCCTCAACCAGGGCGTCCCTGTAAAGATTCTGCTCCTGGTGTGCAACGCTGCAGGGGCGGGCCAACAGGCTGTGAGGTAATTATAGAAAGTAACTCTTTGCAAAACCCAGCAACCACAGCTAGGCAAGGCATACCTGTAGAGTTACTCCTTGTGTTGAAGTGGTGTGCATGAGACACACTTACTCACGAACTGTGGAGGATGGAGGGTGTTTTTAATCTTTACAACAACAAAAATAGAGCAAAATTGTAAGGGAAACATTAAACTTTGTGTTTATTTACATAAGTTGCAAATGTTCACATTCCTGGCTAACTAGATTACTACCTACAGTGGTGACCTAGCATTATTTCCAAAGGCAGATCATTTGCTAAATACATAATTTAGTTGGGTTACAGGTTACACCTTGAAAAATATCTGGATCCCCCACCATGTGGAATTCAAAGTGCTACTTTATCAGAGTTTAATATAATGCTAGCAGCTCTAACATAGCAACAAAAGCAACAAACTTCCATTGGAGAGCATTACATTTCTCTGCTTGCCCTACATGAACCTTGCTACTCTTTTATTCAACAGCTGGAGAGGAAGCCATTACCGTTGTCAAGGATATACAGCTTTAATATTAGCATTAGCATGTTAGCATTTATCATATATTTAGCCATATTTTTTGACCCATTCACATTAATTTAAAACGAATCAACTGGAATTGGTAAGTTTTCGACTAACGAAGCAGTTTTGCCAACTTGCCAGCTTTCTTTTTTTAGTGATTTTAGTGAAGGATCAGACCCTTTTAGCGATTTTATTTACAACCACCAAGCTTTATGCAAATGTTGTATGATGATGTCACCAGTACCAATATGGCATCATCTGGCAATTTTTTGCAACTTTTGAAACTATTGCTAGCTACTGAAAGAGTTGGCAATATTGCAACCGCAACCAAATATTAGTTTATTCACTAGCTAGCTAGCTAGCTACAGCTGATAAAATCTGCAAATGAAATTTCAGACTAAGAAAAAAATAAGAATCCTGCTTTTCTTTACTTCCCCGTGAAACCAACACCTAATTGTTTTTGCCCCACTGAGCAACTTTCATAGGAATGAACTAGACTCTGCCTTCAATGATGTATTCAGTTCATCCATGGTTCTTAGCTTTTCTGACCTGATTATTACTCATTGAGGTTTTTATTTGGTTTCTCAGCAGATGTCAGCCCTCTGTAGGGAAACACAGTCCACATTATTTCTAGCCTTGCTCTGGTGGATCACGTCAAGGTCATGTTAGCTCCCAGTTACAGAGAGGACTCACATCTCACTGTGAGATGAGGAATCTGACATCTGGCATTATATAGAGATCAGACATCCGTCTCCCTGACAGAGTCCAGGGGGATCAATACAGGTGAGCTAGCCAGCACGGCTGTGAGAAAGTCCAATCGCGTTCCATGTCTCACTTTCCCCTTCAAACGCCTCACCCTCGTTGATCAAACCACCCACCTATCTCTCTCATCAGATGACAGCTGGAGGACTCGTCTGTGCCAAGTAAATGACATTGGAGTCACATACTTGTTTCTCGCTCTGGTAGTAGCGTCACAGGTACATTTCTGAAAGTCAGCTAAGTGTGAAAAATCTCAGTTTTCATTTTGATATGTCCAAACTGTGAAACCACCAGATAGCAATAGAAATGATTTAATTAAGTTTCACATGCAAGGTGTGAAACCGAATGTTTACTGTTACTTCTGAAAGTTAACAATTTGATTTCATGACATTTTTCTTCTCTCATTTCAGTGGAGGCAGGTGAAAGATAAATATAGATCTCTGCATGCTCATTGGCAGATAATAGATTTCACTGCATTATCCCAGCAAGGGAAAAAAGCATCAATTAATGTATCAACTTCATTCTGTGTTCGTTTTTAGGTCTGGAGAGCTGAAACGTTCGTCTGGAAATTATTGCTCACAAACGTTAAAGGCCTTTGAGTTTAGCACACTAATTTCATTTGCCACAAACCATCCAGCAAAAGGATGTAATTGTTTTGTTTCTTGCTCCATGGCAGTTTCCAACTGAATTAGTTGTGCTTTTAAGTCATTTTCCCTCCCGTTTTGTTGTGTATATTGTCTCATCCTGTGTCGTGGTCGCTGCAGCTGCTACTCCTCAGCCACCACAGAATGTTAATGGTTACCATTCCGAAACAGTAATCCAACCTCATTTACTCCGAGGACCTCTGTGATATCCATGTATGATCTAATGGGAAAACAGTACGACTGAGGATGTGTGTGATTTCCACAGTTCTGTTCCAATGTCTTTAAGAATCTAAAAAAAAGTGCCTTTACAGCTGCAATAAAGCTCACTTTTCATTTATTACTCTTCTATTAATCCACAGTTTATTAGCATCCCATCATCACTCACTGTGTATGTGCCCGTGTGTGTCTTTGTTACTCTCTTTATGTACATGCATGCTCACATGGTCTCATACTAATAAATCTCAAGCATACAATAGAGGGCTGCCCTCAATTAAATGGGTATTATGGTGAATGTGTCATGTGATCTGTCCTTTCAGAGGAATGGTTTTCCCTTTCCTCATCATCTATTTTCACTCCTTATTATCTCTCTGTGTCCCTCCATAGATATGCTGTAATGAGAATTCTGCCCTAATGCTGATAATGTTAATAAATAATTATTTACATTACAATAGGATAAGGAGACGTGTGAGCTGGTCTGATGTGGAGCGGTTGAGGAGGGCTGCTGTAAGCTGTCGTTTTAAAAACTCTCTCTCTTCCTCTGCAAGGTTTGGACCTCCATTCCTAATGAGGGAGGACCGGTCTATTTCCTGGGACCAGCTGCAGCAGAGCATCCTCAGCAAGCTGTATTACCTGATGATCAATGGAGGTCAGGCACAGGTACAGGACAGCTGCTAATAATCATGTGATAACTGATCCATGTGAGGAAATTCTACTTTTTACTTCATTCCACTTAAGGGTTTTATCAAAACATAAAGATTGCATACAGAGTAGTGGAACAGGATTTGATTTTTAATAAAACATATGAGTAACTGTGTTCCGTTACATTTAAAGATACAGTTACTGGAGATGGGGGAAAAATGGAGACGGCATTGTATCGCAATATTTTGCGTGGCAATATTATATTGATTCATGGCCGCCAAGTACCGATATTCAGCGTTCCGACGGCCGGCTGTCTGTCAGTATTTTCACCATTTTTTGTTTTTTTTCGGTGGCGGTAGTGGGCTCACTTTAGGAATATACTGGAGATACTGGTATCATATGAAACTAGAGGATCTAAGGAATCTATAGGCACCATGTTGTGTCGGGAAGTTGTCGAAATAACGCTGCAAAGTTATTCTTTGCTTATGTTGTTAAAATTCAAAGCAAGTTGAGGAAAGTTTGATAAAATGCTGCAGTTGTTGTCGTCCATACATGTTTGATATCAGTTCAGTTCAGTTTGACTGAATACTTTGTTGGTCAGTCTGTGGGTTTGACTCTCATTGTGGAGAAATAAAAAGACTGAAGTCAGATGAACAGACTGAGAATTTTCTCTTATTTGACAAAACAATTCTTGATTGAATTTAATTTTGTGGACACAAAATGTAGTTAAACAGTAAAATCACAATATATTGTATCACAATACTCACCATATCGCGAAATGCTTAAAATCACAATGATATCGTATCTTGACTCAAGTATCGGGATAAAATCATATCGTGCGGCTTTAACAGTTACTGTCCTTAAAAATATAAAACTATATGAGTTTTACAATCTGATATTGGCCTGGTAATATAAACCAAAAGAGCTCAGATTTTGAAGTATTCCAAAAGTAAACTACACTATTTACACTATTTTGATACATTATTTAATTTGAGTAATCTCATGGAATATATTCAGAAATCTGTTGTGGAATGTGAAAAAGCAACTCTATAAGCACAGCGGCCTCCTTAAATTGATATAAAACACATCTCAAAGGAAGTTGAAGCTATAAGGACGAAAGTATTCTAAAAAATATTTGATTCCGACTCGGATACCTCTGATAAATCCTGCATCTACCAGCTAGAGTGTGGCATTATTTATCTATGAAGATTATTATTAATTTTTTCCCTTTTTTTTTTTACTGCATCACAACTAGTAAAGCGCTGGACTAAAGCTACAGTGCAGCCCTGAGTAATAAATCAATGGAAATTGTTCCTTGATGCTTGTAAAACTGTATATTTAATAGCAGTGATGCATGGGCGGGCTTGTTTTGAGCACCGGCTGGAGGCAGTGAGGGGACAGAGCTCCCTCCTGCCGTGCCGGCTGGCGCACCTGTCCCAAGGCAGGTTTATTGGCTCAGGACTGAGGAAAGCATGCCCACACAATGGCACTGTGCGGTACAGGTGGGAGAGCTTAAAGTGCCAGCTGGAGGCAGAAAGGAATTGGTTTCCTTCCTCTCGCTGCATCCACTGGCACATCAGACCAGAGTCAGGTTAACTGGTTTGGGACATTCTCATTGAGAGGGACACTTAAAGTCAAAGAGAGACAGAGACACACACGGCTGTTCCCTCCTCTCCTCCAAACCATTTGTTTCCTGTTTTGTGTATTAATAAATGGTTAGATTTTTGGAGAGCCCTCTTTAAAACCACTTCAGTGGCTCTGTGGTGCGCTCATGTTTGTCCAGGGAACATTACTTTGGTCCACTCATGTCCCCATACTCAGGTATTATTCACCTGCTTGCTGTGCCAGTCTCTGTCCTCTTAAGTGTCAGTAATAAGAGTAAATATTGGGTTTTCTCAGGCAGTCGAAGCTCTGAGGTCACTGATAAGGTGTTCTTTCCTGAATGTACACAGAAAGGAAACAGTTATCCACATGACTTTACAATGAGTGAATAATACAACAGTTGCAAGACAGCAATGCATATTAAGGTAAATGCTAATTAGCAGTGTGAAGTGAAGGCTCTTCAACTAGACCTTGTAGTTGAAGCTCACATTAAATCTAACAATATTCTGATGGAAAAGGTTGTCAACTACTTTTTGGTGCAATCTTTTCCAAATATAAACTAAAGGTTTGGCCCACAACTAAACGTCTGCATTGAGCATTGTTTAATCTATTGAATACCAGTGGTGGAATGTAACTAGTACATTTACTCAAGTACAATTTTTAAAGCTATTTGTACTTTATTTGACTATTTGTTTTCTTTAACCCATTGACGCCTAAAACTTCCTGTAAAACCTCTGGGCAATTTTAAAATGAGCCCCTAAAACCGGAAGTTTTTCTGGAAATTCAACAGAAGTGTCAACGCTTCTACTAAATAATAGATTTTTCAGCCTCTGTAGCAGATAGAAATGAAATTCAAAAAGTATTTGAGAGCTTATACAAATACTACAAAATGACATATCCGCTTTCCAGGCTTCAATGGGTTAAGTTGAGACTTCTACTCCACTACATTTAAAAAGTAAATATTGTACTTTTGTATTGTACATTTAGCTGACAGCTTTAGTTACTGTTGAAGTCGAGATTTAACATGCAAATGATCAATTTAAAAAGATTATACACTCTTAAATTTACTCACATAACATTTTGCTATAAAGTTAAAATTAGCCTTACCTTGACAACAGTGAAATGCTGCTTACGTCGATGCATCAATAGTAAAACTTCAACAATTTATATAGAATATAAAACAATACAAGTGGGGACAAAATTTGTACTTTTACTTTCCATACATGAAGTACATTTTGATGCTGATACTTTTATACTTCAGTAAGGTTTGAATGCAGGACTTTAACTTGTAGTGGAGTCATTTCACAGTGCTGTATTAGTAATTTTACTGAAGTAAAGACATAAATTTGAAATTTTTGGTGCAGAATACGTGGAAAGAACAGCTTCTGTGCACTGCTGCTGTATTTGTCATGTCACAGAAACCGCCCCTGGATCTCTGAAGCTCTGTGTGCCGCTGTTGCCTGGCAAAAGCAGCAGGTTTTTTTGCATATGAAGCAGGGAAGTGAGATCTGATCACAAATGGTCACACAACACGCATGTGGTGATGCATTCTCTGATCACACAGGACAAACGTTATTACCAGATCTAAACAGGACCTAAGAGTCTTTACACTGAACCAGTCATTGTTACAGTTATGCAAATGAAAATGCAGTTGTTACATTGTGATGCTTGCTAAACCCAAAGTAAGCTGGCTAAAAAGCTAATTATGCATTGTAATACAGGAATATAGTCATATTTTAGTAAAGCACTCATAAACACTCATAATATCTTTCATTTGTCAGATTATTTCATCTTGTATGTTAATAAATCTTACATTAACACGGCCAAACAATTAGAGATTGCACCTTTTAATAATCTTGCACTGATTTTTTTCCCATAATGTACATTATAATATATTTGCATATATATTGCTGTGACAGGCTGTGGGCCAGTGAGTGCTAATGAGACTTGATTGGGTCAGGAGGTGAGCCGCTCAGTCTTCATGCATGGCTCAAAAGATGAATGGTTTGTTTATCTTGCCACTGTTGATGTGACTACTGTAACAACACGGGACGTAGTGATAGAAATGCTGCTGTATGTCAGTGTCAAATCAGTTATTAACTCCACTCAGTCAAGGTCTTTTTTTCCTGCTTGTTTCTATTCACTCACTCTACAACTTGCCTGTCTGTCAGCATACGACAGTGTGCAGTAGCATGCTGTTAGTCATGTGGCCAAACAGATTTCCAATCAGCGTCTCTGCAGCCAGCTGACACAGCTGTGCCACAAAGAGCACACGTTGTGTGAAGAAACAGTTGACCAGCTTGCCACATATTACTCAGTGCTCTTTGAGAAGTGCCAGGCGAGAGAGGGAGAGAAGAGTCAGGTGCAGCGTCTTCAGCAGCTCTGTTGGATATCTGTAGCCTCCTTTGTGCCCCCCGCTGTCAGCCATTTAATTAAAACCAGCCTTGTACAGTATAATCAGTTCGCTGGAGCCTACCTCTGCCAAGAAAGGAGCAATGCTCAGAGCAGATGTTTGCTCTGAATCTTTCATCTCAACAGAATCTGTAGTTTTTTTCTTGCATCAA
The DNA here is from genome assembly GCF_030273125.1 of Centropristis striata. Classification (NCBI taxonomy): domain Eukaryota; kingdom Metazoa; phylum Chordata; class Actinopteri; order Perciformes; family Serranidae; genus Centropristis; species Centropristis striata. The sequence continues at coordinate 8,976,607 of NC_081529.1, read as the reverse complement.
TGAATTACACTCGCAAGTGCATGTTTCCGCTTCTGTCTAAATTTAGCTTCAGCAAAAGATGCAATTCAAAAACAAAGAGCACGGCCTCTCTCTGACAGCCATTTTTCCTGCTACAGACATCGCTTGACATTTTCATTTTAGCAGTGGCTGGCTTGATGCTCACGAAAGCACACCTTGCAATAATACGCTACAGTACACTGATGGCTGCACACTCAGCTACAGTACTTATAGTGACCATCAGACAGGCATTCTCACGCCTGTGCACACATCCTCTAGACATCTGAATAGCACTACTTTTTTTTTTTGAAGGGACACTGAACTGTTTGGATTTAATATAGAGGTGCATCTCAATACATTAGAGTCCATTTCCAGTAGTTCAAGTCAAATAGCCCCAACCAAGTATTGAGTTATATAGATGGACATACTTTTCAGAGGCCAACATTTCCATATTAAGCATACTTTTTAAAATGGGTCTTTTGTAATATTCAAATTTTTTGAGACACTGAATTTTAGGTCTTCATTAAATGTAAGCCATAATCATTATAATTAGAAGAAATTAAATAAATTAAGACATGAAATCTTTCATTCTGTGTGAAATGGATCTATATAATGTGTTATTTCCAATTTGTGAATGAATTACTCACATAGATAAACTTTTCTATTATATTCTAATTCAGGGGTGGGCAACTGGAGGCCCGGGGGCCGCATACAGCCCGCACCCTCACCTGAAGTGGCCCTCAGTACAACTACATGCATTTGAGCATGAAATCTTAAAAGTGCTGTGTAAAAATGCACAAAATTACTTCTTGCAATGAATGTTGGTCTGCTATTCTTGCATTGAAAAAAAAAGAAATAACAGTAAGTGGTTATTTTTTATTTGCTTCAAACATTATGTATTCCTATTCATACTGTTATACATGCATTTGAGCATGAAATATGTTAAGTTACTGCACTGTAAATATATTTAAAATTGCAGTTTCATCATATCTGGTTAAGTGCACGGTCCTATATGTGGCCCTGTCGTAGTGTCCATGAAAAATTGTGGCCCCCTCCAGCATTTAAGTTGCCCATCCCTGTTGTAATTTATAGAGATGCACCTGCATATTCAGTCGGAGTGTGAAATGATACACAGTCCTCAATGTTACTTACACTTGCAAAGGTAAATCCCTTTTACACACACACACACACACACACACACACAATGCTCCAACTCACGGCATAATGAAACACTGTGCTCTGTTCATGTGTTGTAATTGGAGATCTTTTGCTCTGTCAGGCATAAACAATGCCAAAAACATTCCTCGCTGAAAACAAAAGTGATTAATCTTGGTCAAAAGCGAGACCAAAGATTTTCTCATGGGGAAACATTGCAGACTTTTGATTCTCCACCAGTGTCCACGGAGCCCTCACGCTCACTCCTCCAACAGGATGCTGAGATGAATTTTCACAGGTTTTTTTTTCCCCCTCCTTTTTTCAGCAGTCACACTGACAGGGGTGACATTTTTCAGAGCCTGACCAGATCTCAGCTGCTCATTTTGTTCTTTTTTTTTTCTCACTAACACTTGCTCTCTTTCACACACACCCAATAATGTGTTTACAATCCCCTGTTTCTGGTGTTACTCTCACATATTTTTTTTTTCATCTGCCCTCTCTGGGTGTTCACACAGACATGCATACATACACACGCAGAGCACAATGTTTTACCGTACAAAGGAATTTTGTCTAAACCCAAACAATTCACAATTCAAGTCCCACTCCATGTGTTACTGTTGCCTTCTGTTCTCACTCTGCATATATATATGGCAGATTTATGACTTGAAAAATCAAAATGAATAATTTTTGATTGATTTTCAGACAAACATGTTCAGGAGCTTCTCATTTGTAGCTGGCAACCGTCAGTTTAGTTGGCTGAAATGTCAACTGTTGATAGCAGATTATTTATTTTGTTATTTTATCTATTAGCAATAATTACTGAAGCTAGCTAACAAATCAAGCTAACATTAATTTCATTTAAAAAAAAAGCTGAAATCTGTTTTTCAGATGACTTTTTAATGTTTCCAGCGCTGAAAAAGTCCAGAGAATCGTGGAATGGGATCTTAATTATTGCAACAACAAAAAATAACATTGCAACTCACAAAACTGTGGCTAACGCTATGTCCCAGAAATAAATTCAGCATGCTCAGGACATAGCGCTGATCTTGTATTACCTTACATTATAAGTGTAAAGAGAAAAATCTTGTTGGATGAGGATTGACCGAGGACCTGTTTGGCAGACTATCACTGCTAAGATGTTTAGATGGATTTGCTGGACTGTAAACTTCCCCAAATCCAGCAAGAGCTGCTAATGTTAGTTTTCCTATACCATATTACAGGAAAATACTACAGTGAAGATACGTTGTGAACAGTACTTTTAAAATGTAACCTCTACCTACATTAACTAATGGAATATGAAGCTTCTGGTCTGTGAAGTTTGTCAGTTAACACTTTATATGTAGTAAGCTAGTTAGCCAGACATGCTAATGTTTTCAGCTTACGTTAGAGCAGAAAATCACTGTTTAATTTATTCTTAGATTTTTATATCTTACATTTAAGCATAGAGAAGCAACAAACCAAACTTTTTAAAGTAAACTATTTCTGTTAGAGCCCCAGGCACACAGCTTCAACATGTAGAGAAATCCAAAGCTTGACGGGTTTTCCAAGAAGCTAAGCTATGATTGAAAAATAGCTGTTTGGGGAAGGGGTTAGCACACGGTCAATTCAATAATGCATAGACCTGGTGAATCCTCTTGTTGAAGCAGTCAGTGGGTCTGCAAAACTTTTGGAAAGTTTGGTAGTGCACGTATCATATTTTAAAATAAGGGGGGGAACCCTGTTGTTGAGAAGTTGGTAAGACTCTTTGTGTGGTCCTCACATGTACACACAAGCCTGCCACTAAGCCCAAGCAAGTCTGTAATGAAAAGAAAACGTATTTTGGGTTTACACTTGTCATCTAGCGTGCCAGAAAACACTCAGAACACTCAGAATAAGTTGATGAATTCTCTGGAAAAGCAACACACGCCACCTAAGCACCACAGGGAAGTTTGATACCTGCAGTGTCCATAAACACAATGCTGAAACACTGAAGATAAACACAGTGTTAGTTACACAAAATGTTATTTGTTGCTACATCAAGTAGTACTTGCCATAACTACGAACTGCTGCAGCTTTTCAGTAGCTGACTGGCACTTATGTTACTGATACATTAAGTAGAACTTTATCTTGCATATGTAAGCCAGTAATTCAGAAGTATTGTATAACTCCACCCGAGGGGTTATGCATTCCACCGGGTTCATGTGTTCAGCATATCAATATTTTCCAGGAATGAGCTGTCGTCTTTGGTGCGCTTCTTGTCATCAGAAAGATCCTGCTGGATCGAGCTTTCCTCACAGGACTCGGAGTGGGTGTTTGTGTTTGAGCTCAGCCAGCAGCTACACACTACATTTCACTGGAACAAGAGAAAATCAATTTCATTTTTTGCTAAGCGCTCCTTCACTCCTAAAGCACCTCCAATCTGAGCAGATCTCAGAGCAATATAAGCAGGCTTCAACGTAGGACAAAAAGATATAAGTATCAGATTTGTTCTTTCTTTTTTCTTTTCAATTTTGGGTTTTCATTCCAGCTGAGAATGACATAAGAGAATTGTCTAAGTATCTACGGGTTCAATGTTTTTTTCTGTAAAATAATACTTTTATTGCAAACAAACTTCAGCTCCGTGCTCCATGTTGAGGCGCTACGTGTTGATTCGAGCTGAACTGCTGTGAGCTCAAAATGTCAGGTGCAGGTCTTGGCCTATATTTCACCATGGCCCACTTTGTTCTCCTCTATCTTTCTGTTGCTTTAGCCTGTTCACAGCAAACTTGTTAAATAAAGTTAACCCTGAGTGTAAAAATAGGCCAGTGTTTGTATAAACTCATTTCCAAATCAGCATTTTTCAAAATAGCTTTCAACAGCTGACTCCAAGACTCCAAACAGCACGTGCCAGCTACAAATACCTGTCATTAAATTGTCAACACAGGAAATTTTATTCAAGTCAAGTGTTGAATGTAAACACTGATTATTATCATTACGTGTTAATGGGCCTTCATGTGCCAAGGCTCAAGTCTTCCGAAGAGTTTCTGGAGCTTTTGGCTTGATAGAGTGATCAAAAGTCCTAAAACCTGGAAATCAGGAAGCATTTTTGCACTTCTGGTTCTCTCATCTGAAAGTCAATGGGGTTTTTTAAATGTTTTTTTTTTGTTTAATGCCTGAAATAAGGTCTGAGGTTAACACAACATTTAGAGATGTTCATGTTTTGTTCTACTACATAAAGTACGTCAGAAAATAACTCAATTGTGAATTTAGAGGCCTTTTAGAGTGTTTGTCCAAAAAAATATCCAAAAATCCAATTGATTTTGCATCCAGTGAACCAGGACTGTTAATAACCTTTTGCAAGGTTCTTTGTGGTGTATTTGTTATTATGTAGCCTGTTTTTCATGTTTGAAGGTGTTTTACGATGTTTTGATGATTTTATTTTGAAAAGGTGCCACCCAGTGTGAAACGGGTGCTTTTATTTTTGAAAGGTAACGACAGGAAATAAAAGGTAGAACGGTAAAATGAAAAACAAACAGTAAATAATAAGTGATTCGTAATCCAAAAGTTGATATAAAGTAACAAAAAGGCTTATAGGGGCTGGCTGACAGGGGCACTAGGTTTGTTGGAGTTTATTTTATTCTGTCATGTAGGGTGAATTCGGGTAATGTGGGACACTTTTTGCAATTTTGACTTTGTTATATTTTTCTAAATTTAAAAATATTTTGTGTAATTTCAGTCACATGACACCCATGGTAGACCAATAGTAAAGGTTTTGATTACTATATTTACTTTAAGCAGGAAATAAACCAGCCAAACCTTAAGTGTCCCACATTACCAAGTGTCCCACATGACCCGAATCCACCCTATATCAGTGGCTATTTTTGTAATTATTATTATTTTAAAATAAAGCTCATTAAGAAGAGTAAGAAGGAGTCTCCAATAACACCAGAAAAAAGTCACTGGATTTGTCTCCAGTCACTTTCTTGAAAAATAGTCATTAAGGGGGTCTGAAAAGTTGCTAAATATAGTAACAAAGTCACTAAGTTGGGAACATTGCTTTGCCGGCTTTTACAAATGGCGTGTGTTGTTCTGGTGTAGAGTACTATGTCACATCCCACTTAGCGATCTATCCAATCAGTAACCAGGCTGTTTTCAGGGGAGAAAAAATACCCTGCTCTTCTACAGGGATGAAAAAAGTCCCTACGAAAGTCTGCTCCGGACGGCTCGTATTCAAATTAGGGGCGTTTCAAAGTGAGACCCGCCTCATTCCAGGTATTGGGCTGTAGTAGAAACAGCCCTATTGTTGTAACCTTTTAAGAGAATGATGGTGAAATAACTGCTGAACCTGTAGTCTAAAAAAGCCTGGCTCCTTGATAATAATAAAAAACCTTGATGTTCTGCACATTCTGCTCGATCAAAAGGGAAAGGTCAGTACTTACACAAACCATATGAAACTCAGCTAAGGTAGTCAGTCATGTTTGGCACACACACACACACATATTGGATTCATAAACCCATTTCAGCCCACATTTTTATGGTCTGAAGTCTCCAAAGTGAGAAGGCATTTTGACTGATCACAGCAAAGAGAAATGCTGCTGCTGCTTCTTTGAAACCTCAGCTTTGTGTTCTCATTTTGCCATCATGAAGCTCTCTCACTGTTATATGTGAAACCATAATGGATAAATGACATCACAAAACTTCAAGCAGTGACATTTTCTCCTAACTTGTTGTGGGGAATCGGTGTGTGGTGGCAGTGCTCATTTTAGATACTTACTGTAAGAGTCTGCAGCAACGCTTAAGTACATGTTTGAGGTTCTCATACTTTACTTGAGTACTTCTTTTTTATGTAACTTTATACTTCTACTCTACTACATTTTGAGCCAAATATATTAACATTTAGCTGACAGCTTTAGTTACTTTTCAGGAGATTTAACATTAAAAAATCAATTTAAATTAAATGATCAATTTAAAGTGATTTGACTTTTTTTTTTTATTAAACCTCATAACAGTATATTAAGTAGACAAATTTATCTACCTATCTTTACAAAATGAAAACACTGCTTTCATAAATATATCAATACAAATAATATATTTAGAATATATAAAACAATCTGGGTTGGTCCATTCTGCATAACAAGTACTTTTACTTTTGATACTTTAAGTACATCTTGATGCTGATATTTTTGTACTTTTACTTCAGTAAGTTGTGAATGCAGGACTTTTACTTGTTGTAGAGTAATTCCACAGTGTGGTATTAGTACTTTTACTTGAGTAAAGGATGTGAATACTTCTTCCACCACTGACTCAGACAAAAACATATGGAATTTGAGAAATATCAAAGTTTTTCTTTAAGTGACTAATGGGGACACCATTCAAATTGGTGTAAAATCACTTTTCTTTACCTTTCACTTGATCTGGTCTGTTTGTAAAAGACATCTTAGTATGGGTTTTGCTAAATAGCATGAAACACAGAAAGTAGAGCCGAGGCAAATGAGAATGTTGTTAGTCTTGCAGGATATTTGGTCATCAATCAAGTATTGGACAAATTAAAATTTTGACCTGATGATGGCGCAGGATAAAAAAAACTCATGGGGTGAAACTTAATATGCTCCATCCTGAGGGACACACAATACCAGCGATTAGTTAGTTAGTTAGTAGTAAACTGTGATCAACTAAATCACAGGGAGGCCCAAAGGGTGCACAATAATTAAAACTGATAGTATCTGAAGAGAGGATGTGAGTGGTTTCATGTGGGAGTCATAAAGTCCTGAAAGTTTATAGTGTTGTTGTTAATAGTCTTGTTATGAAAAGCATAAATATACCCTGATGCTATGCGCATGGCTTCACAGTGTTTTTCTTCTGTCCCTCTTTCAGAACACCAGAGTGCTGTTCAACATCCGTGTGGTGGGAGGATCAGCATTTTACAGCTACCTGTCTCCTCAGGACGGGCGGCCGCTCTACCACCCTGCTGTCGACAGGTGAGGGAGACGAAAATATAAGAAACGTAGAGTTTAAAGCTGTTTCTCACCAGTGCGATGCGAAAATGCAATGCAGGTTTTTCAAAGTTTTCACATGACAATGACACACCCAGTGTGAATTATCCACATTGCAGTGTTCCATTTTCCTCTTCACACAACAAAAAACCTATTCAGACAGAGAAGCTATTATATATGGCTTTAGTCCAGCAGCTCTGATAGGATGAACATGGTAATCTGGTTGATAGAGGTGGTGGAAAAAATCCATACAGCATAGTTTTGCGATATTTTGCGTGGCAATATTATATGGATTCATGGCCGCCAAGTATAGCATTCCGATGGCCAGCTGGCCATCAGTATTTTAGTATCAGACGATTTTTTTTTTGGAGGCCGTAGCGGGCTGGCTTCTAGGAATATACTGGAGATACTGGTATCATATGAAACTAAAACATCTAAGGAATCGTATAAGAAATCTTTTCAGTCAGCATATAGTGTTGTGAAGTTGTCAAAATAACGCTGCAAAGTTAGGCTTTTTAATGTTTCATTCAAAAAAATTGAGGGCAGTGAAGCTTAAAGTTTTTAAAAGTTTGATAAAATGCTACAGTTGTTGTCGTCCATACATGTTTGATATCAGTTCAGTTCAGTTTGACTGAATACTTTGTTGGTCAGTCTGTGGGTTTGACTCTCATTGTGGAGAAATAAAAACACTGAAGTGAGATGAATAGACTGAGAATTTTCTCTTTTTTTCAATTCTTGATTGAATTGAATTTTGTGGACACAAAATGCAGTTAAACAGTTAAATCGCAATATATTGTATCGCAATACTCACCATATCACAAAATGCTTAAAATGGCAATAATATTGTATCGTGACTCAAATATCAGGATAAAATCGTATAATGGAGCCTCTGGTGATTCATACCTCTACTGGTTAATAAACACTTACTGGCGTTATGTGTGCCACGGACTGGGGCTAGCCACAACAGCTCGCAAATTTGGGCTTCCTGTGTTGTGTAATTCGCATCAGCTACATCATCATATTTATCTCAAGCAATATGTTGTACTTGGTTGTTCAGGAAGCTATGCAGTGTTTGTCATTTAGTAATGGGTGTTGAGAAGCCAAGAGTTCCCCAATTTGTGGAGAAAGCTCGCTACAACCTATGACCCTGAGGTATGACATGAGTTGGAAAAAGGATTTTATTGGTCAAACATATATTTCCACAGGCAAAAGTCTGCCGAAACTGAGGTCTATTCTCGTACAAATGTTCCGCAGCTGTGTGCAAGCCTTCATAAACACACTCAAAATCAGTTTTCATACATTTCCGTGCACATCTTCCTGACAAAAATCCATGCTTGGTGTGAAACAGCTTTTATTCTGGCGGAGGACTGATGTCAGGGCCGTGTCCAGAGAGAGGTCTGAAATCTGATTGGTCACTTTAGGTGCCACCCTATTATCCTAAACTATGATTGGCTGTCTATCTAGTTTTTACCCAACTGTCGAGTTTAATTGTTATATTACATTTCAAACACAGTAGAGTTAGAACAGGTATGATTCTATGATGTAAGTAATGAAAATGGAAACAATAAGTCAGTGCTTTTCCAACATGCCACTTCATAATCCAGTGGGCCTTCTCAGTCAAAAACATCAGGACACACCACTGACAGATGTCATACACACACACACACACACACACACACACACACACACACACACACACACACACGCTAAAAGAGAAGCGTACTCTTACGGTTTCCAAACACATTCAGACAAGTCCTGTTGTTCTTAATGTGTTAATTGATTGTTCACCACAGCTCACCATCATATATATAAAATAATAGCACTTTCTTGACTTTTATTGCCTGTTGTTTTGTGGGGTGTTGATTGCTCTCCCTGCTGAATCGTCCTCTGCAGTGAATAACCCCTCATGTAATAACAGGTACTGATTGAAGTGGATTCACGCTTAAATTTTCTCCACATGAATGTATATCCTTCACGTTTTACCAGGTGAAATGTAATATTATTTGTGCAGGTGCAAACACTATAAGCACACAGTCCAGCAAGACAGCTATCTGGACACTTCATTCTTCTATTATTAGACTAGAGGATTATTAGATTACTCTAAATGTGTTCTTTTGTCGTAGTACTGGCATTATGGTCCAAACTTTCAACACCAAAATGACCCAATGTTCTCACTGGCTCATTAAGATTGGATCTAATGTAATCAGTTTTAATGTAATTTAAATATAATCTAATCTAATCTAATAAAGTGTTTCTTGAGGAAGGCTACGACTACAGGCAGGCAGCCAGTTACTGAACACATTCTGACATAAAAACACACTAATATAATATGTCCAGCATGGTTTGAGGATTGGCTTCCTCTATACAGATGTTTTTATCCTCTTTTATAAATATCATAAAACCATATTTTGCAACTATGCAGACATTTTATCCCTTTTCACAAATGCCAGTCTGATGGTTTTCCTTACAGAAGTGAATTGCTGTTTCAAAGGAGCATTTAGCAAGGTTTCTGAAAGGCCTTCCATTTGTATAGTCGCTAAGAACAGTTCATTCATTCGATGAATGGTGCCGATGGGGGCAAATGCTTTTGAAATATTTTGAAACGCAAATGTGCAGCACGCTGTATCCTAGAAACTAATGTAATGATGGTGTTTGAACTCTAATGATTCAGAAATACTCTGTCCTCAAGTCGACCACATCAAACAGTACAAGAATGTAGTACTGCTGCTGTTATCAGCCTCTGTGTCTGTGTGGAATTACTCTGTTTCTTATACCAAAAGACATATTGTCATAATCTCCTGAGGTATGTCGGGTTATCTCTATTATCAGATATCTGCATGTGAAAGCAGAATCTGAAGGAAAGAGGGCAACATTTAGGTATCAGAATCAGTCTGGTTTTAGTCTGTAGTCTGAGTACTATTGGCCAATCACCTTTGAGCGTGCATGCAGGTAAAAAAATCCATGTCGAGAGTAAAAGAGGTGGAACACATAGGTTCTGATGGCAGCTGGCCATCAGTTTTTACGACATGTGTTTTCTTAGGTGGCCGTAGTGGGCTCATTTTTAGGAATATACTGGAGATACTGGTATCATATGAAACTAGACGATCTAAGGAATCTTTTTTTATGTTTCATTCAAAAAACTCTCATTGTGGAGAAATAAAAAGACTGAAGTGAGATGAAAAGACGAAGAATTTTCTCTTATTTGACAAAACAATTCTTGATTGAATTTAATTTTGTGGACACAATGCAGTAAAACGGTTAAATCCCAATATATTGTATCAATACTCACCATGTCACAAAATGCTTAAAATCACAATATCGTATTGTGACGCTGTTGATTCACACCTCTATAAATCATCATAAGACCAATAACCGATGGTTTCTGAGATTGGCTCATTTTAAACCACACTGGCTCTATGGATGTAAATGTCTGTTGGTAAATAGTAAAATGTCTCAGCAATTATTGGATAAACTGCCATAAAATGTCCCATTCTAACTCATATCTTCTGGTCTGACAGCCACTGATAATGTCCATTCAGTTGCATGATGACGTGCAACCCTGGTGTTATAAACTAGTCAACAGTGTCACATATTTTACTGTTCAAGGGAAACAGTATGTGTTAATAGGCATGTAGCCAATTCTCTTCACATCCACAGTTTTCTTAGAAAGTATGAGGTATTACTTGCAACGTTTGAGTTCTGCTTTGCTTATTGAACATTCTGTAAATTTCTTGCACTGCCAAAAAAACATACCTTTGAATAAAGTAGTTTTCTGTATATGACGATTCAGAGCATTTCTATGGTTCAAAGTCATGTGCAGCACCTTAAAAATCCACTTTATATGTTTTCCCTCAGCTTTGAACCACTTCCACTGTGCTCTGTTGAAGACTGTGAGATGAGTTTGAGTCCAGGAAAAGCTGTGAACTGTCAGAACTGTGTTTCATTATGACGTGCTATGACAAAAACAAAGGCTATAGTATTCATGTGTACAGTGCTGTAGCTTATAATACATTTGTTTACCTCAAACATCCACAACTTAACCCCCAATACAGCCCCACACAGTTACTCTGAGGCATCCTTTATCCACAGTCACTGTGGTAATGCTGACACCTAGTGGCTGAAAAGCCTCAATACAAGTGCACTGAAATGATTCTAATAAGGAACATAGTCTCACAGGAATCTGTGAAATAGCCACGGATTCGCTTAACTCAAAATCCGTGTAATAGCCACGGAATAACTCAAATTTCCGTGAAACTCGGACACGGATTTTGCTACAATGCAAGTTAATGACAGTCATATCCCTTGGCTATTCGTGGTCCAAGTCATGTGACTTTCAAGGTCCCGGCGGTCAGAACAAAAAACATGGCGGACAGTTCTCTCATTTTTAGTGAAAAAATCAATATTTTGACTTAGTTTCTGCATAAAAATGGATTTTGATCACATTTCTAGCGTGAAATATGTGTTTTATTTTCTAAATATTCACTCACTGAATGTACATAATCACTTTGTATGTTGGAATAGCCACGGGATATGACTGTCATTAACTTGCATTGTAGCGAAATCCGTGTCAGTTTCACGGAAATTTGAGCGATTCCGTGGCTATTCGACGGATTTTGAGTTAAGCAAATCCGTGGCTATTTCACGGATTCCTGTGAGACCAGGTTGCTAATAAGGATGTTGTTGCTGTACATTTACTGTTATCGTCTCACATTTCACCTTGGTGTCTTTAGAGCTCTGAAGCTCTGCTGCTCAGGAGGACCTCCGCATGTGAAGCTCATCATCGAGTGGGAGCACAGAATCAAAGACTGGTCAGTGTGCCATACCACCACCTGTTTCTCTCTATTAAGCTGAGATAAAACCACTGTCTGCATGTTTTGTATAATCACTTCTCTGTGTCCCGGGCTGCAGCCTGTTTGGTAACATTCAGGAGGAGGTGGTGAAGGACGCAGACAGCGTGAGGAATCAGCAGCAGCAGCACGTTCAACAGTACAGCTGCACCTTGGACGAGTGCTTCCAGCTCTACACCAAAGAGGAACAGGTAGCCAGTCTGACACTGAACCACAGCATTAACATGAGTCCATACCAAGGTTATAACAGTTTTTGATTTTTCATTAGTTTTAGTTTCAATTTCGTTGTGAATTTTTGTTTTCAAATTCAGTTACACTGTAATAAATTATTTTATAGTCATTTAATTTTACTTAATATATTTGATAAAATGTATTAAAAAAATAGCTTTTTATTATTACAACAGATCATTATATCCTTTTATCCTTTCATACTTTGTGAAGAAAAATTGTTTTTGTATTATTACATCAAGTTTACACACATGGGTCAAAATTGACCTTGTGCATTAGAAGCGTAGTGATACAAAAGGTGATACACTACATTAACAATTTGAGTATATGTGTAACTATGTTTGTCTTATTTTTAAAGTTTAACTTTAAAACAGTTGTTAGAACCACCAGATTACATTGGAAAATCACATATTTTAACATGTGAGACTTATTAGAGCCACCAAATAACACTTTCTATTGGAAAAACACCAGTTTAACAAAATAGGATAGTTAATATTTGTGTCTTCTTTGTCAGGTTTTAAATTAGTGATTGTTGAACATACAAACACCTTCTAAAGCACAACATGGGTCAAAAATGACCTTGTGCATTAGAAGTGTAGTGATAAAAAAAGGGTTTTTATTCAAAAAGTAAGAAATAAAAACGAAAAATTAGGACGTATGATGATCAAAAACAAGTTATTTGAGGAAAACCTGCAATACTGAATGATGAAATGAATGTATTGCAAAGATATAGAAAATAAAAACTTAGTCGGGTCACTTTAGACCCATGTTGTGCATCAAAGGGTTAACAATGATCGTATTTATTTACATGCAAATAAATACACAAACTTTTACCAACCAAACACCACAGAAAAAAGAAAGGAACTAAATCATCACGGTCTGCAAAGCCAAAATAACAAACAAAAGTCGACCACGAACTGGAAAATAAGATTCAGCTAAATCTACCAAACAAACCAGACAATACTTAGCTTCCTAACTAAGCAAAAACAGGAGAAAAAGGGTTAACAAAAATGGCAGCGAACCCCTATCAGGCTTCCAGACACACTTGGCAAAACAAGTTGACTTACAATGTAGCTGTAACAAAACATTATTTTAACAGACGTTTAAGAGCAGCTTCAGCAAAATAACTAACGGCAGCCAACCAAGCAGGTCAGTGGCAAAGAGAGAGGGAAGATTACTGAGTCTGGAGGTTGATAAACAGCTCCCATGACCAGCAGATCACACTAATGTGTGGGAGAACCAGGCATGCAGAGAGGAGAGGGGCAGAACCTGAAACACACACAAAAAAACCTGTCCTCCAGGAAGAGGCCAGAGGAAGTCAGGGGCCAAAACAGAGTCCGGAAACATTTATTTTATAGATCTTTAGTTACCAATTGATTTCAGTTTTTAATTTGTTAACATTTACTTTAATCGTATTTATGTATAAGACTCCCTATGTGTTGTCATTTCTTATACCAATAACAAATATAGTAGATATGGAACATTTGCCACTTTACATCAAACAGAAATAATGTGGGTGAACAATCTATGTATAGATACATAAAGACAAATGATACATTATATTAACAACCTTAAAACTGGATGAAAGACTTTGTTTTTGTTTTTTCTCTATGAAAGGTACCGTTTTTAACCTTTGCTACAGTTTTGCACACAGTAGTTTTGGCACAAGAAAATGTTTGTGGAGAAAAAGTATGGTGCAGATACACTGACAGTGAAAATTGAGAAGGAGAAAGATTATTTCAAATAACGTTGAGTGTGTGTGTGTGTGTGTGTGTGTGTGTGTGTGTGTGTGTGTGTGTGTGTGTGTGTGTGTGTGTGTGTGTGTGTGATCACTCTGTTTGGGCTGGGCAGTAAAAGAGTCAGACAGGTTTTGAATAAGATGCTGCCATCGTGTGGAGTGTTACTGTTTCAACAAAAACAGGTTTCACATTAAACCATCAGCATTGTTCATTTATATACTTTTGATTTGTTTCAAACAGCCTGTTGATTTTTGCAGATATTCAGAATGTGAACTGGTTTCGAATTTAGAATTTCCACTCTTTTTGTGAATTGTTAATATCCTTATATCATAAATCAACCATTAGTTATCATCCTGACCTGGGTCAACCCATGACAGATTTGTAATAATTTATACTCATGGAATAAAGCAAAATTAATAAGGAACTTTGCCGCTAATATAGCCTTTAAGTATTGTTCATAATAATAATAATAATAATAAAAATAATGACTTTATTTGTATAGTACCTTTTTAAGATAAAATGCAGCTCAAAGTGCTTCACACTATGGCATTAAAAACAAAACAATAGAAATTAAATAATTAATCAAAACACAAAATAAAAACATTTATACAATATAGAAAGAATATAAGATCAATTGAATGGCACAAAATAAAAAGTAAAAGGGAGGTTTAAAAATAATAAAATAAATGACAGTAGCTCAATGCTTTCCTAAATAAATTAATTCAATTTATTTTTTTTAAATATCAAGAGCTCTCAAATCTAATGCAGCTAGGCAGTAGAAGTTTATCTACTCATTTTGTGGACCGCTTTAGGAACAGTTGCATTATTATCGTTGGTTGATAAGGAAATCATGAAGCCTGAAATGTAAGAAAGGAGCTTTACTATTAAGAGCTTTACATGTGACTAAAAGAGGCTTAAAATCAATTCTAAACGTGATGAGGAGCCAGTGCAGGGATCTTTGTTAAAAGAGTGACAGCAGAGTTTGGAACTAGCTGAAATCTTCCTATCAACCATTTCTTAAACATGGCCGTGATCATTCCTCCTCTTTTGTAGGTGTATCAAAATTTCCATTTTGTGTTGAGAGGTGATCCACAGCTGAGTGCTCATTAACCGCTGTGTGGTAATTGAGGATGATGCTGTTGTTGCCTTGTGTCACCACCCAGTGGTGCTGCAGGTACAAACATCAGTCAGGTCCTGCCAGTGTAGCTTTTAACTGCCCATACACATGGATGATAAACAGACACTTGAAGGGGAAACGTTGTCATGTTGCCAGTGCCCAGAGCTTGCCTGGAGCTTCCTTCTCAGTCCACCAGATGACGTGCATCTGCAAACTTTTGCAACATCTTTTGCTGGAAAATGTATCCCTTTCAACTTTGCCTCGTATTAATAATGTTAATAAAAATGCTGCAATCCCAATATTAACATTTCTCTTAGACACTGCTGCCAGAATCAATTTCTGTGTGGTATTCTGTTAATCTAAGCCTTAAAAAATGAATCATAATTATTCTATATCTTGTCCAGAGATCACCTGAACTCTATGAAGGTATTATTGGGGCAAAAGATTTGAGCACCTCTAACAGTGGAATTTGTAGTTGTGTACAGTGATTGTGTATGCGTATCAGTAAATTTGAAGTCACATACTCTATGAGTTGTGTACTTGTAGATTTTTTTTTCTCGACAAATACAACACACCACTTACACATTCACAAATTCTTAATTAAAGGTGCACAAATCCTATTTTACAAGTCACAGATTAAAAAACTGACACGCTCACATTTTTGCTCCTAACAGGAATAAACGGGAATAAACTGTGAATAAATCTTACCAGGGAACTTAAGTATACTGGGGAAAATTTATTTTAGCATAATCTTGACTAAAACAACCAGATTTCATGCAAGTACACTTAAATATCTCCTATTCCTCAATCACATGCACACAGAACACTGCTCACTGCAGGGCTGCTGAGGCCACGCCCCCTACTGAGACCACACTCCTTACATGTACTGTGCACTACTATATAGTCTTCGAAATAGCTTTTATTTATGTCATCATTTGAGAAACTAGGAGTGCATTACAACTAAAAGAGTGCGACTGGATGGGTCATGCTGCATCACAGTTACAGAAATTAATCAGAAACTACTTTTTGAGGTGGAAAAAAGGAGAGGAAGGTGGAAGAAAATAGTCAAACTAGCTGTGTTTCCATTAAAGTCGAATGGAATTTTAAAGTTGAGTTTTGGAATATCACATTTAAGGAAATACTAATTACTGGTACTTTTGTACTTTTACTTAAGTAAGGGATCTGAATACTTCTTCCACCACTGGAAATGTTACATTGTCCCTTCTAATGACAAAACAGTTTTTCTTGTCTTTCATAGAAGTCCTCTAGAAATGACTTAGGCACTTAGTGTTTTGTGTGCAATATTTGCAATTTTAGATATAGCAGAATGTAGCAAATTGCAGACTAATTTAAGGATATTTGCTTTTGTTTCAAGTTCTGAACTAGCCTGGGTATACCCATACTGCCTTCCGCGCTCAAATTTAATTTCGAACCTCCAGGCAGTCTGGCAACCAGAGAGGTTTCTTAGCCCTGTTTGAGGGATCCAATCACAGAACGGGGAGGGACGCCAAGACGATGACGCGTACTACTCGGCAGACGGAAGCTTGTAATTTTCTTACGGATCCAACATGGCTGCAGCAGACGCGTAACTCTCCTTAGTTGTAGATGGTGTTTTAAATAGTTTAGAGCGAAAGTTGAAAAGGCGAAAGGTCTCTCGGCAGCTACGCTGTTCCCCGGCTCGTAGCGAGATCACAGGCATTACGGTAGCGGGGCTATTAGCTGTTAGCCCCGCTAGCCCCAAGCCCGCAGCAGCTCGTCTATTGACCATAAAATCAGTGGATGTGTGTGGCTGAATGACATGAGGGGGAATAAAGCGTGAGAATAAATAATCTTGCAGAAAGCGAGAACTGGAGAAGCAAAGCAGCAAGCAACACTCTCTCACAGACACACACACACACAACAAACATCAATTTCTGTAGCTCTACTACGTCATCTGGTATAACTGATACGATTGGCTAAGAGCTACCTACAGACGCTTTTGATAGACATTCTAAGTGCCCAATAAACGGCTCTGGAGGATCGTAAACCACGCCTCCTCTACAGAGAAATGAACGGCTGGTTCCCAGACTAGATCTCATTTGAGATTAGTCTGGTGTTAGCCAGACGAGTTCTGAACACAAATGTAACAATTTTTTCATTAGTTTCTTAGAGTCCAAGGTGATGTCTTGAATTGCCTTGTTTTATTAGTCCAAAACACAAAAATGTGGTTTGACATGCAGGAAATGCCTTTTTGTGCCAAACAACAAACAACTGTTCAAAAAGAAAACTGGAGGTGGAAAAGGTGAACAAAAGTACTAGCCATGGCAACAGATTAAAAGTTGAGGACTCCAAGGTTCATTATGTATCGTATAATAAATACAGAGGAAGTTCAGATTTTGAATTTGATGAATCTGGACAAGAGTGGCTTTTTAGCTGACAGACAATGACCATTTTGTCTTCTTTACCCCGTCTCCGCCCTCTCCTCCTCCAGCTTGCCCCAGATGATGCGTGGAAGTGCCCCCACTGTAAGCAGCTGCAGCAGGGCATGGTGAAGATGAGCCTGTGGACGCTGCCGGACATCCTCATCCTCCACCTGAAGCGCTTCAGGCAGGTGGGAGAGCGGAGGAACAAGCTCACCACGTTCGTGCATTTCCCCCTGGCGGGCCTGGACATGACGCCTCACATGGTGAGCCGCAACCATCAGCCGCCTCTGCAGCCCGGCTGGAAACAGCCCAGACGACCCGACCTGGCTCCTCCTGACTTCCTGTACGATCTGTATGCTGTGTGCAACCACCATGGAGGAATGCACGGCGGACATTACACAGGTCTGAATAACTTACATCTTGCTTGAGGAAAGATCAGGAGCCTCTTCCAAAAAGCTCATTACCAAATAAGCCAGGTTTTTTTTACAGTTAGTCTGACTTATTTGCAGGTATTTGGGTGTTAGGGTGGATTTGGGTAATGTGGGACACTTGGTAATGTGGGACACTTAAGGTTTGGCTGGTTTATTTCCTGCTTAAAGTAAATATAGTCATCAAAACCTTTACTATTGGTCTACCGTGGGTGTCATGTGACTGAAATTACATAAAATATTTTTAAATTTAGAAAAATATAACAAAGTCAAAATTGTGTCCCACATTACCCGAATTCACCCTATTGTTACTGTTGCTGTTTCCCAGAACAGATTTCCATAGTAACTTGTCCAATTTGCTTCATGGAACCAAATCAACTGAAAATAATCAGATTAACTCAAATAAGCCTGGCTGATTTGGTAAATGTACTTAACGGAGCAGGCCTCTGCAGTAATGATATTTTATTTATATTTAATAAATATGAAGTGGTCTAAATAAAAACTTTTATTTATTTAACTTCTATTGAAAAAAATATTAATAACTGATTAAAACAAATAAATTACATAAAGCTAATCTGTAAGAAGTTAACAAATTCTAGCACAAGGACATTTGGAAAAGTTGAGACCTTATAATTGCTCTGACGATAATAATAATTGTGAAATAAAGCAGCAACCCCTGAGCCTGAAAAGTGAAGCCAATGAGGAAGTCACTTGATTTATTTCCTCAGTAAAGCTTTTCCTAATGAGCTTATGGTAATAATCATCGGTCTTATGGTCTTCTTCAATACAGCCCCAGGCTGAAGCAGCTGTGAGCCTGGGGCTAAGAAAGGGTAATTGACCAGAAAAGGTAATTATGATGTTGTCTAATTTGGAGAGATTTATTTTTTTCAATTAACTGCAGGACATTTTTAGACAAACAGGTCTTGATTTCAGCATGAAAAAACATAATACAGGAGGTGTTAACTAGGCTTTAAATCATTGCATATCATTAGCAAAACTATGGAGGTCGAATTTATGACTTGCACCAGTCGTGCAGATGGTGAATAGAAGGTGACCCAGGATAGACCCCTGAGGGACCCCACAGAAAGTGGATCGGTATCAAGTTTGTTTTTTATGTTTTGTGTTATATTTATTCATATGAATATCAAGTTATCAGATTTTTTTCAAACTGTCTCTATGATGATGATAATAATTATTATAATAATAACAATAATAATAATAATACATTTTATTTATGGGTGCCTTTCATGTCACTCAGAAACAAGAACAAAATCAGCTACATAAAAACAAACAACTACATAAAAACAACAAACAGCAGAAATGAGAATGGCATAGTCAAATAGAAAAGGCTAATCTAAAAAGTGTGTGTGCGTGTGTGCGCGCGCGTGCTACAGGCCAAAAGTTTGGAAGCAAGATCAAATTTGTACAAAAAAAGATCATAGTTTCATTTGTATACTTTGCAACAAAATAAAAATGATTATTATATAAAGAGTCACTTAACAGAACACATTTTAATTGTAAGTATCAGGTATTTAGGTTTTTCTTGCTTAGACCCTGCTTTCTCCATAGTAACCTCCTCTGGCTTTAACAACAGCATGGCATATATGAGCCATTTGTTCCAGAAGTTTTTTAAGGTATGTGCCATGAATTGCATTCCAAGCTTTCTTAAGTTCATCACTGAGAGACTGCTGATTCACGGGGCGCACTTTTCTGACCGATTGATCCAATTAGTCCCACACAAGCTCATAGAGAGAGGTCTGGAGACTGGGGGGGGGGCATCTTTTAAGGAACATCTTCCTGTTCTTTTTAGTCTAGGTAACCCTGACAGAGCTTGGAAGAATGCTTTGGGTCATTATTTTTTTTATTTGCTACACAACAAACTTTTGACCCACACTTCTGAGTCCAGATGGAACTGCATACCCTTTACTGAAAACAAATCTCCTACTCTATCACCTGAAAACTACCACCTCTGTGCTTTATTGTGGGAGTTATGCATGGTGCTTTCAGACGGTCACCAGTTTTTCTCAGGACATAGACACTGCGATTTGAATCAAATAGTTCAAACTTGCTTTTGTCTGTCTTGCTTCCAGTCATCATACAGTAGGTCCAATTTTTGTGTGCTTTTGCCCACTCATGTCTCTTTTTCTTGTTCTTTTGAGGAAGTAGGGATTTCTTTGCAGATACACAACCCTTTAGACCAGCCTTTCTCAAACGTCTTTCCACAGTTGTCAGAGATATGGATTTTGACCTTGTCATGGTGATTTCTTCCCTTATTTGTGGTGCTGCTTCTTCGCCAATCTCTCTTACTAGTGACAATGATGTGTTTATCCTCTGCTTTTGTAGTAACCCTTTTTCTTCCAGAACTTTTTCTATCATCATAACTTCCAGTTTCTTCTAGTCTCTTCATGTTGTAGTGACGTGTTTGTCGGGCATCATTAGGCATTTTGTAATTTCTCTTTCAGTGTATCCTTCTTTCCTTAATGTATAAATCTGTGCTCTTGTTTCTTTACTCAGCTGCTTCACTCTAGCCATTGGTGTGGTAGTTTGTCAGAGATATGAACACAGTTGAGAGTTATTTGGATTTTTATAGGAAAACTCTGAAAAGCCAAAGAGCTAGAGTGAAAAATGTTTTGTTA
The DNA here is from genome assembly GCF_030273125.1 of Centropristis striata. NCBI lineage: Eukaryota > Metazoa > Chordata > Actinopteri > Perciformes > Serranidae > Centropristis > Centropristis striata. The sequence goes on along the minus strand of NC_081529.1, from coordinate 8,956,107 downwards.
AATTAATTTGTTTTTTTTTACTTTTGCACTGAAGTTGTGACTCTTACAAATCTTCTCAACCCTAAAACTAAGCCCTTCTTTTCTTTTGTTAACATTTATTCAGCAATGGTCTGGTAACATCAATGTACATCTTAAGGTAAATTGAGGAAAATGGTTCACTTTAATGGAACTAAAGTCTGATCATGCAGTAAATACATCGAATATATGTATATATATATATATATATATATATATATGTGTGTGTGTGTGTATATATATATATATGTGTATATGTATATATGTGTGTATATATATATGTATATACAAAAAGATTCTTTTGACAAGTCTCCTTACCACACCAATGTGGTGTTATTTACATGTAGGTTATTTCTTTCCACTGTTTTTGTGATTGCAGCCTTCTGTAGAAACTCCGTAGACGGCCAGTGGTACAGCTATGATGACAGCAGTGCTGAGCCGGTGCCAGAGGCGGAGGTGTGCACACGTGGAGCCTACATCCTCTTCTATCAGAGAAGAAACACCATCCCTCCTTGGTCTGCCAGTTCCTCAGTCACAGGTGAGTCCTTTCAAATCCTCAGAAACAGCTCGTTATTTTGAGAACAGTCAGCGCAGTCTGCTTCACATCCTTCTGACAAAATACAGAAATAATGGAGGAGAAATCATTATTTGCAGCTAGGCCCACACAGATCTGTTATTTTTCCCTCTTTACAGTTAGTTTGCTGAACTGTTTGTGGTAATTTTCAGTGTTCTCTCAGTACAGCCTACTAGAGTAGAACATAGGACTGTCTGAAACATGCAGTCTGGCTGGTTGTGATAACAACAACCCTCGCTCCAGCTTGGTCGGACTCAGCTTGTCCCTCTACTTCTCTCTCTTTAATGAGCTGAAGCTTCAGTGTGAATCATGGACATGTGCTGTGGCTGGTTCTACAAAGAGAAAGAAATCATATTTTTAAGCCATCACAATATAGATTTATGTAGCCCTAATGGCATCTAAATTATTCAATTGTTTGCTACTTCTCACCTTCCCTTTACTCCACTCTTTCCTCCAGAGGTTTTTCTCATTTCCCAGTTTGCACACACCCTAACTCCTTTCCTCACCTCCTCTCCTCACGTATCAGTTCTACCCAGGGTAGATGTGAGCGGAGGAGGCAAGAGGAGACATGATGAGAGAGGAGTCGAGGCCACATGCTGTTAAACAAAATCAGATATCTTTGCCTTGGAGCTGCATCATGCAGCCTGCCCTTCTATTTGATTCAATTTCATTCTTTTTTGGCTCTGTTGTATTTTTGCCAATCCAAATCTTAAGCAAAAAGCCAAACTTTTAACACCTGACCAATTAAGAGAAGCTTTACTAGACATTACATTTTAATATTTATATATCGTTTAACCCTCTGAAATCTTTGGCTATTATGTCTGTTAAAAATTTTTCCCTATGCCATGTTGGTATCAGTGTTTTAGCGTTACCTCACCTATATGTCCTGATAATTATTGACTTACTTGATCAAAATCTTCGAAGCCAAAAGAAACTAAGAAAACATGAAATCTAAACTTGAAAATTGTGTTTCAAAACACAGAATTTTAAATATTACAAATATGAAAACAGGTTGCAAATATAACATATAACAGGTAAAATGAGGATAATCTCTAGTTCTATATTTTATACTAAATATATTTGACAATATCTCCAGTTTTACTTGGCCGAATATAGCCGAATATAGCCAGAACTTTAGAGGGAAGCTGATGGCAAGACTCAATGTTGCTTCATTTTTATGTCATCACGTCATGAAGAAGTAATATGCAGGTGTTTTCATGGACTCTAGAGGGTTAAATTACAACCTATAGTTCCCATGGTGATTGTATTCTTTTTCATCTGGCTAAAGTTGTATAAAAACCTGACCTTCTCACAGAGCCAGAGGAGCAGGAGGAGCTACTGAATCGTGTTTGACTCAAGGTTTCCTGCGCCCACTCTACCATCTACCAATGGAAGGCCTTTTGTAGAGTTTTGGGTTTTAGAAAATAAATAAGGGAGGCACAGGTGGTTCTGAACAGTAGCAGAGAAAGAATTGACCATCTGCCAGCTACAGTTCTCATTTCTAGGAGTCAGAGCAGCATTCAGCTTCACTCACTCTCAGCTGAGCTCACAGATGGGTAGAAATACTGAAGGTGTTCTGTGATCTCACCGGGACTTTGCTGAATGCGATAGCCGTTGCTGTGGGAAGCCTTCAGTCCCTCTCGGTGCCTATTTTTGATTTCTTTCTTTTTTTAACAGGTTCCACCAGCTCATCCACATCTGACCACTGGTTGGTCCGGCTAGTGGGGGACAGTAAGAGGGGCAGCGTGGTGTCTGGAGGAACCGTCCCTGGACCTCCAGGGCCCATACAGGCCCCAGAGTCTCCTGAGCTGCCAGTGTTTGGAGATGAACCCTCCAAAATAGCAGAAACAAGTATGTATCTGCAGTAGCAGACACTGCTGCATATACAAAACACTTAACATCAGTATTTTAAAATTCTGATTTCACATTTTTGGTTACTGGTGGTAACAGTAAGTGTAATTTCTTGCTACTTCAACTTGTTGACCAGTTCCTTTTTCAGAAATACAAGCAGCTGGCATGTCATTGTAGAGTGCATCCAAACAAACTCATGCTGTCTTCAGTACAGAAGTCAGACAAAAGGGCTTCTGTCATGCTGCACACAAAACAGAGCACCGAAAGAGCTGGTGACCTTTCTGAGGAGTTGGAGCAGTCTATTACCTGCAGCTCTTTATCCTGCAGCTTACTGTGGCTGCTCTGTCTTAAGCCGTGTTTCCACTAGGGGGAAAAGTGGCCACCAGGAAAGTCTCAGGCCACACCCTCTCAAAAGTCTGCTCACTCTGCGTGTTTCCACTACAAGTTAGCCCCCAGAGGGATTTAGAGACTCTGGAGATGACGTATGGTTTTCGCCGTCGCTAACTGTGCACAACGTCAGCAGCTGAAAGCAGCATGGCTAATTATGCACAGAGTCTCCGCTGATCATAAACATAGTGATTGTGAATTAACGGCATGGCTAACTGTGCACAGAGTGTCCGGTGCTTGTTGTAAACAAACAGAGATCGCTAAGTGAACACCTCCTGCAGCAGCAGCACATACACACTGTACTGCTACAGAGCTAACTGTAGCTAACTGCCGCTAATGACGGCTCTTGCCGGCTCTTTAGAGGCTCGTTAAAAAGAGTAAGAAGGAGTCGCTGGATTTGTCTCCAGTCGCTTTCTTGAAAAATAGTCTCTAAGGGGGTCTGAAAAGTCGCTAAATTTAGCAACAAAGTTGCTAAGTTGGGAACACTGCTTAGCCAGCTTTTACAAATGGTGTGTGTTGTTGTCTTGTAGATGGGGTTGCCAACCGTCCCTTGAAAAACGGAATCGTCCCGTATTTAGAAACAAAAGCACCCGTCCCGTATTGAGGTGAAAAGGGACGCACTTTGTCCCGTATTATTGTGACAGTCAAAAAATAGTCAGTAAATGCCAATGAAAATGTAATAACAGGGCGATTTATATGTAAACTTACGGTAAACTTGTTCCCAGGCGTTCACACACGAGTATGACGATACAGAATACGCTCATCCCATTGGTCGAGGAGAAGATAGCAGAAAACAACAAAGCAGCATGCGTAGGTGACAGTGACACAGACGCCGACACTGCTTTACGGGGCGCTACACCTTCGAGCAGCAATGTGTCTAGTACCCCTCCGAGAAAAAAACAGAAAAGGATGCAAAAGCACCTGGGTGGAAAAAGTGCGTGATAACATCTATAAAGCCACTGCACGGTGTGCAGTGCGGTGCGCTCTTTTTCCTTAGTCCATGGTGGACTGACTGATCTGAAACAACATGCTTCCAGTACTGCGGTCACGCCATCTGCACTTTAAATTTTAGTGCGCAATTACATTGCACTGTACGGCCCGTTTGTCAGCTGCATGACTCCAAAATAGCCATTCAATTGTATTAATGCTGCTCCAATAAAATAAATACATCAATTTGTTATCAGCAAACTCCAGTGCATTCTTGAAGACCAGGTCCCCATGTGTTCATGACATGAATTTAATGCCTTTTTACTGAACCAATTTGGAATTATGGAATGCTATAATCTTCCAAAATGGCCATTCAATTGCATACATGCTGCATTTTAAAAGCCAACAAAAGGAGTGAATCAAATTGTTATCAGCAAACTCCACTACATCTTTGAAGAACAGGGCCTAATTGTTATTTTGTGTTAAAGTGAATTGCTGGATAATCATTTGTTTTCCATGTATTCATGTCACACAAAATATGCATCTAATTCAATTCAGGTTCGAGTCAAATTGTTAAAAAATCATTTTACTTAAAAAGGGGCTAAAAAATTTCACCACGCCAGGATGGGTGAAGGCAATCGGGTCAGCCGGCCCTGCCAATGAAGTGTCCCTTATTTATTTTTCGGGGAGTTGGCAACCCTACTTGTAGAGTACTACAACACATCCCACTTAGTAGGTCACATCCTGCTTAGCAATCTATCCAATCAGTAACCAGGCTATTTGAGGGGAGAAAAAAGACCCTGCTCTTCAACAGGGATGAAAAAAGTCCCAACAAAAGCCGGCTCCGAACGGCTCGTACTCAAATTAGAGGCGTTTCGGTGAGTGAGACCCGCCTCATTCCGGGTATTGCCCGGTAGTGGAAACAGCCCTTTAGTCAGTTGCTACCTACAATAACTGAAACTGATCCGCTGTTAAAATGGTCAACGAAGTGTAGACGTGGACAGCAGTTGCTGTCAGCACTAAATTCAGACGAACAGAGACAAACTTGATGTGTTATGGGCGTGGTAACAGGTCACAGTGAGGCTATATCAATGAAAATGAATAAATACATCCACACAGTGATAGTGGATCACATGCAGCATGTCTGTTTTGCATTAAGTGGATGTAAATGTTCTTTAGTTGTGAAATATTTCATCCTGATCATACATTCACAAATGTTCAGCTCATACATGTATACAAATATTTCACTATCAACGATAAATTAACCGTTATTGCTTATTTTTAAGCATTATATTTATTTAATAAATATAAAAATGCATTAGAACATAACTCAACAACAAACTCAAATATCACACGTTTAGATATCCAATTTCTCTGTACTGGTGACGAACTTCAGTAACAAATACTGTAAAAGCTATGGAGATTATGGAGTATTTTATATGTGACAGTAGACATTAAACATATTTTGTAAGAGTTATAGATTTATTAGATAAGAATGTCATTTATGAACGATTAGTGATTTAAAAATACAAAACATATTATGTTAAGCTATGAATCTACCTATATATCAACTCTGAAGGCTTTTGTAAGAAAAAACATGTATATCATGAAAATTGAAATGAATCAAAACATTTCAGGGTCCCCCGAGCAGACCAATAATTTTCTATAGAATTTTCTATATTTCTGCATAAATATGACCTAAAACATCATCAGAAGTCCAAAAAGTAAATAAAGTAGAGCTGAAACAATTATTCAATTAATCGAACAAAAATTGATTATTGAATTAATTGTCAACTATTTTGATAATTGAATAATTGGTTTAAGCAGTTTTTTAAAGACAAAAGTCCATATTCAGCTTCTTCAATGTGAATATTTCTGGTTTCTTTGTTCCTTTATGACAATAAACTGAATATCTCTTTGGCTTGTGGACAAAGCAAGAGATTTGAGGACGTCATCTTGTGGTTTGGGAAACACTGATTGATATTTTAAAACAATTTTTTGACCAAACAACTAATCGATTAATCGTTTAAATAAACAACCGATTAAAAGATAATGAAAATAATCGTTAGTTGCAGCCCTAAAATAAAGACAACCCAGTTAAACAAATGAGATAGAAGTATTGTACTAAACTATTATTAGTACACTAACTAACTATTTAAACTGTAAACTAATTTTCAAGCACCACTGTACTTTAGAAGCCTGGGTATACCCATACTGCCTTGCGCGCTCGATTTCATTTCGAACTGCGAAAGGGTCTGGCAACTACGGCTGATTCTTATCCCTGTTCTAGGGATCCAATTACAGAACGGGAAGGGACGGCAAGACGATGACGTGTACTACTCAGCAGATGGAAGCTTTGAGTTTTGTAGTTTTCTTACAGATCCAACATGGCTGCAGCAGACACGAAACTCTTTCGATCTAGCTGACGGCATTTTAAATAGTTTAGAGTGAAAGTTGATTTTAAAAGAAGAACAATGTTTGACTTTGCACTCCTTTATCACCACCAAAAAGGATGTTTTAGCCTTGCTTTTTTAGCCTTGGTACAGGATTTGGCAAAAGCCTAATCTACCAACTAGCCCCGCTACCGCTCACTGCTGTAACGCCAGTGATCTCACTACGAGCCGGGGGACAGCGGAGCCGCCGAGAGACCTGCAGCAGCTCGTCTATTGCCCATAAAATCAGATGTGTGTGGTTGAATGACATGAGGGGGAGTAAGGCGTGAAAATAAATAATCTTGCAGAAAGCGAGAACTGGAGAAGCAAAGCAGCAGCAACACTCTCTCACAGACACACACACACACACACACACACACACACACACACACACACACACGGTAGACTGAGCTGAAACTACAGAGCAGCCAGAGTCAGAACATGCTGCAGAAAAATGTTGCAGAAGCAGTTTTTAATTGAGCATTTTAGTCTCAAAGTAGAGATGGGCTAGTCCGGCTATGTAAACATCCATTTCTGTAGCTCTACATACGTCATCTGGTATAACTGATACGAATGGCTAAGAGCTACATACAGACGCTTTTGATAGACATTCGTATCGCCCAATAAACGGCTCTGGAGGATCGTAAACCACACCTCCTCTACGGAGAAATGAATGGCTGGTTCCAGACTAATCTCATTTGTAATTAGTCTGCTGTTAGCCAGGCTAGTACCTTAGCAGGTGTAGTAGTAGTAATGTGTCATGTCTTTTCCTCCAGATGGGTTTGAAGCCAAGCCGTTTGTGCGTGGGAGCCAGGGCCGGAGTGTTAGCATGAGATCACCAACCAAGTCCAAGGAGACTCTGAGCAAAGTTCTTCCACTGCGGTGGTCTTTTGGCTCCAAGGACCGCATTAGACAACCAGCCCAGGCCCAGTCTGGGGAGCTGGTGGAGTACCTGGAGTCTGGGCGGCGCCCACGATGTACCAAAGACCCGATCATAACACTGGTGGCCACGCCGCCACAAAGGAGCACCCAGGGGAGAGTCTTGGAAGTAGGACAGGACTGCAGCTCCCCGAGCGGCAGCAGTCTTAGTTATACAGACAGACCCGGCTCTGACATCTGCTACTCCCCCAAAATACCAGAGGGACAGAGCAGAGCCTGTGTGGAGAGGAGCATGAGCCAGGGAGTCGCTAACAACAGCAAAGCCAGGGAGGATGGTTCTCTGAGGCAGAGGTCATCTAAGAGAGCCAGGCAGGACCACTGCAGGACTCTGGACCTCCAGCTTCAGCTCCAGAGAGGGGCCATGTTAGCGGGTCAAATCAGCCACAGTGCACCTCCGAGCAGAGATTCCACACTGAGAAGGACCAAAGTGCAGACAGGGGGGGCCTCCAGGGCACAAAAAGACTTGTTACAGATGGCCATTCAGTCTGAGGACAGGAGGGGTCAGAGGGCACAGGAGGGCCGCAGCCACGAAAGCCTCTTGTCTTTTTTCAAACCTGGATTCATGAAGAAAGATCTCCCCGGGTCGCCATTCAAGGGACAGGACCGGCGTATGAATGGCCACGGTCAACTAGAGAAGCTGGCGTGTAGTAATTTAGCCAAACTGTCCCTCTCCAATGGGACGCTGACCACGGCACCACCAGAAGAGAGGAAGGTCAGCTTCGCCTCGGGCTGCGACACACAGAACTGCAAAGCACAGCTCGTCAACGGGAAGGCCGGGATCCACGACCCCGTCGACATCAAGCGCGCCCACAGCTCCAGTAACATCCAGACGAGGCTAGATTTGACATTTCGCAGGTGTGCCTCTCTGCAGAGGAACGGAGAAATAATGCCCCCTCCAGCTCACCGCATCCTGCTGTCAGACAAGCCCAGCTACGGCACGCTGCAGCGGACACGATACAGTACCACCTCCCTGGGTAGGCACACACCTGCTCCTCAATCCTGTTTTTGAGTCCACAATGCAGACTAAGCTAAGTTACTGTGCTACATACAGAATCATAAGAGCCGTTTAGGCAGATTGGCTTCAAAAATGTTGCTTCTGGCATCAGCAAATTCAGCTTTGAGTTAAAATCAGAAAACTGCTCTGGTATACAAAGAAATAATAATGATGTTAAGAGGATTTGATTAGGAAGCTTCTCTGCTGGTATAATAAGTATTAACTGAAATGACTTCTGTCTGACAGTTTCAGGCTTTTATTCACAGTGTAAAAGTGTAAAATGAAGATATACTGAACGTCATACACCAGAGCCACTGTCCACACTGGTCAGATAACAGCCAACTCCTTGCTACTCACGTTTAGAAACACCGGTGAAATAACCTAAGCTTAACGCTCCTGTTATGTTTGTTTCTCAGGAACAGCAATAAACCATGTTTAATTATCCAGAAGTGTCAGAAACAAAAAAATCTCAACAAACATTATTTATATTTCATTAATAACTCCATTACTAACCTTTTCAAGCAATATGTAGTGCAATGGGGTTCTTTACGTCTCACAGATCATGGATCAATGAGGATAATTCACTCTTTTTTTCATTAAAAAAAATTTGTGTTAAAACTTTTTTATGTACATTGGAAAGACCTACATATAAAAAAACAATGGTTTTACATGACATTGATTTTTTCTTAAATATCATTTTACATTTTACATTTTTTTCTTTTTATGAAAAAATACTTTTAACTATTTATCTTTGGATTTTTAAACTTTGAAATGGGTTAATTTGACCTACAACATAACAGCAGGGTTAAGTGACTGGCAGCTGCTTTTACAGGTGGCATGTTTCAGTAACCAGGCTTTATTCAGCCCATCTCAGCACTAGTCAGGCACTACCAAGACACTATAAAAATGATAGTGTTCCCCCCTATCAACAGGGAAACAAGTCTTCCACACAACATGGCAGCAACATCAGGCTCAAATCATAATTCCACAGGAGCTCCACTGCTGCAGAATTTGCTTGTTTATTCAAGTTTGTTAATATTGAACGTGCCATGTGTGCAAACTGAACCAAATATCTATCTCGAACTGGAAAAAAAAATAAAATTAATCAGGGTTCTAGTTAAATAAGATAAGTTATGACTTCATTTATCCTGCCGTGGGGAAATTTAGTTGTCACAGCAACTCTCGATACAGACACAAAGATATAGAAGACAATTAAATGTATAAAAAATAAGACATATACATACATTCTATACACATGATATACATACATGCTATTTGGCATTTATATATATAAATATATATATATATATATATATATATATATATATATATATATATATATATAAAACCATTTTTACTTTGCATTTTTTCAGATATTGCACATTGGAGAAAATATATTTTAGCATGTTAAATAGGTTAAATATGTTGTTGCATGTAGTCGCATGAACATCAGTGAATAAATATATTTAAATATATGCAGAGATATATACAGTATAGTATTCTGCCCTACAATGCCTAACTGCAGTAACTACAGTTTTGGTTCAAATTTAGTTATAATTAAAAATGAACTCCTTGATGTTTGTTTAATCTTGTGACACAGTTTTAGATTTCAATTTTGTTTTATTTCAGATAAATAATTATATAAAATTTGCAGTAACTACAAAATCCAACATAAAACCAAGCAGACCACAGTAAAGCCACAGTCTGCTTTGGATATATATATTAATTTAAACACAAAAATAATCGAAATTACAAGTTTATTTGAAAGGGAAATTATTATCTAGATAGGGTTAAGTAGAAAAAGTGAGATAAAATGATATTAGGACTGAAATATAACATTACTTTATAATATTAAGTCTATGCAATAAATATGCAAATCCTTGAATAGAGTTGTTAAACACTTTTAAATACATTTATAACAAATTCAATCTGAAAATGTTTATTCACTGAAAACAAAATATAAAAGCTGAAAGAAGACGACAATATTGTTGTTAGTGCACTTACTGTTTCTGCATTACTATTAGAACCTTTTACAGCAATGCAGTAACTACATTTTTGGGGTCAAAGGTCAAACAGATCGCCATGATTTTGAGCGTAAATATTACATCCTCAATACATGTAGAAATACGTTTCTTATCACTTATCTACCTATAACCCATTATGCTGGCTAGTTAAAAACATTTTAAAACTTTTTTTTTAAAAAGCAGTTTTTCTCAGTTTTATCTTTTGTGTAGTTACTGCAGTTAGACTTTGTAGGGCAGTATACTAAGTGGTATATGACATATATAATATAGGAAAAATACAGAAGGCCTGTATGTGGTCAGATGTAAACAGAGATAATTGAGATAATTGTTAGTTGTAATAATTAGTGGGGTGACTGCCTACCGTGTGACTGATTGCTATGTATTTCTCTATTTAAGTGCCTCTGTGAGAGCCCAGAATGAGCGGAGAACACTCGAACCTCTCCTGATTTCTACGCTCAGCTCCCAGCAGGAGGCGTCGCTGGAAACAAAGTCTGTCTTCTCGCTCCCCTTCATAGTACTGTTATAAGTTCTTACCTGTGTGTGTCTTAAACTAAATCTATGCAGAGTTGAATTCACGGAGGAGAAATACTGCTGTAATGTGATTTTCTTTTTCCCTATTTGTTTTACGAAGCAGTCTGCTGTTTTATTTTGGAGTTTCTGATCAAGATTTGAAAAGAAAAGGGTGATTTGGTGAATTTGCACGTTTTTAGTCCATTATACATTCATAAAACCATCGTCTTTTACACGGGCTAAAACGTGTTAATTGGTTAAACACTGCAAAAAGTACTAACACCTGCACTGTAAATTGGCTGCTATAATAACACAGAATTTGCTTTGACATTTACGATGATTTTCACATTATATTTCTGATGCACTTTTCTTTTCTAATCCATATTTTGCTACATGTCCAGAGCTGACATGCTGAGTGACATTGAAAATGTATGATCAATTACACTGCACAGAAAGTGGCAAAAAGCTTTTTTTCTGTTTCAGATATTTATTGATAAAACAATTAATCTCCAACTTGCAGCCGACATATTTCTGCTCAGTGGGAGAGCTTTATCAGGGCGATCTCCTCACTGATAAAAGTTAACTCTGCCTTTGCTTTTTGTTCAGGTTTGTTCTTTGGATGGATGAAAATAATTATGGCTCATCTTAAAACTGCAGGTGGAATTAAAACAAATATCACTGCCCCAGGTGCTAACAGAGCAATAAAAGCTGGATTTAGTGTTTCCACTTTGGCTGAGCCAGGATGTGAATTTCTGTCTCTTCCACTGAAGCCGGATTTTAATTTCTGCTTTCTACTGATAAAAAGCCAATGTTAACAGGAGCAGGTACAAAGGCAAAGCTCTGTTTTCTCATTTGGGACTGAACAGAGGATTCACAGTGTGCACCAACACACAAACAATTATTATTTCTCTGCAGCTTCAGGGATGTAATGAGCCCGCACGGTAATCATGCTTTGTCACCTCCACACAAACTATAATAAAGTAGCCACCAGAAATTGTCAGCTACAGACGCATAATGCATTCATTAAAAATAAAAAAAAATGCCCAGTTTTCATGGAAACAGGCTGTTCTTGGGTTTCTAAATTGATGAGATAATTTTCCTCATGAAGTTAAAAAATGTCAAATAATTATGTCGTTGATTCAGAAAAACAGAGCAGATTGTTTATCCAAACTTCTCTTAGAATTCGGAGGTTATTTAAAAAAATACAATCTTTTTTTCTAATTAAACCTTTTGAAAAGAAGGAGTAGATTTATTTTCTTTGATTAAAACTTTGGGTAAGAGAGTGCAGATTTATTTTTAACATAAAACTTTTTCTTATAATTGTGATACTTTTCCGGTTATTTCAGGACAGATCAGATTTTTTTTGTCCATGGCTCTTTTCTGTACGACAGTGTATTAGGGCCAAGTATGAAATACGCACCCCGGGGAGGAGGGTAATATTTTGAGAAAAAAGTTGCAGATTTATAAGATTTAAAGTGGCAAATCTGTGAGAAAAAAGTTGCAGATTTATAAGATTTAAAAGTGGCAAATTTGCGAGAAAATGCGCAAATTCACAAGATTTAAAGTGGCAAATCTGCAAGAAAAAAGTTGCAGATTTACAAGATTAAAAGTGACAAATTTGCGAGAAAAAAGTTGCAGATTTATGAGACTTAACATCGCAAATCTGTGAGAAAAAAATTGCAGATTTATAAGATTTAAAAGTGGAAATCTGCAAAAAAAAAAGTCGCAGATTCATGAGATAATAGTAGTAAATCTGCAAGAAAAAAGTTGCAGATTATAGAGACTTAAAATCGCAAATCTACGAGAAAAAAGTTGCAGATTTATAAGATTTAAAGTGACAAATTTGCAAGATTGCGGATTTATGAGAAAAAAAGTCTAAATCAAATTAATCAAATTTATTGTGAATAAATGTCTTTTTTCAAAGTTCAGAAAAACTTCTTTTTTTTGAGAATGTGAATGCATTATGCTTCCGTAGTTCCGTAGTTGATGCTCCTGTATATTTAATTCACAGTCATCAGTCATAATCACATTACGTACATTTTGTCACTGGGGATTATTAGGGAATGTAAAAGTGAGTCCAGATTGTTTGTTTTCTACACTGTAACTGTGTTCACGTCTCATGTTGTGCCATTTAACATCACTGTTTAGCAACACTCTTTACCAAAATGACATGATAGTAAATGAAGGATGTTTCTGAGACATTATTATGGGAAATACGGCTAGATTATATTTTATTATTAACTTTTTTAAAAGTCTACATTTTGTACCTGATGTGTAATTATGTAATTTAAGTACCAGATTAAAAGTGTATGTTCCAGGTTACTGTATAAAGTCAGATTAATACATACTATAGGTGGGGTTGAATTGGACACAACACGCAGGAGTCCTCATTGTACTGGACCGTCTATAATATCTGCTTCATGTACTGCAAGTTTTATGGATTGCAAAAATAAACACAGCTTTTCTCACAAATGACCTGAGTGTAGCTGCATGATTTATGACCAGTGTCATCTATCTTTTTTTTATCTCTGTTTCATATCATGCAGCATTGGTGTCTTTGTTTTTATTAAATGCTTCCACTGAAGTCAACAATCAGTAAGATTAGCAGCTGTGATCATTTGTTTGCCTAAAACACGGTGAGGTGAGGTGAGGTGAGGTGAGGTGAGGTGAGGTTACACAAAACTTCCTTGAATTATACTTGTCTGTCTATTAAAGTAAACCTAAAACACGCTGTCATAGGGTCAAAATTCTAAGATGAAAAAACAGTACCCAGTGGTAGCAATTTGTCAATCAGACAGTAGCTACACCCTAAAGTCAATTTTTTTCTATATGGGACCATAATATACTCACTGCAAAATCCCAAATTTACAACTCAATATAAGGTTAACCACAGAACACACTACACAGGTGAGAGATTACATAAAATGGGTACTGGACACCAATTTTGGATACAAGTCACAGATCACCTATCACATATATTGCCGCATCCCACTATCCCCTCAACTCTGCATCTTAGGATTCACTGGCTTTTCACTCAACTTGAGCCTTTGCTCTGTTGTATTTGTTTTTATTTGTTCTTTGTGGTTTTTTTAAATTAAGATTAATTTCAAAATTGAGATTCATTTTAAAACCCACTTTTATTTACTGGATTTTACCCAGTAAGACAGTTGTTTTTGCTTGTTCTAAATAATAAATAAATAAATAAAGTTGATTTGATTTGATTTAGGAGACATGTCATCAATACAATACATGATCAAATTATCACTACACTGTTTACAGCCCTAGCTGTTACCAAGAAAACAATCCTGCTAAACTGGAAAACAAGAAAAAAAAACTCACACACTCGAAGAATTTGTATATAGATCAAATCTCAATCGTCAGCATCAATTAATCACAACATATTTTTACGATTCAACAAAACTTGGGACCATAATATACTAAATTAACATCATGCTGTATTGATGAAAACTTGAAACTCGCGATTGAGACCATAAAATCATTAAAAAAATGTTTACTAAGGTAATTAATAAAGTGCGAAGTAGGCTCAGTTTCTCATAGACTTCTATACAGTCTGACTTCTTTTAGCAAAGTGTGGTGTCGCCCCCTACTGGCAATAAGAAAGAACGCAGGTTTAAGCAGCTTCGCTTTGACTAGAATGTCAATGAATATGTATTTATGTAAGCTTTAATTTACTGTTGTCAAGGTAGGGCTAATTTTTCCACTTAATATACTTTTATGTGGTTTATTTAATAAAAATGCGTAATAAGCACAAGAGTAAAAAGTACAATGTCTGCCTCAAAATGTTGTGGAGTAGAAGTATAAAATTACATAAAATGGAAATACTCAAGTAAAGTAAAAGTACCTCAAAAACTGTACTGAAGTACAGTACTTGAGTAAATGTACTTAGTTACATTCCACCACTTTTCCAAATATATTATTGCATTATTATTATTGATGCATTTTTATGAGCAGCGTTTTAACTTTCTCAAAGTTGGGCTCATTTTACTAATTAATATACTGTTATGAGGTTTAGTTGAAAGAAAATCACTTTAAATGTATCATGTTTTTATGTTAAATCTCGACCTGAAAAGTAACTAAAGCTGTCAGCTAAATGTAGTGGAGTAAAAAGTACAATATTTACCTCTCAACATTTAGTCATTTAGTCATTTTAACGTAGGAGTACAAGCATAAAGTAACATAAAATAGAAATACTCAAGTAAAGTACAAGTATCTCAAAAAGTACGGTACTTGAGTAAATGTACTTCGTTATATTCGAGCACTGTGTCACTGGTCATTTTACTACATATACTGCTCATTTTATTCCCGTGGATATTTTCCTGAGGAGGACCTTTATTTGGTGGCTAATAGAATTAATGGGAGCTGTGATTGCAAATCCAATTTTATGCTTCACCAATCAAACCATTTACACAGATCAAATTCAACAGTATCACAAATTGAGCGAATTAACAAATTGTCCAGTGACAAGATGATTCAATGTTGAACATTTCCTCCGAGATGAATCAGCCATTGTTCTCAAAATAGATTCAGCTGCTGTTGAATGACTTTGACGTTCACGTAATTCAACTCACAGCCAACAGAAATCTGCTCTCTGTATGCAGCACAGTGACTGCTAAGTTGATCTATCCTGTCATTATTTTAATAGTTTTAATTTCCCCACTTATCTCAACTCACAAAGCAATCATCATTGTGACGTGTGGACAGTTTACACAGGGCCTTACTAATGATGTGTAGGTCTTGGCTGACACTTTATGCAGATGATACGGTGCAGATAATCACAAGCTGCTGCACAGAATGCATATTGCGCTATTTGTTCAATGTACCCTGTCAAAAACATGCATATCCTTGATGGCATTTAAGAGGCTTAGTGTGCTTTTTAATAAGACTATAATGTCAGCCATGACGTCACTGTTTGAGTCTTCAATTAGGGTCTTTAAGGACTTTTTATTTCTTCAACAGAGATGTATTTTATTATGCAAATGTATGCATCTACCTGCTCCACATCTAATCACATTGTATTGGAATGACCTGCTGTGTGAGTAACTACTTCCTGTCATGAACTGTTTTCCTGTTGCTCTGTTTACAACAACACACACAGACAACAAAGTGCCTACATTTTGGTCATGATCTAATATGTGTTTTTTTGTGGTAAGGATCAAAATTAGCACGGGTTATGTCCTTTTCTCTTTTTTTTACGGTCACAGCTCTGCAGCAGGAGGGCCAGCCTCGCAGCACGGCTGAGGAAAGTGTTGCTTTTACCATAGAATAAAGACCTCCTGTGTGACATTTCCTGACAACCTTTCAGAATAATGGAGGTTTTAAGCTGAGTAACATACTAATCTCCACACTGAGCCTCTCTGATGCTGCCGTTGATGTCAGTGGGAAAAGCAGTTGGTAGCCACTTAGTTGCTGAAATATTTATTTATTTAACCCTCCTATTATGTTTGTTTCTCAGGAACAGCAATACTGTTTAACCCTTGTGTACTCCTCCCGTCTACTATACACCTGTGGCCCTCAGGGGTCAAAAAGGACACACACAGTCAAACTTGAAAATGAGGCCCTAATTTTGTATATTTGACTAAAATTGACCAATAATAATGGAAAAAATATGAAAACTATATATCAATGTGTTGGTCATGAGTTGCCTTAAAAGGTGAAAAAAAAAGTTTTTCTACATGTCGTAAAACCAGTCTAATGTCATGGGGTCCTTTTTGACCCCTGAGGACCACAGGTGCTATGAAATTTTACAAAACACGTAAAAATTTAAAGTTGAAATTTATATTATCTATCATGATTGCAGAGGGGCACATATGCTGAAAATTCAAGCAATTCTATGAAAGTTAACCTATATTAATCATATGTTGGAAATGATTTGGGGTCAAAAAGGAGCCCAGGAGTACAGGAGGGTATCTAAAAGTGTCACAAAACTAAAAAAAAAATCCCAATAAACATTGTTTTTATTTCATTAATAACTCTATTACTAACCATTTCAATCAATATTGAAAGCGTATACTGTATATCAGAGTCTCGCTGGTGGCAGCTCCAATCATCTGATCAAGGCTTTTTTTATCCGTTCCTCATTCTTGTTTTTAATCCAGGGGCAACCGTCTTTTTGCAATTCTTATCTCCTAAACTTTGGAACAGCCTCCCACCTTCCATCATTCTATGGATATTTTTTATTAAAATAAAAAACATTGCTGCCTTACATGACAACATCATGCAACTGAGAGATATTAAAGGAAACAACCCCTCTGCACTGTCTCTGCTACTTGAGGATAGAAAGTGGGAATGGCAGGATAACAAGAGGGATGCCTTTTTGGTGGTTTTGTAATCAATTTACGGCACATTAATAGAAGAAAGCACATTTTGAGTCGGTTGCTTGTTTCAATCATCAAAAAATAATTGAAACAAGCAATTTTCTAAAATTGTCCTGTTTACTATTAACTTGTTTATTTATGTATAGAGTCATTATTACACCCATTACATGCACTTTGAAATGATGTTGGTGGCCATTTCCTGGACCCTTTTTCCTGGAACGATTAGCAGTGAAAATGTTTTTTACATTACATAAAGCCCCATTTGAGGAGAACTAATGCTCTGAAAACCACCTCACTGGGATTACTGATTGGAGCTCAGCTTATATCCAAATCTTCAACCTCCACACATTATTTGTTCAATAACATGGTGTGATATCAATTTCCCAGAGACTACAAAGACATATCTGTGCTGTGAAAGTATTCAGCATGAAAGGAGAGTCATGGTGGTGTTTGTGGGGACTGGAACTGCCTTTGGACCAAGCTCATTACAGCGAGGGTAATTGCTATCTGTGCTCAAGCAGCGATTGGTGTGTTGGATACTGGTGTTTTGATATCCTGAAGCGATTACTGCTGCTGTCACCACCATCAAACGAATGTCATCATTCAGAATCAACAGGAGTGTGGACACCTGCGTGTGTTTCATTATTTCAGCCTTTAAGTTATCTAACATCCATTTCATCATTGAAGTTCTGCAGGGATTCAAACCAGGGGAATTTGCATGTTGTCTCTGTGTCAGCGTGGGTTCTCACCGGGTCCTCCGGCTTCCTCCCACAGTCCAAAAACATCCAGCCTAGGTTTAGTTGGTGACTCTAAATGGTCCATAGGTGTGAATGAGAGAATTGTTTTTTCAGGATGACTGCCGTCTGCCATGTGGATCTTTAAATTATACATTTTCTCATAAAAATGTCTTGGGTTCCTCAAGAGAGGTTGTTTGACTGTGTTTTGTCTGAGTCCTCGCCAACGACCTGTCCAGTTTGGTAAAACTGTCAGGGGTTCCCTCCCACCGGCATAGCCCTCAGGGTTCACCGAGGTACACAAGCTCCCTTACCATGACAAGGTAACAGTCACAAGGGAGGATTGTTTTTTAAATTAGTTTCTTAAAAACTAACCACCATTAAACATGCAAAATAAATACTAAGGAGTGGGGAAACACAGTTGTGGTGCTGAATTGACAGTGCTCCAAAATAATAATTGAGCAATGGTTAATAATGAATGGTAATAATGACAGATCCAGAGGCAACAGCACCTCTGGCTGACACAGAACCATGCCAATCAGTATCTGAAACTATAAAGTTTACTATAAAGCAATGTGTGAAGGAAATTTGGTGTTTCTTGTCATGGTGGGACATGAAGTAGGTGACCTACTTGATATTCAAGACACAAGGCCTTGTGGGAACTCAAACTCTTAACTTAACTCTGATAACACCATGTGAGAGGGGAACATGTAAATAAGTCAGGTCTGTCCTGATGTGATGTATAGGACAGGAAGATAGGGCCGCATTGAGTCTTGCTGAAGAGCCAATGCTGAAAAGTGCAACAGTCATAAGTCGAGCGGTGTACGGAGCTTTATTGTACTGTAAAAGAGCCATTCGGGACTGAGCGGTGTATGGAATACGAATGCTTTGTGTTTAGCCAGCTCACCCATTAACTTAGTGCAATCCACAAAATTGCGATAACAAGTGTTACAAAGTAACAACAACATGTCACAGTAATAGGCTGGTGTTTCTTGACAATGTGCTTTCTATGCCATCACATTCATCTAGTTGGGTTGGACTAAGTAAGATAGGCAGAGCATTTATTTTATGAAATAATGGAACATATCTTGCAATGGTATCATAACCAGTACGACTGTGCTCTCTGTTGAATAAACATGACTGAATGAGTTTTACCTTGGTGTCATGCTGACAAATGAAACATCTGTACCAGTTTGTTTTCTCAGCTGTTATGATGGCTTCTGCCATGTCTGCAGAAAATTAATGGGCAGAGGCAGAGGGTTTATCCTTTTACCACCTTTTAATAAGCACTTTGATGTATGAGAAACAACTAAGTCCGTGCCTTAACCCTACACTTAGTCCAATTGTTCATCCAATGCCATTTATATCCCGTGTGATCTGTACACCACCCACTTAACTAAAACCCCATTAACCTTGGCTCGACTGTCCCGCGCTGGCACAGCCTGTCAATTCAGGTGCAACTGTCTAACTCTTTGGGGGTAGATTAGGCAGAATCTGGAATAATAACTTTACAATTAGCTGACATTGAACCCCACTCTGAATTTAACAGCAGCGATGTATCACCAGTGTGCCCTGGTAGTGCAGATACTCACTCTTGTCTAATCTGTCTATGATCAACAAATCAACACAACTGTATTTTGATGCGTTAAAACTTGTTCTTCAGAATAATCTAAAACCCAATACATTTCTATGAGAAAATTGATCTTTTAAAGATCCAGGGCCATCTTGAAAATAGAAACTTCAATTGGCTGGGAGTGTTCTTGTCAACCCTTAGACTAACACCATTGTGCATGCTTGCGTTACTAACTAAACAATCATATCGCTTAACTGCTCCACTAAGTTGGTGGCCATCTTGAAAAATGGCCGCAATCTTGAAATTTCAAGTAGCTGGCTTATTGTCAAGTGACCCACAGAGACTGTTCATGCCAATGTTTATGCTTGTATCACCAAATAAACCAGTATATCATTTAATTGCTCCACTAAGGTGTCGGCCATCTTGAAATTTCAAATCTCTTGGAAAATTTGGAGAGTGCTCATGCCAGTTTTCATGCTTGTATCATAAACTGAACGATTCTGCCAAAAATGAGCACTTAGCCACTCCACTAATATACAGACACAAATAATAATAATAATGAATAAATAAATAAATAGATAATTGATATAATATAAGCACATTCTCGTGCCCCTGAGCAGGACACAGTTCACATAGGGAATGCAGGTTGTTATTTATGTGCAGGTGTTTGTAAAACAGCTAACTGGATTCAGAGGGAAAGCACTTACTGTAATTAGTGTATGTGTGTATCTGTGCAGACACAAACAGCTGTTAAAGCCGACTGACAGCTGATCCAGCTGTGATCTGCTGCAGCCGCTTCCTTGAAGGATTCTCATGTGTCTTTAACTTATCCTCTCTTCGCCTGGTTTCCTGCGCTCTCCATGCATCCCCGGTGGGCAGAACGAAGATCAAGAGCAAGGAAGAGCAAGGAAAAGCTAGTGAGGAGAAGGCGGATGCAATTAAGATAAATAACAACAGCCCTCTGGGCTATAAGCTGTGGGTGGATTGTTTGACCTAGAGAAACCTGTATTGCAAAGAACACTGAATACATTGAAATCTCTTGTTAATGTGGGAGGATAAATCATCTACCTGAACAATTACTGTGCTGCAGCAGTGAGCATTTTAAGAGATGTACCAATTCACAATCCATAATCCTTATGTCTACGTTTCTATCTGCATTAGCACACTTTAACTCATTTTAAATCATGATGTGAACAGAGCACACACATCAGCCTCATGCACTCGTGTGCCATTACAACTCAAATCAGTCTACTAAATAGTGCAAGACCCCTAATAGCTGCCTAAATGGCCTGTGGCTTTTGTACCCGTTTATGCCCCAAGCAAGGCTGAATCTCACTTTCCAAACTCTGAGGGTGTTCATGGTAAGTATTAAAGAACTATAGGGGGAAAGTGTTGTGCTGGGACTCTTCACCTGTGAGCGTACTCCGGTTAGGGAATAAGGACATCGTTTTGACTTTAACTTCTTTAGCTTAAACTTTTTCAGCAGCAGGTCAGTACACACACACATTGTTCAACACATGCTGATTCTAAGGACCCCCAAACGTAAACATAGCTGCCCTGTAAACTGCCCGACTCAAACAGACTGAACTAAAAAGTGCTTGAATAGATTATTAACCTGTTTAAATCAACAATATCAATATAATCAAATTAACAGATTAATAGGGTGTATTTGCTGGTCACAAAGGGAATTTATAACAGTAAGTCTGTAAGGACTTAGGACTGTCAAATCATCAGGTGATTGAGGGCTCTTTGGCAGATATTTTGAGCCCTTTTTGCACACTTTCCATACATCAGCATTTCTGTAGAAACTGGCTGAGGGAATTACCCACAATTGACAGCACTGTGACACTAAACATGTGGTAACCTGGAAGCCCAGGCAACTTTTATTCAACCCCATGAAGTGAATTTAAGTAAAAAAAGTTAAACTAAAGTCCCAAATCCACAAGTGTACATCACATGCAATATCTTCCAGGACTGTAAAATATGTATAAATGTGAAATTATGCAGCATATTTATTGTTCCTGACCTGCACACAATGGCAAACAGTAAATGTAGCAAAATCAAATCAAATCAAGTTTATTTGTATAGCCCTTTACAGTAGCCAGAAGGTACCCAAAGTGCTTCACAGGAAATCCATAAAAACAATACATAACACATGCATAACATATAAGTACAAAATAAAAGTGCTGCAGTGCTGCAAGGTAGTACGAGCCATAGACCATAGCCATACATAGAAAGGAACAAACAAAATGAGTAGACCTAAGAAACAGAGTTGGCAGAATTAAATGCCAACCTAAAAAAGTGGGTCTTCAACTTTGATTTAAAAAGGCTGAGATCAGAAGTGAAACGAATGTCAGGGGGCAGTTTGTTCCACAGCTTTGGAGCAGCGACGGCAAAAGACCGATCGGCCCACTGTTTAAGCCGTGTCCTCGGGACCTCTAAGAGAAGTTGACCCGAAGAGCGCAGGGCTCTGGCACAATTGCGAACAGTTAAAATCTCTGACGGATAAGATGGGGCCAGTCCATTAACGGCCTGAAAAACAAATAACAAAAGTTTAAAATCAATTCTAAAACGGACTGGAAGCCAGTGGAGTGATGACAGCACAGGGGTAATGTGTTCCCGTCTCGATGTGCCTGTTGAAGACGAGAGATGGAAGACTGGCTGAGGCCAATGTAGAGGGCATTGCAGTAATCTGTCACACCGCATCTAGTGAGGGATGTCTTGTCTTGGGTTTTTTGTCTTGTGAATTTACGGTTTTATTTTGAAAAGTAGCTTCTGGTTTTATTTTGAAAAGTAACTTCCCTCTCGTTTCAGGTCACTTGCCCTTCCTCCTGTGTCAGGTCTGGTGTCTTCCCTGATCCCTGATTGTTTCCACCTGCGTTCCCCTCCCCCATGTGTATATAGTCTTTATCTTCCCCTGTCCTTGTTGCCAGAGTATTCGTGTTCCTGTCGATTGCTTCCAGCCCTTCACAGTCCTGTATTAAGTCAAAGTTAAGTGTCAAGTTTTATTTTCTGTATTGTCTTTCCTCTGTAACAGAGTGATTTTTTGTTCATAGTTTTCTGGTTAAGTAATTTTTGTAGCATTGGTTTCCTCCTTTTGGAGCGCTTTCTGTTTGATAATTTTGTAACATTGATAGAGAAGATTATTTTATAGCCTGTGTGCTTTTCCTCTTCGTGATTTTTTGTTTCTAACTTTTTATAGTGTTTTCCTGATAAGATCAGAGTAGGGTTTTCCTCCTTCGGGAACGTTTTTGGTTCTGTGTTATTTTGTGCTGTTGGTGTGTCTTCGGACTATCTAGTATTTCATAGCTTGTTGTTTTATCATTTCTGTCTACGAGAAATCCAATCAGTAAAATAAAGCCTGTCAATTCTACTGCCTATCTGCATCTGAGTCCTCTTTTTGCCCAAGCCTGACATAATCGAGTCTCGAACTGATAAAAGCATGGATTGCCTTCTCGAGATCCGGCTGACTGAGGAAAGATTTCACTTTGGCCAAGAGACGGAGCTGAAAGAAGCTTGTGCTGACAACAGAATTAATCTGTTTGTCGAATTTGAGTCCATTGTCAAATATTACACCAAGGTTTTTAACATGTGATTTTAAAAAAAGGGGGCCAGAGTGCCAGAGTTTGTGGCGGAAACAATCGACGAAGATGGTGAACCAAACAAAATGCATTCAGTTTTGCTGTCGTTTAAATGCAAAAAGTTCTGTGCCAGCCACCGCTTTATATCAGAAATGCAGTTCAGGAGCTTAGTGAATGCAGTGTTATCGTTGGGACACATGGGCAGATATATCTGCAAATCGTCTGCATAAAAGTGAAAAGACAAATTGTGTTTTATAATTGATCCCAGAGGAAGCATGTACAAAGAAAACAGAATAGGGCCGAGAATGGAACCCTGTGGCAGCAGAACATCTTATCCTTCCTAACTGTACAGTATTAAACTCTTTATTATTTAACCATCCATTGCATCCATTTGCATCCACTTATCTGGGGCCGGGTCGCGGGGGCAGCAAACTAAGCAAATCATTACAGGTATCCCGGGAGGCATCATTATCAGATGCTCGAACCACCTCAGATGGCTCCTTTCAACACGAAGGAGCAATGCTCGAGGTCCCGCCCTAATGGAGCCAAAAGAACTTAATCTTCTGCACAAAGCGGAGATGCAATTTCAAGCAAGGTTATTATATACGAAAACTAATGAAATCTAGGATTAAAATAACATTTTCGTTAACTGAAATAAAGATAAAAACAAGAGTTTTAAAAAAAATAAATAAACAAACTGTATTGTGTGGTTACAAAACTAGCTAAAACTAACTAAAATTATAATGAAAATGTCCTTCGTTTTCGTCTTCAACTTTTTTCATACATAATCCGTAATGACACTGTGTTGGCTGTAAAGAGCAAATTCTCAGCTTTCAGAAAACATTGGCATTTTCCCGATTTAGTTTAGTTATTATGGTAAAAGTGTCGCCGGCACAATGCTCTGTAAACTTTGGATGTTTCCATCTGAATGTCTTCAATTCAACCAAGATATTACAAATCACATTTTTTTTGCAGCAGCACTGAAAAATCCAGCAGCGGCTGCAGAATACATGTAGGGGAAACACTGCATAATATTTTTTGGGTAAGATAAGAGATCCTGTCCATCTCTCCTCAAAAAAGATAGGCTAACTATTGCATTCAATTTTATTCATTTTATCTACATGTAGCCCACTCCTCCAACTCATATTGCAGATATTTACCCAGAGAGCACCAGACTGGCCTGTCGGTTTCTGTTTAAGGACAGTTTAACTCTTAATAATCTGTGTCCTATTCCTATTTGTACCATTTATGTCGTTTTATAAAAGTAGATTTAGGAACAAAGACCACACCTCGAACACAGCGACTTGAGCATACCTGATTCATCACATTCTCCTCTGACTATTCTCACAAATTCCCCTCCTCCTTTTTTCTTTTACCCCTCCATTCTCTCTCTATCTCTGTTTGATTACATGATCTGTATCAGTGCATGAAGAGACAGCTCCCTTACTCAGACTCTAGACTCCCCTGGTTCCCTTTTGTCTCCCTGAGTCCTCTTCACTCTCTACCATCCATCCATCCGTCCATGAACACAATGTCTCCCCACGTCCCTTTGCCTCATCTTCCCGTCCCCCATCGATCCTCATCCTCTCATCCAGTCCCTCAACCCTCCCGACCCTCCTTCATCATCTCACATGGCACTTCATATTAAACTTTTTCTGAACACAAATCTATATCGGCATGGCTTTGTCAGTGAATCAGCCTTAAAAGCCTCTCAAGCACTACCAGATGATCAGCTAAGTACCTTCGGGTTTAGATATTAAGGCTGTAGGACCGAAATTTAGAACACATTATGCCAGTTAATGGATGAGCAAACACTACTCAAATACAGTACAGCAAACTAACAAAAGAGGAAGACAGGAAGGAGTTGGCGGGTCTCTTTTCTCATCAAGGTTACACAGACGTCAGCTCCATACATGGCACTTTTATCTTTGTTTAAAACATAATGAATGGTGCTTCTCAATCATTGTGACAATGGAGACTGATGGTACCTGTTGAGAGATGCATTGAGGAAACCTTTAAAATGAAATGATCTGACTCCAACACAAAATCCTCCCCTATTTCTCTCTGCCAATCGTTTGATGGGGAATGATGAGCAGGAGACATCTGAGTTCTCAGCTTAACTTAATTTTATTACAATACGTTAAGGAATGTCTCTGGGTTCAAACTACACGTCCCTGACATGACTTTAGGCTGGTCAGTTCATGGAGGTTGAACCAAGAATAATTTCCCTAAAACCCAGTTTTATAGCCTAACAAAGTTTTCTAAGAACGTAGGTAGAACTCTTCCAGAAGTCGCCTCCTCTCGATCCACTGATTTGTCAGTTTAATCAATATTTGGACACATCATGTCACCAAGCAGAGAAGACAGTTATCTTTCTGCTCAGCACACCATGTCTGTAACCTGACCTGTTAACAAAACTTTCAAAACACAAACTCCTGCCTTGATAGGACTTACAGAGATAGTATTGGAAACACAGATTTTGCATAAATATATGAAAAAACATAAAATATATCTTTTTGTGATTATAGAATCTTACTCTAAGTAGGACAGAGAACGTTTAAGCAAGCAAGTTCATGCAACTGAATTGAAGTAATTGTAAGTCCAATGTGGTGGCCTTTTGTACACTACTGGCCAGACGTCTCATCCTGTTCAGATGGAAAGAACCTCTTCCCCCTTCATATTCCCACTGGATTAGAGAGACTATGCACCATCTGCAGCTAGAAAAAATAAAATACTCTCTCCAAGGTTCCGTTTTGAAATTCTATGCAACCTGGCAGCCTTCCTTGGCCTTTGTGGGTCAAATGGAAGCAGAAAATGCAATCCTGTAATATGTGTAAACCCTTTACTTGTATGGTCACATAGGTGTTTTTTGTTTCTGCTGTTTTCATGTACATGACTCACCTTATCAAGTACATAAAATGACTATCTTTGATTTAGCGGCACAGGTCTGGTTGGGGTGGTGGTCGGGGATAAGTTACTGTTTGTATTATGTTTGTATTTTGTATTTTGCATATAGTGAAAACCTGTGCAGCACTAATGTTATACCTGCGTCAATCATCTAGGATGGATTCAAACAGGTTTCAACTAAATTAAATTAGAAAGTTAGTTTGTCTATGAGGCAGATTGGGGAAAGCTTGCTGTCCTCATAAACAGCTGCTCCATGCTGGCATCTGAAAGTGGGAGAAGATTGCATGGGTTGATGCAAATGAAACAAAGCGGTGCCAACAAAAATCAAGCCTGAATCCTTAATTATGAAAATCAGATAACTGAAAATGGAAAACTTACAGTTGTGCATCATGAACCGTATGGATATCCACTACTGCCACATCCCAGTCACTGTCCACTATTTATTTCCTTTATTAAAGCGAGAGTACATTCACCTCAGTATATCTGTGATAATGTCTCTATCAGTCTGCAGAGCACACTCATTTGTGTTTTTCACTTGTGTGTTTAATTTCACAGTACATTATTTATAGCATTGGGTTTGTGCCATTTCTAACCTGCTGCGATAAAGATAGACCACCCGTGGCTGGATTATGACACTTTCATGCCTCAAGTAAGTTTACTAACAGATGATAATGACACAATGATACAAACAGGTCACATCCTTGTAGCTGTTTTTCAAGTCTCTGTAGCATCTCTTTGAGGTCGTTCTGCTTCTCATTGTGTGTCTTTCTTGTCTTTTTGTTTCGCTTTAAAGTTTCGACTCATTATTGTCATTTCATGACCCTTAGTAGTTGTTTTAAATCTCTTCACACTCATTTTGTCTCTTTGTTGTTGTTTCGTGCCTCTTTGTTGTTTTAAATCTCTTCACACTCATTTTGTGTGTCTTTGTTGTTGTTTTGTGCCTCTTTCTTGTTTTAAATCTCTACACACCCATTTTGTGTGTCTTTGTTGTTGTTTCGTGCCTCTTTGTAGTTGTTTTAAATCTCTACACACTCATTTTGTGTGTCTTTGTTGTTGTTTCGTGCCTCTTTGTAGTTGTTTTAAATCTCTACACACTCATTTTGTGTGTCTTTGTTGTTGTTTCGTGCCTCTTTGTAGTTGTTTTAAATCTCTACACACTCATTTTGTGTGTCTTTGTTGTTGTTTCGTGCCTCTTTGTAATTGTTTTAAATCTCTACACACTCATTTTGTGTGTCTTTGTTGTTGTTTCGTGCCTCTTTGTAGTTGTTTTAAATCTCTACACACTCATTTTGTGTGTCTTTGTTGTTGTTTCGTGCCTCTTTGTAGTTGTTTTAAATCTCTACACACTCATTTTGTGTGTCTTTGTTGTCATTTTGTGCCTCTTTGTAGTTGTTTAAATCTCTACACACTCATTTTGTCTCTTTGTTTTTGTTTTAAATCTCTTCACACTAATTTTGTGTCTTTTTGTTGTTGTTTTGTGCCTCTCTGTTGTTGTTTTAAATCTCTTCACATTCACATCTTTTTTATTATCATTTGTGCCTATTTGTGTGTCTTTTTCTTTTCATTACTGTCATTTTGTTTTGTTGTTGTTTTGTGTTTCTATTTTGAATCTCTTCATGCTCAGATTGAATGACTTTGTGGTTTTATCTTTGTGTCTCATGTCAAACCCTGATTCCAGGTTGACACACTAAATAAAAACAGATGGCATCAAATTTAGACTTCAGTGTGTCTTTACAAAAAAAATGATCAGGTTTATCATTTCAAACATACAATACATTGTTCGTGTGCAATTTGGAATTAAATATATTCAAAAAGGATAAGCTAACTATCCCATTCAATTTCATTGAAATTTTAGACAGTGTCCCAACTTTTTTGGAATTGGGGTTGTAGTCATTTTGCATCTCTGAAGTTCTTTTGTCTGTCTCAGGTCATTTTGCATCTTATTTGCACCCCATATTGCTTCCCATCTTGTTTTTGTGCCTCTTTGTAGTCATTTTGTGTCTCTTTTCAGTTGTCTAAGACTTTCATTTTCTACAGTCTTTTGTGATCGTTTTGCGTCTTTTTTTGCATCTTCTTTTGCACCTCTTTTGCATCTTGTTTTTCTGTCTCGTCTGCAACATTTTATATCTCATTGTTGTCGTTTAAGCCTGTTGTTTTGCATCTTGTTTTGATCTTGTTTTGCATCTTGTTTTTATGTCTTATCTGCAATGTCTGTCTTTTTGTGGAAACATTGCTTCTCTTCTCTTTGTTTTATGCCTCTTTACATGTTTTTGAATCTGTGGTTTCCGTTTCGCGGCTTTGTGTAATTGTTTCTTGAGTTTTTTTGCAATCATTATGTTTCTTTTTTATATTACCAGCTACATCAAACAGAGGCACTGCTTGGCAAACCATCCATGGATTCACATCAATGCTTTGCGTCATTATGCCATTTTTTTTCCACCCTTTTCATTTATGACTATTCATGTGCCATGACTTGCTGCTCTCTCTGGCTCATTCATTTACAGTTGAGATAATTCAGGGCTCAACGTCAGCTTTGAAAGCTGAAATGTAAGCACACACTGCAGCAGTTTTTAGATTTAAAATCTTTTTTCAAGGATAGTTATTCTTCACCGCAGGCTATTGTAGAAATTTCCTTGGAAATATCACACTGCATGGTCTTTTAATCAGTGTTGAAAGGTTATTTTTCCCTTATCTCTTTTACCTCAGTTTTTCTACTATTTTTTCTTCTGCTTCATCACTCATATGCTTTCGTTTCATCACACATCTTGCTTGAGGAGAATGTTTAAACTAAAGACATATTTTTTTCCCAACAGAAATAAATATGTCTTCTGTATCATCATTACACATTTCTTCACCTGTTCATGATTTATTTTCAATAGAGTGAAGCATTTAAGTGGTTATTGACGTCACACAGTTATGTGATCCAAACTTATGTATCCATATAACTCTCTCAGCAGGAATGAGAGTTGATCATTTCTTTGCTATTTCATTATTTTTGTTTTATTATTTTGGTTGGTTGTTTATTGATTTATCATGTCAATGTCATATCATTCTGGCTTTATCTCTGTTCTATTCGACCCTCTCTTAGTCTCAGCACATTGTCACAACACATATTCACTCTATTGAGATGCTTTTCAGTTGACAAGTGGCCTTGCACATCAGTGACTGGAGATATTTCAATTGGATTTAACACTTTATTGAAACTTTTTTCTTTTAAACTCAGATGGTTGCTTTTTCAATCTCATACACAAACATTCAATGATACAATGAAAAGACTGAGACGTCAATTTGACCATTCACAATGTAAAGACTAAAGTAGAATTTAACAATTAATACATACAATAGTCATACTTAGATATGCCAAAGTGTCTATTTCACATTATCCCTCCTTAAATATATTCAACCAACTAACACAAAGCATCAAAAGCTGAACAGCCTCAAGTAATGAGATTGTCCTTTTATACACTTTATAATTCATGTTTGTAGCTATTTGTCCTTGCTTTAATGGTGTTACATTGCTAGATACAAATGTTGTGGCATTTCATAAGTGTCACATTTGCATGCAGGGACCCAGCAAAACGTCTGTTATAAGATACTCCCACAATATAAATAAATTCACACATTTTAAAAAGGGACAAGCAGCACTTGATGCATCACTTTGAATATGAATGAGATAGATTATAGATGGATTCCATGATTTTTACTTTGAGTCACACAAAGAATGTGTTATCAGCTCAGAGGATGAGTAGCAATTAGTGCCGTGACGCGCTGGCTATCAAAGTCACAAACTGTATGAAACAAAAACACAACACATTCTGTTCTCCAGCAATACTAGTACATTGCAATATTAAACAGGAAACACCATTAAATACTGTTATAAGTAACATTTCAGATAATAAAAACTGTTATTTTGACAACAAAACCACAGGGTTGTCTCTTGACTTTCCTCCCCCCAAAAATGACCCCATGTGTTTTTTTGTGCAGCAGCTTAAAACGCCCTATATTTATACAGATAGTTTGTGGCAATAGTAATTATGAAGGATGCAGATTGTAAAAGAAAAGGCGGAAGCAAGTATTCCGAGTATGGGCTGAAATATATGCCACCAGAAACTGAATTTGAATTATTTATATTTGAAATTGAATTGCTTTACTTGAATAATTGCATTAAAAAAACTGAATTTGAATCACATAATTTGAATTTGTATTGTTCAATTTGAATCATTGGATTGAAAAACTGAATCTGAATTGTAATTTGAAATTTAATTTATTAGTTTGGAACTGAACATTCAGTTCTCACAATTCAAATTCAGTTGAAATTTTCTGCGACAAGGATACATGGAGCGCCTCTTCGGCCAATCAGCACCTCCGTTTTCTTTTGTAACATTTGTTGCCACTCGCCACGAAACAGAGGAAGAAGTTAAACTGGCTTGACCATGGATGAGGCTGGAACGGAACAGAACTGCTGATTGGTCGAAGAGGCGCTATGGCAACCGGGTGGCAACAAATGTTACCAAAAAAACAGAGGTGCTGATTGGCTGAAGAGGCGCTCTGTGTATCTTCGTCGCAGAAATTTAAATTTAATTTTGCAAACTGAATTTGAATTGTGATAATTGAGTGTTCAGCTCCAAACTAATGAATTCAATTTCAAATTATAATTCAAATTCAGTTTTTTAATGCAATATATTCCAGTTAAGCAAAAAAAGTTTCTTGTGGCACATATTTCAGCCCATATTTTAAAAAGAGTTTAGAGAGTTTAAAAAGCATCAAGGTCCACTAAGGCTGGGTGGGACACGACAGTCGTGTCCCATGTAATACCAAAACCAAACGTTGTTATGCAACTTAACATCTATGTCACGTCTTCTACACACTTTATGTCAACATTAATGTTGTGATTTATGTCGCACTTTGCATTGGCTTTTTTACTGACCTTAAGCAAGTTTTTCTGTTGCCTTGACCCTCTGGGGTCTGAGCCGTTTTTGATGTTTTTGAATACTTTTGATTTTGCCCTTCATGTACCACATTAAAAATATGTATACTATACCCATATTTGGTGTCCATTTTTGACAATTATATATTTATATAATTACAATTATTTTTTCGATTTAACCTACTTTATCAACATATTGAGCCCAGAAATACACCAAAATCATGAAATCCGAGTTGAAAAATTATACTATTTACTACAATAAAAACCACAAATATGCTCAATGAACTGTTTTGGAACTTAACATGTAAACATAGGATGCATATTTGAACATATAAAAAGGTAAAATTTAAATATAATAAAACTATATACAAAAAAGTCCCATAAAAACATGTATATTTTTAGACGTTTTTCTTTCTTGTTAGCTGCAACTCTTCAAAAACAAACTATGTGCAAAATTACATATTATCATTATTATCTTATCTTATTATCATATATTTGGTTTTACATAACCTGGGAATGTCAATGTTGAATGTTTTTTTGTTAAACTTCACGTGATCTGATCAGGACGGCACGAACATAGACCCCAGATGGTTAACCTAACAAAACAACTTTAACAGCATTTTTAAAACAGTTACTGTTATGTTGTAAGAGGACATGTTGTCTCCTGCCAGCTGTAGGGCCGTTCATTTTGAAAAATTCTCTTGTGTTGTATTTGAGGGTAGATTTTTTTATTCTTTTTGCATAGTATAACTTTAAAGTAATTTTGAAAGGCAATAAAATGACATGGTGGACTAAAACTTTTAATTAGTTTTTAGTTTTCATGACAGAGGTACCATAATGACTAATCAAGGTTTTAAATCACAGTAAACCTCAGGGGGCTTTCAGTCACTCCTTTGTTCTTTGTTTGACTCAGTTTTTTCTGGCTTGGTATCAAACACAAGACAACATCAAGTGTTCATCTTTCTCTCATTTTGATTTGAAAAAAAAGGATGACTGAATACAACAATTACTCACAACATGCCATGAAATGTCACAGATTATATCATTACTTGGCACATGAATGTACGTTACAGTTCATCAGAGTCACATTTGGATGTTACATCTTTATGTAAACACAGGTGTATACTGAGGGAATAAACAGTCAAGCGGCAGATGGCCATTTGTTTTCAATGGCAGTTGGCATTAGTCATGGATGGCTCGTGTCCATCTCAGTGCACAGCCACGGTGACAGGCAGCATGTTTTGAAATAATTCCCTTGCTGAATGTGATTGAGATGGTTGGGAGCTGTCTGGCGCCATCCTCAGACTCAAACTGCCATCAGCCGGAGCAGGAGCCACTCTGTGGGACGGCCGAATGGCTACAATGAACTGCCTCTTAAACGTTTCACTCAATACAATGTAGATAAACGGGTTGATGCAACTGTTGGCGTAGCCCATGCTGATGGCAATGTTGTAGGCATACACGAAAGCAAATGTTGGCTGCTGTACTCCAAGGTGGATCAGCTGCAAGATGTAGTAAGGGGCCCAGCAAATAAAAAATGCCAGGCATATGGCCACGGCCATACGGGTCACTTTTCTCGTCCGCACCCTCAACCTGCGCTGGGGCAGCGGAGCAACTGTAGCTGACATGTTTTGGAGGATTTTGAAGAAGACCCCACAGATGACTACCCAAGGAACAGCAAAGGCCAGGAAGAACTGGTAGAGGGTGAACCAGTATGTATCAGTGGCTGGGTTGGGTAGCAGGAGGGCACAGCCAACCGAGCCATCCTTTAGACGCATGAGTCCTGTGTACATCCACACTGGAGTGATGGAGACCAGAGATAACGCCCACACCACAGCCACCGCCACCCCAGCTACAAAGGGGGTTCGAACATGTTTAAAGCGGATGGGATGCACAGTGGCCAGGTAGCGATCCAGAGTCATGACAGTCAGGATGTACGTGCTGACAATCTGGCTGTTGGAATCAAGAGCTGTGATGACAGTGCACATAGTGCGACCAAAACACCACGAGCCGTTGCCCACCAGCTGGTGGATGAGAAAAGGCATGCCAAGTAAAAAAAGTAGGTCTGCGATGGACAAGCTGAAGATAAATATGTCGGGCACTGTTTGCTGGGAGCAGAACTTTGTTTTCTTCACAAGGGTGTAGATCACAATACAGTTTCCAAAGATGCCAAAGATACAGATGACACCAAAGATGCTGGGCATGAGCACATTGTTGTATTGCTCATGTTCTGAGGATACAAACACAATAATATCCATCAGTTACTTTATGACATAAACCCTGATAATTATTTACCATAAATATATTTTGTTTCAATTAATGTTTAACCCACTGAATTTAAGCCTTAATTGAACCTATTCATTACAAAACAGCTGCAGATTATCTTCTTATTCTTCAACAATAATTTACTTTTGTGACAGCACTTCAATTTAAACAATTAAACATCCAAACTAATCCAAACTTTATTTATATAGCGCTTTTCATACATAGAAATGTAACACAAAGTGCTTTACAAAAAATTAAAATAAAAACAGACAATAAAAATGACAAATCCCACCCCTCCCATACCCACATACACATCTGCATGTACACGCATACACATACATGCACACACACACACGCATATAGACACGTACGCACACAAACACACACTCAGACTCACACAGAGCACTAATTGACAGTGTAGAGAAATGGCACATTTATATATATATATATATACATATATATATATAAAAAAAAAGTCAAACTCAACCTACCTTCCTCTAGATTCTCGGGCGAGTCAAAGGATGAAAAAGATCCATTTGAAATGTAGTTGAAGTCCATCCCAAATAGCTTTTCGTGGGTTTTTTTTCCTCAAATAATAACAAAAATACAATTTACATGCTTACATGACAGTTTTCGAGCAAAAAGTCCCAAAAGAAAAGCAGCATAAAAGCATAAAATACATTAATGTAAGATACAAAGAAAGCTCAAAATGCTAGTTGAAGCTTTTGGCTCAATGATTCAAAGCCGCGCGCGTTTTTGTGTTTTCCATAAAGACTAACAGTGCACGAGACAACTGAAACGCACTTCAAAAGAAAAAGCCGACGTAACTCGCTCGTTAAATACCGAAGCTGAAGGAGACAGACAGTCCGCTTAAAGTCCAACACCCAGACATGTCCATCAGGACGGTGTCTCACTGAGCTCCTGTCCAGGAGACAAAGGTAGACTTCATTCTGTTGTCAGTAAGTCAGGCACAGAGTTTATTATCAGGGAACCTGAACGAGAGAGGCGGTGGGGGCGTGGGTGGACACATTTTCCCTCTTAACTCTATGGAGTCTTTTTGGGCTATTTTGTCCATTTTTTAATCCTTTTCATCCTGTCTGTATACCCCACTTAAAAATGTTTAAATGCCATGTTGATATATTCTTTTTCAGCACAACCTCACCTATATGACCTCATAATAATTGATTTTATTCTGACTTATGGGATCAACATTTTGATCCAAAAAGAAAAACCAACATAAATATGATCTTGTGATTGTGTTTGATCCTGTCATCCAACTCTGGTTTTTATTCTAGTGGGACTCTATTTTATTTGTGTCTTGCGTGTTTAGTGGAACAATTTTGGTCATTTTTTGTCTTTTTTTAGTTATTTTGTGTCTTTTTTTGTCATTTTGTCTTCTCATTTTGTTTGTTTCTTTGGTAATTTGTGTCCTTTTTTGTCATTTTGTGTCTTTTTTAGTTATTTTGTGTCTTTTCTTAGTAATTTTGTGTCTTCTTCTGTGGGTTTTTTTGTCATTTTGTCTTGTCATTTTGTGTCTTTCTTTGGTAATTTTTGTATCTTTTTTTAGTCATATTTTGTCTTTTTTGGTAATTCTGTGTCTTTTTTAGTCCTTTAGTCCAACATAAAATGTGATTTTTCTTTTTCTCTTTTACTTTCAAAACACTATCATGCTCAATAAAGAATGTTAAATGTTGCAAATGTGAACAAAGATTGCAAATATAACATATAAGAGGGTTACATCCAGTTCTATAATTTTATACAAAATATATTTGACCTTGTCTCCAGTTTTACTTGGTATATCATCATCAAACTGAAACTGGCCTCATGGAGTTTACAGCCAGAACTTCAGAGTTAAATTTACAGCAGGGCTCCACGCTGCTTTGTTTTCTAGTCTGGATGTCATGAAGAAGTCATGTTTTGGTGCTTTTGGAGACTCCAGAGGGTTAATGTTGTTTTCCTTTATTTGAAAATAATTTTGCCAACACATTTAGCCATAAAATCACTCTATCTTAAATAAAAGCTCTTTGTTAAATAACTAATTCTCTATATATTGCCTATTCTTATGACATAGTGTAGGCTGTGACTGAGTGGTAGCTAACAACTGTTTCGATATATATACATCATGGCTGTTTCCTATGCTGCTGTGCTTTTCTGTTGGAAACGTTTGCTATGATTTGTATTGAGCAACATAGTAATCATTTTTACAATGCACTACTAGTTTATTGTGTTAAGGCTTTCCACTAGGTGTCAGCATTGTCAAGCTATTTAAATATATTTGTTGCCACAGATTGACAGGTCAGAATTAAAAGCAGA
This sequence comes from Centropristis striata, assembly GCF_030273125.1. Classification (NCBI taxonomy): domain Eukaryota; kingdom Metazoa; phylum Chordata; class Actinopteri; order Perciformes; family Serranidae; genus Centropristis; species Centropristis striata. The sequence goes on along the minus strand of NC_081529.1, from coordinate 8,920,819 downwards.
TGTCCAAAAAATTTAAACAAAGATGGATGACCAAATATTTGCCAGATAATATGTTCTATAGTTGGATAATAGCTCACACATTCCCAACATATAAGAGGAAGAAATGTAATATGACCCTAGGCTACATATTTTAGTAAATACAAAACATCATTAAAATAGTGTCTGTGCAATGAGTGTATACATATGTATATATTGTTGGCTGTTTTGTTTTAGGCATATATTTTGAATTTTAATTCGTTTTTAATAAGAACTACCAGCAGAATACCAGCTGAAAGCTTCTGATACAACATCAAGCTTATTATTATTATTATTATTATTATTATTATTATTATTATTATTATGAAGAAACATGCATGCAGTTTTGGCTACCTGGGTCACTCTAATGCATTGCCCTGTCTTCTTTTACTTCTAATACTGTCTTACTTTAACTAGTAAAGCCAGGTGTGATGTCAACAGTGGTGGAATGTAACTAAGTACATTTACTCAAGTACTGTACTTAGGTGCAATTTTGAGGTACTTGTACTTTACTTGAGTATTTCCATTCAATGTAATATGTCATTATGCCATACTTCTACTCCACTACATTTAGAAGCATATATTGTACTTTTTACTCCATTACATTTAGCTGCCAGCTTTAGTTACTTTTGACATGAAAATCGTGATAAATTTAAAGTGATAAGATGTTGTTTTTTTATTTAAAGCTTATAACAGTGTATTAAGTATTAAAAATAAGCTCTATCGTTACTAAATGAAAACACTGATTACATAAATGCATCAATACACATTGTTATAATATATTTAGAATATATAAAACAATCTATGTGGGTCCATTCTGCATAATGAGTAATTTAACTTTTGATACTTTAAGTACATTTTTATATACATTATGATAAGCTATATGATCAATTCAGCAGTGGTGGGAAAATAACTAAGTACATATACTCCAGTATTGTATTTAAGTACAATTTTGAAATACTTGTACCTAACTTGAGTATTTCCATTTTATGTAACTTTACTCTTCTACTTCACAAGTAGAATATTTAAAACAATCAGGGTGGGTCCATTCTGCATTAAAAGTACTTCTACTTTTGTTTTTTTAAGTACATTTTGTTGCTGATACTTTTGTACTTTTACTTCAGTAAGTTTGAATGCAGGACTTTTACATGTAGTGGAGTAATTTCACAGTATGGTAATAGTACTTTTACTGAAGTAAGGGATCTGAATACTTCTTCCACCACTGGATGTCAAGCACTGTTGTGGCAACAGCTTTCAGCCATATAGCGTGATGATGCTCCCTGTGGCATGTCATAAATCTGTTCATGTTGTGAAAGTGTAGCCTATTATGCTTATGTTGCTGAGGTTTTTTTCATTGTTTCTCCTCCTTTGCTCTCCTCATGTGTGCTGTGTTTCTCTCTCTCCCTCACTGTCTTCCTGCCCTGTTCACCTCTGTCTTATTGTTTGTGTGTGTTTTATACGTTTGGATGGGATGATGGCTAATTTCGTTGTAATGGTACTTGTTACTCTGAGCAATGACAATAAAGCTGATTCGGATTCTGTTATCTATCCTATTTATCTGGTATCCCACCTTCACTTATTCTATAGATACATAGAGACATAGATAGGGATATTGTATGAAGTTACTTATAATACTTTCAAACTGCTCAGGTAATGTACAAAGCAAAAAACAACAAACTTCCAAAAAATATTCAAAAATTATTTAATGAAAGACAGCTTAGTTATAATTTGAGGGGAAAACTAAATTTTTCGGACAACCAGGAAAGGCTTTTGCATTTCAATTTGTGGGGTGAAGCTGTGGAACAGTTTGAATATGGAGATCAAGCAATGTCTAAGCATGAAACAGTTATAAAGAAGATACAAAGAGATGGTTTTCCAGAGTTACAGTAATGAAGGAGGGCTTTGACAATGGCTGACATTTTCAGTGTGTCATCGAGTAGGAAACATGGGTATGTGTAGGATTATGTTTAAGTGTATGGGTATACAGGAAATGTATTGGTATGTTTGTATGCATCTATGTGTATCGGTATGGTGAACAGATATGCAAGTGTTGATACATAGAATTGATATCATGAAAATGAGAAATTAGTCTGAAGGAAACAGGTAATTTTGAGTTTGAGTTTCGATTTTGATTTCTGACCTGTTAATATTGTTTAAAGAAGTGGGGTGGGATTGAACAAGTTTTTACTTCTTCCCACTCCTTTTCAAATATGTTGTGGCATTTTAATAGAGTGCTTGGCGGCCTTATCAGTGCAGGAGTCACTAGGGCTGACTCCTGTTGATGCATTATTATTATTGTATTGTTGTTGCATATTTGAAATAAATCATTCAAATCAAATCAAAAAAATCAAATACTCATAAAAGATGATTAAAGCCAGTTGTAGGCGGTGGTAACAGTTGTGTGATGGACTTGTTGTCAGAGAAGAGTAACAGAGTGACAGGGAGGAGCTCCAGTCACAGCAGCAGCAGCAGCAGACCCTCCCATAGATATCTATGGACCCTCCCAGCGCTGTGGAAGGAAGCGGAAATAAACGTCGCAAACCTTCTGCTAGTAGCTACATTTAGACTGTAGGACGGGGTGGAAGCGACATCACACATACATCGTTTGTTACCTCTCAAGAGGAAGCAGGGAGTGGATAATTACACGAGAGGGTTTTGTTTGTTACCGTGGCAGCATTGAAACGGAATATCTCGAGTGGTGAGTTTTCTTTATGCTTACTCTTTGACATAAAAGTTGTGTACTGTTTCCTTTCGCGACGCAGGCTAGTCAAGTTCAGTAACGGCTGCTAGGCTAGCAACAACAGCTTGCGCTACGAAAAAAAGGTGTTTTCTTCCTTTTCACATTTGCCAACGTGAAGCTAGCTTGTAGGCCTCGAGCGTTAGTACACAAAATGTTTTTATTTGATGGTGAACACTTGCTCTAAGTCATGTCATCGTTAATTCGCCCGCTGTGATACGTTAACGGGGTTAAGTTTGGTAATCACACTGCATCGCAGTTATTGTTATCCGACCGTTAGCCGGCATGCTAGCTGTAGCCTTCTAGAACACTGGGCGCAGGCTGTGTGCTGGGACGGAATCGATCCACTGGGACGGTTATATACGGTTAAAACGGGTTCTAAAGCTCTAACGGCTCATAATCAGCTGTTTATCTGTCATAGTTGTAAAAGTGAAGAATCCTGAGAAGGCTGTACATTATAGATGATTATAGCAGGCTGCTCCCCTTTGGACTTCAGCTTCCCTTTTTATTACTTTGTCTTTAATAATAATAATAATAATAATAATAATAATCTTTATTTGTCAAGCACTTTTATCTTTTTTAAACTTCTTTATTGTTTTTCCCCTTTCGTTCACATACAAAAATAAAGAAGGTACATGTTGATTTATGCTTGAAATCAACACGAAAGAACAGAATGGTAGTATAAAAATAAAAGCAATAAAAATATTAAAACATTTAAAAAAACAGAGTCAAATCAAATATCAAAACAATAGTAATCAGGTTTACAGATAAGAGATTTAAATAGTAATAGTACAACTTGGAGGATGTCAAGTGTTCTAAAATTTACAGTTAATTTTTCATGGGATTATATTTAGTATAGTCTATAAATGGATGCCATATTGTGTAAAAGGTATTTATCTTACCTCTCAGGGCAAATTTTATTTATTCTAACTGCAAATGTTTTATTATATCATTCATTAAAGCTTATGTATAGCACTTAACAAAGTTACAAAGTGCTTTACAGACAAGAGATAAATACACAGTGGATGACAGATAAAAATTACAATAAAACAACAAAGTAAAGTGTAATACATACAAGTTGGAATTACAAATGTCAAAACATAGAAAGTGGCAAGAGCTGGGGGAGAAAAACAACCAAGAGATTAAGTAGTTAAAAAGGCTTTGCGATAAAAGAAAGTTTTCAGTAGGGATTTAAAAGAGGCTAGTGATGTAGCCTGTCTGACCTCAATGGGGGCCCTGACAGCACCAGTAGAGCCCCATCCACAGATCTTAATGTACGCATTGGGACATAGGGGACCAGAAGATCAGATATATAAATAGGGGCAAGGCCATTTAAAGCTTTAAAAGTGAGTAAAATAATTTTAAAATCGATTCTGAATAAAATGGGTAGCTTTACTAATGTTACTTCTGTCACTGCTTTGCTTTGTTGTTCGTTTGTCCTCAGTGGTGTTATAGTGGTCATGGGCTGAGTTGTTGACAGTTGTATCGCTGTAAACAATGGCTGCAGTCATATTTTACTACTTACCGTGACTTTTCAAAAAAAAAGAAAGTGTCCCACATCTTCTGTACTCTGCATAAACTAATAACCCGTGACGAGATAACAGATCATTTGCCAAAAAATCCTAACGTTTGCATTTGCGGACAATTTGCTGTAACTTGGCAGCTCTTTTTTGTCATCTGGCTGGCTGCTGTCAGATTTAACAGTCTTATTCAATGCAGGGCTTTATTAGTGTGAACCCATCAGAGCTACACGGTGGCATATTAGCAAACAACTTAATGAGATAACGTGGCTTTATCCATTTAACTTAGCAACTGTAGGTTTAGCCAGTGTATCACTGTCAGCTCCGTTTAAGTAAGCCACTGACTTCTCTCTGGTCGAGCCAGGTGGATGGCTGTCAAGAAATTGCCACTGAAATTTCTGTTATCCTCCTTAGAATGAAACCCAGAGTGACTATAGCAAGAACATGTAGGCCTAAACCCCTTTTAGCACCTTAAGTACTTTTGTGCTTTATTTTGAAGATTTTAAGAAGAAACGTGTAATGGCTAGACCACAAAATGACTTTCTCATGATTACAGGAAAGCGATTTATAAAAACATTTTATGAGCCTAACTTGGAGGCATTGAGAACCAAATAAAAAAGTCATGCTTGCATAGGGTTGGAGGATATGACGTAGGATTCACTTTATTGGAGAGGGTTATTAGTTTTTTTTCAGCATTTTCATTGAAACATATATGAAATATATTAAAATGTATTATCCTTAGGGCTGGGCGATATGGACCAAAAGTCATATCCTGATATATTTAGGCTGAATATCGATATACAATATATATCCCAATATTTTTATCGCAAAGTGAGAGCAAATGTTTAGTCAAAGCCAAATGTGACATGTCACAAGTAGTTTTATTGAAACCGTTTATTTAAGTCAACACAAATACTGTATAACAACAGGAGTACCTTTTTTTTTTTTTTTTTTTTTTTTTTTTTTTTTTTTTAAATCAAAGCTCCATGATGTGCACATTTAAATAAAAAAAAATGTCTTAAATAAAAGCCGCATGTTGCCTGGAGCAAGGATCACGATGCAAATTTGAACTATATTGCTATATGTGATATGGTCTTTTATATTGATATATCATCCAGCCCTAATTATTGTGGTGTGTTATTTTTTCCTTTTTCTTCTAAGCTAAGATTTTTTTCATAAGTCTGTATGATGCACTTGTCATGCTGGGAAATGTTCTTGCACCACGATTTTTAATTCAGAATGCAATTTGACATATTTTGCCTATAGTAAATATTGAGCCTCCTGTGATTTGGGTGTTGCACTAGTCTATATTTCGATTTAAAAAACATATATTATTGTGAAGCCCTATGTTCACATTTCTGTATATTCTTTGGGTTAAGGCCAAACCAAATTAATCTTTAGTTTTTGATCAAATCAACTTTATAGAGTTTGATATTATGAATGGAAATCTTCATGTCTTCGAGTAATCATATGCTTAACCTGCAGCGTTTCTCTTTTTAATAAAACACCATCCTCCTCTGTACAGTTGTCACTACATTTTAGCCTGTCTTGTTTCCAGGTGCCTCACTGTGACCTTTATGTGAGGTCTCAGCCCTAAAGGAGCGGGTCATAGACGGGAGGAGAGACTCGGAGGACAGCATCTGGCCACAGAAGCCTGGATACGTGTTTTTATTTTTTATTCAGCCCCTGAAACAGAACTACAGCCAAGCAGTTCTCCAGAACGCAGCAACAACCATGGAGGCCATTGCCAAATACGATTTCAAAGCTACTGCTGATGATGAGCTTAGTTTCAAGCGGGGAGAAGTCCTCAAGGTAAGAAAAAGCTATTTGATCATTGAATTTTAAGGCTTGTCTGCATTACTCATAATTATGAAATAGTGGAAAATATTTTCCCGCTGTTTATTTCCTGTGTAGTTAATCATCAGTATAAAATGTATTTCAGGTGGCAATGTTTTTTATTAAAAAAGAGAAAGATCCGTAGCCTAGGGCTATAGCCTAAAATCCAAAACCCTACTGAGTCATGTGATGCTAATTACATGTGGCAACAGAACAACAACATTTTAGATGCTGTGGCTCATTGTGTGATAGTAAAGTATTCCAAAAGAGCAATGCTTTTGTTACCCTGCAAACAGGCCAGCGATTAAAGAGGCAAAAAGATGCCAGGTTTTTGTTCCATTATAAAATATCTAAAGTGCTCTCTGTGAAACCCCAGGCTTGTCCAGATCCTCAGGCATGAGAAGCTTATTCAAAGCCTCATGCTTTCTGGTTGCCTAAAAAACATTTGTCATTCTCTGACCTTGCTGAGATAGCCAAGATATTAGAAAGTACATACCGCAATTTTCCTACACAATGATTCTGTGGATTTAAACGCAATCATCATAATCCCTCCGTTTGAAGCCGTAGTGATGACGAGCAGGACGAAGAGGCAACAGTGCAGAAAAATTAGATCAACTTGGTATTTAGCAAAACACATTTTCATAAGAAATCTGAAGGTTTATGACATTATTTTGATAATGCGTGACTGTAAGAATTCCCTTTTCTCCCCCCTTGGCTTATACGTCTGTCCTTTTTTTTCCCCCAATGAAGAAGGACTGCCTAAGGTTAACATGGTTCTCAGGAACACTGCTCTTAAGCCTTTGGCTCACAACAGACTGAATAGCCCGTTTGTAAAAGATACATTTGTAAAGGACCACACAGCTTTGTGTAGCCCGTCGGCGTGTTTTGAGCATAACAGTAAATTGTTTTTACGGGCAACATCTGCTTTTCCATGCACGCAGGTAGCTGGAAAATTGTTGTGATGCAACTAAATATACATATTTTATCATCAAATTACTCATTTAAATTTTTTCTCTAGATAAGCCTCCATCACACTACTGTAGCTAGTAGTGAGGGATCAGCAGTAACCAGTAAATGAACACCCTCAAAATAGTTTTACTGTTATTCCTCCCACAGAATCTTCATTTCAGCTGTGAAGGCCCTTCTGCTTTTCAGTCCACGGTAGATGAGGAAGGCCCTGAATAACAGATTTGAGTCGGGAGTTTAAAAAAGATTTCTTATCTCAGCAGGGGGCCTAGAGGGAGGGTAGGAGAGAGAGAAAGAGAGAAAGTCAGCTCAGGAAACGGAGCTTAATACAAGTTCTTATTAAATTTGCATAGAAGAAGAGAAAACACTGACGTTTCCCTCAAATTTCACTGGCTAGTGGAAAATCTCAAGTCAGATGGCAGCTCCAGCCAAGATCTTAATGGGAAATACCACAGATATTTCCCTGTAATTGACAACATTAAAGATGAGCTGTTCCTTTTTTGCCTTAGTTTTTCAACCGTGAAATCCAGAATTGTAGTCTCAGTTCCCCAAATGTTTAACAGGTTGTTCTCAATTCTTGTTTTATTTCCTTCCCTTTAATATACATTTAAATATATTTTTACTTCACAGAAGTCTCTGTCCCCCAGAATTTTTTTCATATGTGACTAAAGATGATCACTAAAACGTACTTCTTCACGTTCAGTGCTGTCATATAACCCAGATTCCAAATTGGGATGATGTGTAAACTGTAAATATATGAATAAATGGGTTTATTTTAACCTTTGTGTTGTTTTCTGGCACATGGCCTATAAACAGGTTGAACATGCACACAACTATCCAACTAAAATGTAAATAAAATAGAATGCATATGTGTATATTTTGAAAAAGTTTGATCAGATTAAACAGTTTATCAGTTTGAACATAAAGTATAGTTTTTGTAAAGTTTATCAGTTGAATATGTGTCCCAAAAGATTGGCATTAAATCGTAATTTGCACTTTGCATAATTTGTACAAGCAGAAAAAAATGTTGTGAAATGCTGCATTATATAAATATATACATTTAATGCCATTATGCTATACACAGTGGCTTTAAAATACAGAGAAGATATTCAAATACCCTGGCCTTACATATTGGACCAAACTAGCGGATAGCATACTGTAAGTGCACTACCGTAAGAGCTACAGAAAAAGCTTCACAGGTTATTTCTGGACAGAGACTGAATCTGAAATGGGGAAGGAAAGCCTGCATGACTGTTGCCTCCAGCACCATCCACATTTCATCTGAATCAATTGTGGCCTGTTTTGCCCAAAGGCCACTTCACTTTTTTGAGACAGAATGAATTGGCTGATGTTTGTCGGACACCATCCCCCTCTCCATTTATTTCATCATCTTTTATTCTGCATTTGTTCCTCCTCACAGTAGTCATACATTAGTCTCAAGTCTGAGTCCTTCCCCCAGGTAACTTTAGGAGAAACAGGATGGAACAAGCTCCTGTCACTCACTGGAGCGTACTCGTATACAGGTTGACCCAAGTTACACCACATTTATCAAGTAAAGGCAGTAGTTTTAAGGCAGTTTGGTTATCTATCTGCAAGGATTTTTAATTTATTTATTTAACAGATATATTCACTTTTTATATGTACATATTGTGGTATAAAATGGTAGTTTTTTCATGTTTGTTTGCGATAAATTATTGCAAAGTACTGAAGATTAGCTAGTGCAATGGAGTCTACCAATACCATAAAGTAAGCTATTGGTTGGCCTGCTTTTAGCTCTGTGTACCAGTTACTTTTGTGGTAGCTTAACAGTTTTCTATAATTTCTATTTTTTAACTTCCTTTAGAGAAAAGGGTATTTAGAAAAGTTTCTCGCTCACTATCTTACTTTGCTCTTTGCACTCTGCTTTTTAGACCAGTTGGCCATTTAGTTACATAACCGCTGTTTAAACATCAATAATGCTAAACTAAATTCCCCTCTCAATTGGAAAAATAAATAAATAAAAGAAAATACTCAAAACAGATTAGCAATCACAAACAGCCTAACAAGTTTGTTCTGTTTATTTAGAACTGCTCCAGTTGACATTGCATGTACATGTACAGCAGACTATACATAAGCATTTGACCTAGTTCATCTAAAAGCAAACTGTCTTGAGGTGGAGTGTGTTCATAGTGGCTCCTTTGCTTCCATCACCAGTGCTATCTGTCTGCTGATACTAATACTAAACAGCTCTGCTCTTAGGACAAAGGGCCCCTCTCATGAGGGAGCGAGCCCGTGTTAAGACTCTGCTTGAATGTAGCATCCTTTAACTTCACACCATGTTCAGTATCACTAGGAGATGGTGGCTGTGTGGCTATCTCTAGCCCTCATGTTGGCATTGACTCTGTTAATTTAATTTTGCCTTCATTCACAGTATCACTACCACACAGTGTGGCGGGACAATTTTTGATAGCTATAAATATAGGCATTGTTGTCAACATTGCGTCCCGTATACATTGATGAAAGGAACTAGGGGGGTTTGTTACTGTCGACATCTAAGTATGATTGGCAGCAGTTAGTTACAGTTTAAGTGACTCACCAAAACTCACTAGGCTGCAACCCAAATATTAGGCAGCTCCAGCTCTGGCTTAATGCCACACAGCCATACAGCAGTTTTCCTCCTCATTTCAAACGTAAAGCATTTATCTAATGGTCTGCCACTGAGGGGATCAAAAGGTTGTTTTGAGGACATGAAATCCCGCTGTGTCAAACTATTTAATCATCCTGAAATGTGTATATGCTGACTTTTATCACTTGTCAAAATACCCATGAAGAGAAATGATTACAAATAGCACATGCCAGTTTGTCCAGCATTGTGTATGAAAGATGATGTTAAATTTCCTTCTTTCAATAAAGCCTGTGTATGGATACTAAATCGCTTAGGAGAAAATTGCAATCCATCCAGAAATAGTGATAATGATTTTTATTTTTGACGGACTATAATCAATTATTTTTCACACACCCATTAGATATCCCTTTCATCAGCTAATCCTGCTTTTTGGGCTGGGTCATAATACCATATGTATTGTCAAAATTATATAGAAAATGTCTATTGTGATGTTGGGGAAAAAAGCGACTTAGCTACATTATGGAAGTATTTACATCATTTTGGGAATGCTTTACATTCTCATCCTTGTATGGAGGTGCTGTTTGGCTAACGTGGAGTATAAAATACACAAATCGTCTTTTACTATATGCTTATTTCATATACACTATTTATTGAATTACCAGGAAACATGCATTTGTTATATTGCTATTATTATATTACATATTATATCCCAACTGTTTATTTATAGTAGTGAAACGGTTCATTTCCATTTAAAAATGTACATTTGGTAAAGTAATCTTACGAAACACCCTTAATTTGCACAATATTGACTTTTGGTTTTACGTGGAAATCGAACAGCGGTCGCTCTTTACACTATAACCCGCCAGGTTCCTTCTTTTTGTTTTGTGGGTGATGATTGTCTGCATATTGTCTAATGCCGTGAAGATATGTCGTATCTGGTTCGATAGCTGTCAGCCAGTTAGCAAACTCTGTGTCACTTGTGACTCACACAGCTGGTTGAACAGACCAGCCCCCCCTCTAATCTTCAGCCTTGAGTCATACACCAACATTTAGTTCTCTCATTTGCCAGTTCATTAGTAGTGAAGCAAACTGTCACATTTAAAGAGACTCCAACCCCTAACCAGGTCGGAGCCATTTATTGTTTCATAAAATGATTCTAGTCTTATAATTGGGTGTGTGAAATTTTACTCAACATATTGCTTTTGCTCCTTTTATCAGTAAATTGCACACAGAGCTGTTTCAACTACCTTCTACCTTTTATCTTTGTAGACCGTTTTCAAGTTATTAAACTGTTCTCACTTAATCTGAACAGGGAGCTGGATTTGTTGTTTGAATCTCATATTTTCGATAAAGACAGCTAAACAATTTTAAAGCACTGAAGCGTTAGCTCACATGTAAAATATCTTTCTGCATAAGTGCAGAGAGTGGGACCATGACACATTTGCATAATGCAGACTAGTTCGGTTTCACAATGTGATCTCCCATCATGCATAGACAAAAAAGGGGAATTTGTCACTGGTGCGTAGGAGTTTTTTTTTTTTTAAATTCTGCTTACTGTTAGACTTGTACTTTTTAGAGCCTTTTGTTACTTATTGGTCTCAATTACTTTACAAAATTGAACAGTGTGGTCAACACACATACTTTTAACATGACTACTTCACATACTCAGAGTTAAAGTGTGCTTTTGAGGTGCAACAACCAGTTGAGAAATCACTTCGACCTCCTTACTTGTACTGTTTGTCCTCGGAAGATCATTACTTAGAGTGATGAAGTGAAAAATCCATTGTAAGAATGAGTGCTTGTGTGATAGCTATTCCTGTCACATGTTGTTGTTTTGACTATTTTTTTTATCAAATCATCAGTTTTAAATGCTTAGCCGAGTCTTATTTTCTGTGTCAGAAAGCAGATCTAGAGGCAAAGCAGCAGGCATGTGGAGGCCACAGCAGAGTCGGCCATTGCCCTGAGCACTCCACACTTGTTCTCATTTCCTCCTTAAATAAATAAAGATTAACAGCCCTGCTAGCTGACAGAATTAGCTCCTATCAACAGATCTTTGAACCGTGCCCATGTAGCATGATCTAAGATCCGCCTTTCCACCTCGTTACGTCTTCAAACTGCCGCCTTCACATTCAGATCACTTGATATTTGAGCTCAAGTCATACCACTCTGTCAATCTTATACAGCAGCCACTAATGAAATGATCTGCCATAAAACTCCAGTTTAAAGTCATCCCAGGAATTGAATGAGAGCTTGCCAATAGATTACCAATAGAGCTGAGGTATTTGTTGAACATTAAGACACTCAGTGGTCATTATAGGAGGCAAATGTTAGTGCCCCAAAAGATAAAATGTTATGGAAACGTTATCATTACACAGATAAATTTACTAACTTGTATTTGCAAGTTAACTAAAACAAAACGCTGAAACATGATGAAGTTGTCATAGAGAGACGACACTTATCACAGAATTGCTCCAGAAGTATCCAGTGTAGCTGAGTTAATGAAAAGCTAAATCATCATAAGACAATAACCAATGGGTTTGGAGCATTTTCACAAATGCATTCTGACTCTTTTCCTCTGCACACAGACTGTTTACCTGCAGTCAACCAAAGCCTGCTCAAACATGATTGGTCAATAGTACTTAAATACAAACAGAAACCAAAACTCTTCTGCCACAAAAATGTTGTCCTGCTGCCTATAGAATCTGCATTCACACAAGGAATGTGTTTACAAAAATTGAGTGTTCTTCACAATATTTAACATTGATCTTGCTTTTGTTTCAACTGAATGTGAGCATGAGAAATTCACAAAAAGAAGAGAATTTTCCTATAGAAAGACAGGATTGTGACCATCACCACCCACTCGTCCTGCTGCCCCAAACCTTCTTGAGCACAGAGTCAAACTGGGCTTAGAATCTGTGGTAAAGTTGTCTAGTCTGTCCCAACATTAGTGTGTCCTTGCATCTGCGTATGCTTACGTTAATGCCACAGCTTAGCTGTTTTCACATCCTGTTCGATGTGTCTTCCAACCCCCAGCAACTTCCTGTGTCTCCACAGCAAACTCCAGCAACTCTACTGTATGCACCTACTGCACCAGACCACTGAATTTACACAGAAGCAAAAGCTTGATCCTTCCTGACACAGTTAAAATTTAGTGGTCACATTACTTTCAGTTGAATATACAGTATAATCATTTGGCCTCAGGAAGAACTCACTATTTTTAAGCCACCTTGTGACAGTCTTTTTGTTGCAATATAGAGGAAGGTGGAGCTTTAGGCCAGTTGCTTCAACACTTTCTCTTAATGCCCCCCACCCCTCCCCAGATTAATGGTTCCCTCATCGCCTATTAGTGCTTAAGGTATTGATTTCCCCTCCTTGTCCACTTGACTGCTGAAGAGAGGAAGAGTTGTATCAGCGCTGCCTTGTGATGTCTGAATGTCTTTAAAACCAAACCTCCCTTAAAAGACCCATAAGCTGCCATTAGAGTCTGAGCTCCAATCCCAGATTCAAATCCCACTATTTGATTTTTCCTTTCTAAACACTCAGTTCAAGTCAGTAGCGGTTTCCTGCAGATTTCTAGCCTGCTGTGTAAAGCAGCAGTGCAGTTGACTATGTGGATCTGAAGGGTCAATAAATTGCTGCTATGTTGCTCATTGTGCAGTTTTTCTTACGGTTTAGATTCACCCTATTTGCACTGCCAGAGGCCTTGTAGGATCTCACTGGAGTCTAAGAGACTCTGTGTGCTCAGTTCACATTTGCATAGGAGCAGACTATTTTTTAATTAAGTGCTGAATCTCTGGAGAGAAAGCTTAGATAAGTACATTTCTCTGACTCAGTTTTTTCTCTCGTCTTTCTTTTGTCTAGTTCAAACACTGTGACCTTGTTGGTGTAAGAAAAACTTTTTAAAGGCTTTGCTGTGAAGTATAGCTATAGGGCATATGGCCCACAAGGATTGTAGGTATTAAAGGCAGTCTTTATCACAATGACACACAAAACACAAAGAAGTTTTGACAAAGTAGTGCAGCATTTCAATCATCTAATGCAATAATGACCCTGCAACACACTTGTACAAGTGTTACTCTTGTTGTGTACACAAGCTGTATTTGAAAAGGATTTTTATGAGTTAAGCACCAGTGGCTATAAAGATGAGAGCTAAGACGGAGAACATGCAGTCTACTTTAAAATAGCAGAACTATCAACCCTTCTCTGCTTATGACGCCACTACCAGCATTCTGCTGTTCACAAGACAAATGTTAGGAGATGTGGAAACTGCAAATATTGCCTTAGCGTAGTAATGGAGGAAAGTGTGTTTGCATGAACCTTTATCTGTCTTGCTGCCTTTTCGTTGTTGTGCTATTTCTTGTGTGTCTCTGTATTCGAGACATCTGTCCAAGTCAACATACGGCAGCAGGCGACTTCCCACTCTGGCCTAATAGCTGCCCAATGGGCGAGGTTTAATATGTCCACACTCATGCCTGCTGCTGATGCGGAAGTTTAAACCCACTCTCTTAAATTGACCATTTCTCTCCCTCAATTTCTGTGGCCTTGCTTGCTCCATAGCCTGTTTGAGCAGTAAATTGTACTCCGTGTGACAGCCTGTGGACCTTATGCAAAGAGCAGCAGCAGTATAGGTGCTTTTAAAGGGATAGTTGGATTTATTGAAGTGGTTGTGTGACGTACTTGTCCATCGTCACTGTATTACCTAAAGTAGATGGTGGTCAGCAGCCACCTAATTTAGAAAGGCAGGCAGGACTACCGGCACAGAAGCTAAGCTAAGTGACACCAAGGAGGAGGGCAGAATCAAAACCCATTTTAGCCACCTAAAAATGCAGAAATATAATAATAATAATAATAAAATATATAATGTATATAATAGAATAAAGTGTGTGAAGTGTGTATTTAGTATATTTTCACTGCTTGCCCTTGCTGCCAGACAGTCCTTTCACAAAAGGAAATTAAGCCTTTTATATCAACCAGACTCCTTTGACAAAAACACTCATTTAACCTTACAGAACACAGGTCTACTGCTGCCATTATTAGTTAATTTGTTTGTGTTATTGCGTGATATTGGCAAATCTGAAATGGCCCTTTTAATATAGCAAGTCCCATAATAATGCAAACAAACTAAACAAGCAATGCAGCAGCAGACCAGCATATCCCATGTTTTGTGTGGTTACATGACAATTTCTTTCAATGGAGTCTGGTGGCTATGACAACAGCGTGGATAACGGCTCCAGTTCCTTCAGAGTAAACTTAAACAGGGTGGAAAAATTTTAAAATAATGTACTTTTGAACTAAATTTTCCCTAACTGGCTTAAACACTTTTTGCTGCTGCCCCCATTCAAAGCAGCGTGTTGCTTAGCTGCCTTACTGGTACTCCTGCCTGCTTCTCAAAACTGGGTAAACCCCTCCTTAAAAAAATCTGAATGATTCCTTTAAAGCACTTGACAGATCTGTGTCAGAATTATCTCTCTCATTCACTTATGCACTACTCCCTTTATAATAGACTCTGAATAGTTTACTCTATTGTGAGAAGTAACACTTTACTCAATCATTATAATTTTGTGCCATCACTCACAGGTCCTGTGCCTGTAGTTTTCAAATCTATGAAATGTATTGCATTGTGGGATTGTAAGACAAAAGCCATGTGCATATATATTCCGTCCTACTTTTTCAGTTTCATTGTTGAATATAGAGCATACATTTCACATTGGCAGTAAATACAGTATATTATATAGTAAATGTGGAGATATTTTTGGCATAATCTTTGTGCCCTTTTGCATAACATGGTAAATCATGCTGTTTTCACACCGTGAAACAAGGGCAATTTAGGGTGGCATCTTGATATGTGGTTTGATTTCCTGTTTACTAATTGATCCAAGAAGTGATGCATGCAGTTCTGTTTCAGTTCACAGTTCACTTTCTTTTATACAGATTCAGCTTTTTAAAACCTCAACCGAACCATCTAATGCAAGAATTTTGACGGCTTTCGTCTTTTTCATCACCACCCCTGGACTTAAACATCTCAGTAGATGTCAGACTAACTCTGTGTCATCTCTGTCTTCTTCACACACAGTCAGAAAAACACACAACCAAGACAAAGATTAACTTTTCATATTGCAAGTGGATGACATACAATTCCTATTTTCCTTTTGAGCTGCCATCAACATTTTATGTACATCTTTTCCATTATTTCTGATATCTTAAAAGCAATAAAAGACAAGAGAGAGCACATATATCAGTAGCACAGGAGATGCAGATTGTATCTAATGGGAACAAAAAACCCTTCTCTTTCAGTTTGTTGATGGTAAATCACAAAAAGCTACCCAGCTACTGCAGATGGAGGAGCACAGTACAGTCCACAGAATAGCTAGCTTGGCTGCTTTCAAAAAGAGATGCCCTCATTTTATGTAATTTGCCCCTGGGGAGTTTTCCTAAGCTGAACACAAGGAGTGTGATTCTTCAAAGTGGTCCCGTGTCTTCTTTTGCTCTCCTTCTCCCTCTCTCAAAGCTTCTTGACATCACTTTCTCTTGTGTTTGCTCTTCATCCGTCCTGATCAGTCATCTGTCTCTGTTTGTGCTTCGTTTTTTGTGCTTCTTCTCGTGCTCCCTCTACCTCTTTTCTCACTGCTCTTCCTCTCTTTGGAGTGTTGAGTCAGAGTCAGAGAGCTGTAATTAGATCTCACTCCCTTCTCATCTCCACATCACTCCCTCCTGATGTGCCATAAGGTCACTGACGGCTGTATTTGAACCAAAAGTTATCATTCTCTGTCTTGCGGATTTTGTCTCTCGACTCTGCTTTAGTTCCCAATCTGCACCGCATAAGAGTATTACTACACGATAAATGCATTACTGATGGGGCCACAGTGACAAATATAATTCTTGACATAACTAAGGAGGAGATGGATTGTCAACTTTTCGCTGACACTAAATTCGAATTGGTTGCCACGCGTATATGGGTTGGTTAATCTCCCAACAACAGCCGGTTAAGCCTTGCATTGGCATTAGACAGCAGCAAGCCCATTCTTAACACTATATAACTGCAACAGTTGTTCCTGAATGCACACACTTGCCTAAGCTGTCACATCTGTTTTCTGCACTACAGATTTTGTGGCTTTTTTTTAAGCTGGAGTCATTAGAGGGTATTGCCAAAATAAACTGCACTGAGAATTCAAGCTGTGACAAACAACATCATGATGTAAGAGAAGATCCTCCTCCGAGCTGCTGGAGTTAAATTGATGTTAAGAGAAAAGACCAGAGGATTGGGGATAAGCCAAAATTATCCTTTCCATATCAATTATCACACTTAGACAGTTAATTAGAAATGCCACCCATTTGGTTTCGCTGGTGGGTTCATTTTCTTTTTCAGGCACTATGACTTGATGCATTTTTTTTCAATCTACGACACTATAACTGTTGGATTGCCTGTTACCTATTGTTTCCCACCATCACTGACTTGGTATCCTTGATACATTACTCCAAAAAATGGTGAAGGCTTCATACAATGCTTTGTCTTATTTAAATGTTTTTACTTTCATTTTCTTTTTTGCCTTTACTTTATAGTACATCCGAAGATGGACAGAAAACAGGAAAGGCGGGAAAGTATGGGGCCAACATGCGACACAGGACAACATTGTTTTTTCTTAGATATTTCTTAAATATATGTTATCTGTTTTGACCTCAGCCCTCAAAACATCGAAATCCAGAACCTTTTAAGAACCACAATTGATAAACAGAATCAAGTTTGTTAAAAATCCGATCGATCTGCACGTCCTTAAATAAAAACACAAAATACCTTTTTGGCAGCTGTTAAATAAGCTATAACTATTGGAAATAATCACTTTGTCTGTGAGGCTTCAGAAAGCCAAATTTGAGGAAATCTGGAGATTGTACATCACCCCGAAACGCCCTTCTTTTGTTTAATATTATATAACTTCCATTTTTCATTTTTAATCTGTTCGACTTCTTGCTGTAGATGGAAACACCCCCAAGTTTGTTTCTGTTTTTAACAAGATAGAAATCTGACGATATGGATCACAATGCCAATTATAGTAATAGTGATGACTGCTGTAATGTTTTATTCTAATGTGATTCCAAATGAAGACAAAATGTAAAAAAAAATACCCAACCCTGGCTACACGGTGGTATAGTGGTTAGCACAACAAGAGGGTCGCTGGTTCGCCTCCCGCCTGCAGCTCTCTCCCCGTGTCAGCGTGGGTTCTCTCCTGGTTCCTCCCACAGACCAAAAACACACACTTAGGTTTAATTGGTGACTCTTAATTGCCCGAGAGCGTGATTCAGCCCTGCTTTTCGCCCAATGTCAGCTGGGATCGGCTCCAGCCCCCGCGACCCAATGAATGATACCCAACCCTATTGGGAATCTAACCGCAGTTGCTGGGGTAAAAACTCAGAAGCAAAGATATATCATATAAAATCGATGTATCTAGATGCATCAATAAGCGTTTTATAATGGCATCATAGCCTGCGGAATCTGGATCGAATTGTGAGTTGCCTAGAGACTCAACACTTCTAAATTTTGCCACTTTCCTTTTGAAAAGGAAATTCTCTACTTATGTGTTGTAACGATAAAAGCATGTTATGAATGCAGTGACATGTAGCTCAATCAGCGTATTTACACATGCAACATTTAGTAATAAAGTTTTTCGGACTTGCGAGCCACAGCAAAGTCAAGTTCAGCCTTTTCTGCCGGGTGTCCGATATTCAGTTTCCCCTGGGTGAGGTGTAATGTGTGTTTTGAAGCTGCAGTCTCTGCTCTATAAGGGAGGCTCCCCATGTGGTAACGGCCTCAGGCAGTATTTTAATTACAAGAGTGTTACAAGCTTTAATTTCCTGAAATCCAATGTAATCTTTTTCTCTGTGTCTTTCTGCATCGGGTGGCACTCATGGCCTCCCCGATCCAAGTCTGCAGCTTCCCTGCTGGGAAGCAAAAGAGGTCAAACTCATTTTGACAGCTTTTGTTTTTTCTAAAGCTGTTTTGCTAAACAAAGCAAAAAGCCAGTGTGGGTCTTCACACCACTGGCCCCTCCCCATCACACCCCAAAACAGTGGTTTTAAATCTGTCTTCCTCTCTGTATCCCTCAGTCTGGGCGGCCCAGTTATTCATCTTTGGGATGACACATTCAGGATATTTAGAAATATCACACCAACACATAACCTACCTTTTTTTAAAAGCCTGGATCCCACAGTCCCTGCACACTGTCCTAGATACTGTGCTGTTTAGGGGGTGAATCAGTTTGCCCCCTGTGGAAGATCTGGTGCCACCACAGGGGTCACTTCTGCTGCTGCCAGTATTTCAAAATACCAAGCCTCAGATTCCATTCCTGCAGTACATCCACACAGTTGGCACTGACAAACACACACACACACACACACACCTACACATAGATATTTTCAGGCATCTCCTAGTCATCACAGGACTTCTGTTCTAAGTTTTTTCCACTGTTGTCTTGTTGGGGGTGTGTGAGCCAGACCCACCTGATGGCTCAATATTGAGAAATGATTGCTAAGGACTGACCAATCCACTGCCATCACAGGGACTTTGGAGTCTTTCCCATTTACATTATTTTTGTTTAACAAATTCAGAACCAGAAGTAGTTTTGATATGGTCATACAATTACTAGATATGTGTAATTTGAGCAGAGAGTCTGCACATGAACTAAGGTCAAATTTGATCTTGTCCTGTCCTGTGGAATTATGATTGATATTGTGTTACCTCTGATCTATGATGTGCTGTTTGGATCCCATAACCCTTTGAAACACACAACCTCCTGGTGGTTTTGAAAGGCATGTTTACTTTAAAAAATAATACTACTAATAAAAAAAATGCCAGTTACTGTTAGAACATAAATTATCATTTGATTATCAAATTTTCAATGGCCCTTGAACATATCTTGTGTGATGAAGGCTTTCTTCAGAAAAGCAACATTTAAAAAAAATCAAAGGTTAATTATATTACATAAAAGCATGTTATCTCTGTGTCTCATTTAAAATATGGTTAAAAATACAAAGTTGAGTAGTGCGAGACCAACACAGTTTACACTGTGCAGAGAGGAGAGGACAGGAGAGGTTGTGAGACCGTATATAGTTCAATATGTATAGCATGATCAATGATTTGTAAAATAAATTAGTAGAGAAATTCAAGGTATTTTTTCCTTTTTTATGATTGATTGTGTTGCAATGTTATACTGCACAAAAAAAACATTTTTGACTTGTCCTTTGTTGTGTTGTTTCCATGAAATGTAGCCACAGTGAGTAAAATGTGATGGGGGCAAAAAAATGCCCTCAAACGGCTTGGAGTCAGAGGGTTAAACCATCCACTGGCTCCTCTTAACCAGGCACTGGCTTTCACTTTGCATATTAGCAGGTACACTGTTGTAACTGATAATTTTCTGTGGTCTGATTAGATAACAGGCACCAATGTTTGATGTTGTCATGGTTGCCGTCTGGTGTGCAAATAGACAGCAGAGGGGCTCTATCGGTTTCATTAAACTTGGTGGCAGACCCAACAGGCTTTGGCCTGTGAGGTTCTGATGAAGCATTAGCTTGTCTATTTTTCTATTTGTCTGACTGCCGCACGCTCAGATTAACTCACACTCCAGGGTAATCCCTGCTCCTGATTTATTGCAATCCCATGCGGACTGTGCAGACATGTGGTTTATTTTGCATCTTGTTTTTTTCTACCCCCACTGTTAGTCTCCTTATGTACCACTCTCTCCACCTCCATCCACCTCCATCTTATGCTAGGCAATGCTTAGTAAGTCCATGTACACCTTATGCAATCACGACTTCTTGAGGATTGTTATTTCTTTTATCCAAATACTTAGTGTTATACAATGGATTGTCTTTGTGACATTCAGTTTTAGGTGGCCTGGAAAGGGAAAGTAAGGATTTGAATCTAATCTCCTAGTCATCACTTAGACCCCATCCAAATCAAAGCAAAGAGCCAGAAAAATGCTTTGCATTGGTGTAAACAGTGAACTTGGTTTAATAATAACTATAAGATTAATTCTTGAACCCCACAGAAACCCAGTATATTAGTTCTTTCCTTTCCAGGCATAATTTATGTTCATGCAAAAATACTTTAACGTGATTATAGAATGTGAGTTCCTACGTTGACTTTTTATTATATGACAGAATAAAAGAAAGAAATCCTATTATGTTACGCCAGTTTCTCCTCACCGGCCAAAATAAATCTCTAGAGAAGACAAAATACCTTTGGAAGATGATTAATGATGTAGAAACACTGCAAGCGTCTTCATTAAATGGATTTAGACACAATATTGTATAATTTCATGGTTTTATAGAGAGACACTGAATTGGTAGTTGTGGACCTGGGTCGCCTGCCATCGACAGTTACCCGTGTTTAGTGTCACACATGGGTTTGTGGGTGGAAGTGCTATAATATTTTAGTGTGTGAGAGAGAGAGACAGGGGGAGGATGGCGTCTACAGTGGCAGCTGTGGAGGAGATAATCCTTGGCCTGGACCTTAGCCTCTCAAATAGAAACTCCTACAACTATTGTGGCTCAATCAGATTAGAGACACAAAAAATCTTCATAGAGAGAGAGAAGAGAGGGAGAGAATGCAGATCATCTACAGAAGCGCAGTAGCACAATGCTGGCTCGGCTTGGAACAGAGAGACACAGCTCAGTCAAGCACAATGCTGTGGTTGTCTGCTCGCTGTATGGTTAAAAAAAACTGCCAGACAAGCAAATATTTTATTTCTGCTTTTCCTCATGGGCTGTCATTCTTTTGGTTTTGAGAGCAACCAGATAAAGCCGTGAGCAAAGCGAAGTTCAAATGTCAATCCAAAGGCATGTCTAAGCCGACCATTTTCACTGGGCTTTATTTGACGTATTTTTTCAGCATACAATCTCTCCTCGTACACTGTCACTTTTGTATTATCCAGGCAGCATGCTTATCTTTTTACATGGGTTGAGCAAATGTCTCCTTAATGCTAAAAACAAAGTTTCCATACTTGGAAAGGACACTAAAGCCTGTTGTGTGGTGTGACAGGTTTTAGTTTCATTTGAGGTGTATATTCAGACTTTATTTGCTCTCAGAGAGAGTTGAATGATGCCACTCACTCATCTATTAGGTGAATATTAAACCAGCAGAAGTTGGCTTAGCTTTGTTCAAAGCCTGGAAATGGAGAAATTGTTAACCAGGCACAGTTACTTCCTGGAGTAACTGTTGGTTGCCTGGCAACTCTCAGAGCCGGGTAATGGTCCAGGAGAAAATGTATTGTAAAACGGCAAAAGATATGATGTTTCATTTATAATGTTGCACTGTTTGGGCTTTTTCAGCCCTAAAAGCAGTCCTAAATTTCATATCAAAAATGGTATCAACTGTAAAATGTGGAATATTTTAGAATGTGTCCAGATTTTGCATTAAGCTCGATATGGATTATTATAGACTTCCTGGCCACTTTGTCATGTACACCTGTTCAACTACTTGTTAACGCAAATGTCTAATCAGCCAATCACAGGGCAGCAACTGGCTGCATTTAGGCATGTAGACATGGTGAAGAAGAGCTGCTGAAGTTCAAAGCGAGCATCAGAATGGGGAAGAAAGACAATTTAAGTGACTTTGAACGTGGCATGGTTATTGGTACCAGACCGACTGCTGATCTACTGGGATTTTCTCTAGGGTTTACAGAGAATGTTCCGAAAAAGAGAAAATATCCAGTGAACCAAAATGCCTTGTTGATGCCAGAGGTCAGAGGAGAATGGACAGACTGGTTCAAGATGATAGAAAGGCAACAGTAACTTAAATAACCACTCATTAACACCAAGACCATCTCTGAATGTACAACACGTCCAACCTTGAAGCAAATGGGCTACAGCAGCAGAAGACCACACTGCTACTGTATTAGGGGCACATTTCACCTAATAAAGTTGCCAATGAGTGTATAGGTACGCTAAACTTTCTCAGTTTTGTGCTTAATGGAGCATTAGAAGCCACCCTGCTATTTGCCCAATCTCTAACCCCAGTGGCTATCGGTTGGCTATCTGTTCACAGAGATTGCTGTTTGCCTTCCTGTCAGCATTGTTGAGACATAGTCATCACACAGCACCACAACAGTGTATGTGAGCATAGGAGGATACCAGCTGAGGTTGCATGTAGAATGAAGCCCAGAACATGTTCAAGCACAAAACGACAAACTATATTTTGCATCAGACATGGAAAATGAAAGTCAGAGTGGGATACCCCCTTTACAAACGGTGGCTTGTCTATGAATCGCCTGGAAATTTCACTTAAGCATCTTAGCAATTCACATAAGCTTAGGCCTACAGTATACTGCAGCACCTGCTGTGCTCTATTATTAACTTTAGTTGTAGAGTGGGTAATTATTTAAGGTTACTCAAGTTCATGAGGACTTGTGGCATGTTGAGCTGTCTGCCAGAGGGATTCTCCTTCACAACAATGATAAAATGCATTGTAAGGACACTTGGTATTACCATCGACTTATCAGTAATCTGAAATATAATTTAAAAGAGTTGCTCTGTCTTAGGGTTGTTGTATTAACCATGAGACCTTTCAATTCACGTCATTTGACCATGCTGAGTGTCTCTCTACTGTCATTTTGCTGCAAATGAAATGAGAAATGTAACATCCAGTCTTAATCTTCATAACTCATAATCATTCTACTTCTCAGTAGTGTACTTATTTGATGTCAGTCATCTAGAGTAATTAATCCAGTTTAGAACAGTTTTTTGTTTGTTTGCTTTCCCTGAGAGAGGTCAGAGTGCACAGTCAGTTGAACTGCATTGCTGGAGCTGGTAGGGTGTCAGGGGCTCTTCAGCAGAGTGGATGCTTGCCAACTAGTGGACTTAAACCTAGTGAGGATGAAGCATTGTCTCTCTGCTGGGCCACTCTTCCTCCTACAATACTGTAAAAAGCACATTTTGTACTCCTGTATTTGTTGCTTTGATGTTTGTTTAAAATATCTCATAAATGTTGAAGGTGGTACTGCTCTGTTTGTGAGCACGGTTGTTTCTGCATAAGACACGTTAAGACTCTGAACACCAACGTTCAGCTGTCAGACGTTGGGTGTCTGCGGCGAATAATCACACATTGGCACAAGTCTGCAGACGGCAGTTGAGCTGATTGGGCATGTTCAATCTGTGGAGTCAGGAGGTAAAAGAAGATGACTGAAAGGCTGATAATGACACAGTTTACTGGTTGGTGGTTTCTTGTTGTTTTTTCACCTCTGGCTTTTGAGCCTTGCTAACATATGGCTTTACAGATTGCATTGTCGGCCAGCTCATCCACCACTTTGGTTCAGAATGAAATATCTCAACAACTATTCAGTGGATTGCTGTGAGATTTTGTCTCAAGGGGAAGTCTACTCCTAATGTTGATGATCATCTGACTTTTTCTCCAGCACCATTGTCATAGAAATGGCATAGTTGAATATTTGGACAACCTTTGAATCGATTGCTGCAGGAAATTTATTACAGACATTCATGGTTCTCGGCCATTTAATCCTCTGGACTTTTCAGCTTGCATCACAATCAAGTCAAAGTTTTGATTGGGCATTCTATGACCAACTACCTGCAAAACCAACGACATTGTCATCAGCCAAAGCTGTACTTTATATTTTGTGCAAATCATAGACTGTACATAAAGATCTCGGGTTGTGATCATTAAACATGCTAGCATTATCATTGTGAGCATGCTAACATGCTGATGTTGGCATTTATCTCAAAGCACCACTGTGCCTAAGTACAGCCTTTACAGACCCACTATCATGACTGTAGACTCTTAGTCTTGCTATCCTTTGTAAGCAGTGGACCACAATCTGACAATGCCGTGCAAATGTAAGCTGTGCACTGCACGTCTGCAGTCAGCTGGCTGCAAGGCCACAAAGTGTTGGCTCAGTCTGCCTTTGTAGGCGCTAGTTCTTAAAGGTCGGTTTGGTGTGTCAACATACAGCCCAGAGGCTAAGGCCCTTTTGTGTGAGTCTTGGCTCAGACAGTGCCACATTGACTTGCTTAAATACACTCACCCCATGTGGTTCTTCCCATCTCTCTGTGTATCACAGACATGGCCTACTCCAATATCTATAAGTCCACTATACACATATAGAAACACCTACCCCCCAACTCTTCATTTCAGCCTACTTATGTTTTTGGTCCAAGGCCACTCCCTGATCCAGTAATGCTGGTCTTGTGCAGGGTTAGCAGCTGGGGGAGGCCAGTGACAGCTGGCATTCTGAAAGCTCACTGGAGCAAATAGACCCAGGCTACTCACACTACACAGGGGCCAATCAGACAGCTGTCTTGGGCTGGGTTAGTGGGAAATTATGAGTTTAAGGGGATAGGAAGAGGAGGGCAAAAAGAAAAAAATTGTTGATGTTTATTAGGCTTTTATTCCTAGATCACTATTTTTTTTCTGATGTTTTCTGTTTGTCAGTGTGTGCTGCTTTCTTCTGTTAGAAAACTCCGTGCTACATTAAGGATTGCATGTCTGCCGTAGCCAAAAATGTGTCGTTTTTTTTCTTTCTTTGAATTATGCAGATGAGTTGTGATCAAAGGCGGCGAAAGAAATTGCTTTTAACAAACTTGACTCGCGTAATTCTCCGGAGTAATACTGAGTCATTCTTCAGTACAAGATTCTGTCTGTCTGGATGAGGGTGGCGAGATTAATGCTGGGCCTGTTTTACTTCAAGCTGCTCAGAGAATCCAAACAGGTGACAGCTTGGTCGTGTGACACGTGTATCACATCCTTTTCTTTCTCTCTTTGGATTCTCAGGCTGTATACCCTGCTGGTATTTGATGGCCATAAGTTGGGCTAAGATTATCAAATGAGTCTGTCTGCTTTTTGCAACATCCTTCAGGCAGTGGCTGCGTGACTCAGTGCTGTTGCTTAGTTTTCCTTCGAAATTTGTACATATCAAGATGTTGCTGAAATGCAATAAGATTTCCCTTACAGCCAGGAAGGATATTTTACACTACTTTTCCTCTGCTTTTCCTCTTAACTGGTTATTGTCCCTTCTTTTTTTCTTTTTTTAATTTGCATTTTCTTTCTTGTTTTAGTAGAAATACCATTGAGTGACATGGCATGACATTTTGAAATCGCTTCTGGGGGGGGAATTCAACATTTTAAGTTATTAATGGCACACTGATGGGCTCCTTTTTGGGTAGATGAATCGGCTGCTGCAGCGTGAAGGTTAATTTCTCCCGGCACGACCCATCTCGCATAAAGTGGCACTCGCATATTAGCATGGACACACACTGTTGCACCACTAGCCCACCACAACTGCACTGTAGCCATACTTTGTCAGACATGAATGCCCTCACAGCTGTCTGCGTCACTGAGGCATTCTGCTAAATGAGTCTCTGTAGCTAAATGTGCAGGTCACATACGGACACATTATTGGTCCTTTTAATTAAAGTATCTTTTGAAGCGTTTTAAATTGTATTTGGAAGATTATATTTGCCTGCTGCTCTCCCTGCTGTTCGTTTTGTAGTTTCCTAATATTTACCGAGCAGTTCTAACAAACAGTTCAGGCACCTCGTGAAGTCACAGGAAATTAAAGGAAATGGCTCAAAGCTATATTTACGAGCTTGATTGCTGCCCATTGTTGACATTTGTATGTGCCACTAACCTGAACAACTCTTCTTTCTCTTTTTTTCCCAGGTATTAAATGAAGAGTGTGATCAGAACTGGTACAAGGCAGAGCTAAATGGAAAAGATGGCTTCATTCCCAAGAATTACATAGAGATGAAAGCCCATCCGTAAGTATTACTCACACCGGTTGCTCTAATGTCAGTTTCTAATTGTCTGTGTGTTAATGTGAAAGTATCTGCTGTATTGCACACGTCATACGTTATACGACATTCTGCTGCTCGTTGGTCTCTTTTCTCTCTGCCTGTACTGATTAATCTAACTTGTCGGCTGCTCAGGTTGAGTAAGCTTGAAGTACAACTGTCCTGTTCACGCTTATGAGAATTGATTGTGTGTGATGCCGTGGTCAAGTGTGTGTGTGAAACCACTTCAGAGAACGCCTGGCAGGATCCTTAGAGGACATTACCTCTGGACCCGCACTCAGTGCCAGATTAGCTCTCTCTTTATTAATGTGCTCGAGGCCTCTTACGCTTAATTGAATATTGACCTTATTGCATCATTGCTGGGGTGCAATCAGATATACTTTTTTCTTTTTTCTTTTTGCAGTGGGACGTCATTGTGTGTTGGTCTGTCTTCACTTTTTCACTTGTGTTGTTTCCTACCCTGTGTGCCAGTGTAACAACAATGCTGTTTAATGTTCAGTCTTTATTATGGTTATAGGGAATCAATATTTAGCTGCCTCTCATACATCTGTAACACTGAACCTCTCATAATCATTGTAATGAAAGCTCTCAAGGGTGTTACAGCTTACAACATATTTGTACTGAGTGCAATGTTTTCAGTAAAATAATAGACGCACAGAAAGGTAGCACATACCCATGATTAGGGCTGGGCCATATGTACCAAAAGTCATATCCCGATATACTTTAGCTAAATATCAATATACGATATAAATCCTGATATTTTTATCGCAAAGTGAGAGCAAATTTTCAGTCAAAGTCAAAGCCAAACATGACATGTCACAAGTCGTTTTATTGAAGCAGTTTATTTAAGTGAACATAAATACTGTATAATAGGAGTACTTTTTTTTTAATCAAAGCTCCATAAAGTGCACATTTAAATATAAAATAATATCTGAAATAAATATAGCCTATGAAATAAAATAGGCCAATCTTTTTCTGAAATAAATATATTTATTTGAGAAAATAATAACGAACATTACAAAAGAACTAAACATGATAAACCCTAGTAAGGGCAGCATTTCTATATAAAGATGTAATATCACATTTAAAAATATATCGAGATATTTTTTATATTGATATATCGCCCATCCCTACCCATGATCCCATGCTACTACACATCATCAAAGTGCATCTTTTGTCTTTTTGTTTTGACAGAGACCCCTAGCAGCAGACATACTGTGTGTTTAAAAATGGTAGCAGTCTCTTAGTGATCAGTGGATATGATTAGCAGACCATGTGACTTCAGAAGATGTTTAAATATTTATAAGTTAGCATTTCCAACCAGTATTGAGAGTTCTACCAGCACTTATTGCCGCCTGTGCCACTCGTGAGGTAAATTTTGCCCCTCAAATAGATCATTACTTTATTATTACATTCTCATCAGGGGTTTCGAATTAATTTGACTGCCTGTCACTCATCTCAGCCACATGAAAGAGAGCAGGAAAGGCTGTGCCATTTAGCACACTGTACATGTGCAGGAACTGGCATTTCTACACACGAGAGCATCTGACCTGACTCTTGGCTAGTGAAGCGAACCATTGTATTGCATGGACTTTATTCCACAGCAGGATAAAAGTTTATACATTTTAACATTCTTTCAATATTTAAAGTATGGCTGGACCTTTTCTTAAAACTTTATTTCAGCACATAATAATGTCATTGACTGTGTGTGTTCCCCCAGCCACACACTCTCATCTCCCTCCAGCCTGGTCAAGGCTCATGTCACATGTCAGACAGCCCTTTGCTTTCAAAACAAAGAACAACCTCGCTTTGCTTTCTTGTGTGCATGTTAACGTAGAAGTACAACTTAAAAAACATTGAGCAATTGCATTATGGGCGGCTTTTAATGCAAAATCAACACTTCCTTTACCTACTTTTTCCAAGTGCAGATAATTGTGTGTGGCTTTTATTGTGAAATAGCTAGCGGGCCAATTTTGCACTAAGGATAAATCCCAGAAGAACCACAAATCAGACTGCAGCAATTGTGAGAGGTTGTCTAATGTCTTATGTTGGTTGCCTTAATGGGCCTCGCTTTAAAGTTACCGCAACCTAGGACGTCATCAAAAGTTGTTTTTAAGGAAAACTGGGTAAAGCCCACTATTTGGTGTAATGTGTGCCAGTGTTGTCTTGGTGCAGTCCAGAAACAAGATAACTGCACTGATGCAGTAACCTGTGGGAACTAGTGTCTCACCTTATTTCTGGGTCAAAAAATGGATTTACTGTAAATGTAAATGTTCCAGCACAGTAATGGACTAGAAACAGTGGTGACAGTGATGTAGTGGCTGGAGTTTGCTTTCGCCTCCCATTGTGGCGACAACCGAGTGCCGCCCGAAAGCACCAGGCACCCACACAGCCCAGCAGACATGCACACACAGCTGTGGCATACAGCAGGGCACAATGGAGCATGGCTCTGCTCCAAGTCTGACTCCTTTCTGTTTGTAAACAGATCTTTTTTCCCCTGCCCAACACTAATTGTGTTTGGTGGCTAATGCTTAGGTTTGTGTGACAGTCTCAGCATTAGAGTGGTGAGGCAGCATGAATGCTTTGAAACAGTCCCCTCACAGGGGTGGAGGCGTGGGCGTGTATGTTGCTGATAGTACTGCCAGCCCGCTCTCCTCCTGCTGTTTCCTTGGCTGCATTAATTGCACTGCTATCAGTTTTATCAAATGGGGAAAGAGACTCAGTGTGCATGCTCGCCACGCTGCCAAGCACCAGTACAAAGCGGATCAAGAGTTGGCCATTTCATTATTGATTTCAACCTACGTGTAAAGGAGCCAAGATGTCATCTTTTGGCTGACTGTACTTTTTAATTATTTACACAAGTAAAGAGCTTCCACTGGCTTTGTCTCCCATTTGTCTCCCCCTGTCCCCATCCATCTTAATCACTCTCACTTATTCCCTCTGTCAGGCTTTTCTTACAGTTATACATTAGGAGGAATAATGCAACTAAAACTACATTTCTGCCAAATTATGGAAAACTTTAAATCTCAAATCGAATCTGTTTTGGGCTTTTTCCCTCCTTCTTGTGCACTAGTGCACATCAGAATAGCGGAACAAAATATTTGTTTTTTATGTTGGCCTTTGCACCAATAATAGATAATGACTAATCTACTTCCTGGTATACGGATGGGTAAAGCAGCTCCAAAGAACTGGCTAGTGCTTTTCTTACTTCCTGGTGTGAATATACAGTATTGTTTCTCCTTTTGGTGGTAGAGGTAGGGCTGAGTGATAATTCAATATGACTATTTATCTTTTAATAGATTCATATTGTGATGAAATCATGAAAATACTGGTGCACTCAAGTTAATGTGTTGTCATGCTGTTGTTTCTCAAAAAACTCTGTATAGATTTTAATAGTTTACATGCAAATATTTGTAGAAGACTGATTGCACAAACAGTAACATTACGCTGTTAGATGTTGCAGTGACTGCAATAAATGCAAATGCAGATCCAACTGTTCTGATAGCATGCAGAAGTAAACTAGTTTTTAATCAGTTTTTATGGGTATTATTGTGAGAGTGTAATAGAAACAGGTGTTTGTCAAGGTGCATGCCACATTTATGACAGCTTTTTATGATGTGTCGGTCAGTCTCTGCTTTACATTTCCATCTTGCTGCAATAAAAATGACTGAAGTGAGACGAACAAACAGAACATTATCTTATTATATGGGAGATGTTGACAAAGTTTTCCCTACGAGAAATAAATCGCAATATTGTATCGTCAGGCCTGGCGATTCCCGCTCTTAGTGTATAGCTCAAAATTCATGAATTAATTATTTTTTTCAGTATAATTTCACTTGAAACTGTTAGATTCAATCTGCATTAAAGTCTAAAGGCTTTACCATATCGTTATTTCATTTACACTGTTTATTTATTGACCTGTTCTATATTGTGATACATGTTGGTCTTAATATCAAGTTATAGAAGATTTTGCCCATATCGCCCATCCCCAGGTAGAGGGGTCTCTCAGTGGCTAGCACCACTTCCACACTAATGTCTTCTCAGGTCAAACCTTTCACCCAGCAAAAGGTGTGATGTTTGCATGTTCGCACTCTGTCCACCACTATTTCCTTCCTCGGACTTGAAGTTCTGCTGAACTAAAATGCTAAATTGCTCATATGTGTGAATGTGGGTGTCTCTTTGGTGTTAGCTCTCTCATAAACCATCAAAGTACTGGATTTCTCGCTTAATGTGTGACAGCCTCCCCTGCTACAATAAGCAGTATTAAAGAAAAATGACACTGCTGAGATATGTTGTGCATTATCAGGCAGTGTTGTGATTTTATTATATCAACAAAAAAGGGTTTTTCTCAGTAGAAACAAAAGACTTCATGGATCAATAATAATAATAAAAAAGGCTTAGAGTCGGGTTTGCTCCTTTTGATTCTTACCTGTTTTCTGCCTCCTTCAGGTGGTTTTTTGGGAAGATTCCCCGGGCCAAAGCAGAGGAGATGCTAAACAAACAGAGGCACGACGGGGCCTTCCTCATCAGAGAGAGCGAGAGTGCACCGGGAGACTTCTCCCTCTCAGTGAAGTAAGTAGCACCGCACCAACGTACAAGAAGAACATTATTCATGCTCACACTCTAATACTGTTAAACAGTATCCTTACATCAGTGTACAGTGTCTTAACAAGTGATCATGTTCATATGTTTCCATACTTGGTATGACTGAGTCATCAGCACAGCCTCTTCCTTATTCTAGTGAAGCCTCGGTGCTGCCCTCTGGTGACCAATGTAATGATCTCTATTGTTTGTTGGACATCAGCCCTATGAGTACTTACTGTTTTAGCTGACACATACAAGGCTCATTTCCTCTTCTCTGTCTCTCTCCATTCCGACCTTCCCAAAAGAGCCGCTAGTTCAAAGCAGGTCACATGTAAAGTTGCTGCTAAGATATGGATCTTAATAGCTGCCTGGACTGTCCTGATTCCACTTAGTCACGCTAGTAACAAACAGACATTCAATAGGAGCCGACTGATTAATTTGACTAATCCTTACCCAGTATGTCATTGATGTGTGTAATGCATTTGATAAGCAAAAGTAATGTCTGAGTCTTCTATCTTCATTTAATCCTCCTGTCCTGTTCGTTTCTCAGGAACAGCAAATATGTTCGGGGGTCAATTTGACCCGGGGCATGTTTAATTATCCAAAACTGTCACAAAACCAAAAAATCCCAATAAGCATACTTTAGATTTCATTAAGAACTCCATTACTAACCATCTCAATCACCATTTAGTGCAAAGGTGTTCTTTACCTCTCACAGATCATGGGTCAATGAGGATAATTCACTCGTTTTTAATTTTAAAAAATGCATGTTAAAACTTTATGTACATTGGAAAGACCTACATGTAAAATACAATGGTTTTACATGACATTGAGTTATGGAACATTTTATTTTACATTTTTTTCTTTTTTCTTTTATGGAGTAAGTTGACAAATTTACAGGAGTCCCCCCTTCTGTTCTGTTCAGGGTCAGATTGACCATTGAACAATGTCTATGTCAGGGATGGGCAATTTAAATGCTGGAGGGGCCACAATTTTTCATGGACACTACCACAGGGCCACATATAGGACCGTGCACTTAACCAGATATGATGAAACTGCAATTTTAAATATGTTTACAGTGCAGTAACTTAACATATTTCATGCCCGCATGCATGTATAACAGTATGAATAGGAATACAAAAGGTTTGAAGCAAATGAAAATAACCACTTACTGTGATTTCTTTTTTTTCAGTGCAAGAACAGCAGACCAACATTAATTGCAAGAAGTAATTTTGTGCATTTTTACACTGCACTTTTAAGATTTCATGCTCAAATGCATGTAGTTGTACTGAGGGCCACTTCAATTGAGGGTGTGGGCCGTATGCAGCCCCCGGGCCTCCAGTTGCCCATCCCTGGTCTATGTAATTTAAACATGCATAAATGTGAAATAAACCATTTTCGGTTTACACTTATTAAGCCAAGCAGAAGAAGTTTTATCCCCAAAAAAATACTTTTAACTATTTTTTATTTTATTTTTGAACTTTGAAATGGGTCAATTTGACCCGCAACATAACAGGAGGGTTAAAGGGGAACTGTTATGCTCATTTTCAGGTTCATACTTGTTTAGATTTCTACGAGAACATGTTTACATACTTTAATATTAAAAAACACTATTTTAGGTGTGTATACTTTTCACTCTGCCATATTGGTATCATTTTTTTTAGCACAACCTCACCTGTATGACCTAATAATACTTTTTCACTTTGACTTACATTCAGAACCCAAAAGAGAGAAAAAATGAAAATGATTTTACTTTCAAAACAAAATCATGCTCAATGAAGAATTTAAAATGTTGCAAATGTGCAGGAGGGACACAGGGGAATGAGGATGACATCTAGTTCTTCATTTTCATTCTAAATATATTTGACCTCATCTCCATTTTACTGGGCCTGTCATCGTCAAACAAAAACTTCCATGGAGTTTCAAGCCTGCACTTAAGAGGGAAGTTGAGGGCTTGACGTTGCTCCATTTATAAGTTGTGACATCATGAAGAAGTCATATGCTTGGCATTCTTGTTGACTCCAGAGGGTTAAGCCATCTTTTTGAAATGCCCAATCTGCTCTGATAGGTGTTGTGGTAATCTCTGCACCATCATTGCAGCTGGGGAATGACTGTAAACCTCCTAGATGCATGCATTTTTCTTTGGATTGATGAGTTTTGATACTTTCACTGTATTTATACAGCACCTAGATCTGCTTTCTAATCAGAAAAGACATTGATATCTCACTTTTGTAAATATAGGAAACAGAAACTGCACGTGTAAAGCTGATAGGTCTCATAGGTTTCCTCTCTGTCTCCTTGTACAGGTTTGGAAACGACGTTCAACACTTCAAGGTTCTTCGTGATGGGGCTGGAAAGTATTTCCTATGGGTGGTGAAGTTTAACTCTCTCAACGAGTTGGTGGACTACCACCGCTCCACCTCGGTCTCTCGCAATCAGCAAATCTTTCTGCGAGACATAGAGCAGGTCCCCCAGGTAAGAAATGACGTGAGTAAGCACACTCTGGCATCTTGCCTTTCCAACTTCTATCATGATCTTCTTAATACCTTTTATGGAATAATGTGGTACTGAAACTGTTTAGAAGGGAACATTTTTTATTTGAGGATTGACCTTTAAAACTCGCACCATACATGCTTGTATAGATATTTGGCCCTCCCTCTGATCTAGATCTCTTGTGGGGGGAAGTTAAATTTAACAGTGCAGAACCATAAAGGAGCCTGGTGGTTGTCAGCTTAACCACATGTGAATACACTGTTGCAGTGTCCTCTGACAAATGAAATGCTCTCTCTTCTATTTCACAGCGCGGATGAGCATTGTATGAGTGAATTGATAGTTTTCAATGTGAAAAACTTCCATTTTTCTTTGCTATTAAAGTGACAAGTATCTTGATAAGACAGGAGTATCAACATGTTATCATTAGAGATCATTAACACCAAATTCTCACGCACCACTGCCTCTATGTTCACTTCTGAAAAGTACAACATGTCATATGTGAACATAACTGGAACTTATAGCTATGCAATTTCCTTGAAAAAAAATGGCTGTGGTACTGTGGGTTAAGAGTTTTGGAGAAGATGATGCATGAAAATATCTCTATTGTGCTCAGAATTAATCATAACATACAAAGCTGTATTTTATAATCACCTTATTTAATTGTTTGTTCCTCATTTGAGAAAACATTCTCTTCTTGTTTTACTTAATTACTAAATCAGGAAAAACTAAATTGTCAAAATATCCTGGTCAGCTGATGAAGTGATAGTGAACTGAAACAAAAATCTTTCTCTGAGCGGCCGAGATACAAACCCACAATGTTAATCTCTCTGAGTACATACTAACACTGTGGGCCAACAGTTGCTGATTATTGTGGTAATGACCTTTACATTCATCTCATTTATATTTGACCTCAGGATAAAAAACTGATTAGTAGTTACAAATACACCATTGACACACAGTTGATTGCTGCTCTAAATCCCAGTATTTAACTGTAGGTTAAGAGTGAGGCTTAGCTAAAGAACATAATTGCTCCTCTGTGAGAACCATGCACATATAATTCAAATGTATTTGATATGTGTGCGAGTCTGAAGATCAGTTGACAAAGGAAGTATGGTAGAGTGAAGCTGGTAGCCCGCAGGTCTGAGGGACAGCTGCAGGAAAGAGAAGAGAGGAAGTGTGACCAAAACCCGACAGAAAATAAAGAGATGAGAAGAAGTTGCAGGTAAGACAGTCAGAGGGAAATAGAGACAGAAATAAACAGAGCAAATGTATGTGTAATAAACAGCAGGAGGGGGCAGAGGGATTGTATATTGGAGCAACAGCATCCAGCTACACATAGAAAATTGCAAAGTGTTACATCAACCAGGGTCATCAATAACTCAAATCTATGGAATCTCCTCCAGTAAAAGAAGAAAATAAGAATAGAAAAACTTTGCCTTGTGATGAAAAAAAGATCCTGTAAGACATTATGATGAGCCTCCTCAAAATCATAACAAATAGATACTATTTAGAACATAATTACTTAAATATCTCAAAATAATGACTTAATGTTTAATAAAAAAAGACGAATCTCAAAAATAATTACAAATTATTAAAAAATAGATACTTTAATGGTTCAAAATAATGAGATAGTATTTAAAAAGTGACGAATATCTCAGAATTGTGACTTGATATTTATAAAATTAATGACTTGAATATCTCAAGAGAATGACCTAATTTTTTTTTTTTTAAATCACGACGAATATAAGTAATGACTTAATATTTTTTTAAATAATGACTTGAATATCTCAAGTCAATTATGAGGAAGAGAAATAAATAATTAAATAACTCGAAATAATGTAATTATTTTTTTTAATTACTTAATATATCAAAATGATAACTGAAGTATTTATGTGTGTGTGTGTGTGTGTGTGTGTGTGTGTGTGTGTGTGTGTGTGTGTGTGTGTGTGTGTGTGTGTGTGTGTGTGTGTGTGTGTGTGTGTGTGTGTGTGTGTGTGTGTGTGTGTGTGTGTGTGTGTGTGTGTGTGTGTGTGTGTGTGTGTGTGTGTGTGTGTGTGTGTGTGTGTGTGTGTGTGTGTGTGTGTGTGTGTGTGTGTGTGTGTGTGTGTGTGTGTGTGTGTGTGTGTGTGTGTGTGTGTGTGTGTATATTACTATCTCAAGACTATTAAGAAAAAAATGTAATTGCAAAATAATATGCAAAATAATGATTTACAGGGTTGTTTTTCATCACGTAGGCATCAATGGGTTTTACAGAATCAAAAGTGAAACTATTTGAGTTATTTTTATTCTGTCACATTTTTTTTCAATCATCATATCACACCCTTGCTAACCTGTGTCTCTCCCTCTCTGTTGATTGCACAGCATCCCACATATGTGCAGGCGCTCTTTGACTTCGACCCCCAGGAGGAAGGAGAGCTGGGTTTCCGACGCGGAGACTTCATCCAAGTCCTGGACAACTCTGATCCCAACTGGTGGAAAGGAGGCTGCCACGGCCAAACGGGCATGTTCCCCCGCAACTACGTCACGCCTGTCAATCGGAACATGTAAACAGTCAGACCATGTAAACAACAACAACAACAGCCACAACAGCAACCATCACCACCACCACCACCACCACCACCATCATCACCGTTCTTGATCTCATCAGCCCCATCAACCACCCCTCCACCCCTCTTCGCCATCCCACGATAACAGGAGCAGACAGGAAGAACGCAAACAACCGAAAGAGAGAGAGAGATAAAACAGTAGTGCTGTCGTAGGCGTCGCTGTGTGGGTGGCAGCTGAGCAAAAATCAACTTTTACTTGTGCTGAGAATGTTCACCTCCCCAGTGAACGCCTCGGCGGGGATTGAACTGTCTTTGAGGGAAATCTAAATGCAGAGAAACTAAAGAGTTAGTGCACCAACCGTGAAGATAACCAAATGATTCTACCGCTCCCACAGCTGCTTCTGTCCTCTCCTTAACTTCTTAACATTCTGCCTTTCTTTTGTGTTTTTTTTTTTTTCCTTTGCCGCATGTTGTTTTAATCACCTAAATGAAATGCCTACCGATAAATCCTAACTCTGTTTTAAAGAAAAGAAAAACATTAAAAATATAAAAAAGAAGAAATGGTTTTAAAAATGTACAAAAAAGAAGAGAGAAAAAAAGATGCAATCTACAGTACAGCAAGTTTCCATGTCTAAGATCATTGGCACGTGAGCATTGTACATCAGCCATTGGCTGTATAAATAAATCAACTATAGAGAGAATCCATTTTTTAAGAATATATATTATATATTTGTATGTGTTTGTCTGTTTTACCTCTCATCACAAATTGTATTTTTTTCCATTTGTAAATTATGTTCAATCTTTTGTTAGTCTCGATAAGACCTAGTAGCTCTAGAATGTGCTGAATTGTCAGTTTTTTTTCTGAACCTATCTGAGGGCTCTCAGATAATACAGCATGATATTTAAAGGGGTCATAAATTCCATTTGAAAGTGTTTCTCTTGTCGATAACGCAAGGAAAGTAAAGTTAGTTCTCTGAGAAGAGACTAATCCTGTCAGGAAGCTAATGTTGACCAGCAAGTAGAGCCATGAATGCTGCAAAGAGCTGTTGTATTACAAAGCCCTGTATAAAGGTCAGCCACCTTTTCAAAGCCAATGTATTTATTGCAGCCATGTAACTTGGGCAGTGAATGTAGCTGACTGAGTCCACAGACATTAACATGAGGGAAGCAAGGTCGGAGAACTGAACTACACGAAACCATGCAAGGGATTTAAAAAACAAACAAAAAGACATGCTGAAAAAGTGATGTTGTCAATATTCATTCAAGAGAGTGGTGTATGAGGATATGTACAGGTAGTCCACATGCATATTCACATTCATTACATGCATGCATACGCAGACGCTCTCCTCCTTGTTATACCTGCACGTAGCAAAGAGGTTGAGTTTGGATAATCACGTTGTGTAATCACCAGTGCAGATCCGCAGCTGGCACAGATTAACAGTTCAGAAAAACTGAGAGATTGTCTTTTATGCTAAAAGTTGAGAGATCAGCTTAAATGATGTAAAGGTTTTTTGTTTTTTTTCTTTTGTCCAATGTGGCGTGTGGTCAAGCACTTTTTTTGTCAAACATTTTTGATTTCTCGTCCCGTGTGTGTGCGTGCGTGTGTGTTTGTTTACTGTGTTTGTGTTACTGGTTTCTGTTTTCTTGTTCTCTCTGGATAGTGCCTTTCTCTCTGGTGTTTCAGTGTCTCCGACCTGCTACTTTGAGCCCCCTAGCCCTTTACGGGGCCTGCCAGTCCTGCAGTGAGAAACAGTGTACATAATCCAACCTGTCCCATCCAACAATGCCCCGCCCCACGCCCCCTCTCCCTCCCACATCAACCCGCCTTCACCTTTATCCTCACCAACATGGAACTCTTCTTATTTAAGTGTCTCTCGCCTTGTCTTACCTAATGATACTGTTTTTTGTTTTTGCTCTTTTTTTTTTTTTATTTGCATTTGTTTTTTTGTTTTTTCAATTAATAAAATGCAATTATTAAAAAATGAGAATCACTTTTGTGGTGTATCTTTTAGATCAGATGTATGTCTAAATAAGCAGAGTGGAAACTTAAAAACATAAATTCAACAATCTTGGAACCAGTCAGTCTAGGGGAGATAACGCCAAATATTTCTGAACAAGACTTCCTGTGTACCTGTCATTGTCTGCAGATCAACTGTGATACTTTTTGTGGGTGTTTAGGTCCTACTTTTGGCTAGTCTCTATAAAAAGCTAAATCATTGTCAGATGATAGCTGATTTACAGTAGTGTTCAAAATAATAGCAGTCCAATGTGACTAACCAGTTTAATCCAGGTTTTTAGTATATTTTTTTCATTGCTACATGGCAAACAAGGTACCAGTAGGTGCAGTAGATTCTCAGAAAACCAACAAGACCCAGCATTCGTGATATGCACGCTCTTAAGGCTGTGCAATTGGGCAATTAGTTGAAAGGGGTGTGATTTAGCAATCCTGTTTTTTTTTTTAACAGAGACTTTGCGGGGGATTCTTGTAAATAGATTAACTGTCACAGCACTTCCAGGTAACTCCAGACTGTCTCTGATCATCCTGGAGCTGATCATTGACTGAGCCTTTGCCATTCTGCTTATTCTTCCATCCATTTTGATGGTTGTCTTCCGTTTTCTGCCACGTGTCTCTGGTTTTGCTCTCCATTTTAAAGCATTGGAGATCATTTTAGCTGAACAGCCTATAATTGTTTGCACCTCTTAATAAGTTTTCCCCTCTCCAATCAACTTTTTAATCAAAGTACGCTGTTCTTCTGAACAATGTCTTGAACGACCCATTTTCCTCAGGCTTTCAAAGAGAAATGCATGTAACAATTGCTGGCTTCATCCTTAAATAGAGGCCACCTGATTCACACCTGTTTTTTCACAAAATTGATGACCTCACTGATTGAATGCCACACTGCTATATTTTTGAACACACCCTTTCAACTAATTTCCCAATTGCACAGCCTTAAGAGCTGCATATCACAAATGCTGGGTCTTGTTGGTTTTCTGGGAATCTACTGCACCTACTGGTAACTTGTTTGCCATGTAGCAATAAAAAATATACTAAAAACCTGGATTAATCTGGTTAGTCATATTGGACTGCTATTATATTGAACACTACTGTACTTTCATCCAACCAAAGCCCGCTCAAACGCTCAGTACCATATTGACTATAAACAGAAATGGGAACACTTCAGGTACCACAATCTTGTTCCGTTGCTGCGAGATTCTGCTTTACGGAAGAGAATTAAGGCCACACATGAAAAAATATTTGAGTTCTGACTTTATTCTCAGAATTCTGACTTTCAGAATACTATGAGGAACCTTGTCATCTTTCAGTTCCCCATTTACTGGATTTTACTGGAAAATTCTGACTTTCAGAATTCTTAAAATAATGTTGATTCTGACTTTAAACTTGTTCTCAGAATTCTGACTTTCGGAATTCTTAGATTAATGTTGATTCTGACTTTTTTTTCAGAATTCTGACTTTAAATTCAGAATAAAATCAGAACTCTTGAGAAAAATCTTGCAGAGAGGTTCTAGGTATGTCAACATGAACAAGAAAGACGCAGCTGCAATTAAACTCTTTTAGGGTCAAGGGAACTGCCACTTTTTTAAAAAATTAATATAGCTACTGTTTTCTTCATGTTGTGTAGTTGAGGTTTTACATTTTAAAGGCATAGTATGCAGGAATTGTCACCACCTTTTTGTTAACCTACAATCTAGCTGCCAGAATAAATGCCGATACTTTACGTGTCTGCAAGCCACAGATCCAATGAATTGCAACGTTTCTGAACCACAGAGTCCTGTTCTCATTCCCTCCTATGGTGATATTAAAGTTTTGGGGAGGGGTAGGGGTTAATAACGTGAAGTCACACAAAAACTACTTGCTTATATCTGTGCAATTAAATCTACATGGTTATGTTTAAGAAAAAGATTAGCGTTGTCCTAGCACCGTATGTACACCATTTACTACTGGACACAGTTTCAATATAGATTTGAAAAATAATGACTGGATGCAGCCATATATATTATGTAGAGTGTGAACAAACATTGTCACATTGTATTCATGTATGGAAGGTAATTTACAGCATAGAGTAACTAGCAATTGACTTGAACACTGGTCTGCTGGGTGAAAGACCAGCGTCTGTTGACCCTGATGTCCTCCCTTTGCGGACTGTGTTGCTCTTTATATTGTGTCACCAACCCAGATCTAAAGCTAAAGGCTGAGGAAAATATTTGTTTTTGTACGAAAATCTTGAAATGGACTCTGTGAGAGTACGCTAATTTGCTTTCTCACTGAGAGCTGGATAAGAAGATTGTTAATTATTGAAGTATCTAAGATGAAAAGGAGTGTACTTTTGTTTTTTAAAACAGTGCAGTGCAGTGATTCCCAACCGCTGTTCCGCGGCACGAAAGTGTGCCGTGAGAAATCATCTGGTGTGCCGTGGAAGATTATCCAATTTCACCTGATTGGTACTCTAAGTGAGCGGTGTGAAGTGAGTGGCAGAACAATTAAATGCTCTTCCAACAGAGAGCAGTGTATCAGCGCGATATGTCCAGCAGCTGGAATAGTGTTGCCAACTTAGCAATTTTGTCGATATATTTAGCAACTTTTCAGACCCCTCCAGTGACTATTTTTCCAAAAAGCGACTTGCGACAAATCTAGGGACTTTTTCTGGTGTTATTGGAGAATTTTGGATAGTCCTTCGAGCGTGTGCTGCCGTGGGCCTGTCCCAAAGTACTCACAAGCGGCCCAGTCCTCCCGCAGTAGTCTCTCCCAGCTGCAGTCAGAGCAGAGATGTTAACCCCTCAGCGTCCAGTCTGCAAATTAATTGTGCATGTGCAAAGTTGCCACTGGCTGGTTTACAGTATGTTTTTGATTACTTTTGCCGGTTCCTAGGCCAGATAAAAAAGGAGGAGGGTTGGAATTATGACAGATGACACATGCAGTTCTAAACATATTTAGGGTATTTTTTACTGTCTTTTTGACATTTTTGTTTGGTGGTATGCCGTGTGATTTTTCTAATGTAAAATATGTGCCGTGGCACAAAAGAGGTTGGGAAACACTGCACTAGTGAAGTGCCTGTAGGAAGTATGTATTCGTACATTACATGAAGACCACTACAACGTCTGCAACTCCATAAAACATTTACTTTTCATAAGGTACCACACCATCCAGCACATACACATTGAACATTGATATTCGCTGGAAACTATTTGAATATTATTGGAAAATCGAACCTTGTAGCGCACTTTAAAACTCCTAAAGATAGGTAGGCTAAATAGACTTACAGATGAGATGAGTCAGGGTGGAAATCCAGAATGAATTGTGTTACTGACCAGGTGTAGGCCTATCACACAATGGGGTGGAGCTCCCCTAAAAGGCGTCCGAACAGAAACAGTGCAATTCCGCAACACGTCCTACGTAAATAATGATATTTTGAAAAATGAAATCAAAAATCTTCAAAATCGAGGATGCACACCTTCGTGCCATGCGCAAGCCACATACGAAATCTGAGGTCAGTCTGACTAACGGTCAGCGAGATATGCCCTAGACACACACAGGGCATGTTCTAAAAATAGCACCATTTACAATGAAGGTCCATCTAAAAATTGTATTTAGTTGTGCTACTATTCTTTTGAATCAATAACACTTGATGTAGATGTATTTGAAATTGACAATATTGAATATAACATTTTCAAAACAAAAAGGTTTAATGTATATATGAACTCTGACCTGGTCTGGGGTCAAAGTTCAATATTGTGCACAAGACAAACCTCCATCTTACTCTGCTGAGACGAGCTAGCGGACGCAGCTGCGATGGGGAGCTAAATGCTGTTTTAACCCCGCAAAATAAAGAAAAACATGGCAGAAAAGCAAAAAAAATGAACATTTTCACAATGATTTGGAGGAAGAATTTTTTTTTTACGACAGTTTGAGAAAAGTGTGTATGTCTCATTTGCTGGGCAACTGTGGCGGCGGCAAAGTGGCAAAATGTGGAGAGACACTTCAGTATGTGTCACAAAAGCTTCCATGCTAACTACCCACCTGGCAGCGCACTACTGGCAGAAAAAGCATGTGAGTTAATGGCAGCTTTGGACAAACAGCAGTGTTTTTTCAGAAGGATGGTGAAAAAGTAACAAGAAGGAACTGAAGCTTGATTTAGAGTGGCAAACTTTTTGATGAAGAGCAAGAAAGCCTTTTCAGACGGGGAATTCTTGAAAGAAGCTATGATGATAATTTGCAAACACTGTGTTCAAAGACAAAAAGTTTGTATCAAACAAGTAGCCCTTCGTATTTCTCAGTACCCTAGCAGTAGCCCTCGTTTCAAAAAGGTTGGTGATCCCTGCCCTAGACACACACACACACACACACACACACACACACACACAGAGACACACACTCAG
The DNA here is from genome assembly GCF_030273125.1 of Centropristis striata. NCBI lineage: Eukaryota > Metazoa > Chordata > Actinopteri > Perciformes > Serranidae > Centropristis > Centropristis striata. Next base: position 8,878,330 of record NC_081529.1, on the reverse strand, counting down.
ACACACACACACACACACACACACACGCTTCTTGCTTTATAGATAGATTTCCAGGATTCTTGAAGCAAGACCGTGTAACTTTTGCTAAACCCCACCCAATGTGGCCACAAGCAGCAGTTACAGGATATTGACACATTGAATTTTTTCTGCCATGTCTGGCAAGATATGTCATGTCTATTTCTCATTCTACTGCTGTAATAAAACCCTTGAAATGTATGTTTGTGACAGTATATATTGAGAACATATAACATTGTCTAACTTTATTGTTACTTTTTACTTTTCCCAAAGTTTTAGATTCATATATAATCATAGATAATGCATCTCCTACCTTGTGGGCAGCCTGAGGTGTCTATACATGTCTGTGCTGTATGATAATCAGCTTGCAGACTCGCTTGCGATGAGTAATAAATCACAGTGAATATCAAGCTTTGATTTTTGGCAGAGTTGTTGTTGCTTGATAAAAGCACAGATTGTTTTTTATCTGTGGAGGATGGTGGTTTTGTATTTGTTGGATTGTTAGAAAAAGCAGAATTTGGGAGCTGCATTTTTGCGGTGCTTTGATTATCAAACCTGGAGAAAAAAGATTACAAATGTAGCACAAAGAACAAAGCTTTCCCCCCCAGCACAATATATTTTAAAATCAAAACATAAAAGAGTACAATATGCCTATTTGACTTGTATAAATGGGCAAAACATCCACCCACACAAGGAATTAGTCCTTTATCTTATGCTAACCTTAAAGGACCTTTCTGTGCTTAAGGGTGTTGCATTAAACCTCTGAAGTCCAGGAGATTTTGGTTTTAAATTTGTCAACTTCCTATGCATTCATTTCTGTCTCTGTTTAGCATCTTTCATTCTGTCCTTACATCACATGCTTGGCTCCTTTTTCTCCACACAAACTTGGCTATCAGTCAGATTTTTCATTTTATTTTAATTAACAAAGTATAAAGCTGCCAGGAACTGAAAATACAAACAAAAGACACAGGTTTCTATTGAAATGTATCATTTTTTTAAACCATTTATACACACAAAAACAGCACAAAAATATAATTTATATTATATATTTTAGTTTAAAAATGATCTAGAAACATAAATGGCACACTGTGAAGACCCCTGATTGCACTTTAAACTGGCTTTCTCAGCTTGTTTACATATCATATATAAATAAAGTCATTACTGTAAATAAAACATGTATTTTCAATAAATAGATGGACTCCAGAGGGTTAAATCGTCTATAAATAAATCTGAAAATGCAAAGGAAATCTGCCCACCACAGAATCAGCATCTTCACACTATGACAAAAAGATCTACCCACAGCCTCCCACAGCAGTGACAGTGAGTCAGACAGTGGAGTTTAGCTGAACGCCAACTCAATACATGAGGCCACATTTCATTATGAAGCCCGTCCAAAGTGTCTCTCTGCCTCTCGAGGTGCGAATGATGTGCGTGTGTCAGTTGATCTGATGAAGCAGCGAAGAGGAAACTGATGATTTCATTTCTTGAAGAGAAGCCCGGGGTGCTCTGCATGCAGCACTCGGCTGCAGCCCGGTGAGATCTTTAACATCACGTTAGCCACGGTCTGGTGCACTGTCTGCTCCACATTTGGACTTTTTAGCACTCAGAGTACCACATTCGCTCTTCTCTTCAATCTGACTCCTCTCTGCTTTCATTTCTGTCACCGCATGCCTTAAGCAGACAGTGTTACAAGAGTGTTGCTGCCTTCTTTTGAGCCCAGGCATGTGGAAAATATTTTACTTATGAAGGATATCTGGCTGCTCCAGTGCCTCTATTCATTTTCACTAGATTTATCAGTAAAATAACACAGTTAGATGTTTGCACTGCAAAAAAGGTGTGTCTAAAAACAAGATAAAAACTAAATCTGAGGGATATTATCTTGCTGCATGGACAGATAATTTCACTTGACAAGATTTCTTAAATTAAGATGGTTAAATCTAGAAATAAGCATGTTGAACGCTTAAAATAAGAAATTACTCTTAACACGAGATCAATGATCTAACACTTCTAAATCTAAAGTTTTTTTTTATCTTGGTAAGAGACACATTTGCAGTACACTCTGCCAGTTCATCGCTGCTTGCAGCTTTAATTTATCTTGTTTTAAGAGTTAATTTCTTATTTACAACATGGCATTCAACATGCTTATTTCTAGATTTAATAATCTTAATTTAAGAAATCTTGTCTAGTGAAATTATCTGTCCATGCAGCAAGATAATTTCCCTCAGATTCAGTGATTTTATCGTTTTTTTAGACACACCTTTTTTGCAGTGCATTTTCACAAGATTTATCAATAAAATAACACAGTTAGATGTTTGCTCTGTGGGGTTTGTTGACCACTGGTGGCACTGGCAGTTTTAAAAATCAAATTAATTTGTTTTCTGATGTCCACTATGTACGTAAAACTATAAATTATTAATGTTCATAATTACGAGCTTCCTTTGTAAAGGCCAGAGCTCACATTGCCCCAGGGGGCTTTGCCTCTCAAGCTTGACTCGGCTGTTTGCCATATGGTGCTGCTATAGTAGTGGTGCCAGCATTAAAAGCCCCCTGCTCTCCACTTGTTGGGGTTTTTTAAGATGATTTGAGGATTTGCAAGTGAGGAGAACATTTCATGCAGAGTTGAGAAGATTATTATCAGCGTGTGAACTGCTGACCTGTTCTTGCCAGTCCCTCAGCATCATAATTATAGTCACTGATGCATTGACATGGTTGATCATAAATAGTGTTCAGGGTAACTGCAATAACATGGCTGGGTTTGGGAGGTGTAATAAATAAACTTTGTGAAAATGCATTTGCAACAGGATCTTGCCATAGCTACAGGTCCAGGGGTCCTTGGATCAAAGTAGGGCTGCAACTAACGATTATTTTCATTTTTGATTAACCTGTTGATTATTTAAACGATTAATTGATTAGTTGTTTGGTCAATAAAATGTTGAAAAATATCAATCAGTGTTTCCCAAACCACAAGATGACGTCCTCAAATCTCTTGTTTTGTCCAAACCAAAGAAATATTCCGCTTGTTTTCATAAAGGAACCAGAAATATTCACATTTTGGACTTATTGTATTTAAAAAACTGCTCAAACCAATTATTCGATTATCAAAATAGTGGACAATTAATTTGATAACCGATTAATGTTCAATTCTAGATTCTAGAGCTCTAGATCAAAGCTTCTGTATGAGATGACGGTTGGAAAGTTGGTTAGTCAGTGAAATGACTACAAAGAGACACAAAACAGCAACAAAGAGACTCAGAATGACAACCACCCGCATGCATTGGGGCTGTTAGCAGCCAAGTGTGAAGCGGCTGAGATGAGACCATTGTTCTGTAAAGGTCTCAGGTTCGTAGATCGGAAGCCCTCGAGTAAACACACACTGGAACAAAAGACTGGTCTCAATGCAGGTCTTTTATTAGGTCACAGGTAAAGATAAGCAGCACTGGACTCAGACTGACACAGCTCTCACAGGATCACAGTCAGAATCATCCCCGATGTCTGTAATAATTCACATTTTCATTCTTCTACAGAAGTTGGACAACCGAATTCTATTGGCCGACAGCTGTTCAAGTCTCTTCGAAGGTTATGATACACAATGTGTGTGTGTGTGTTATTCTTACAAGGCGTGCATCTATGAGCTACAAAGCCTATATAAGATATCTTGTGTGAGAATGCGCTGTCTCAGGCCTCTCCGTGAGAAAGACAAGCTACTATCTGCCTTCTTATAATTATTCAAATATAACAGTTCTCTGCCGGAAAGCAGTGGACTGCCCCCTTTGGGTGGGGAGTGAGTTACTGCCCCGGGCGAAGGAGTTCAAGTATCTCAGGGTCTTGTTCATGACTGAGACTAGAACGGAGTGTGAGATGGACAGGCGGTTTGGTGCAGCGTCAGCAGTGATGCAGTCGTAGTACTGGACCGTCGTGGTGAAGAAGAAGCTGAGCCTGAAGGCAAAGCTCTAGATTTACTGGTCCATCTATGTTCCAACCCTCACCCATGGTCATGAGCTTTGGGTAGTGACCGAAAGAACAAGATTGCAGATACAAGCGGCTGAAATGAGTTTCCTCCGTAGGGTGGCTGGGCTCAGCCTTAGAGATAGGGTGAGGAGCTCAGACATCCAGGGGGAGCTCGGAGTAGAGACGCTGTTCTTTCATGTCGGAAGGAGCCAGCTGAGGTGGTTCAGGCGTCTAGTAAAGATCCCTCTCGGGTGCCTCCCATTAGAAGTAGGAGGAAGGAGGCCCCGGGGAGACCCAGAACACGTTGTTAGGGATTATATCTCTCGCCTGGCCTGGGAACACCTCAGGGTCCCCAGGAGGAGCTGATGTTGTGGCTGGAGGGAGGGACGTCTGGAATGCCCTGCTTAGCCTGCTGCTCCTGCGTCCCGGCCCTGGATAGGCGGAGGAAAATGGATGGATGGATGGATGGATGGAGAACCAGGGCTTTACATTTGAGTCTTCATATATGTTTTACTAATTTCACTGATGTGCCCCCTTTCTTTAAAACTGTTGAAGAAATGTAATTAAAATGTTTCTAAACCTGCCTCTGGCTGCTTCCCTCAGCTGGAGCTATTCAGAGTCTATTTCTGTTTACTGTTGTTAATGTCACCTGAGGTCACCTGAGTGGGCAGCAGTCCAGCACAGAGGTGAGGTTCAACAATCACTCCCTCCTGTAATAAATTTAATCATGAACCCATGCAAACAATCAGTGTCCCTGTGTAGGTGTGAGCGGTGTGATAGAGTTATCTGATCAGTCTTTATAACTGTACGACTACATGCAATTATCTGGCATGCAAAGGTTGATACTTTCCGCTGACCTCTTCCAGACACTCCTGCTGATGTCAAACCCTGTGGCTGTTTTCACGGTCACGTTAGGTGGCACCGCTGCATTCAAGGACTACATTTTCATTTTCTCAGTGTAATGAGGCAAATTAACTTGTTCAACTACCCTTCTCTGGCCTCTGCAAGTCTGTTACTCCTGTTACCAAAATAGAAAACACTTTATTTTCATCTTCTCTATTCAAGCTGATCATTATGCATTCTGTCTGTCTAGTCGTTCGTGGTGTATTACTGCCACCTACAGGCTCATCTCCACACTACCTGGAAAAATCCAGATATATTTGTCTCCTCAACTTTTTGTCATTTTCAATTAAAGTAATTACAATAACCAGATTAACATTCTGAAAGAGAGACCCAACATGTGTACAGATGCACTGCAGTATAATTCAGTGATGGTCACATATTCTTTTTATATATAAATTTGAGTGAAATTTATAAAGTCACCCTCTGGAGCCTTCATCTTCAGTAAGAAATGAATGTATTTCTAAACAACTCATATACTGGCCCACATTGAGACAATAAGGCAATGTCACTTAGTTGTTACAGAAAATAAATATTATTTTACAATACATTTAAAACTGATAGACCTTAGACATATGTATCATGTAATTTGTATATAAGTTACGAATCCATTTTAACTACGCATTTGTCTAATAGCCTGTGATATTTTTTTTATGTATATAGTTTAGTTTAGAAAAGGATTTGCTTGTTGAATAATTTAACCAGTGTGTGACAAAACAACATTACCCTCCAGGAATAACTTAGTCTCCAATCATGGTTAAAAAGTATAATATAGAAAGAAAGAAAGAAAGAAAGAAAGAAAGAAAGAAAGAAAGCATTTTTCGAGTTTTGAGTTTGTACCATAGACTGTATAAATACGTTTTGGACTTTATCATAGACTACAATAATCGAAATAAAATGACTTGCAATGCTACGTAGCTGTGCAGTCGGGGGCGCTGTTTAATTACTTTGAATCATGAACAAGGCTACTTCAGCCACTTCCAGTATTGCTTTGTTACCATGAAAAGATCATTTTGCAGGAATGCGCAGTTTTCTGGCCTGATATGTACATTTTTTGGATTCAAGGACGCTATTTAGGTAAAAAATGGCAACATAAAGGTAATCCGTTGTCGGCAGGATTCGAACCTGCGCGGGGAGACCCCAATGGATTTCTAGTCCATCGCCTTAACCACTCGGCCACGACAACTTACAACACTATATCTCATACTGACACAAATTATACTTAACTTAATAATACAAGACAATAATACAATATAATTGTTATAGATTGAAAGTAAATATAAAGTCGAACCGGTTACACCTAACTACACTCTTACCGAATTTGGCCATAATGTTGGGGACGAAAATTACAACTCTTCTAAACTCAGTTAACAATTAATTATATGTAAAGGAGCATTGTTTATTTGTAAAATAGTGAAACCCTCGTTCAACCATTCTGTCTTACTTGATATTGACACTCACATGGAAGTTCTTAAAAATAATATTATTTCACTGCATTCGACAGCTTTACATTGCAGAAAAATCTTTCACATGCAAACTACACGATGAACCGATAAAATATGATGTATTATAGTTTTACAAAGAAGTGTGATAGATAGATAGATAGATAGATAGATAGATAGATAGATAGATAGATAGATAGATAGATAGATACATAGATAGAGCCAGCTTTGCTTAACCTATTATAAAGTAATGCATCGAGCATCTAAATCAGGGATGGGCAACTGGAGGCCCGGGGGCCGCATACGGCCCGCACCCTCACTTGAAGTGGACCTCAGTACAACCACATGCATTTGAGCATGAAATCTTAATTAAATCGCAGTGTAAAAATGCTAAAAATTACTTCTTGCAATTAATCTTGACCTGTTGTACTTGCACTGAAAAAAAAGAAAGAAATCACAGTAAGTGGTTATTTTTTATTTGCTTTAAACATTTTGTATTCCTATTTATACTTCTATACCTGCATTTGAGCATGGAATTTGTTAAGTTACTGCACTGTTAACATATTTAAAATTGCAGTTTCATCACATCTGGTGAAGTGCCCGGTCCTATATGTGGCCCTGTGGTAGTGTCCACGAAAAATTGTGGCCCCCTCCAGCATTTAAGTTGCCCATCCCTGATCTAAACAATAGAAATATTCCAGACATTTTGATTACAACCTACCACACATTCCCCACCTGCAAGTGAGCGTTTAGACGGGCAATCTTTATTTGTGTTTTTTTTTCTATCTTGATTTAGTTTTATCTTGTTTGCATGACATTAACTGGTGTTAATCCCATTTATAACCAATAACACGCTGGTGTGAATTCCGTGCTGCAACATACTAGGTTTTTCCGTACACTGACAAATAAAATGATACCGCACACATTTAGGAAAAAATGTGTTGGCGTGTTTCTTAAAATATGAAACTAAAATTGAGTAATTGTGATTTCGGTGATTGTTGCCAGTGAGCTGGAAGCAGCGGCACCACGTGACTCCTCGGTGAGAGCTGCTGTTTGTTCAGCCAGAGAGCAGAGAGAAGAAAGATGGCGGCTCTAGGCGAAGCCAAACGGGACGCCGGGCTAACGATCTGAGCTTTCACACCCGAACAGACACAGGGGCTCCACCGGGTTACCGCACCGTCTGAACCCCACCGGGACAGCTTTGTAGGGGGGCCGCTTTCGCTCGCGTTCGTGCAGGCTAAATAAACGCAAAAATTGGGATATTAAAATAATAGATTTCGCCTATCATGCGAGGGAAAAGGGGCAGGCCGCCCAAACCGCTACCAGCCGAGGACTCTTCTCCGGCTGCGACCCGAGGTCTGAGACCCAGGAGGAACCTGAAGCCCCGGCTCAGGGACAGCGGGGACGAGGACGCAGAGAGCCCCACAAGGGAGACCACCAAGTCGGCGAAGAAGAGGAAAGCGGGCTCCGTCACGTCAACACGGGGCAGGGGACGAGGGAGAGGAGGCGGCGGAGGGAGAGGAGGCAGGAGAGGAGGCAGGAGGGGAGGAAAGAGGACTCCTGCCTCCAAAACAGTGGTGTACGACGACCACGAGAGTGACGAGGAGGACGATGCTGTCAGCCTGAGGTCGGAGGAGGAAGAGTATGTTGAGGAGGAAGCTCAGTCCGAAGAGGATGAGGCCCTCAAAGAGGAGTCTGATTGCCTTGAAGATGATCTGCTGGAGGAGGAGGAGGAGGAGGAGGTGGAGGATGATGCCAGCTACTGTACAGAGAGTAGCTTTAGGAGTCAGAGCACACACGCCAGCACTCCGGGTAAATACACACCATGATCAGGCTGTAGCTACAGTGTCTCCACTTACAGTGCAGGAGCTGGAGAAAACCTCCAGAAACCTGCTGCTGATCTGATGAGTGCAGGAAGCAGAAAGGTTATTGTTCAAAATGGAGAATGAACACAGGCCGCAGTCAGTCATTAGAGCTACTGCAGGTGGATGGATCGGCAGATGGATCACTAGATTACCTTGTTGTCAACACACAGTTAAAGCAGGCCGATCAATAACACATCTTTTAGGAATAGCCTCGAACGCCTCTAACTCTAAATATCCAGTTGCATAAGTTAATAACTTAGCTGCTAGCATGCTAACGTTAGCAAGTCAAATTGGCTCCTGCTGCCTTCCTTCTGTCATCCTGAAGGATTATAGTTGATTAACGGTAACTTCACGTACTTAAAGCAACATTTAAAACCCACTGCGTCACTCAAAGGTGAAGAATGCATTTTAGTTTCTGACCGGAGCTGATAAAATGACAATGGAATGAAAATAGCTAGCTAGCTCACTAACTTAGCGTGGCTAGCATGCCTGTCATTTTTACACTCTGGCAGCTTTCAACTTGGTTAACCCTACAAATCATCGCTCCATAACTCAGTACATATTACCGATGTTTTCTCTCACGGTGCAACACGAAGACGGGGTTATAACGTGTGGTCTGACTAATATTTAGGTGATTTTCTAGATGGACAGCTAATGTTTTCCTGCTGCAGGAGGACGAGGCAGCCTCATTGAGCTAATAGTGACACTGGCCATGTGTTGAGCCAGCTCGGCCAAAGAAGCAAACTGAAGAGTTTGCAACTAACTTAAAACCAGATATTTATATCATGATCAGATTGGTTTCTTTTAGTGCGTATGGTAAACCAACTGCACCTATAGATTTGAAAATAATGTGAATAACAACAATGTTTATAAATTATGCACAGGGGCTGTCACCATATCAGATTTTCACTACAGGATTATCTTGGCCAAAAGAGTCCAAGAAAACAATATTATTGCGATGTCCATAGAAATAGATGTATAGTTTGATCAATCAAATTCATCTTTAATTTGATCTGTTGTGTGTTTTCTCTTTGTTGTGGCAAGTTAATGTCACTTAACAAAAAGTGTAGGGAGTTGGAGAGTCTTTAACCAAAACTGTACATAGAGAGGAGAGGCACTAGATTCTTAAGAGGCACTGGGAAACTTACACAGTATCATGTGCATTATTAAGGATGATTTCAGTATTTATTTATTTTTTTAATTACCACAATATTGCCTGTATATCACAACAGCCCCTATGTGCACTTTATATCCAGTTACATGCTAGAAATATTGTCATACATCGATATCTCTGCTGTATCCTATGAATAATAGTACTGTAATAATGGCTAATTATACCATTTGTTTATTCTACAGGGAAGAAAAAAATACGTGCCCCCCGACCTCGCACTCCTGTCCTGGAGGATAAAGAGATTCCTCCTCTTGAGCTTCCTGACACCTCTGAGGATCTCCTGGTGCCCAATGAGGAGCTGCTCAATGCCACCTCCATCTACGAGGTGATTCGGAACTTCAGCACGGTGCTTCGTCTCTCCCCCTTCCGCTTTGAGGACTTCTGTGCTGCGTTGGTAGGCCAGGAGCAGTGCACTTTAATAGCAGAGACCCATAATTCCCTCTTAAAGGTAATTCTACGGGAAGAGGAGACCTCAAACACTACTTTTGGCCCAGCTGACCTAAAAGACAGCGTCAACTCCACTCTGTACTTTATCGACGGCATGACGTGGCCGGAGGTGTTGCGGTCTTACTGCGAGAGCGACCGGGAGTACCATCACGTCCTGCCGTTTCAGGAGCTGGATGACTATCCCTATGGCCCCCTTGAAAGTAAGATCAAGGTGTTACAGTTTTTGGTGGACCAGTTTCTCACCACCAACATCGCCCGTGAGGAGCTGATGTCGGACGGCAGCATGCAGTACGACGACCACTGCCGCGTGTGTCACCGCCTCGGGGACCTGCTGTGCTGTGAGACCTGCTCAGCAGTCTACCACCTGGAGTGTGTGAAACCACCACTGGAGGAGGTTCCAGAGGACGAGTGGCAGTGTGAGATTTGTGTTGCACACAAGGTGCCGGGTGTCACAGACAGTGTGACCGAGGCGCAGAAGAACAGACCCTACATCCGCCAGGAGCCCATTGGATATGACCGCCACCAGAGGAAATACTGGTTCCTAAACAGAAGGATTATTGTGTAAGTTAGAACCCAAACTGCATTCTGCTCTGCTACAATGACCTCTTTTCTGTGTCAACTGCTTTATTTCCCAAACTTACAGACGTTATTACCAAATGCATTCAAAACTAGAAAGACACTCGGACAGTACAGACCTCTGTTAAGGCGTACCCTATCTCGCAATATAAATGTTCTGAGTTGAGGGGATATTCACATGAATCTGGCGCGTCGGGAACCAATTTTTTCAATTATTCTGACACCACATGAATGCAGGACAAGTAGCCTTTGTAACAATGTTTCTGAAAAGTGAAAACAGTTGTGTATCTGCCCTGTGAGTTGGATTCACTTCAAAATGAAATGGGGTCATCCTTTGCCCATGTTACAGACCATCATGGTTATGTGACTGTCACAGAGTCATGTGGTTAACAATGGGAAATTAAACTACTAGGTTATGTTTAGGAAGCAGAACAACTTGGGTTAGGTTTAAAAAAAGACGTCATGACATTGTTACCATCTGTGACACAACCTAACATCGTCACATTATTTAAATGTGTAGCAAAACCAACCGGTAAGTTAGAATAACTCAATGTTGAGATTTGGTTTTATATGAGACTCAAACACTGGAATTCTGGGTGAAAAAATCCTGTTTCGCCCTTTATACTCTGCTACTTATTCTCTCTTTTGACCCCTTTACAATTGTTTTGGCCACTAGAGAGAGACGCCTATCAACAAACGTAAATATAGGCCATAATAAATCACCTGTTCAGACAACTTCTACAGCCGTTTTTTGGTTTAGGACGATCTATATATATTCATAGTACTTAAATACCTCAAATTAAGCATCCATGTAAAACATGTCACCAAAGTCATGAAGCAGAAAAAAAAGTATTAGCTATGCACTGTAGTTACTCAAGACCAATGTAAATATTTAGTAATCTGCTCCAAATTTGACAAACAAGGGTCTCAAATTTAGTAAGAAAGAAAAATCAATCATGCAAAGCATTGCAGTCAGCTGAATAAAGTTCCTTAAAAGGTCATCTTGCATTATCAGACACTGTGTGTAAGAGTGAAAATGAAAGTGACAGTGAAAACTTTTGGCGCGTCAGATGCAACATGCTTCCATGAATGTAGTTGTGTTGACTAGAGATTATGGAAGAGACATGCTCTTTATCTTTACTGGTAATGATGTGTTTTCTGGTTGCCTCCTCACTTATCACCACCCCAGACCTGTGTTAGACTTAACAAATAAGAGGCTGAACTCCTCTAACTGTGAGACAGTATCTGCCTTAGCCTTTAATTTGGTTAAAGAAAAGACACTCCATGCTTGAGCTACACCAAGAGAATATAAATGTGAGTGGGTCTATTAGAGTCACAGTAACCTGTCCTTGACACTCCGTTTTATCTTGAAGCCCATTATCTTGACTTCTTCACAGATGGCTGGTATCATTCTGTATGAAGGAGCTTGCTATAGCTGTTGAATTCTTGTATGAAAATAGATTTTGTGCAGGCTGGCTAACGTTTTATATAGATATCTAAACGGAGTGCAGAGTTGGTTTAAAGGTTCCACATTGTAAAAAGTGAGGTTTTCTTGTCTTTTTTTGATCATTAACCAGTTCTGTGAAAATATCCAAATGCTCAATCCACATAGAAATACATACTTAGAAAGTGTCTAGAGTGCCATTACAGTCATTCCCCGGCTGCAATGATGGTGCAGAGACATTGAGAGTGCAGGTGTGATGACCAATCAGAGCAGACTGAACTTTTTCCAGAGAGCGTCTTAAAGAGACGGGCACTAAAACAGAGTGTTTCAGACAGATTGTGAATACAGGTATATTCAAACATATAGTTTCTGAAAAATTAAGTGTTTTTGTACTCTAAAGAATGTAAGCATGTTCTAGTAGAAACCCAAAGTGCAAGTGTGAACCGGAAAATGATCAACATATGTCCCCTTTAATCCAACCCAGACTCTAAGTTCAAACTCAAAAGGTATTTACCGGTAGTGTCATTATTCTTATTCACACTGTAACCAGTTTGTATTGTCTGATAGAGGAAGAGGAAGACATTTGCTTTGTTCCAATATAAAAACTCAATCTCCTGTTCTCACCCTCCAGCGAGGAGGACGGGGAGCATGAGAAGAAAAAGATCTGGTACTACAGCACCAGGACGCAGCTGGAGGAGCTCATGGAGTGCCTGGATAAGCAGTACTGGGAGATGGACCTCCATGCAACCCTGGAGGAGATGAAGGAGGAAGTGCAAGCTCTCATGGACATCACAGAGGACCTGACCAACAAAGCCCGTGGAAACAATAAAGCCTACCTCACTGCTGTCAACGGTAAGGATTAGATTTTATCATCGTTTCCTAAAATAGAGAAACATTGCAGTGGTGCAAGGTTGTTCTGGTGCGGTTCTGAGTAGGATGATTTTCATGTGAGAGAAGTGTTTTAAGGGAATGTTCATCCGACAGCTACTGAGCAGGGTGTGTGTGTGTGAATGTATATATCTGCATCCATCCTGCAGGCCTGCATTCTGAAACACTATCGAATCTTCAGATATTATAGTTCCTCCCTCAGGCAGCATCGCTCTGCTATGATGGCAGTTGGCTCACAAATGTTAGGTGCTGCCTTTTCTTCCTGCTTTACACTCTCTCAGACATCAAGCAACTGTTTTTCCTCCTCCACCTCCCTCCAAGGTGACGGAGTGGTTAGAGAGCTTTTGATTGCTCTGCCAGCCGTTTCCATTTGTGTTTGACAGGCGGCCATATCTGTGTTCGAAACAGTTTTCCTGTGTCTGTCACCAAGCTGCTCTCAGAAAGGCCGTGTGGCACTATGTTTTATTGGGGGTTGGTCTTTGGCATCCTGTCAAAAACTAGTTTTGAATAGGTGTTCTATAGCCCTACATGGAAGAGATGTTTTTGTAAAGTCATTGCAGAGCTTTTTCCCCCATCATAAGTGATTTATGTGTGTTGCTGGTATTTTTCATCCGTTAAAAGCCCACTGCTGCTGCAGCACAGGGCTGCCTGCACCTTGCATTTTTTTCATTTAAGATAGCCGGGACACAGCTTGTTCTATCCCAGTGAAAATCAAGTTACGAAACATGGTTAGACAGATTAGATTTGGAGATTTGTCTTTTTGAGGAAATAAATCTGCCTTATCTTAAATCTCTGTGGATATAAATATATTTTCTTTCTTTGCTGTGTTAACTGAGTTATGGAAACTGGAACTGGAAAAAAGCAGCATTTTATCATTGGAATATGTTATGCTCCTATATGCCTGTCACAGTAATTACAATATTGACTTATCGAGCTCTGCAAAAGTTATCGAGGTCATGTCCATATATTGTATGATATCGCCTGTTGTGTTTGCATGTGTTTTTGTGTGCATAAGAATGTCACCAATATTTTAGCCAACACAGTGCCAGAAACAGCAAGGATTTCCTGACCATGATAAGACTTAGGCACAGTGCTGGAGCGTTTTTCCACAGCACCTGAGTCAAATGAACAAAAGAAAACAAGATGAGACCAATGTTGTTGTAATTTCTGGTCACACCACTTCTGTCCTCTTGTTTACTTTTTATGTCAGCATAAGCAGGGCTCAAGCAGCTTCTCCACACAGGCAGACACATACATATTAAACGTTTGTTGCTCTTTGAGTGGTTGTACTTTAGACACGGGGGGGATCGATACAGCATAGTATCGTGATATTTTGGGTGGCAATATTATATCGATTCATGGCCGCCAAGTATCGATATTTAGCGTTCTGACGGCCAACAGGCCAGCAGTGTTTTCACCGTAGCAGGCTCATTTTTTGGAATATACTGGAGCTACTGGTATCATATGAAACTAGAAGACTAAAGAAATCAGGCACCAGGTGCTTCAGGATATCATGTCAGGAAGTTGTTGAAAAAATGCTGCAAAGTTAGGCTTCTTTAGGTTTCATAAAAAAAAAAACTTCAGTGCAGCGAAGCTTAAAGTTTTTGAAAGTTTGATAAAATGCTGCAGTTGTTGTCGTGCATACATGTTTGATATCAGTTCAGTTCAGTTTGACTGAATACTTTTTTGGCCAGTCTGTGGGTTTGACTCTCATTGTGGAGAAATTAAAAGACTGAAGTGATTATTTGACCAAACATTTCTTGATTGAATTTAATTTTTATGGACACAATGCAGCTAAACAGTTAAATTGCAATATATTGTCTCGCAAATTGTATCGCAATAATGTCGTATCATGACTCGAGTATCGGGATAAAATCGTATTAGGGGCCTCTGCTGTACTTGCTAGTGTACTTGCATTATAATGCGGTTTTATTATCATTATGTCAGTGACATTATATTAAACTTCTTTAATCAAATATCTTGAAATGACAATATAATTTATAGCAAATATTCAAATATACAGTCCAATAATATGTAGTTATCATAAAAGGCCTATGCTCCAGTTTATAGACACTTCTTTTGAATATTGTTAATGCAACTGCAATTCTGAACAACTATTTGTTGCAGCCCTGATTATTTTAACTGGAGCAAATGCTCAAAGAAATGGGGAATGTAACTGTACGATTTTTTTAATGTTTTTGCCCAGATAATTCATTAGTATGAACTGCTTTTATACAGTACTTTGACTAGCTTAAATCTGAAACCAAATATATACAATATATGTGTCCTTATGTGTTTTTTTTCACTTGTGGACTAACTTGGAAAAAGCAAATGCGCAAGACAGAGTGTTTACATTTGTTATATTTGTTTAAATTTTACATGCAACTATTTTTAAGAGTTGATATTTTTCCTTTTAGATGTGGTCATGGAGCGCCTGAAGGTCAGGCAGGAGGCACAGGAAGCAAAGAGGCGATCAGAGGAAGTAAAGCCGGAAGCAGAAACGGGCTCAGCTAAGACGGCAGAGGACACTGCCCAGTCCACATCGCTGCTGGACAACGGAGAGCACAAAGACACTGAGGCCAAGGAAGATTCTAGTTCACAAGGTAAAAGTGAACTTCATGTGCAGTATTTCTCCTAACAGAAGATCCAGTATTGATGGTAACAGCAGGTGTATTTTTTGCTTCCGTTGTTCTCATATTATATGGTGAAACTGTGTCGCTGTTTCTGCAGCAGCATCAATATCTTTACCTCTACTTGACCTTCTTCTAAACAATATTATTCCTCTGCTGGCGCTGTTCGCTCTGTGCATGTATCTCATACCACAGCAGTCACGGTTCCCCCTGCTGCAGAGGAGAGCTGCATGTCCGACGTTAACCCGGGCTCGGCCACCCAGGACACAGCCGTTCCAAAAACGGAGTCCCTTGAACCTAATAAGGAGACGCAGTCTGCTCACTGCACGAGCCAGGAGAGTGGGGAGTCCCCTGTGGTGGCGAAGCAGGAAAGGACAGGTACTCTGAGGCAAAGATGGACTCATGTTCGCTGTGGTTGTCTCTAGCTATTCAGCTAACCTTCCACTTCACACCCTGCTGCCAGCCTGCACATCCATCCTCATCTGTATGCTTGTCTGTGCTGGTTGCCACTAACCATACTCGCCCCTTCTCACCCCGCTCATTTGCTTTGTTGGGTGTAAGACAGAGGCCATGCTGATTTGTGATCGGTCTCCATACAGCTGTCATTTTAAAGTCAAGACAGAAATCTTGTTTAAGAAAATTGTGCAGCAAAAAAACTTTTTTTTTTCTCCACCCAAAAAAAGCAAGGGACCTCACATTCACTCGGATCATTTTGGCTAAAAGGAAACTCAATAAAAAAATAGCTTGCAGTTGCTCAGGCTATTCAACTTACCTCTGAATAACAGAGGCTGCTTTAAGTCAATAGGCTTCTTTCCACTGAGTACTTTTTGGAAAGCGGTGGAGTGTTTTGCCTCCCCCCACTAGTTGGTTCCCCTCGGCCTCTGTTCCCATACAGGTACTTTTGTAGCGGCAAACCAACAGAGTTCAAATATGACGTAAAAAGATCTGCGACACTTGCATGATTATTCAGCGACAATTTTGACTGTGACAACAGACCAACGCGGCAAGTCCAAACAGTCCAGACATCAACATCGTCTTCTCTTTGGTTTCTTGTTCTGGATTCTCTCATCTCAGTCTGCTCTGCTTATTGCTTTTAAAAAGGCGCTGTTTTGTTGTTGTTGTGTCGAGTTCTACTCACATAATATCCCCCTTCAACTGTATCCAATCAGCGTCAACTAGTGAGTAGTGGCTCAGAAAGTACCTACCCGAGGCAGGTACTTTCTGAGCCGCTAACCGGTGAAGTTGGGTGGATCCTCTCTCCCTTACCTAATGGAAACGCGCCTAATAGAATCAGGAAGGTTTGTTCTCACAAATTAATTCAAAGCAAGTGTTGCAACCGTCGCATATGCATCCATTATTTGAATGACAGATTTGTTTTTTGTTTTGTTTTTGGACTTGGGGAGGCGTTCCAAGGTTTGTTTGGACCTTGTAGGAGGCTGTAATTAATGCAGTGTACGCTTTCTTTGCAGACCTGGCATAATGTGGAGGTGATTGTAGGTGTTCCAGGGCTTTGTATTTAGACTATTTATTTGTTTCTGTTTTCTTATACCTCTGCCATGTCTGCAGTGTTTAGATATCTGTCCAATGGAGCAGTGTAATCGTTCCCTTGGGGTTTCAGCATCATTTGTATTCACACATACTGTGTGACTGGCCTGAGTTTGATGTTGTTCAGATGGTTTGGTGATTGTGTTGACTGGATGCTGAATGGAATATTTCCCTTTTACATGGCTTCAAATGGGTATTATGGGCCTCTAACTGTGGTGTATTTCATATTACCTAGTGGAGAAATGTGTTTCTGATCTGTCAGCCTCTATGGATGGTACACAATGCAAAAGAGGACTTTATGGGTTTCTCTGTGTTGAGCATAAATAACATTTGCATTCAAAACACAAGCTGTGGCCATTAAATCATCCTTTTTTTTTTTGAGTAGCTCAATCCAAACACTGTAGCTCTCACCACTCATGCAGCACTGGAGTAACCATAATTAGCCTGATCCTTTTTTCAGATTCCCTTTCACAGCATCTTTTCATTATCTTCAGTAAACTTCTAATTAGATCGTGGGAAGACGTTTTATTCTTTCATTTAATTGTTCCTGAGAGACCTCAAGCTGCTGCGGGCCGTTTTCTGCCATTCGTCTTGTCTTGACCTACACTAAAGCATGAAACTAAAAGCTGTTGCATCCAGCACCTGCTCTGCTGGCTTAATGTTCCATTTATATTTGGTGCATTCATTTCTTGTCTTGTGTTATGTGTCGTCTCCTGTGCTCACGGTCTTGAAAAGCACGCTTTTGGCACCGTGGTAGACGGTGTCCCTGGCAGCAGCTATCACGCCACGTCTGTCAATACCGGCTCCTTTTTCTCCTTCCAATTTATGGGCATTTGGGTGGGTTCCTGTTGCTGAGACAAAAGGCTCTCTGCCTGGAAGCCCCACCTGCTACCTCATCAACAAAGAGCTCTCTCCCCTAACAACTCAAAGGCAGGGCTGCTGTCTTGGTTTGGCTTTGCGGCAAGTGCACAGCTTGGTTTGGATTTTTGTAGCCTTTCCTGTCCAAGATGGGTTTGGTTTCATAGGCCTAACTGGACAAATGAAGCACTTCATGATCATCTAAAGACACATTTTTGAACGGTTTGTTGGTCATATGCACATGCAAAGTCTTGAGACCTGGTGTTGCATTGAACAAGACCAGGTTGAGCTATATTCAGAATTTCCCAATTGAAGAATTTTTATCAAACTCATGACTTTGTTTGCACAGCTGCCATCTTTGCTAAAAGCCTGTTGCTTGTAATGACTGTTACGCCTTTTCACCCTTTGCATCACAAATACTGTGTTCACACCAAACGCTACGTGAATTTTTGCCGTTTTTATCCATCATTTGTGTTTATTCACATCAGTCTTGTGATGCACCTGTGTAGATTCCAACGTTTCTTTTCCCCATGTCTTTCTGTTATCAACCACAGCCACAATAACCGCAGTTGCTGCTTTGTACCTGTTGTGGAAGATGCATCAGAAAACCAAACTCATTTCTGGGTTTATAACATCATATCGAGGCCCTCACAGCTTGGTTAATTTCACTGCCTTCTCCAGGAACTGTCTCGATGACTGCTGCTGTGATGCAATTACAGAACCCAAAATAAACAGTTATTGCCCAAGGAATAAAACACGATTGTCAGATTTGTTTTATGGAAAGTCTTGCGATGATATCCACTCGCGTCCAATGGTGGAAGAAGTATTCAGATCCTTTGCTTCAGTAAAAGTACTACTACCACACTGTGAAATTACTCCACTACAAGTAAAAGACCATTCAAAACTTACTGAAGTAAAAGTACAAAAGTATCAGCATCAAAATGTACTTAAAGTATCAAAAGTAAAAGTACTTGTTATTCAGAAATGACCCCACACAAATTGTTTTATATATTTTAAATATATTATTGAATTATTTGTATTGATGCTTTTATGCAAGCTGTGTTTTAATTTTGTAAAGACAGGGCTGCATTAACTACTTAATATACTGAATACTGTAAAAGTACCTCAGAATTGTAATTAGGTACAGTACTTGAGTAAATGTACTTAGTTACTTCCCACCATTGCTTGCGACAAGGCATCACCCAACTTTCTTGATTGATTTTTCCTCATCAGTTTCACATATTTGTATTATTAGCTTTGAGTAATTTCTATCACCTGATGCTAATTTGCACCTATTTGCATTGACTTTTGATAAAAAATTTGCTTCGCATTTAGTGTCAGGCCCACCATAATACTTAATATTACACCTGTACTCAGTCTTTCTGACATTTGTCTTTGTAGATGAGGATGTGAAAGCAGAGTCGAGTAGTGAAGACAAGCCCCCTGAAGATTTCCAAGACCAGCCACCGCCGCAGCCATCCCAACCAGAGGCAGGCAGCCAGGCTTCAGGCCTCAGGAAACCAGAGCAGCCGGACCTGGCTGATCGCTCCTCCCAGTCCTCGTTCACCAGCCAGGACGGGACAGGTAAACACATGAGTGCTCATTGGTGCTCCAAAAGTAGACAAACACTGACATTAAAATCAGTTTCTGTGTCTCTGTTTGAATCAGTGCTGAATTTGTGTCACCTGCTTTCTGAATGACAGACGAGTACAACGACAGGTTCAAGAGGGACGGAGGGAGACCAGCACGACAGGAATCCAATAACCACACACCCAGAGGCAGCAAAGAGGTGAGGCATGGTTTTATTAACTGCAGTCTTGAACAAAAATGTTGTTTAATCATACAGTTAATTTTAGGGGTGTGACGAAACTCTCAGCTCATAAGACGAGACAAGACGAGACGAGACACGATATTGGGGCAGGATTTTAAGAAAACTACAATGACAAAATATATGACTGGACCAACAGACTGTTATTTAACCGAGTTACACATGCATTTTGAAATGTTTTATTATAACTCTTTACATGCTTACATGCACAAATTGAAACTAAAACTAAAATTTATAAAAGTTAAAAAACGAGTCGCTAACTGCACAACATCGTCGCTGATCAAAACAAAGCAGCATGGCTAATTATCGTAAACTTAGCGATCTTGAATTAACCGGCATCACTTACTGTGCACAGAGTGTCCGGTGCTTGTTGTAAACAAACAGACATCACTAAGAGAACACCTCCTGCAGCAGCAGCACATACACACTGTACTGCTACAGAGCTAACTGTTAGCCTATTAGCAATTTGCAGACTGGACCTTAAGGGGTTAACATCCCCTCCGGCTCTGCAGCTGGGGGAGACTGCTGCAGGAGGACTGTGCCGCCTCGATTCATTCTTACTCTTCTTAACGAGCCCCTGCAGCGTCATTCTGGCTGCTTGCTGCTTCCCCTCCTTCTCCTCCTCTTCTTCTTTTCATTTTACTGTCCCCACAGGGCACAAATAGAAGTTTGGATAGCTCACAAATCTCATGGCACATGATCTCGTCACACCCCTAGTTAATTTATATCTTAAGAAATCTTGATTATGATCTTGAATATTGATAGTTATTTTTGTGCACTGACTTACTTGTGTCCACAACATCTAGGATCCTGTATGTTCAGACAGTGTTCTGTTTGTTAGTATACACCGCATTCACTACGCTTAATTATTGACTTAGTGGAGAGAAAATGGGCTTTTAGGTACCCAGAAAGATATTGTAACAGCACATGTATGAAAATCTTTCAAATCTCTAGTATTAAAACTACGAATCCCTCGAATGTTTCAGCCATCTCCCGTCCGCTCTGATGGTGAATCTTCACGTCTCAGCTTCCTCAAAAGGGACCTGACAGTGAATTTGAACAACTTGTTCAAACTGGGTCAGGAGGGTAAATACAGGGTCTACCACAACCAGTACAGCACCAACGTCCTGGCTCTGAACAAACATCAGCACCGCGAGGACCACGACAAGAGACGCCACCTCTCCCACAAGTTCAGCCTGACCACCGCGTCAGAGTTCAAATGGAACGGCTCCATCTACGGTTCACGGAGCCTCACCGTCTCCACCCTGCGTCTCACCATCATCCAGTTGGAGACCAATGTCCCAGGACCATTTATGCATCCAAACTGGGCATCACACAGGTACAACTCGGATCAAGTTCATGTGAAGTTGTTCGCAAAATTAACTGTTGCTTCACCCCTATATCTGGTAACATAGGGTGCTTTCCCAACCCAAGTCTGTTTGGTTTGTCTGAATCAGAGTGTAATTCATACATTAAGTTTGTTTTGTATTTAGTCTGGTTTGCTTTCACAGTGTAGAAATGTAAGCGGACCAAATAAAATAAAAAAAGTTTTTAAGAGGGGGCGTGTACGAAGGCGGAGGGCTGGAAATTTACGCATACTATTATTTCTTATTGGTTCAAAAGTTGGCGGTGAAAAATGTAAACAAAGCAACGTGGAACCGAGTGCAAACCGAGTACCTTTAATTAATCCGGCGGTAATCTGCTCTGGTGTTCTGACTAAACTAATTTGGAGAGAAATTGTCAGAAGGAGCCCCTGTTGAGGCTCCGGGTCAGCAATAATGTTGATCCATTATTTACAACATGCAGCGATCAGACAGCTGTAGAATCAGAGAAGGCGAGCCTTGATGCTCCTACCACGATCTGTTTCTACCACAAAGGTAAATATTAAGTTATTTTGAGCAACATGTTGATAATTCTCCAATGACAAATTAGCTTTAGCTCAGTGGAAGCCTACAGAGTGAAACTGAATGACACAAGTTTCATCTTTATAATATTATCTGTGTACATCTCACCGCGCAGGTTGCCCACTATCCACTTTGGTTCATTTCCTTCAATAGGGTCAGATTCTGGTCAGAGTACGTTCACAGTGGAATCGAACCTAGGGGGACTAGGACTAGGGTCGGATGTTTTGGTGCGCACCAGAGTCAATTGGATCGTTCACAAGCAAACAAACAAACTGTAAAAAGTATTTAACCATACCAGAGTTTGATTTAAACAGACTTAACTTTGGGTTGTGAAAGTAGTGACTTTAATGACTTTTGGTTCTTGCAAAATATGATGATCTGTTGTTATTTGTTATAAGAGTTTCATTATAATGAAGCGATTGGAGGGAATATGCAGATGTGCTGTTTTATCTATTGCTTTATACAGTTTGTCTGTTTTTTCTAGGACCAACTGGAACAAAGCAGTGCAGATGTGCAGCAAGGCCAGGGAGTTTGCTTTGGCCTTGGCTATACTGGAGTGTGCCATTAAACCAGTGGTCATGTTGCCTGTATGGAAAGATTCTCTTGGACACACAAGGTGAACAAACTGTTAGCTACACACAGTAACACAACACATTAACATTTATAGTGTGCCTTCCAAAAGATCAACAGGACTCAAACTATTTTTAACCTGTTTGGACTATTGACCAATCAATCTGAACGTTCAATAATAACTTTGCTTTTTCAATACTGCTCACTCGCCTTACATCTTGGTTACATGCTGTTCTTTTCTTGCTCCAGGCTGCATCGTATGACCTCCATGGAGCGGGAGGACAAAGAGAAGGTGAAAAGGCGAGAGAAGAAACTGGAGGATGAGGAGACACTGCAACAGGCCACTTGGGTGAAGTACACCATCCCCATCAAGCACCAGGTAAAACAACAGCATCCGTCATCTCTGTACAGGTGTTACCTAGCACACTGATCAAGAGCAGGGCTTCAGACATAACCCCACAGCCTTGTCAGCCTAATCACACATTACTTTTATCTGTTTGTACTGTTGAACAATTTCTTTTAGGGAACAAAAGTCTTTCAGAATGACTCCAACTAATGAAAAATATACTTTGAGCTAACTGTATCAGCGGTTTATCCATTGCTTTTAAAGTTAGCTAACTGTTTCAACTCTTTAGTCATTGCTTTTAGCAACCAAAATTTAATTTTAGCTAACTGTTTCAGTTGTCTATTACTTTAAGCTTACAAAAAATGCTTTTAGCTAACTGTTTCAGCAGGTTATTCGTTGCTTTTAACATTTGCTAACTTTTTAAACTCTTTAGTCATTACATTTAGCTCACTGTTTAAACTGTTTATCTTTTATTTCTAATGTAAGCTAACACTTTTAGCTAACTGTAGCTAACTTTTAGCTGTTGCAGCTCTTTATCTGTTAATTTTAGGTAACTTTTAAATATAAAGTGTTAGGTCTATTTAAGACATAAAGATAAGATAAGACTTTATTTATCATGCAGTGGGGAAATCTAGTTGTCATAGCAGCTCAAGATACAGACACATAGATATAGAAAACAGAATAAAGAAAAAAAAAAATAAAACATATACATACATTATATACATATATTTCTGCTATTTGGTATTTATTGTTAATATTTTTGCAATTTATTGCATTGACCGTGCATTTATTGTTAATATTGTCCAATTAAAAGACAGTTCAAGGGAAGTTATAGTTCACGTAAAATCAGGAAAAGCTCTCTGATAAAGAGATCCCTGACTCAGTGAACCTGATTTCCTCCATTAGCTGTCTATTTTAGCCATTTATCTATTACTTTCAGCTCACTTTTTAGACCTCTCAATTTAACAATGCACACTTTTAGGTTCTCTACAATATCTCCAGGAACCTCCTGACAGCTACAGAATCACCCCCTGGGCTACAACTAGTCCAGTTTGAGAGTTTCTAATTATTGTTGCTAAGCTGTATTATGTCTTTAAGGCTTCTTTACAGATGATATTGTTGAATGTGGGTAAATGTTCTCTAAAATGATTGCAGTTCTTCATCCCAAAGCTTCACTGTATTGAGCCTCCCTTGTGTGTGTTTTTCCCTCCAGGTTTGGAAGCAGAAGGGGGAGGAGTACAGAGTGACGGGGTACGGAGGCTGGAGCTGGGTCAGTAAGACTCACGTGCCGCGATTCGTCCCAAAGCTACCAGGCAACACAAATGTAAACTATCGCAAAGAACTGGAGGGTAAGGGTCACTGGTAATATTTCCTCAATACATTCTCCTGCTGCTGGCACTTTTGGCTCATATTTCTCTTTTTTTGCTGCTGTCTCTGTAGCTAAAATGAAGAAAGAAAGGGCAGCAGCTCGCGCTAATAAGCAGAAAACATTGATAGAACCTGAGGAGCAGGCTACTCAAAACACATCGGACAAGGACGGCGAACAAGCATCCGTCACTGCGTCATCTGAGAGCACCTTGTCAGAGGAGGACTGCAAGCCTCAGACCTCCAAAGAGGAAGAAAAACCCACCGAGGAGGAGGAGGAGCAGGGCAAGAATCTAGAAGAGAAGAGTGAAGATGAAAAAATGGAGGTTGAGCCCTGCTCACAAACTGCTGCTTCAAGTGACGAGAAAGGTACATGTTTGAAGTAAAATATTCTCTGCCCTTGATGCTATTTTTGGATGCACAGGGTTTCCGCTACATTCATTCAGTAGTGACGGCCCGCCGCTGCTAAATTCTGCCTGCCGCTGCTTCAGAATAGGGGATTGTTGTTGTTTTCTTAACTCTGTAGCAATGACCACAGCGCTCTCTCCCATGAGGACGAGTGAATGGAGATGTCATAACAACCGTAACGGCGCAGGCACTCTGTTAGCATAACTCCAACTACTCCAACAATCTTTTATATCTCTTCTTAAACCTCACTTTTGTCATATTGCCTTTTATTGACCTTTTCCTTCTTTTACATCGTTTTATAAATTGTTTAATTGTTTTATTCATGTGTTCTTAATTGCATCTTGTTTTATTGTCAACTTTGTTTTGAAAGGTGCTTTACAAATAAAGTTATTATAAAGGTATTATTACCTGTTGGCGCGAATGGCTAGCTAACGATACTGTCAGTCAGCCTCCACTTGTTTTCCCAGTGCTTGTATTAAATAAGCCTTTACAGTAAGAATGTGTTAGACCCGCTTTCAAAATAAGAGCACATGAATGTGTAAACAGAGTCCAACACAGAATTTAAAAGAAGACTGTCAAAATGTGATGCCTTAAATAAAACATAAGAACCCTTATTCTCCTTTACAATAATTCATTAAAATATGCAATCATTAAGATGGAATAGTGACATTAGAATGCGCGAGAGGCACCAATTTTAAGGTTTTATGGCAAAAATTTTGCCGGGGGAGAATGCTCCTGGGCCCCCTTACTTTGTTCAGGTCTCGCCAGCATAGTCTCAGAAAATCCTGTGGCAAACACCAGATCTAAACTTTGTTTTGCAGTCAAGTGTCTTTTTTATATTGTATATTGCTGGTTGATATTTACAATTTACTCACACACCATCCAGGGGACAAATCACCCTTTACACCGCCTGCTGAAAAAAAATCCTGGAGGAAACACTGATGGATATATGTTTCCATCATGCACTGACCTCTGTGACTCTTTTTATAGATCAAGCTGAAAACGAAGGCTCTTCCTCGCCTTCTGTGGAGCCTGTGAGGGAAGAACCGGTCCAGAAAGTTGAAGAACCCAAGAAGGAGGAGACCACGGCATCAAAGCCCTACTACGATGTCGTGAATGTCAGCGAGGGCTTCCAGCTGCGGACGGCTTATAAGAAGAAGGTAAAGCCCTCAAAACTTGACGGGCTTCTGGAGCGGCGGGTAAAACAGTTCACCTTGGAGGAGAAGCAGAGGCTGGAGCGGATGAGACAGGCGGCGCTGCTGTCCAAAACGGCCGCCACAAAGCCGACCTCCACGGTTAAAACCGAAGGATCCACATTGGCCAAACAGCAGCCTGCCGTGACCCCGTGTGTAAAAGAAGAGAAGGAGGAGGACCTTCAAGTGAAAGACCACGTGGTTAAAAAGCTTGACTTTGGCCAGGAGCCGACAAAAATAAAGTCAGACATGGATGTCAAATCAGAAAGCGCAGCACCCAACCACAGCAAGCCCACGGAGGTAAACGCTGCGCAGGAGAACTGTGGGGAGGCTCACAAAGAAGTGAACGGAGGACTCCTGTCAAGCCCCGAGGCCAACAGTAAAAACAACGGTTTATCAGATGCAATAGAAAAAACCCAGAAGCCAGAGGTGGCTCGAGTGGGAGAGAATCCTAAGAAACGTCCGTACGAAGAAGTTGAGCAAGGCAGCGACCAGAGCACTGAGGTCGACCAAAGCAAGACCGCTCCAGTGCAGGTTAATGGAAAACCTGACACTAACGCCCCTGCAGACTCGAACATCAACTCGGACCCAGCCAGTCGAGTCCAAGGTGATATTAAAGAGGCTCAGAAGGAGCCTGTGAAGTCTCTGATGAATGGAAACATCTCGCAAAATGACGTGTCTGACATATGTCACCCGCCTCCCCTGAAAGTCCCAAAACTGGAAAACCACGTAGCAGCGAAAGAAGACACTCTGGACAGTGAGGGGACAGTACCTGCCAAGCTTCCATCCTCAAGCCCTTCTCACGTGAATAGTAATAATGCCGACAATAACGGTAGTAGCGAAGGTTTAAAGACAACAGAGTCTCAGAATGACCTGACCAGCAGCAGTAAGACTGATGTGACGTCTCCAGCAGCAAGCAGTGCCGTCTCCTCGGTTACCACCACCACCACTACCCAGCCCTGCTCCACTGCAGCTGTCCCTCACAAAACTAAACCTCAAGTCACGGGCCCCTCAACCAGCTCCATGACCATCAGTAAAGAGTATTCCACCAAAGACAGAGTCAGCCTTCTGAGATTCTCCAAATCCAAGAAGGCTCGCTCCGGGACAGCCCTGCCGTCCTACCGCAAGTTTGTCACCAAGAGCAGCAAGAAGAGCATCTTCATCCTGCCCAACGACGACCTGAAGAGGATGGCGAGGAGAGCAGGGATCAGAGAGGTGCCCATCTTTAACTATAACGCCAAGCCCGCCCTGGATATCTGGCCCTACCCTTCACCTCGGCCCACGTTTGGGATCACATGGAGGTTGGTAACACATTGAGCTCTTTTGACACTTTGTGTGTGAGATACTTAACCCTCCTTTTATGTTCGTTTCTCAGGAACAACAATAATGTTCGTGGATCAGTTTGACCCAAGGCATGTTTAATTATCCAAAAGTGTCAGTAACTACAAAATAAACATTGTCTATATTTCATTAATAACTCCATTACTAACCATTTCAATCAATATTTAGTGCAATGGTGTTCTTTACCTCTCACAGATCATGGTTCAATGAGGATAATTCACTTGATTTACAAAAAAAATGCATGTTAAAACTATTTTTATGTACATTGGAAGACCTATATATAAAATATAAAGGTTTTACATGACAGATTTTTTAAAATGTCATCATACATTTTTATATTTTTTCGTTTTATTAAAAAATACTTTTAACATTGAAGCTTTGAAAAAGGTCAATTTCACCTGCAACATAAGAGGAGGGTTAAAAATTACATTTAGAATTCACACTTGAAGTACACATTTATAATATACCGGTGAAAATCAGATTTGAATTATCCTGAACAATATCATGATTGGCATGCCAACTTAAGCTAGGACATAATAAATTACATCATTGCTTCTTTTTACAGTAGCAGCAGAGCACGTCCGATATAATGAACTGAAGCTGCCAGTAGGTTAATTATAGAAGAAGTTAAACGTGTTCACTCTGCTTAAAAAATGATTAAAGATCTTATTGTACCAGAGGCAGCAGAGCAACCTTGTGGGTGTTTTTACATTCCTCATTAAAATAAAATCAATAAAATCAGTGTGTAGCCATGATCCAGTAGTTAAAACAATCCAGTTAATTAATACAGTACCAGTTGTCCTGCATAACCAACTGCATGATCACTTGGTAAAACTCAATATGCACACAGTGAAGCTGACAGCAACCACACGCTACAACGAGTGTGTGTGTGTACCAGGTAAATAACCTGCCTGCAGATAGGGGTGGGTGATATGGCAAGAAAAAAAAATTGATTATTTTTTTTAATTTTCCTATAATGATAATCTGACGATATCCTTTGAAATTAGATTTTTTTTTACCAAAAAAAAAAGCTGTCAAAATTCTTCTTGCTTACCAAGACATCTATGGATGGACACAATGTTTAAGAACAACAGCTCTTGTTTATTTTCTTTAAATTTAAGCATTCAAGAGACTCCCAGTTAAACTTCAATGTAGAGACATGAAATGAGTAAACATCAGTTTGTTTTCTTTTTGAGATATTATAAATACTCGATAATGTAAAATTGCATATCGTCAAAACAGTGTTAACGATGTTATCGTAGACGATATATATTGCCCACCTCTACTGCAGACGTGATGTACCGCGTTTAAACACCAGGGATGTTTTTTCTTCTTTGCTATAAATTTGCATGTTAATCTATTTTTTTTTAAAGTTGTGTTTGTCCTGAGTACTTTCATACAAACGCAAATATTACCCTTTTTTTCCTGAATGAGTTTTATTTTTCTGTGCGGAACATTCACTACAAGTCAAAAGTTTGGGCACACATTCTTATTCAATGGTTTTTAGTTATTTTTATTATTTTCAACATTGTAGATTAATACTGAAGACATTAAAACTATGAAAGAATTATGTAGTCAGAAAAAAGTGTTAAACAAACCAGAATGTTTTATATTTTAGACTCTTCACAGTATCCACCTTTTGCTTTGCACACTTCTGTTATTCTCTCAGTCAGATTCATGAGCTGCTCACCTGGATGGTTTTCAGTTAGCAGGTGTGCCTTGTCAAGAGTTAATTTGTGGAATTTCTCGCATTCATAATATGTTTGAGAGCATCAAAGCAAAATGTGGCTACAGGGAAGAATCTAAAATCTAAAACATATTCTGGTATGTTTGATATTGTGTTAGCACTCTACAAAAAAGGTGTGTCTAAAAACAAGATAAAAACACTAAATCTGAGGGAAATGATCTTGCTGCATGGACAGATAATTTCACTTGACAAGATTTCTTAAATTAAGAATATTAAATCTAGAAATAAGCATGTTGAACGCTTAAAATAAGAAATTAACTCTTAAAACATGATAAATTAAAGCTGCAAGCAGCGATGAACTGACCCGAGCAGAGTGACCTGACAATTATTTGTTTCTTACAAAGATAAAAAAAACTTTAGATTTAGAAGTGTTCGATAATTTACCTTGTTTTAAGAGTTAATTTCTTATTTTAAGCGTACAACATGCTTATTTCTAGATCCCTCAGATCTAGTGTTTTTATCTTGTTTTTAGACACACGTTTTTTGCAGTGCAAGATTTAAAAATACAAATGCTGTAAAGTATGGATGTAAACATATTTCCTGTTGTTGGAATTAGGAGCTCTTGTTTGTTTTGTTTTTCTAGATTTCTCTAATGTTATTTGTTACTGTGTTCCCTTGTCCCAAGGTACCGCCTCCAGACTGTGAGGTCACTAGCTGGAGTGAGCCTGATGCTGCGGCTGCTGTGGGCCTGTCTCAGGTGGGACGACATGGCTGTTAAGCCTTCTGCTGCTGTAGGGACGACACGGAAAGGTGAGAAAAGGCTGTACACGGACATCTTCAACCCTTTCACCTCCCTTTGGAACTCTCTCTGGAAGCCTTCTTACATTAGCTTCTATTTTAGTTCAAACATGCAACTTCTTATGATGTTTTTTTTAATGTGTCAGTCATAAAAACCTTTTGTGTGTTCACCTTCCAAAGCTTATATAGGTGCTTGTAGGTAAATAACAATTAATGTTTGCCATTTAAAATAGTTGTGCTGATTTGTTTTATTCTCGCCACAGAAACTACAGAGACGGACATCATCACGACGGAAATCATTAAACGAAGAGATGTGGGGCCTTACGGCATCCGCTCAGAATACTGCATCAGGAAGATCATCTGTCCCCTCGGAAACAGAGACACCCCCAAAGGTAAAAGCATCACAAACAATGGAGGATTTAAATAAAAAAGAAGAGAAACTGCTCATTCCCCCATTTCAAATCACAACTCAAAACACATCTGTTTAAAACTGCCTAGTCCCTCTGATGACAATCACCCTGTCCAATCTATTGTATTGGGATTGTTCTTAATTCTGTATATTCTATTGTATTTTATTGCTGTTTCTTTTCTATCTTTTTTGTACGGTGTCCTTGAGTGCCAAGCAAGGCGCCTTCCAAATAAAATGTTAAAAAATTAAAGGTGGGGGGGAAAAATTAATACTGCAATATTTTGCGGCAATATTATATCGATTCATGGCTGACAAGCATCAATATTTATCGCCGGCGGGCCATCAGTATTTCCGCCATTTTTGTTATTTTCCAGAGGCTGTAGCGGGCTAACTTTTAGGAATTTACTGGAGATATGGTATATGTCGTCAGGATATTGTGTCGGGAAGTTGTCGAAATAATGCTGTTATTATCATGTTTGATATCAGTTCAGTTCAGTTTGACTGAATACTTTGTTGGTCAGTCTGTGGGTTTGACTCTCATTGTGGAGAAATGAAAAGACTGAAGTGAGATGAATAGACTGAGAATTTTCTCTTATGTGACTAAACAATTCTTGATTGAATTTTTTGTGGACACAACACATTCAAAGAGTTAAATTGCAGTATATTGTATCACAATACTCACTATATCACAAAATGCTTAAAATCGCAATATCGTATCGTAGAACAAGTATCGGGTTAAAATTGCATCATGGGGCCTCTGCTGATTCACACCTCCTAATATAAATGATGTTTCTCTTTTCCCCTGAGCAGAAACCCCGACTCCACAGAGGAAAGGCCTGCGCTCCAGCGCCTTGAGGCCCAAGAAGCACGAGCCGGCCAAGCTGACAGGACCTATAGCTGTGGAGACGTGGGTGCCTGAGGAGGACCTGGAGCTGTGGGAGATCAGGGCTTTTGCTGAAAGGTGAGAAAGGCACAGCCAGTAACACTTAACAGTGTCTTTACAGGTCTCCCTAAAAAGTCAATCAGACAGCTGCAGCTCAGTCAGAACGCTGCTGCTTGAGTTTTCACTAAGACTAAAAAAGTAGATCATAGAACTCCAGTTCGGAGGTCCTTACTCTGGCTTCCTGTCTGTCAGAGAATTGATTTCAAAATACTATTGTTGGTCTACAAAGCACTGAATGGTTTAGGGCCAAAATACATTTCTGATCTTCTTCTTAGCTACAAACCACCACTAACTCTCAGATCATCTGGGACAGGTCTGCGCTGTGTTCCCACAGTCAGAACTAAACATGGCGAGGCAGTGTTCAGTTTTATGCACCAAATATCTGGAACAAACTCCTAGAAAACTGCAGGTCTGCTGCAACTCTCAACTCTGTTAAATCAAGACTAAAGACTTTTCTTTTTGCCACTACCTTTACTGCACTGTAACTTTTAGTCCTTTGATATTTGATATTTAAAAAAAATATATTTTATCAGCTCGCTTTCAATTTAAAAATTGTGTATTTGAATCTACTTTTCCTAAATATTTTATCTGCTTGCTGTTACTCTTAAATTTTTACATTTGAATGTCATTCTATATACCGTATTTCCTCAAATAGTAGCCGGGGCTTCTATTAATAAAAAAATCAGTTTGGGACCCAGCTAATAATAGGGGCAGGCTATTATTTGAAGGAGGCTTTTATTAAAAAAAGAAAATCAGAGCAGCTCTGACCGGCACTTTTTAGATTGTTTTACACAGCGCATTGTAGCCAGTTACCCGGATGTCAGCCATATTGGAAATACTGGGATGTAAACAAACAATGAACAGCACGCTAAATGTTCATTTTAAGCAGGATTTAAAATGTCTAAACTACTAAAAAGCCCAGAAGAACGTGCGTAAACGGCTGGACTTTACAGAGAATGACTAGGACAGCGGGAGAAACAACCATATTTACCTACAGTACTAACTCGTGTGGCCAAACTTCAAAATACAGGTGTTGTGTTGAAATCTGTTACCGTCAAATGATGTTTCCTGAATGTTGTTCTCTGTAGCATCACCTCCAAGGTTGGAGTTAGGATTTAAGTTTAAGGCCTTGTAGAGAGAACTGTTTGGGGTTAACGTAAACTTGGGGTCATGTTAACAACTTAAAGGAGGACTGGTTGGGGTCAGGGGTCAGGTTGGTGCAGGTTAAGGTAAGGGGGACACATATCAACGGGGGAACAGACTTTGACATAACACCGGTAAGACACCCGGCTTATAAAAGAGGCCGGCTTTTATTTACTAAAAATTGTTTTTACACCCGGTTACTAAATGAGGCCGGTCATTAATAGGGGCCCGGCTTTAAATTGAGGAAATACGGTATGTCTCTTTCTACTGCTTTTAATGTTTTGTGAAAAGCACTTTGAATTGCCTTGTTGTTGAAAGGTCATATACAAATGCTTTGCATTAATTCACATGATTTTTTTTTTCTTTTTCAGACTGGAGAGGGAGAAGTCACAGGGTATTGATTCCTCCAAGACTGGCACTACTCTGAAGACAGCAGAGGATGTCAAGGCCCATTTGGAGAATCAGCTGAAACAGGCCAGACTGGCAGCCCAGCAGGTAGGAACACACACACACACACACACACATACCTGTTATCAGTTTTATTGGTTTAGTAAGCCCTTCTGCTGGGAAGTCAACTAAATCTCCTTATGTCTAAAATGCTCCCATGTTTTTGTTTTAGAAACGTCTGGAGCAGCCGAGACCGGGTACACCTGGCACCACTCCCACATCCACCACCACCACCACCACCTTGCCCAGCACTCCCAGCACCCCCAGCACCCCAGTGTCCATGGGCCAGAGGACAGGCCAGGTCACATCTGGAACTAAGATGGTCCTGGCCTCCAAACTGGGCTCTCCTGTTTCCTTCCAGCAAGACAAAAACTTCCATCAATCTTTTGCTTCCTGGGTCAAGCAGGGTCAGAACAACAGCAGCCCAGGTAAGAATTTATATCATAATAATCCCATCTGAAGTCCTCGAGTTGTGCACATTCTCATCCATCACATTCTGTGAGCAGGAGGCAGACAAACAACTTTGTCACTAGATAGCCTTTTTTGGATTTCCTTTTTTTTATTTTTTCATTCTTATTTTTTTTTTTATATATATGTTTTTTATTGCTGTTTGACAGTCCTATCAGTTCGTAAGAAGTCAATCATTGGCATGACTTTCCACAGCCATTCTCTTTGTGTCAATTTTCCATATTGGTAAATGTGATTGGCTTGCTGTAATGACTGTGGCTTGTGGTGTCCACTATCAATCCTGTTCAAAATGGATTTTCAATTTGAGTCCTTTATAACGTGAAGGTATACAAGGGCATTAAAACGCATGGCATTGTGGCCTCATTTTGATCACTATGTGCCCGGGAGAGGTGGGTTCATTTTTGATTGTTGGCTCATAGAGCTGTAGAGTTTCTGCTTTTTGACTCATCAGTCATCCGTAACACTGGGCCCTCTTCTGATGAGAGGATCAACCAATTGGGTCACAGTTGAGGAGGAGCAACGGCCTCCTTCTAATTTGGATCTTTAATCACTTTTGTGTTTTGTAGTTGCTGTTTTTGTTCAGATGTTGTCATTTATTATTTTGTTGATGTTTGATAGGTTTACAGAACTTGAGAACATGCTGAGTGGAGTAAAGTGCTTGCAAAAATTAATAACAATACATTTTATTTTTACAATAGACACATGGCGAAACAAGATCATGAACTGAAAAAGTTAGTGTTTACCCTCACTGCAGAACTAAGCCCTCCCCCTTCTGGCAGACAGAGTAATTACACAAGCACTGTCAAACACACTACTAATTTGACCAGTGGTGGAAAAAGTATTCAGATCCTTTAATTAAGTAAAAGTACTAATACAACACTGTGAAATGACTCCACTACAAGTAAAAGTCCTGCATTCAAAACTTACTGAAGTAAAAGTACAAAAGTATCAGCATCAAAACATATGTTTTATATATTCTAAATATATTATAACATTATTTGTATCCAAGTTTTTATGTAAGTAGTGTTTTGATTTTGTCAAGACAGCTCAGCTTTAATTACTAATATACTGTTATAAGATTTACTTGAAAAATATGTCTAATCACTTTAAATTGATCATACCTAGTAAGGGCAGCATTTATATATACAGAAAGAAGGAAAAAAACAATGAACTCTGGATATATTTTTTATATCGATATATCGCCCAGCCCTAATTTATAGGCTTAATCCGCATTATGTAAAGAAAATCAGCATAAATGCATACTAACATATAAACATTCATACAGAGAGAGAGAGAGAGAACTCCATCCATTTCAGTTTGATTTTTATTCCTATTTTTGTCATTAATACCATTTTTTGTGGATGTTGTTCAGTATAATAATATCTTAAGATGAATAAAAGGTAAAAAGCAAAAATACGGCAAAGCAATAATCCGAAAAATGTAGAAATTCTCAGCCCCCTTATTGAGTCAAACCTTCCAGTGGACACCACAGCCGTAGACTGGCTATGGTGGTGGCCCTTGTGGGTATGCGTGACCGCAGTGGGTGGCATGGTGTGTCTTACAGCCTCCATTGGCTCGGTGGCCACCGTGGCCGGCAGCATCGCCACCTCAGAGCAAACGTTCCAGATCGCTGGCAGCCCAGTGACTGTGGCTGGCCAGGTCCTCGCCGCCAAACTCCCGCTCCCCGCTAACAGCAAGATTGTCACGCTCAACATGCCCACCACTCAAGGAGGTAGGGAGCACGAGTGTCATCCATTGCTGCTGGTTTGTGCTAACACTTGCCAAATGGATGGGAGAGTGTCATGTGACCGGAAAAAATATATGGGCACCGAGCATGGATGATGCATCCAGTGTTACTTTTTGTTTTGTTGTTTTGTTTTTTGATGGAAGATCTTCAATGGCTTCGATTGATGTTTTTGTCTGAGCTGGATTGTGTGTAAACTACAGTTCCCATGATGCTTGTTGAGTTGCTTCAGAGATCTTCCCTACACACAGTGCATGCCTCGCTGCTGCTCTACATCCCTGATCTGTACAATAGTATGTCTCTGCAGACCTGGAGACTGCAGATTGAGACCTGCAGTTCTGGACCCGCAGTTCTAGACATTACATTACATGTCATTTAGCTGACGCTTTTGTCCAAAGCGACTTACAATAAGTGCATTCAACCTGATGGTGCTAGACTTAGACCACAGGAATCAAGTAAGTACATAACTTTAAGACTCCTTGTATTTTGCGAAAGCGCCCCCTACTGAACAGCTGCAAAATTTCAACTAAATCAGCCTCTCATCCAAACACCACTTTTTGAAATAAGTTACACTTTGTATTACAATTTACAATTTTAAAATTTTACGACACCCGAATAAAAATACTAAGATTTGATTATTGACGAAGCATGAAGCTTCTACCTAAAAAAAGAATTTCCCTACAGAAATCAGTCTGATTCTGATGAAGCTATAAGTCTCCCTTCTAACAAGTTTTGAAGGTTTATTTACACCATCAATTCTAACAGTTTAAAGGTTTAGTACATCCCAACACTAAACAGTTGGAAGGGTGATTATACAAAATACTAACAAATGATTAAAGGTTTGTTAAACCTAATGTTTTCTTTACGTTTAATCACACCCAAATATGTATTTTTGTACATTTTATATAATTTACATGTTGTTTGATCCAACTATTTCTGTTCTTTATTTCTTGTATTTATCAGAGCACAAATTGAATTGCTAACAAGCTAAACTATTATCCACTCAAGACATTCATATCATTTTAAACATATCACAATTAAATTTAAGTTTGTTAGTTAGTTAGTTAAATTTATGTGATTCACAGTCAATGCTCCCACACGGATCGTCGTCTATGTCCAATAGTTTGCAATAACAATAGTTTGTAATGTTTCCAATGAAATGGGGACTCCAGAACTGCGGGTCTGAATCTGCAGTCTCCGGGTCTGCAGATACATCCTCCTCTATCTGTATAACCGCATTTACAACCGATGCATAGTTGCTTCTTTGCTGACATAATGTATTCTGCTTTCCAACAGGTGTAGTCCAGCAGAAAGTCCTGGGCATTTTCCCCTCTGGGCCCCCTGCAAACCTCAGAACATACAGCACACTACACCCCACAACTGGAAACATGAACCTCAGAGCCACCACCTCCTCAGCTACCCAGCAACAGGTCTTTTGTCTTTCACTCTGTCCTTTTCAGTTGAGGGGCAATAATAAGCACTGTGACTGATGATTTTATCTTTGCTTCCAGACCGTCACAGCAGGAGGCCAAATGCAGCCTGGCACGGCGGTGAGCCAGTCATCCACCCTGTCTACCTCTGTGGGCACAGCGGTCAGGAGTCCAGCGTTGGCTCAGCAAGGTGTTTGTCTAACTGATCATTTGTATTGCAGATAAATGTCTTCAGTGGTCTTTCCTTACAATTATCCTTACAATCTCTGTTTTGCACTATGTTCCGGTCGTCTCTGCAAATGTTTAATTTATCTTCACATTATTTAATTTAATTTCCTGCAAATGTTTAAGTTCACAGTAATGTCCAATTTCTCTGCAGATGTTTGAATATTTTAGCAAAGGTTTTAATGTAAATACAGATTTATCCTAGGTTAATTATAGGTTATTTTATTTTTAATGTATGTATAGTGTATGTTCAATGTATGTTTGAATGCTGCTACCGGAGGCTTGAATTTCCCTTGGGATAACATAAAATTAACATATATATCCATCCATTATATATATCCATCTATCCATCCATCCATCCATCCATCCATCCCACATAACACATTCCCTCCTCGTCCCCTCCAGGCCATCCCCAGCAGACTGTGGCACCAACGGGTGCTGGTACTACACCTGTGCAGACGACTGCAGCCCAGAGAGCAGCAGCACCTCATGCAGCCACCACAGCACCTGCCCAGTCCCCCGGAGCTTCCTCTCAGCCCAACAGGCCACAGCAGGGTCAAGTTAAACTCACTATGGCACAGCTCATGCAGCTAACACAGGGAGCTCAGGTGAGGGCAATATGCACTTTGTTTTCTCCTAAACTGAAGGTTTTTAATGTATTTACTGAAGGTGTTAATTTTGTCAGCTATTTTTTTTTAATTTAGTTGTATGACTAGTTCAGTTCCAGTTGGACCCCATCTTAGTCATTAGATTTAATTCAATTTTAGTTTCAGTCAATTTACCACATTTTCGTCTTTTTTCAACAATGTTGATATCTTAACATTTAGTGTCATAATCACAGCAGTGTCGTCTCGTCTTTGTTATGGAAAAGAAAGGTTGTTAAAAAACATATTTCGTCATAGTTTTCATTGACGAAAATAGTACTGCTCATAACTTGTTTTGGATGGTGCTGTATCAGCAGACCACCCATTACTTGGGTTCAAGTGGTGATACTGTGTAGGCAACTCTAGAGCTCTAGCGCCACCAACAGGTCAAAGTTGAATGTTTATTAACTTTTGACCCGTTCATCCGTTTTTCACAAAGGATGTATCACTGTAACCCTTGGGGCAATCCAAGCTCAATGAATCCTCAATGGGGTTTTTCGGCCATATTGGATTTTCCGCCATCTTTGATTTGATCAAAAACCATTAAAAGGCCTCTCTTATCACAAATTTCACCACTTGAACCCAAGTAATGGGTGGTCTGCTGTTAAATTATTACAATATTGGGGAATTATTACATTATCAGGACTTGCAAAATGAAGGCTAACCTGATAATGTAATAACCTCCCATTAATGTTATACTTTATTACATTATTGGTAAAAAGTTTATTACATTATTGGGAAATGCACTTCATTACATTATCGGGAAGTTATTACATTATCAGGTTTTATTACATTTTCAATGGACTCAAGTGCAGATTTTTATTACATTATTGGGGTTATTACATTATCAGGAATTTCTTACATTATCAGGTTCTACACTGTATGAAGAGAAAATGATATCACTGTTAGCTGAGGGAAACATTCCTTTTGTGTCCAACTCTTTAGGGTGGAAACCCAGGTCTGACGGTGGTGATCCAGGGTCAGGGCCATACCCAGGGACAGCTGCAGCTCATCCCACAGGGTGTCACCGTCATCCCCAGTCCTGGCCAGCAGCTGATGCAGGCAGCCATGCCCAACGGCCAGGTCCAGCGCTTCCTCTTCACCCCCATGCCCCCATCCTCATCAGCTCCAGCTACCACTCAGACCCCTCAAACCCAAATGCCAATCCCAACACAAGCTAGAACCCCTGCACAAGTCCAGACGACCCCCTCAGCCCTAGCCCAAACCCAAATGGCAGCCCCGCTTCCTGTCCCAACACAAATGCCAAGTTTGGCCCCCACAGTCCCTGTGCAAACCCAAGTTGCAGCCACCACCCCATTATCGGTACCTGCACAATCTCAAATATCCACTCCTGTGCCTGCTCTGCCACATGTCGCGGCCCAGGCGTCGACACAGGTTTTATCCTCCACGCCGCCCTCTGTCCCTGCACAACCCCAGGTCGCGAGATCTGTGCCTTCCCCAGCACAAACTGCAGGCCCAGCAATGTCTCAGACACAAGTCTTCGCCTCAGCCTCTCCCCCTGCACAGAACAAAGTCCTCCCAGCTATGGTGCAGACCCAAGGCTCCTTCCCCACACAAACCCAAACTGCAGTGTCACTACCTGTCCCGCGACAAGTTTCCCCTCAAGCCCAGACCCACGCCTTCAGCCCCGCCCCCGCCGTAGCCCCCGTCTCAGTCAAACCTGCTGCCACAGCCGCCGCAACTAACTCCCAGATCGCTGCTTCTGCCTCTCTCCCCTCACCTGTCCAAGTTCCAACCCCTGCTCTCGCTCCCGTCTCCGCTCCTGTCATAGCTGTTGTGTCCACCCACATTGCTGTCCCGTCCCCAGCCAAAGCTCTAACCCAAATCCAGGCCACAGCTCCCATTCCTCTTCACGCGGCTGTGGCCAATGCTGTCGTCACGCCAGTCACAGCCACCTCTACAACACCTTCAGTGCCAGGTAAAGAGCCTCTTGTTATTCCCACAAACACACATCAACAGCATGCTTGTTTTTATCATGTGTCTCTCCACCTTAGTCTGTTGAGTGCTACAGCAGAAAAGATTACGGGTGTAACTTATAGTGGAAGCAGCAGTAAACTAGTTAGTCACAGTGATTAACTATGGTGGAACTGACATAAAATATTCACGTAAAATATTTTTATAGCACTTTTTAGGAAGTGTACATTTTTTGCACCAAG
The DNA here is from genome assembly GCF_030273125.1 of Centropristis striata. NCBI lineage: Eukaryota > Metazoa > Chordata > Actinopteri > Perciformes > Serranidae > Centropristis > Centropristis striata. Next base: position 8,839,531 of record NC_081529.1, on the reverse strand, counting down.
GGTAGTATATTATCTATTAACCCTTGTGCACTCCTTCAGAAAATGTTAAAGAGAAAGTTTGCATTTCTGGTTTGGGGTTGTATGAGGCACTTATCCATACTTAGTGTATACCTACTAGAGAAGAAGGCAGGATTACTGGAAACAGAAGCTAAGCAATTTAGTGCTGTGGACAGGAGCAGAAGCAAAACATACTTTAACCAACTTTAAAAAGGCCCTCATGAAATCAAAAATCAAAATTCTGTATACCTTGTGTCAAGCAACCCTTTCCAACCACGAACCAAGGACAATATATTCATCTATGCAGTCTTCAACCAGGCTCCTTTGACAAAAACAGTAATTTTACCTTGCAGAAGACAGGAGTTTCTGGTGCACCGCTGCTTTGATTGGTTAGTTTGTTTGTGTTATTGTGTGACTTTGAGGCCTTACGGATTAGGAACTAACAAAACTTAATAACTAATAAGTAAATGATCGAGGCAGCAGGAGACCAGGAACTCATATGTTCTATGAGGTAAAATACTTGCTTTTGTCAAAGGAGTCTGGTGGCTTTGAAGGGAGCGCAGCTGGATGTAACAGACTTCAGTTCTGTCTGCCGTCACGGCAAAAGTGTAGAAAACATTCTAAATATAGTGTACACTTAAACTGTTGATTTATTTAGTGGGCTGAAACATGTTTTACTCCTGCCTTCTTCTACTCTGCAGACCGCTGTTACTCCATGTTCTGTAGCAACAGAGTCAGTAAAGTGGGTAATGCTAGTTGTCTGAGGGAACTTAAATCTTCTTGACTATTTTTGTATTCATTGTCTGTCTTTACCTCTCCATTCTGTTCTAGCTCTGACCATGCAGAGGGCAGCTCAGCCCCAGGTCTGGACTCCAGCCTCATCTCAAGCTCAGACTCCAGTTCAGTCAGTTAAGCAGGCTGGAGCTCCCACTCAGACCCCTGCCCTGGCCCCCGTACCCGCCTCCGCATCAGTCTCCATACATTCACCTGTCACCCCTCTGCCCCAAGCTTCTCTTCCTCCTCAAGCTCAAGGACACATCCAGCACCCCACCGTTGTCTCCATGCAGCAGGTGTCTCAAATCCCAGTCTCGGCAGTCCCGGTCCACATGGGAATCCCAGTCTCTTCTGTTGTAACGACGGTCAGACAGCCTCAGCTCCAGCCCCAAACCCATCCTCAACTCCAACCGCAGCGTCAAGCCCAAATCTGTGCACAGATTCAGGTCCAGCCCTTTGGCCAAGTCCAACAGATGCCACACATTCAGGCTCAAGCCCATCTCCAGGCCCAAGCACAAGTCCAAAACCACCCCCAGGTCCGAGTTCAGTTTCAGCCACAGCAACCACCCCAAGCCCCAGTACAGCCGGTCGTTCCAAATCAACCTCAGGTGCAGCTTCAGTCCCAAAACCAAACCCTGTCCCAGCCCCAGGTCCAGGCCCAGCTCCAATCCAGGGTCCAGCCTCAGTACCACCCCCAGGTACAGGCTTCATTTCAAACACAGGCTCAGCCCCAGCCCCAGCCCCAGCCCCAGGCTCACCAACAGCCTCAGGTCCAACCTCAACCCCAGGTTCAGTCTCAGGCGCAAACTCAGCTACAGCCCCAGATCCAAACCCAACTCCACCCCCAGGTTCAGGTCCAGTTCCAGCAACAGAGCCAGGTGCACCCACAACCTCAGGCCCTGCAGCAACCCCAGGTCCAAACTCAAGTCCAAACCCAGCCCCAGTTTCAAGTCACGTCACCGCAGCAGACCCAGGTCCAGCAACAGCTTCAGGTCCAAGCCCAACCCCAAGTCCAAGCTAAGCTCCAAGTCCAGTTCCAGCCTCAGAACCAAACTCAAGTTCAGGCACAGCCTCAGCTTCAGGTCCAGTCTCCAATCAGGCATCAGCTCATCACCGTTCCAGGCCTCCAGCAGCCCGTCCAGCTACTCTCAGCTCTGCCGCCCCATGTTGCTGCGCAGATCCAAGCCCAGATCCAGGCGCAGGCACAGCAGCAAGGCGGGACAGTTCCCCAGCAGATCAAACTGCAGCTGCCCATTCAGATCCAGCAGACAGGGGGGCAGATTCAGGCCCACCAGATCCAGAACATGGTGACCATACAGGCACCAGCGAGTGTCCAGGAGCAGCTCCAAAGGATGCAGCAGCAGCAACAACAACAACAACAGCAGCAGCAACAACAACAACAGCAACAACAACAACAGCAACAACAGCAACAAAAACCAAAGAAGAAGAAACACCATGAGGCTAAAAGGGAACAGAAAGAGCAGAACCTGACTGTTAGCCCCGGGGATGGTATCCAGAAACAGGTGTGACAGAAAAAGATTAATTCACAATGATTCATTTCTTGCGTCGTCAAGAAATGTTCAATATTAACAGACATTTTTGTTCTTTCCAGGTGGTGGTGAAGCAGAACGCTACAGCAGAACAGCTGAAACAGAGGAAGACCCTGGCTGCAGCTGAGCGAGAGGAGAACCAGAGGTATTCACTGCATTTCCCTCCACTCTTGTTTTCTGTTTATCCTGATATAAAAGTCACTCAGTATGTTTACATGACACTTGGAAAAAAACAAATTATTGCCTTAATCTAACTATAACTGGTTGTGGGAGTTAGCCCGACTGATGTCGGAGTTCTCCAACTCCCATTAAGACACCCAGATAATGTGATTGGAATAGGATTTTCGCCCTGGAACAAAAACATCCAAGAAAGCCGGTGGCACATTAGCCGGTCGTGCATTAGCCGGTCTCGCATTAGCCGATTGCATTAGCCGGTCACACATTAGCCGGTAGTGCATTAGCCGGTTGCATTAGCCGGTCGCACTAGCCAGTCGCACATTAGCCACTCGTGTTGAACTGAGGTCAACCGGAAAGGGCGCCAGAAGTCCTATTAGATGCCAATATAGATTTTTAAGCATAGCTCGATTAAACTGCGCATGTAAACGCACTGACTGAGTTTCTTCCCAACTAAACAAAGTAGCCCATTTTCGACTGCAAGAACTTTCCACGGGGATTATAAGCTTTTTGAGGTACTTGGATCAGGGTCTAGATTACATTTTGTGGTCATTTTATCACCCAAAAAGGCAGGCACAACCATCGCTGATTGGTGAAACACAAATAGTGCAGCTGCTTTAGTTTAGTTTTGCATCCCGTGTATTAAGGCTGAGTCCTAACTGCAGCAGCTCTCTCCTTTGCTCTTTGCTGCTTAGCATCACTCTTTCCTTTGCTCTCTGTCTCAGCTTTACTGTCAAAGAAAAGAGAGAGAATGATCTCTTTAGCAGTAAGCAGTAGAGGTGAGAAAGCGTGTTATTTTCTAATTTTTTTCACAGCAGGTATGTTGTGAAGCACAAATGAATAATCTTCAAACAGTCAACAGATTATTTTACGGTGGGGTCGCACGCTTGTCATTTCATTTTCCTCTGCATTTCATTCATTACATCCAGCATGTGTCAGAAAATATGTAGAGCAAAAAACATTTTTATTTTTCATGTTTCAATATGTTTTTTTAGATGAAACAGGTGGGTACACAGATGTAGAGCTGTATCTTTTAGAGCACTAAAGATATGGGCTGAAGGAACCTTTTAAGCTGCGAAGAGGTTCCTGGTAGTTTTAGTCAGGGGACCACTTTTCAAGGAACTTTAAGGTTCCTTCAGTCCGTTGTTGTCTGTGTTTACGTCACAGTCCAATGACCTGCAGAGATTAGGCAAATTAGTCCACTGATGTATGAAAAACAATGTGACATGCAACGTTTCGGATGTGCCAGTCAGTCATATCTCAAAAAACATGTTGGAAAAAAAGCCCTGAGGTCTTAGACCTTAGATCAGTCTCTCTTTTTTAATATGAGTCAGGAAGCAGACAGCAGAGCATAACTTCACTTTTCATGTGATCAAAGAGAAATGTTCTCCCCTCATCCTATAACTGTCCTAAATACAGTACTCCCTCTTTTTGGTGTGTTACACAAGCTGAAGCAGCTGTGTGTTCATCATAGCCCCAGACCAGGGCCTTTTTAGGTCAAATGTCCCAGAAAAATGGCCCTGGAACTCAATTTAGCCACTTTTTTCAGCAGGTAAAACACAATGAGTTCCTCAAAAAAAAAGGGGGGGGGGGCTATCTCAATGAAAATAGGCTCTCTGTGTTCCCACAAGTCTCCTCTTTACATAATCTCCAAAATGACCAAAGTTTTTGAACCCAAATCACAGATTCTTCTGTGTTGTTCTAAAGATCTTGGCATATTGATGATTTTAATATTTTGGAGGGTCTTTTAGACCATTTTTAGCCATTTTTGATATGAATAAAAGTGCATTTGTCAGCATCAAATCTGTGTAACAAATGGTATCAATCCAAAAATTGCTGCAACCATTTGTGGGACATAGTTGAACATGGAAATGGACTTCAGATAGCAAAATATTAATGTTATGAAGCCCTTATACACCTTGATAGGTTTCAATAAATAATTAATTCGTTAAGTCATTTTAATTAGAGATTTTTGACCAGAACAACTTGACACACAGTGTTGAGTTCCATCTCAAATTAATCAGGTTCACAGCTTTCAGATGATGTTCACAACTTCTATGTGGCATTTATTGTTGCCCTGCTATCTCCCCCTAAACATACCACTAATTCTCAAAAAAAGGACCTCTAACACGAACTGGTTAAACCCTTTGAATAGTAGTTACCAGGAAAGGAAAGGCAGCTTGTGACTCTCATCTTGTTTCCAGAATGATCGTGTGCAACCAGGTGATGAAGTTCATCCTCGACAAGATCGAGAAGGACGAAAAGCAGGCAGCTAAGAAGAGAAAGAAGGAGGAGGTGGTGGAGCAGAAACGCTCCAAACAGAACGCCACCAAGCTGACCGCTCTGCTGTACAAGCACAAGGAGCAGCTGAAGGCCGAGATCCTGAAGAAGAGGGCCCTGCTGGACAAGGAGCTGCAGCTGCAAGTCCAGGTGAGCAAAAAGCCTGCCTTTATCAAGATGGTTATAGAGGATATCAAGGAGTAATCAGAGATACTAACATGACACGTCTTGTTCTCAGGAGGAGCTGAGGCGGGACATAGCCCGGCTACAGAAGGAACAGGAGAAGTCCCGAGCTGCTATCGCTCAGGCTGCCGCGGCAACAGTCAAGGCGGCCTCTTCCCACTCCTCCCACCCCTCCCACTCCACACATTCCTCTCACAGCACCCACACATCCACCTCACCTTCCTCGTCCCATAAACGCAAGAGGGAAGAGGAGCGAGACAAGGACCGAAACAAAGACAGGGAGAGGCATCACGAGAAGAAACGGGACCGGGACAAGGACCGAGACAGATGTAAAGACAGAGATAAAGACAGAGACGGGGATCGAGAGGAGAGAGAGCGAGAGCGGGACAGACACCGGGACAGAGACAAAGACAAAGACCGGGACAGAGACAAAGACAAAGACAAGGACAGGGACAGAGACAAGGACAGAGATTCCAGCTCATCGAAACACAAGAAGAAGAAGAAGCTGTCTTCTACCTCAAAGGATCATAAGAAGGACACCAAATTGTACTGTATCTGTAAAACGGCCTACGACGAGTCAAAGTAAGTTCTCTGCTGTATTTACAGGTGCATCAATACATTAGAATATGATGGAAAAGTCCATTTCTAGTAGTCAAATAGCCCCAACCAAGTATTGAGTCATATAGATGGACATACTCTTCAGAGGCCAACATTCCCATATTAAACATACTTTTAAAATTTGTCTTTTTGTAATATTACATTTTTTTGAGACATTGAATTTTAGGTCTTCATTAAATGTAAGCCATAATCATTAATGCAATGTTTCATTCTGTGTGTAATGGATCTATATAATGTGTTATTTCACCTTTTTGAATTTAATTACTGACATAAATAAACTTAAAAAAAACACAGAACTACAAGAGTATTACTTAGAGCAAAACTAGCTTACTGTATCAAACCTTGCTAGCACGAATTACTGAGTTTAATTTGATCCAAAACTTATTTAAACACAAAACACATTTAAATATGAAGATTACTGTGAAAACTAACCTCATGCCTCTGCGGGGGCTAAAATATAAAACATTGAACTCCTTGATGTTATCTTTACAGTAACGTCTCAGTTGAGTTAGTTTTATGATCGACAGGATGTCTTTGTCCTTTCAAAATAAAAGCTTCTGTTATCAAAACAGGCTTTTTTATAGTACTGTATATTTATATTTTATTTTGCCCATGTATGCATATTTTATACATACCGGAGTATGTATAAAAACATAGTGATTAATCGATTAATTGATCGTTAACATTATAGATGCTCAAGTTGGCCGGTTTCTTCCAAACGCCTATCCTTATTGTCAAGATATCTTTACTTGTATTATTCAAAAAATAAACTTTTCTATGATTTTCTAATTTATTGAGATGCACCTGTACATTACGACATGCCACTGCAGTGCATGCGGGATGTTGTCATGACGATTCTCTTTCTCTCAGGTTCTACATAGGCTGCGACCTGTGCTCCAACTGGTTCCACGGCGCGTGTGTTGGCATCACAGAGAAAGAAGCCAAGAAGTTGGAGGACTTTGTGTGTAACGACTGTAAGCGCGGTCAGGAGGGAGGCAGCACCGAGGAGCTGTACTGCATCTGCCGGACACCATACGACGAATCACAGTAGGGCTCCCCATCATGAGTTACACAACGGCCGAATGCATAATGGAAGGAGTCAGTGTGTTAACAACGCTGTGTCTGATCCTCACCCACAGGTTTTACATCGGCTGCGACCGCTGCCAGAACTGGTATCACGGCCGCTGCGTGGGCATCCTGCAGAGCGAGGCCACTCACATCGACGTGTACGTCTGCCCGCAGTGTCAGTCGACAGAAGATGCTATGACGGTCCTCACGCCGCTCACTGATAAAGACTATGAGGGGTTGAAAAGAATATTACGCTCGTTACAGGTATGGAACCTATTTAGTCAACTATGGATGGGAATAATTAATTCAGGATCGATTAATGGTCGTTAAGAATTTGGTCGATCATGTGGATTTTTTAATAGAGCTATGTATTTTTTTATTTTAATTTTATCTCTGATTGCGTATCTGAACTCACTGAACTGAAACACACCAAGCATTCAGTTCTGCAGCCGTACGTCAATAAGCCAATGAGCTGAGAATTAAGTTGGATAAAGTTACAGTTTGCAAACTGAAAGTTGCAATAACAATTCTAAAACACACAAATAGAAGAGTATTATTTTGAGCAAAACAAACTTACTGTATCAAACATTACGAGCCTGAATTACTAGGTTTAATTTGATCCAAAACTTATTTAAACACAAAACACATTTAAATATGAAGATTACTTTGAAAACTAACCTCATGCCTCTTCAGGGGATAAAACATAAAACAAGCAAACTCCGCACAGATTCAGATTTGAACCTGCAACCCTCTTGCTGTGAGGCGTCAGTGCTAACCACTACACCACCTTTACTTTACACTACACACTACGCTCATTAGTGCCAGCTGCCACCATTGGGAATTCATTCACACACCGATCAACGCAGCACCGGAAGCAATTTCGGGTTTAATATCTTACTCAAGGATACTTTGACATGGTCTGGGATCGAACCACCAACCTTCCGATCACTGGACGAGCGCTCTACCAACTGAGCCACAGCCGCCCCAACTTATACAATAGCATTACATTTCCACTAAAAGCTAAATAAAAAATGCTTTACAAGACTACTAGTGGAAAGAAACAATAACAATAGTATAATAAATGCTATAAATAGGTCATTTAAAAACTCCACAGGTAATTTAAGTAGATATGCCCAAGAGGATGGACATCATATACTAGTGGAACATGTCTTTGGTTGAAGTGCTATATAAACGTAAAAGTATCAAAAAACTCAAGCACACAGCCCGTATTCAGAAACTGAATCCTATAAATTAGCCGTCAGGACTTCCACAATGTTGTAATCTCGTATAAGTAGAAAGTGCTGCTACAGTGTGTGTGATAAGTGTAAGTATGTCCCAACATAAATGAGCATAATATGTCCTCTTTAAGCTCTTCATTTATTGTTTTTAAAAGTCCTGGGCCGGTATCCTAAAATATCTTGGAAAATAGACATTAAATATGAACTGATTAAAGAGAAATTATGTTGAAAAGCCTGAGTCGGACACATGGGAAGTCTTAGTAGTCAGTATTGATAAAACACCCTGTCATAAGCTTTTCCAGCATCCAGTTATAAAGCCATTCATTTACAAGAAATTCAAAATCAAATCAAATCAAAATGACTTCATTTATCCCCGAGGGTAAATTCAGTTAGTCTGGTAGAATCTCTGTTAGAATGAGACAGCCTGATGGCTGTAGGAGAGAAGGATCTTTTGTATCTCTTGAAGGTTTTGTGTAACGGATGATCCGGGTATTTCAAGATGGCCTCCAACATGTTGACAGGTTGGCACCACCTCCATGTCCACCCACAGGTATTCACTGGCTGAAGAGGGGGCTTGAACCTGCGGAAATCTCTGATCATTTCCTGAGTCTTTGAGGTGTTCAGTAGGAGATCGTTCTTGTGACTCCAGAGTCTTGTCTCAGAGATTTTACTCTAAACTTTAGTTTACTCTTTAAACAAAATGCAAAACCAGTTTCACTGTGGTGCAGTTGTATGTGACATTAAAACAAATAAATCAAGTTTATTTCTTGTTATTTCAACAGTCACACAAAATGGCATGGCCTTTCCTTGAACCAGTGGATCCTCACGATGCCCCTGATTATTACCGCGTCATCAAGGAGCCGATGGGTAAGAAGAAACCACAGCAACTCTTTGAAACGTTATGTGCATTCTTCTTCTTTCTTTCTTTAATCCCATATTTTCCTCTGCCCCCTTGTAGACTTTTCCACAATGGAAACCCGTTTGCAAAAGCGACATTACCACAAGCTCACAGAGTTCGTGGCCGACGTGACCAAAATCTTCGACAACTGTCGCTACTACAACCCCAACGACACGCCGTTCTTTCAGTGTGCCGAGGTGCTTGAAGCCTTCTTTGTACAGAAGCTCAAAGGTTTCAAAGCGAGCAGGTAAGGTCAGGTGCTCCCACTGCCGCAGACCCCCGAGGTCCCCAGGTTCCTCTCCTCTCTCCCATGCTCACGTCCTGTAAAAACCTTTGACTCTGGTCATGTCAGTCCGGTCTATTCTTCAGTTATGCATTAATGCCTATCATTCACTTTTCTTTCTACACTGGCATGTGTAGTGTGGAGTGTTATTTTGTGCTTTGTAGACTAGAGGTGGCTTTACAGGTGCATCTCAATATATTAGAATATGATGGAAAAGTCTGTTTCCAGTAGTTCAAGTCAAATAGCCCCAACCAAGTATTGAGTCATATACAGTCATGGAAAAAATATTAGACCACCCTTATTTTCTCTAATATCTTGTTCATTTTAATACCTGGTACAACTGAAGGTACATTTGTTTGGACAAATATAATGATAACAACAAAAATAGCCGATAAGAGTTTAATTTAAGAGCTGATATCTAGATATTTTCCATGGATTTCTTGATAATGATTTTGGTTTTTATCAAGAAAACTAGAGCTGAAACGATTATTCGATTAATCTAACAATAACCGATTATTAAATTAATCGTCAACTATTTTGATAATCGAATAATTGGTTGTAGCAGTTTTTTAAAGACTAAGTCCAAATTCTCTGATTTCAGCTTCTTCAATGTGAATATTTCTGGTTTCTTTGTTCCTTTATGACAATAAACTGAATATCTCTTTGGTTTGTGGACAAAACAAGAGATTTGAGGACGTCATCTTGTAGTTTTAGAAACACTGATTGATATTTTTCTACATTTTATTGACCAAACAACTTATCGATTAATCATTTAAATAACCAACAGGTTAATCAATAATGAAAATAGTTAGTTGCAGCCCTAAAGGAAACCATGGAAAATGGTTAAAAATGGTCTTTTGTAATATTACTTTTTTTTTTGAGACGCTGAATTTTAGGTCTTCATTAAATGTAAGCCATAATCATTATAATTAGAAGAAACTAAATGAAGACATGAAATGTTTTATTCTGTGTGTAATGGATCTATATAATGTGTTATTTCCACTTTTTGAATTCAATTACTGACATATATAAACTTTCCTATGATATTCTGATTTATTGAGATGCCCCTGTGAACTGTCGCTGCCGCTGCTTGGCCGTACTAAAACCAACAGAGCTGGCCGACGTTAAGACATCACGTCCGATGTCTTAACACTACTGAGTGTTACATCTGTACCGTGTGTCATCTTGCATTTGTGTCTGTTCACCTTTGCTGCATGCCTTTTTGATTTATGCCATCCCATTTTCTTCTTTTCTTACAGATTGTCAGATTCTTAAGTGGGCCAGTCTAGCTGGAGTCTGGACTGGATGCTGGGCTCTCTAGTAATAATGACATGGAAACTTTTTTTAAAAATCCTTTAATAATGAAAAACGCGCACACACACAAACACCAAATGTGCTTTCATGTAAATGTCACCGATTAACATTTTTTGGTAACCATTCTAATATTCCGTTTAATCTCAATACGGCAGCCATGTTGACATGTTTATCATGTAATGGAGGGACATGCTTTCTTCTCATCACATCCTGAAATCTGGCCTTTTCTCATCACAGTAGCGAGTATGTTTTCTGTAGGATTTTAAATGCATTTTAGTTCCTAACTTGTATTTATTTTCTGTTATAAATCTGAGTTGGAATTGGATAATTGTGTTGACCTTACCAGATATAAAAAAATATATAAATAAAGCTGCATATTTTATTATATAGAGATATTTATGAGAAGTTTTGTATGTTACTTCCCTTTTTTGAGTTTGATCGAGCTGGTTGTTAAGGTGGTTGTCTTGAATGTACATACTTTTTAATCATGTACAGTTGGTTGTAAGATATATCTAACTCTGTGTTTGAATGTTTTAAATAATTATGAAACAAATCGTTTTAGATAGTATTATTGTATGAGACTAAAATGTACTACAAAGAGCGAGGAGCTCGCCCCGTTTCCTCGCTTCACAAAGTAACCTCAAGTTTGTAGTCGTGGAAGATTTCGTCTGTAATAAATGCATTCCCCTGTAAATTACACCAACATGGCTGCAGGATCCTGGGCCCACACGCTTTTGCATCCTCTTGTTGTCTTTGTTTGTCGACATGTCACAACAATAAGTTTAAAAAGAAATGCGAAGGGCTCTCAACTTTCCCCCTCTCTCCGCATCCTGTAGGTCTCATAACAACAAGCTACAGTGTTCGTCAGCCTCTTAGAAAGCATCGCACATTGCTCAAACAAAATGCACTTGCCAAGAATATGGCTTTTTCTGAACTGTAACTCTGTGCCAGACTCTGCCTCATCCTGTGTTCGGGAATCTCCTCTTGACTGTCGTTGAAACCAGCACTGTGCTGCTTTCACACAAGCGTTCAGGCAGAGCTGCCTTCTGCCCATTTCAGCTCTAAGGGACCTTTTTTTTGGACCTGTCTTCATCAGTGGGACTGTACTGAGGAGCAACTGAGGCATTTCAGAAGAAAGTTTACCTCGGAGAAAAGACTCTTTAAGGAGCTCTCATATTTCCATGTTTATTTTTTTGATCTCAGTCTTTTTATTATTATTTTTTTCCTTTCTTGTTAAACCCCCCTCAGGCCATCCTCGTGGTCATCATGTCTAATGAGAAATTGAATACTGACATACAATGAGCATAACGTATCAAGAGTTTTGTGTCTAAATTGGGATATGTGGAACATATCCACTCATTGTTTAGTCTGAAGTGGCATGAGAGACAGTTGTACTAAATATCTGGACATCAGTAGTCTGCTTGGTAAAACTGGTATAACCTACTGAACGTGCAGTAATAAGCTATTGTAAATGGATTGCTCTGCAGTAGTGACTGACCCAGAAGGATGAAATAATGTATCTGAAGGTTCTTGCCCTGTTTGTAAAAATAATTGTCAGATTTTGACTTGATTTCTTTTTCTTTTTTTTGTATTACATCTGAAGAAATATTGATGTATATGGAACTTAATAAAATGCAAAAGACTGACTTCTTCTTTGTGTTTGTGTTGTCATCGAGGGGCCGGATTCACAAAAGTATTCTTAAGTTAAAACTAAAGAAAAAAAAATAGGATGTTCCTAAGAATGTTCTTAAATGCTATTCACCATTTTTTTTCTTAAGAATTGTATGTCTTAGGAACTTCTTAGTTTTCTCACTCAGGAAGTTCTTAGATTTTTGACTTAAGATCATTCGCCAGAAAAACAATTGCGGGCCTAGAGAGCCTATATTGTCTAAGACGTGATCAGGGTGTGTAAGAGGATCCATTCTGTCCCTCAGAGGTCTTGGTGGATTTTGCTCCTTAGCTTCCACCCAAATAACTTCCATCTTAAAGTAATAGTAGTTAGGACATGGTTTCAGTAACTTGTCTTACTTAAATAATATGTTCATAGTGATTAATGAAGTAGTATCAAATACAACAACTGCCTCTGTGATTTACTAAGAGTACATTGTAGTGTAATCTAGGAACAGGCCGACATGTCACACAGACTTAAAGGACATTTCAGTTATCTGTCAACTGCCAAAATAATAAATTTGTTGTGTTTTTTTTAAACTAGGACTAAAGTAAATAAAATTTCATGAAAATTAGTTAAAGTAAATCCATATCAAGACTTATCTTTTCACTGTAGCTGTTTTAAGACTGGTGAGGGCTTCTCTTAAAGTTGGGAAGAAATTTGAGAAGAAATCTAAGAACTTTGTGTTCAAGAATCTAATTTATTCTCAAGTTCTATCTTAGGAAAAAAATTAAGAAAAGTTAAGAATTTCTTCAAGAATACCAATTTTTCTTAAATTTTGTCTTAAGAGCAAAGTTAAGAAAAAAGTGGCACTTAAGAAGCATTTTTTTCTTAAGAATACTTTGTGAATCGGGCCCCTGGTGTTTGAGCATAAGAAAAATGTGTGCAGAGCAACACACGTGCTGTTCTTTGTGCCTGCAACTGAATTTCAATTTCCCTGCCTGAGCACAACTGTGAAGACATTTTTTTGGGTAATATTTTCATTACATTGTCCAACATAGACACAAACAGCAACACATTGTGGCCACAAAAAAAAATCCAACTACTTCTGTAATACAGACAATACAAGGAAAATGCTCTGTAATAAGAATAATACAATCTCAATTTCCATTTTGAGAGAAAATGCTTAGTTTTTTTTAAGGAAAATTAAAAAAATAATAATTATAAATGAATGTCCTGCCTTATAACCTAAAAACATCAGTTAGCCAGTTTTCCTCATTGCCATCTGTCATCCCTTTTAATACAATAGTTGTGAGTCTTTTACCAGCATATTTAAAGAAGGGTGCTCAAGAATAATTTTAATACATTTTTATAAAAATGATTCATGAGTATGCAGGAACATTACCACAACTCTGAGGTTTATAAAAAAAAACTTTCAAAATCGGTTTAAAATTAAGCAATCTATGGTTATTTAAATGCTACATGAACCATAGACTATGATGTTATGAGTGGGCGAGCTGCCTGTGGTAAGATGGCCACCACGAGGGAATGTCGGTCTCCATTGGCTAACAGCGAGCGTGAGCCATCTAGTGGTTATGTATATATCTATGGTACTCAACGCCACAACAACACGCGCCATTTGTAAAAGCCGGCGGAGCAGTGTTGCCAAGTTAGCGACTTTGTTGCTATATTTAGTGACTTTTCAGAACCCCTTAGTGACTATTTTTCAAAAAAGCGACTGGCAACAAATCCAGCGACTTTTTCTGGTGTTATTGGAGACAAGCTGTGGGGACCGGCGGAAGCGGCACAGTCCTCCTGCAGCAGTCTCTCCCAGCTGCAGAGCCGGAGGGGATGTTAACCCCTTAGCGTCCAGTCGGCTAACAGTTAGCTCTGTAGTAGTACAGTGCGTATGTGCTGCTGCTGCAGGAGGTGTTCACTTAGCGATCTCTGTTTGTTTACAGCAAGCACCGGACACTCTGTGCACAATTAGCAATGCCGGTTTGTTTACGAACACTATGTTTATGATCAGCGGAGATGCTGTGCATAATTAGCCATGCTGCTTTGTTTATGATCAGCTGCTGACATTGTGCACAGTTAGCGACGGCGGCCACAGTTGCTTTCCGTGTTTAATCCATCGCTTATGTGATCATGGATCATGGTCCGAACTGTTGCTAAGCGATTACACGACGATTGAAAACCATACGTCACCTCCAGAGTCTCATAAATCCCTCTGGGGCCTTTTTGTAATGGAGACACGCAGAGTGAGCGGACTTTGAGAGGGCGTGGCCTTAGACTTTCCCGGTGGCCACTCTTCCCCCTAAAGGAAATATGGCTTTACACAGCTCTTGCAGGATCCCAGTCAGAATAAGCTCAGATTTCTGTAATAATTCACATTTAATCCTCTACAGAAGTTGGACTTACATGCAAACCAAGTTCTATTGGCCAAATACCAATGATGTGGACAGGCCAACAGCTGTCCAAGTCTTGTTCAAAGATTGTGATACACAACATGTGTGTGTGTGCGCGTGTGTGTGTGTGTGTGTGTGTGTGTGTGTGTTGTTCTTACAGGTGCGTATCTATGAGCTACAAAGCCCAAACATGATAACTTCTGGGAGAACAAACCAAACTGCTCTGTCTCAGGTCTGTCTATGGGACACATGAAAGCTACAGTGGAGAAAAACACATTGGCTATCTACCTTCTTATAGTTATTTAAATAACTTTTCTTTTTTGGTGCTTGAGCACCAAAAGCCAAGTGCCATCTAGTTACATTAGAGTGACGGTAGACATTTTTACAGCCAATATCTCACACAAAACAAGGTTGTCCAATAGCACTCCACAGGTAAGAGTGAAAACATGTATTTTGGATCTGGGGTGAACTGTCCTTTTTAGTTAATCAACAACCTCTCTGTTATCAGTACAGGCTCAAAATCAGAAAGATACATTTAACTAAATATTAACAAAGAAACTGTAGTAATATTGCAGAATGGCCATGAAAGAGACATGCCCTCACATTTACTTAGGAATTTGATTACAGGAATATTTATTTGAGATGTGGATATCAGTATTTTCCCTGTAAGAGTATCATGATATGTGGCACTATGAATAATTTACAGAAAACAGATGTTTTCTTTATTATTCTGAAAATCATCTGATCATAGGTTTTGTCTTAATTTTAAATCGCCTTTTGTATGACATGTTTCGTATCCAAAAATGGTCTGAAGTTGACAGTTTTCATCTAACATGTCTTTAACAGGTTTTTTATTTAAATATGTATGTATCCATTTTTCCTTATCTTGTCTTTTTAATGCTACTATTTGTATTTTCTGTCTGTTTCCAAGAATGTTGAAGTTACAAAAAAAAATAAAAATTATAATCCAATCCAATCCAACTTTATTTATAAAGTGCTTTAAAACAACCACAGAGGGCCAAAGTGCTGTACAAAGCGATAAATAAACAACACAATAAAATAAAAAATACATAACAAATTACATACACATTACAATAAACATAAAATCAGTGACTCTGACTATCTACATTGCATAAGTTTTTAATTTATTTTTGTTTAAATTGTTAATCCTTTTTCTTTGTAATTCTACTTGTTTATTTGCTAATACCTCTTATATTTCTTGTTTATACTGCTGTTCTTGAAATTTCCCCACTGTGGGACTAATAAAAGTCGAAGGCCAAGGAGAGAAGGTGGGTTTTAAGAAGAATTTTCAAAATAATGGCCACGAGGACTGCATTTTTTTTTTTTAATTGATAAAGAATCATGTACAAAATGTCATGGCATATTAACAACAATAAGTAACACCTCTCAGCAGGGCACATAATATATATATATATATATATATAGAGAGAGAGAGAGAGAGAGAGAGAGAGAGAGAGAGAGAGAGAGAGAGAGAGAGAGAGAAGAGAAGAGAAGAGAAGAGAAGAGAAGAGAAGAGAAGAGAAGAGAAGAGAAGAGAAGAGAAGAGAAGAGAAGAAAGAAGAAACAAAAGCTCAAATGAAATAGGAATTTTACAATTTTTTATCATTTTTTTAAAGGGAAGAAATAAACAGGTCAATACATCATACATCACACGTACCTATTAGGGGTCTATAAATATTTTAAGATCTTTATACGCTGCAAGGAGAGACAGTACATGGTTGTGTTTTATTAGTTTCAAGGCACTGAGGTGTCTTTTTAAAAACATAAAAAGGTTGTTTTGTTTTTCTCCATTTGGGTGCGTGGATGAAGAATTTTGCCAGGAAAATCAGGTTGTTTACAATCAAATCACATTTGTCTTTCAAAATAAAACCAAACACAACATTTTCTCTTGTGAGATGAGTAAGTTGGATTTTAGTTGATAGCCTGTCCTGCAGATCCTCCCAAACAGTCCCAGAGTGTATGCAATGGAAAAACAAGTGATCAGTAGTTTCAATTTCAGTACATAGACTGTATATAAATAAGTAGAAAGTACAGTTGTTATGATCAATACCAAATCTCAATCTTAGCAGCCAAGGAGAGAAGGTGGGTTTTAAGAGGAATTTAAAAAAATAATGGCCACTGGGACCAAAATGCACTGATCTGGGAACAGTTTACGCCTCTCAAACCTTCAATGAAAAATACCATAGAGACAAAGAATCCGACCCAGGGTCAGATCTCGCGTGGTTGCATTAGTCACCCGCAATGAGATATCGCGATAGTTCAATGTCCTGACGACATTTCCCGTGTGTTCTGTGATTTTTTGAAACGGACCAATGAGCGGATGCGGCTGGATGCGTTTGCTCGAACGGACCAATCACAAGGCTTTGTTGGAGAAATTTAAAGGTCAGTGCGGCACTTTCTGTGAATCACAAGCTTCTGCGAAACGATAAGGTAAGCACGAGTCAGCTGCTTATGAAGGTTAATTTAAAGGAATGTCATTTTATAATTGTAAATGTACAGTTTGCTATGTTTTTCTCTGTTGTGTTTATTGTATTTTTCATTATAAAGAGCTGTCAGTTGGCATATTTAATGTCAAATGACAGTCTGCTTAGCTTGGGCTGCCTCGTGATACTCTAGCGCGACAGAATAACAAAGTAATGTGTAACTTTTTCAACTTTGCAGCTTAAACACCACGAACCTTCATTTCCACTGCTGCTACGCTTTCCTTGTCACTTGAAAATGTCTGGAAATGAGAACACCGAGCGTCTGAACAAGTTCAAGAACAAAGGCAAAGATGCCAATGTGAGTTTTTATTCGGACAAGTTCAGCTTCCTAAGTTAGCCACGATTTCCAGTTAATGTTCATCTTTTAAAATAATCGCAGGAACTTCGACGCAGGAGAGTGGAGGTGAACGTCGAGCTCCGCAAGGCGAAGAAAGATGATCAGATGTTCAAAAGGAGAAATGTGGCAGCGTTTCCTGACGAGGCGACTTCTCCTCTGCAGGAAAGGACCCAGAACTGCCAGGTAATCCTTCAGATGGATTATTTAAATCCACCAAGTGTTTAATCTTGTGTTCCACAGCTTTTGATATCCAGTGGAAGAACACTTGTACAAGTTAATATCACTATAATGTCATAAAAAGACCACAAATCTAACGCTGTATGTGCTTGAGTCTTGTAAAACTGATTTCATTCAGCTTTTTGGTCAACTTTGAGTATTGGTGTGGCTGAATTGAAGTCTATTGTCTCCACATTAGTACAGTATAAACCTAGGTTGGACAAAATGGGAGGAACCCATGCAAGAACACCACAAACACTCTTAAATGACTTTCTGACACATTGATTATTATGTATTCATGCAAATGTGGAGCTTTCTTGCTCGTATATACTAAATGTATTTGGGTTCCTGACAAAACAAGATATTTTAAGACTTCACCTTGGACTAGGAGAAACTAGGATGGAATTTTTTAAAAGTATTTTCCTGTGTTTTTGTTTTTTCAAAACCAAATGATCAAGAAACGGCATTAATTAAAATATTTGTTAGTTGCAGTTCTGCTTTGCATGTGATGTACTGCATGTCCACCTCCTGTGTATAGATTTTTCAAAAATCGCTCATTGTATCTGACCATTGGCAGGCCTCCAGACAGTGGACAGTTGAAGAGATTGTTGCAGGCGTGAACAGCGGTGTTGCAGAAACCCAGCTCCAGGCCACACAGGCTGCACGGTAATAAGTCATTAAAGATCTCCGTTAATTAATCTTTACTGCGCATTCAGAACTACTAATTCCTGCAGCGAGGACTCACTGTAACTGTTCTGACTTGCAGAAAACTCCTGTCTCGTGACAAGAATCCTCCCATTAACCAGCTGATCAGCGCCGGCCTCATCTCCAAGTTCGTGGCCTTCCTGGGGCTGGCCGACTGTCCTCCAATCCAGTTCGAGGCTTCATGGGCTCTGACCAACATTGCCTCTGGGACGTCTGATCAGACAGCTGCAGTTGTGGAGGGCGGGGCCATCCCTGCCTTCATCAGCCTGGTCACATCCCCCCACCAGCACATCAGCGAGCAAGCTGTCTGGGCCCTCGGAAACATTGCTGGTAACTCCCAGAATTTTACTGATATTATTGTTTTTTGTTTATTTTTGTCAGCTTTTATAAGTTTGGTTGGAAACAAAGCTAATTTTTTTAAAATTTTTATTGGAAATCGGTATTCATAAGCATCAATACAAGACATAAGTTATTCCACAGCTGTTTTCCACATTTTTGATTTTTAAACGGTACATTAGAACAAAGAACCACAATAAAGACAACCCACAAAACAAGAGGAATAAATGCAATGCAATACAATAAATTACATACTATTATAATATATACTAGCAATACATAAATAAACACAGGATGCAGAGTGTGCTCATTGAATAAAAACAACTTTATAAAATTTTTATGCATCAAATTGACTCAGTTGGGGTCCAGAGAGGTGAGGGTACTCGCATATGTGATGAGAGGTTGCCATCTTTTATATATAAAAAAAATTGGCGGCTGAGCCTCTCAAGGAATATTTAATTTTGACAGAAATTAGACGGAAAAGACATTAAATCACTCCTCTATTAAGAGGCAGGGGGAGTGTTTGGGCTTTTCCAATGTAATAGAATACGGGTTATGAGCGAGGCAAAGGCAATAATATCACAAAGCTAATTTTGTTTCCTTTTTTTAAGGTGATGGATCTGCACTAAGAGACAGAGTCATCAAGCATGGAGCTGTGGCCCCTCTGCTCTCTCTGCTGGCAGTCCCTGACCTGTCTGTGTTTAACGTAAGAGTGTTATTTAAATCCTATCAGCAAGCATTTATTTGAATGCCATTTCTTTTCCTCATTGCCCACTAGGGGGGGCTCTAACTCAACCAGAAACTGCTTCATATCAAACTAAAGCCTTCTCTTCTTTTTGGTTCCCTTGCAGACCGGCTATATGAGAAATGTCACATGGACTCTGTCTAACCTCTGCCGCAACAAGAACCCCTCCCCTCCTATGACCGCCATCCAGCAGATCTTACCTGCTCTGATTCGCCTGCTACACCATCATGACCCGGAGGTGCTGGCCGACGCCTGTTGGGCTGTTTCATACCTGACAGATGGCCCTAATGAACGCATTGAGGTGATCGTTCAGACTGGCTTGGTTCCTCGCCTGGTGAACCTGCTCGGCTTTGAAGAGCTGCCTGTCGTTGTACGTATAAAACCTCCCTCGTGTAGTCTGGTACATTGTGTCTGCAACCTCAGGCGACTCCACAGGTTGTAGACTGACCCCTGTCACCCTTTTCTTCAGACCCCAGCGCTGCGTGCCATCGGCAACATCGTGACCGGTACAGACGAGCAGACTCAGGCGGTGCTGGATGCCGGGGCTCTGACCATGTTCACCCACTTGCTGCGCCACAAAAAAGCCAATATCCAGAAGGAGGCAGCCTGGACTCTGTCCAACATCACGGCAGGGAAAGACACCCAGATCCAGGAGGTCATCAACGCAGGCCTCATTCCATACATCATCCAAATTCTTGTCCAGGTATGAGTGTTTATTGGTTGGATCAGTTTCACTAATGGAGATAATGTAACTCAATGCACCTAAATTAGCAATATCTCCTACTTTTCAGGTCATGACTGTCTTATGATTTCCTCCTTTTTTTTTCTCTTCAGGGTGACTACAAAACTCAGAAGGAGGCAGTGTGGGCTGTTACAAACTTCACCAGTGGGGGCACTGTTCAGCAGGTGGTCTACCTTGTTCAGGCCAATGTGCTTGAGCCTCTCCTGAATCTTCTCTCCTCAAAGGACAGCAAAACCGTCCTCGTTATCTTGGATGCAATTACCAATATCTTCATGGTGAGTGTGTTATCATGGAAGTCTATTAATAAGCTATATGATCTGATAAGTCCACTTTAGAGGTGACAGGATGGCTGTGAAATGGTTCTGCTGATGTTTTCTATCAGGCTGGGGATAAAATTGGGGAGTCAGACAAGCTGAGTCTGATGGTTGAAGAATGTGGTGGACTGGACAAGATCGAGGCTCTGCAGTCTCATGAGAATGAGATGATCTACAAAGCATCCCTCAACCTGATTGAGAAATACTTCTCTGAAGAGGTAAGTGCCTTTTAAGATGTTTGAACATATTTTTGAAATTAACTCGTAATGCCTGAGAGGTCTTACTTTTTGTTTATCTGCTCTTTAAAGGAGGAGGAGGTGCAGTGTGTGGCCCCAGAATCAACCACCGACGGTTATTCATTCCAAGTCGGTGACAACCAGAGCGCTTTCAGTTTCTAGAAACCTTTCAGACCTCGACTCTCTTTACTGTACCCTCATCACTACTGTCTGTCTTTTCTTCATGTGATTGTGGACTTTTGCGGTCTTTGTATGTATTGTACATACTGTTTTTTAATATGAGAAAAAAAACATGATTGTAAATAAAGTTGTCAGATCATGCATGGGTTTTTCTTTTTTTCTGCATGTAATTGTTAAATCAGTCTGTGTACTAAGAAGGAAACAACTTTATAGCACGCACTTAAAAAAAAAAAAAAAAAAAAAAGTTTTTATTATACATGTAAGTCTCTATAGCCAAATGGTTTAGGGTCCACATACCAGACTTATTATGAATGATGCTCCAGGGTTTGTCCTGATGTCAGTCACAATCACTAAATCTAGCAGCCATTTATTGATTGACATGTGAAACATTTGGTCAGTGGTGGAAAGTAACCAACTACAATTTTTAGATACTTGTACTTGAGTATTTCTATTTATGTAACTTTATACTTCTACATCACTACATTTTGAGGCAAATATTGTACTTTTTACTCCACTACATTTAGCTGACAGCTTTAGTTACTTTTCAGGTTGAGAACTAACATAAAAAGATACATTCAAAGTGATTAACTTTTATTTATTTTTTAAATAAACCATAACAGTATATTAAGTAGTTAAAATGCTGCTTAAATAAATGCATCAATAAAAATATATTTAGAATATACATACAACAATCTGAGTGGGGCCATTCTGCATAACAAGTACTTTTACTTCGGTAAGTTTTGATTGCAGGACTTTTACTTGTAATGGAGTAATTTCACAGTGTGGTATTAGTACTTTTACTGAAGTAAGACACCTGAATACTTTTTCCACCACTGCATTTGGTCCTGTGTACTCTCATCTTGAAACCAATAGCTCTCTAGTGTTGCCTTCTAAGAATATTTAAATTAATAATTTCCATTTACCACTTGCAGCCAGTAAACAGCCTGTCACATACCAACCCCACACACCTTTTGACTTTTGGACAAAGGAGATAACATGTTAGAGCTTCAGAGGTGTGCAGGTAGGAAAATGTTTTCCCCCAATATGTTAGACTTCATTTAACCTAGTTTACCTTTCCAGTTCAATGCAATGAATCCAATTTGTTAATTTGTTAAAATTGTGAAAAAAAAATCTCTCAAAATAGACATTTTGACATGAATTATAAGTGATAATTCCATGTAGGGACTTGTGGAGCTACATGCTGGCTCACAGTCTCTGTGTTGTTATTGGGACACTATTAATGTTAACACCTGTTATTTTTCTCTGCTCTACAAAGAGGCCTATATACCCCACTGTCACAAATGACATAAAATAAATGATTTACAGGATAGGGAAAATACTGTAAATGTCCCTGTTTTTCTTTTCTCTCTTTCTATAATCTTGTGTGAAAGGACAGCACAAGAGAAATGTATTATATGTATCATGTATAAGCAAAAATAAATGCATATCAAGGTAATTAAAGTGTTGCCAACACCTTTATCAGATTTAATCTAAAGATACTTTCAGTTACTAAAACTGATACACCATTAGCCATCAGAGTAAACAAGGATTGTTTAATTTGCCTCTATTTTAATTTAAGATATTTATTTTTAATTTGACCACAACCTTTTAAAAAAAAAAAGTTTATATCTGTGTGGGATATGCGTGATTAGTACAGAAGAGGATTGGGGCTGGGTAGGAGAAAAAATAATGAGAGGAGGATTTTTTTTACATTATGCACTTTAAGAAAAAACTCGAAATGCAGAGAATGAAGTCAGCTTTTTGTGTTCGGTAAAGTTGAAAAGATATTCACAGATTAGTTGTTCCTGTGTCAATAAGTAACCAGAGGAACATTGTTTTCTATCTTACTGCAAGCTACAACCTGATTTTCATCAGTGTCATAAAGTTTTGGGGAAATCTGCTTTTTTGTAATTTATGTGAATTTTTTAGACATATATTAGACATATGGAAGAAACTGAGGTTTAAGCTTACAGTCTATGGAACTCAGAAAGTTGACCTTTTTTCTCGATATTGAATTTAGATTTTATTCTAATCATTTCAACTTTTTTCTCAAAGGGTATCATGACTTTTTTCTCCCTCCTTTCACAATTTTTTTCCTACCTGGCCCTAATCCTCTTCAGTGGATCAGTATTTGAAATCTGAAAATAAAATAGGCTATATAAAAGCACTAAAAAAAACATAGTTTAAAGTTTAGTGCCTGTTGGACGTATGTATTTGTATAGTGGGAGATTAAATAGATTTTTCAATTATGGCCAAATGAGGTTGTGTGTGAAAGTGCGTAGTGTTAATCGAACCTTTAAGCGCACTTTAAAACTCCTAAAGATAAGTAGGCTAAATAGACTTACAGATGAGATGAGTCAGGGTAGAAATCCAGAATGAATTGTGTTACTGACCAGGTGTAGGCCTATCACACAATCGTGCGGAGCTCCCCTAAAGGCGTCCAATCAGAAACAGTACAATGCCGCAACATGTCCTTCTAAATAATGATATTTTGAAAAATGAATTCAATTTTTCAAATTCAAAAATCTTCAAAATCGATGATGCACACCTTCATGCCATGCGTAAGCCACATACGAAATCTGAGGTCAGTCTGACTAACGGTCAGTGAGATATGCCCACACACACACACACACACACACACACACACACACACACACACACACACACACACACAGTGACGGACTCCCCCCCCCCCATGCCTCCATGGTTGAAAAAGCACGCTAAAGTGCCCTTTAGAGTGGTGAAAATGAGAGAAAGTGCCTTATTGGCTGCCCTTTACACATGCAAAAAATGAATGGGTGCCCTCTAGGGTGCCCCTTCATACAATAAATTATGATGATGTGCCCTCTAGTGCAAAAAAAATCAATAATGTGCCTTAATAAGTGCTCTTCTAGTGCCCTTCTGCCCTTCTGGTGCCATGGTGCCTCTCTTTGGTAGCTGCAGACGGGGAATGCGAAAGAGGCGTTGCTCTCATGTGGTGTCGCTATGACAAAACAACTTCATCGAGTGGTACTAAAATCTGCAATGGATAACGAAGCAAAAAGTGGATTAATAGTCTGTCTGTACCCGTAGTACCTAGATGGTTCGGTTCAATGGTTTTAATTGTCAGTAGCATATCAATAATTACTTTGATCTGGATCTCCTTTAACTTAATGCTAATCGTAATCAAGGATGAGGACTATTTTATCATGATGAAATCATAGCTTCTTGCATCATAGCTTCTTGCGCTGGTGGGGTCCCATGTTGTGCAGAATGTGCCCTTTTTATTTTTTCGCCCCTGCCCTTCAAACAGTCTGAGTCCGCCACTGAAGCAACACACACACACACACACACACACACACAGATCAGTATTTGAAATCTGGAAATAATATATATATATATATATATATATATATATATATATATATATATATATATTTATTTATTTTTTTTAAAACATAACATAATTTATGGGGGGCTTTAGGTTCTGTATGTTGTGTCTACGCCCCTGTGAAAGTCAGGAATTGTCATGAAATCAGGTAACTGTGTTTACTTTTGGCATCAAAGTAAAAATGGGGACAAGTCTTCAGCAACACAAGGAAACAGTGTGAGCAGTGTGTGAGTTACAGTGAGGTGCCACATGTTGGAGAAATGTTTCACTCCCCCAGGGCGTGCTGTCGTCAGCGGACAGCTCCTCCAGCTCCTCCTGAAGTGACTCCTCACTGGAGGCTCAACAGTTCAACTCTCGCCGAGCGGAGAGGAGGACCCGCTCCTTTACACAGGCTGCTCCTGAAGATGTGAAGATAAACACCGTGTTCCAGCGCCGCGGCTCCACACCACCTCCTTTACACGCTTCAACGGGGCACAAGTCGTTTCTAGTAAATGCACTTTGCAGCCCTGCAACGCTCGATATTTTCTTTTTTCTTTATTTTAATTTTTCGCATTTGTGAGCGATGGCTATGGCAGTTCACTTCACATCCGGGCCACAATGCCTTGACTCCATTATTGTCTAAAACTGGCGGAGAGGTTGATAAACCTTGTTATTTTTACAGTTAACGACACATTTTTATTAGGTGCAGTGAAGGCTGGAACCAAGAGGACATGTCTAACCAAGGAGTCCGGCGGAATGGCCCTGTGAAGCTGCGACTAACAGGTAGCTACAATGCTTTAAATCCCCAAGTCTATTCCCCCTCACACTAGCTAGGAAGGCTCGGTGTATTTGCTGGATGGGAACAGTTCCCATGGGCCACGGAGTTGGACTACCGCCGGTTCTCTCTCCCGTCATTTCAACGGGTTTATTAACAGCTAAAATGCATTTTAAATACTCGTTGTTTTCAGGGTGTTAGCGTCTGTTGTAAAACTGGCCGGCTGGACCTGTAGATAAAGCTAAATGTGGATATTATTGTTCTTGGAAATAGTCTGAACCCTGTGATTGTCGCCAGTAACCACCAGCAGCCACAACACGGGTCCCCTAGCTATAGATTGTGCTGCTCTGCCATGGAGGGGGGCTGTTGCTTTATGAGAGCAAAACGAGGGATAATATTCCGCATGTCTGTATAAAATATGCTTATAAATATCTGCAATGTAAGAGCGGTGCCTAACTATTAGACTGTGCATGCTGACAGACGGGCTCACATGAAGTTGGCTAGCCGAGGTTAGCCTAGCCAGACAGCCTGCCAGCCAGCTATAATCAAGCCTTTATGCCAGGACAAGGCTCTGTTGGATGACAGGCAGCTCCACAGGTCACTAGAGAAATTTAGATTTCAGAGGTGGGGGGGACACAAGTATCTTTAATAAAACTCAAACTCTTTCAGTTCACTCTGTTTTCTTGTAGTTCATCTAGTTTTCTATTGTTACTTTTAAGTTTACTGTTCCCTTTTTTGGTTTGACCTTTTGTAAAGCATGTAGCCTCCAGCCTCTCCTCCATCTCCTCAAACTTCTCCTCCTCCATCTCCTCCAGCCTCTCCTCCTGTATCTCCTTCTGCATCTCTACTATCCATCACCTGACAAAAATATATTGATGCATGACATAAACAGTGTGACAATTTGCGGTGTAACAATCATCAATTTTGATGACACGGTTATAGAGGATAAAACTTAAGTTGCACAGTTATCATGAGTATGGATGTATAAAATCACATTTGTAATCTGAGGTTTCAACTTGAGCGGCCGTTTCCCGCTTGGTCCAAGTCCCTGACGCTTCTCTTTTGGACAGTAAAAACTGCAGGGGACAAAAATGGCCTTTTTTGAAAAAATGCAGGGGACATGTCCCCTGTGTCCCCCCCCCCCCCCCCCCCCAACATTACGCCCGTGCAAGAATTTGCAACTGCCACTGCACAGTGAGCAGTGTCCCATAACTGCCTGCAGACAGACAGCTGCCTCATTTGATTGTTATTGTGGTTAAATCAGGTCGAGTTGTAGTCCTGCATGCATCCTTTTATTTCTGCATACACACTTTCCAGCATTATGCACTCTTCTCTTTCACTCAGCTGTTTGGTTTGTGCCTTTTCAACACTAACAGCAAAAAGGTTTACATGGGAGCACACTGTTTTGACTGGGAGAAGAGGCTGCCCTTACTGGTGTGTGTCTGGGACCTGACCTAAATCAGATTCCATCCATGGCAGTCATTTCTATCAGGAAGGGCCAAATTAAATATTTAAGCTGAGGCTGTTTCTGATAGGAGAAAAGTGAAACAACAAGGAGAGATATTAATGAGAGGGGTTTATTAAGGTCTAGGTGCAAGATGGCCAAGGACATCAAGCTTTAAGCTGCATTTTTATAGTTGTCAGTAGTTGTAGTTATAGTGTCAAAACATGAAACAAGAAGGAGTCATGGCAGAGAGGAAAAAACTGTCCAAAGTGTGGCTTCATTTCTTGCAAAAAAATACAACAGTGCTGCTATATATGTCTTTAAGATGATCGTTTCAAGTAAGAATGGAAACACCAGCATTTGTACCATGCAGGCAGGCTAAGCAGATTTTTTTTATTCATTTAGAAAACTCAGGAAGGGTTATGATCAGGAAGGGAATCTATGAAGAGTAGGTCTGATAAGCAGACTCAATAATAGCATATGTGTCAATAAATTTTATAAATTGCTGTTCCTAGTTTTTAGAAGTCAGTCATGCATGATCGATAGGAGCGTGGACTGAATAGGGTTGAGATCTAGCGTGTTAGTTTGTCACTGCAGTTTGAGATGGACCGCAGTGGTCTCCTATTGGAATGCTGAGAATGTGAGTCCTCTGTGACAAATAGCGAGAGCAGGACCTCACAGAGCAGCTCTCGTCTTGATGCTGAGTGACACGGTACACCCCTCCACGCTATATATCACCCCTTTCACAGGGTTCAGCATTAAAGTGAACCAGACATCTACTTGCCCGAATTAGATTTTTATCTTCTGCTTTAAATATTGTCTTATTAGCGTTCATCCAATACCAATCACCTCGGTCTCAAACTTGCGGCAATATATATAGTTTCGCCCACATCCTCTAATGCCACACAACTTAACTCCTGTTTCCAGGATAATTGAAATGCTCACTTCCGCTTCAGCTCATAAAGTTTAGCTGCTTTCTAAATTGCATACTTTTTACTTTTAGTATGTACTCCAGCTGCACTCACAAAGTATGTATTATTGCGTGCAGTATGCATACAATTGGGACATACTACTTTGACCCCTGCTGTGCAGAGGATTGGGGGTAAGAATAGCTAGAAAAGCATGCTGGCTTGCATTCTGCAAAATGTGACCAGCTGTAGTAGGACATCCTGGTACTGTTGTCATACTGCATTTGACATATTATGTACTGGGTTGTACTAAATCTGTTTCTGGCATACTAAATAGTATGGTAGGATGGGTATTGGAACACACAGTTTGTCTTTAGTGCGCTGGCATTTTCTCACGAGTGTCCGATCGGTACTGCACATGTGCAACTCTGAATAGAGATGAGGAGGAAGTGAGACGCCTCCTCCTTAGCTACTTCATCATCAACATTAGAGGTGGGGGAAAAAATCGATACAGTGAAGTATTGCGATTTTTTGCTTGGCAATATTTTATCGATTCATGGCAAGTAACGATATTTAGCGTTCCAGCGGGCCATCAATATTTTCGCTGTTTTTCACTTTTAGGAATATACTGGAGATACTAGTATCATATGAAACTAGAAGATCTAAGGAATCTATAGACACCATGTGCGTCAGGATATCGTGTCGGGAATTTGTCAAAATAATGCTGCAAAGTTAGACTTTCTTTATGTTTCATAAAAAAAAAAAATTCAGAGCAGTGAAGCTTAAAGTTGAGTAAAGTTTGATAAAATGCTGCAGTTGTTGTCGTCCATACATGTTTGATATCTCTCATTGTGGAGAAATGAAAAGACTGAAGTGAGATGAATAGACTGAGAATTTTCTCTTATTTGACAAAACATTGATTGAATTTAATTTTGTTGATGCAAAATGCAGTTAAACAGTTAAATCGCAATATATTGTATCACAATATCCAACATATCGCAAAATGCTCAAAATCACAATAATATTGTATTGTAACTGAAGTATTGGGATAAAATCGTATCGTAGGGCATCTGCTGATTAACACATTTAGCATTGGGGAAAACATGTTTATTGTCTTGCCTGATTGGACAAGTGAATTGCTAGATTTAGTAGCCAGACGTGGCATTTTACTTGCCCCAGGAAACAGGGCAATCTTTATTGTTGAGCCCTGTCTTTAAGGATAATATCATCTCTCTTTTTGCATGGTCTGTCTTAACATATTTCAGTGGATTTATATCTTCAGTACCACTGGCAGTCATTTCTCAGCACATTATGTAATGTTGTGCCATGTCATCCACGTGGTCAGCTCTGTCCCTTAGTCGAGCGCACGGTGTTCCCTTTTTGTCGCTCTCAAGTTTGCAGAGCAGTGCAGGAGAAGAAGCTCTATAGGAAGGCAGGCGTCTGGCAGTGAAGCCCAAGTGCTCACTTTTAGCAGAGAGGCTTCACTACACACTGTCATTATGTGTTTCTTTGTTTACGGCCACACAGCTGTGTATACTGGGCTGATTAGTCTGCTGCATAGGGAGTAATGGGCCCGGAGAGCGTCATTGCGACATTGTAGCTGCATGTTGTCATCTGTAGTCGAGTTGATTTTTGACACGTAGCTGCAGATGAATTTGTTTCCAGGCAGGTTGTGAATGATGAGTTGCTACATTTAAACAGGCCTGTAGCTGTTTGTGCTGTAGGCGTCTCTCCTCGCTGACAACCCCCCTGTCCATTTGAACCAGATGTTGCAGATGTTTGCCAGCTATTAAACTGGGAAAATATGGCAAGCAAGCTGCTAAAACTAACACTTGGGGTGAGAATTGCCCCTTGACAACATGGGACAGGTTTCCATTATGCTCTACAGCTGATCACTCCTAAATTATGTGACATACAAACACGGCTAATGGCATAACACGCATGATCCGCGGGTCATAAATTGCATCATTACGGCATGGCTCATTGCTTCGTGTGATCATTCTTAAATTGTGCCGTGCAGACATAGCTTGTGGTATAATTTGCACCACTTTCCATGCAACCATAAATTTGATGACACCCAGCTGAATGCCAAGTCACTGAGTTCCCTTTAATGTCATTGAGACTTTGCAGAAAAGGGAGCGCATCCCTCTGATCCGTCTGAGTCACGAGCTGTCTGTCACAGAGAAGTGAAATCAGACTCTTAAAATCAGTGAGTCATCAGCGGTTGTCTTTGCCCTCTGAATAAATCTTCTGCCCAGAAAGACGTGCAACAGAATATTAAATGAACTGATGTTTGATTGATTTTCTGGTCTGATTCAGATTCTTGACGTTTATTGGCCTTTCTGTCTTAGCCAGGGGTTTACATGTGACTTGTTTAGCATATGGTTTGCTCATCTGAATTCTTTGGCCCGCTGCAGACTCGCGAAGAGAGCTATCTCAGTGGGATTCCCTAGAATTCTCCATTCGCATTCCCACCTCTTCCTCTCTGAGTCACTCCTGTTCTTTCCGACTGTAAGCCTCTTCCCCCTCAGACTAAGTCCAAAGCATATTTCAATCCCACCCTTGCTAACTGAGCTTCCTCTGCGCCGCTTCTCTTTCTGTCTGATGCACGCTATGTAGGTAGTGTCTTTCTCTTCAGTAAATCATTTGTTGTTGCAAATTAAAGGACACTTACTTTTGTGTTGCTGCTAGAACATGTTTATATGCTTTAATGCTCAAAAAACACTTTATTATTGCTTTATCATGCTGCCAATGGCTGCTGCACCTCGACTGACACAGTGTCTGAAATGCTCTGTGGTAGCGCCTGTCTCTTTAAGCCCCCCTCCTAATAAAACCTCTCTATTGGTTTTCCCAGTCTTCCACATCTTTACTATTATCTGCTGTGTCTGAGTATAGTGGCACCATGAAAAATCATCAATAACCGCTTTTAAACCAAAAACCACATAATCAGACATGTTCTTGCAGGAATTTGATCTGAAGTTGGTGGAAAATCGGCAACATTGGTAACCAAGTTTACAGTGTAGTGGCACTTTTTGCCAATTGAACATGTTATAACATCCAAAATTTGGGGAAATTAGCATCAGCAACTATATACTGGAGCAGAGGGACCTATATAAAAATTCAGCTCAAACTTGAGTCAGCTCGAGCTAAGGGTTAAGAAAAAAACTGTTGGAAACGGAGCATTAGAACAGTTGGAAAATTTATTTTTTTTGCTCAGGGGTTTAAATTTAAAACTTTTAAAGGAACACTCCACCGTTTTTTCATATTAAAACATGTTATTCGGTCAAGTAAGATGAGTTGATACAGACCTCTTGCGTCTCAATGCGTGCACTCAATCGCCCTGGAGCGCAGCGCCACTTGGCTAGCACTTAGCTTAGCCCAGTTCATTCATTAGGATCCAAACAGATGGACAGTTAGAAGTGACCAAACTCCTCCACGTTTTCCCTATTTAAATACAGCTACACGAGTAGTTAAACGACCAAGTATGGCGACACAAAATAAAACGTGGCGCTTTTCTAAGCGGATAAAAAGGATAACTATAATGTATGGCGGAATAGCACTTGGGAGCACTTCGACTCGGTGCAGTAATATCATCACTCCTGAAAAATCTTCTCCCTCTCCCTCTCACTTCCGCTCCCTCTCACTTCCGTCAACAGAACCAACGTGAGCTGCACCAGGAGTAGTAGTTCGAGCAGAGCTGACGAAGTATTAGGTTGTAGGAAGATATTTGTGAACAATCATGGTTATAACGTGCATCGTAAAGGATTGCGATAACAAGCAGAAGTGAAGTGAGAGGGAGCGGAAGTGAGAGGGAGAGGGAGAGGGAGGGGGAGAAGATTTTTCAGGAGTGATGATATTACTGCGCCGAGTCGAAGTGCTCCCAAGTGCTATTCCGCCATACATCATAGTTATCCTTTTTATCCGCTTAGAAAAGCGCCACGTTTTATTTTGTGTCGCCATACTTGGTCGTTTAACTACTCGTGTAGCTGTATTTAAATAGGGAAAACGTGGAGGAGTTTGGTCGCTTCTAGCTGTCCATCTGTTTGGATCCTAATGAATGAACTGGGCTAAGCTAAGTGCTAGCCAAGTGGCGCCGCGCGCCAGGGCGATTGAGTGCACGCATTGAGACGCAAGAGGTCTGTATCAACTCGTCTTACTTGACCGAATAACATGTTTTAATATGAAAAAACGGTGGAGTGTTCCTTTAAATAAAACCACAATTCCAAAAAAGTTAGGACGTTTTTCATAAAAAGAAAATGCATTAAGTTCAGAGTGCATATTTATAAAAACCAAAAGTTTATCCGCTTGAATATAAATATATTGTTTTGTACAGCTGTCAATTAGCAAATTATTGCATTCTGGTTTATTTATGTTCCAAGCTTCTGAACTTCTTTGGATTCAGAGTTGTACGTTTACAGCATTCTGAAACACTTTGGCCACGTCTAATATTAACATCCGATTTTGTAATATATACTTTACAGAAATTAGGTAAAAACATAGTTAGTCCCCATTAACAAGATTTAACCATGCTGCAGCCAATTCTCAATATACTAGGCCCAGAGCTATTATTTTTGATTAGGTAGTTGCAAATTGTCCCTTTTCCTTTCACTTGTAAGATGACTGGCAGTTGAATGGACACAGATGCTGCTTGAGACTTATTTTGAAGATGCAACAAAGGCCTTGGAGTTTCACACCGGCCCACTGTGTGGCTTTGAGTGAAAGGCTCAGGTCCCTCCTTTTTAGTGTGAGTCCTTGCTTCTTCAATGCAGCTTGGTCTGTAGTCTACAGATGGGGGTCTTTGGATGTTGGATAATTGGAGAAGAAACCCCCACAGCTGGGTACAGACGGGGGTGTGGAGGCACAGGACCTGATGATCAAGACCGTTTTAATGTGGTCTGAGCTGGCTCTCGGTACATTCATGTGGTCTCAGTCAGAGCCGCTTTTACTGAGTGGCTGTATGGAAGTGATTTGGGTTCATCTGGGTGTTCAGACAGGATACATGGTAAATACACAGTGATTAGCTGCATATGGTGAACTATTGGCTCTACTGGACATGCGTTCTGAGCAAACATTTCCACATTTTGCTTAAACAAGACGTAAAAGAAAACAAATATGATGGTGGCAAAAGCAGAGAAAAAGAAACGGGGGTGGAGGAATCAAAGGGAGAACGTAATGAGCAATTATTGCACATCATTTGTAAACATTTTCCTTCCCCCTGCTGAGAGCCTCCCATAATTTTAAATTGTTCCATCAATTAATTGACTGGCTGGGGTTGGCTTTCCTGTTGGTTCAGCTGCTCTTCAATGAGGACAAAGCCTTCTGCGGTTGCTCTACCCTCAACCGCCGCCAGCAACGGCCCCGAGGAGACCAGATGTAGCAGGGGGAGAGGGAGTGGGCAGCTTCTTAGAGAGGAAGTGCTCCCCAGACCAGAACACTTGTCCAAACGTCACCCCTGACAGGTGGGGAGCAGAACAGTCCAGAAACCCCCTTTTGAGGTTCCCCTGTAATAATAAAGTGAAGGATTGCTATGACTCAGCAGGACTTTAGGCGTCTTGTGTGTTGCTTGTATCAATGGGTGGCTCGCAGCTCTGTCCTGTCACTGTATTATAACAGCGTGCCATGGGTTTGATTAGTGGGCGGCATGTGTGGTTTGGGGAGATTGGCTCTTCCTGCTGAGTAGAGCATCAACACTTCAGAATGGCTGCTTTGTAAAGTTAACAACAGATAATATTTTCCTGTATCCACACATCCTGTTTCATTTGGAGCCTGAAAGAACAGAGAAAACTACCCACCATGTTCTCTGTTTATACTTGACCGTCCTACAGCAGATTCTCAATCAGGGCTACTTGTACTCCAGGGGTGTTTCTGCCGTTGCCAGTGGATACGGAGAAAGATTGTTGGCCCTGGGATGAAATCACAGGACTGAATCTTGGAATTAGAGGTCGACCGATATATTGGCCGGCCGATATATCGGGCCTATATTTGCCTTTTTTACTTGTATCGGCATTGGCCGATGCGTGCTTGCGTTCGCCGATCAATTAGCCCATTTCAATGAGCCAACAGCAGGCAAGGCTCGGTGCAACATCTGCCATTCTCTGGTGAGCTGCTGCTGATACCAGAAAAAAGAAAAACGCATCAAATATGTGGATCATCTGAGGCGCCACCACCTCGAGGCCTAGAACAACATACACGTTGTTTGCTATCCAACTGTTAATATGTTTTGTTAATAAGTGTTTATTTATCGGCAGCACAGATTGGGGATCGGTTAGGACTGATGTCAAAATAATCTGCATCTGCCTTAAAAAACCAGCATCCGTCGACCAGTACTTGCAATTTGATCATTGAAACGGAATCAACTGGGGGAAAAAAGCATAATATCATGAAATTTGCATAGTGAGGATGCAATTTACAAAAAGCATGTTTTTTCCATATCACAGTGCATAGCCTAATAAACAGAGAAGAACTGCTGCTGTATTTTTGTGTCATTTACAGGCATGCTGCTTTGGTCTTTTGCTGCGGTGGTGTTTCCCTGAGGGCGGGGCTTAGCTTCTCCCCCACAACACACACAAACTCACATCAGTACTGTGACGTGGCTACCGGAGCGTATCACGGCCTAAAAAATTTGATTTGAAAAGATTTGATGCAGCTTGTTTCAGAAATATCTCTCAGCTTTGCTCCTTTGCTAAAAAATACATTCCTAGTCTACTTTGGGCAGAGCCACGGTGTGATCCACAGGGCATATCGACCCGGGCGGACACACGCAAACATGCAACATCCGACGACTACTGAGTCAGGAGAATGAGAGATTTTCCTCACATTAACTGAAATTTGTTAAACGTTTAATATTTTTAGATTCAGTTGTTGAGATTTTTGTTGTCCACCACATGATCAGACATGCTTTATGACAGCTTAAAGTGCTTGAATAAAAAAAATTGAATTTAGCAAAATTTAAACAGAAAAGATTTGAACCTCAATCTAGAAAAAAAAATCAAATGAATTTCATAGGGTGCTATTACAGCTCAAACAATAATAAAAAATAAATTTAAAAAAATTGCATAATTAAAAAAGATATAACCTGAGTCACTAATAGGTAATAGTTCAAGTAGGTAACTGGAAATAATTTACACTTCGAATGGTTGGATAAAAATATTGACAAATGTTTTAAAAAGTTATCTAAAATTAATAGTCACAAATAGTCATCTTCCACCACTATAAGTTGACCTTAACTCTGACAGTTCAACTGTATGAAAAATGACTGTAATGCTATCCATTTATGACTGCTGTATATAGTTTTACATAATTTATGTCCCGCTCTCTTATTACATGGTTCTCAATGGAGAGAGTGTCACTGCAAGTTCATGTGATGTGCCTGAGCACATACTGTATTTATCCACTGAAAGGGAATCCATTTGGGAACCGATGTAGCTGCAGACACCAGAACATCTGCAACACTACTCTCCAGTCTGCGTCGTATCCTTCACATCTCAGCTGTACTGACTGAGCCGCAACTCATCCTCTGGCTTATTTAACACTCTCGTAGTATATCATTGTGTGTGTTTCCACCCTCTGATTCTCTGAAAGTGCACCTGAACGCGTCTTCTTTTATTTCCATTCTTGTGATTTATGTCGTCGGTACGCTGGAAGCCATGGTTAATTACAGTTCATAAAGAATTTAAATAAGCATGGTGTATTCAGCCAGGATGAGTCATACGACATTACATCTCAGCTCAGGATCTATACACTGTTGCCACATTGCATGCTCGCGCTAGCCTCCAGCTGTACTGTCAGAGAGAGAGCAGAGAGTGAGAGTGTGTCTTTGGCCTTGGAGAAGTGCTAATCCTCCTGGGTGGTTTGGGAAAGACCTTCTTCAAAGGCCTGCTCTGTTAACCTGGCTGTGGTGGTTAATGGGTCAAAACTGGATTAGCAGTGAGTGTGAGGGAGGGGAGCTCCGGAGAGAACTAAACAGATTCGTGTCCGCAGGCTCTTCTCCTATCATTCCTGCCTGGCTGTTCTCCACGCTGTCCCTCCCACTGCCCTAGCCCCTCTATTTCTTGCCTATTTCCCAAACTAGTGCTGCCTTTGAAGTTAGAAACTCCACTTGAGGGTTTTTTTTATCAGAGGCGACTGCATGCATATCCAATGTCAAGCTAGACATCAAACCAGCCGTTTGACTTTAGATGCTCTTAGTTTTCTGCAGACACTCAACACTGAAAAGGAATATACTCGTTATCAGATATTTTAAAGTTTTGCTTGTTTTACTGATAAGCTGAGCCTTATGATTCTGTCTTTCACTAGCCAGGTTTCCAACCAAACGTATTGCAAATTTTAACTGAATTTTAGGAAAATTGAAAAAAGAAAATGCAATTAAGTGCTTGTTTCCATCCAGGACCATTATATGATTATTGGGAATTGGTTTATCAAGATAAGCAGAAGTTGGTGCCAATTCTCCAGTCAGAAAACTATTATAGGCCTACAATTTAAGAAGAAGAGGGCGCCAAAAGTTAACATAATTATAAGGGCGCCAGTGGAACCTCAAATGGCGAAAACCTGACAGAAATATGGTATTTTTGTTTGTTTTCATGAGAATGTTAATATTAATCTGTTGCTTATTTTTGTCACATGCTTCATGGATGTCCTCATTTATTCCCTGAATCTGTTTCTTTTGCACTTTTGTTAGTGTTTTCTACAACACACAGATTGAAAAAAAGCGCATAAAACCAGCTCATTTGAAATGCAACTTCTGCAGCTGTGGGAAGATTTACCTGAGCTTCATTGACAAATCAGATTGATAATCTAGTTCAGTCTTTGTAGGATTGCATAATCTAAAGAAAACGTATTGTGATGGCACACATACAGATTTATAGACTGTATTTTTCACAGTCTAAAGCTTTTTGTTGCTCCAGAGGGAGTCTGTCAAATGTCCTCATGTGATGTCACTTGAGTCGGTGTCAGTTTGAGTTGAATACTACAGGTAAAAAACATATCTTACCAGATAAGCATAACACACCTGAATTTCTAACAGATCTGTAGGCAGTCGAGTTGCATTAGGGTAACGTAGGTTCAAGAAGAGCAATTCATGGAATAAGAAAGTTATTTCTGATTCTGCTGCATGGATTCTGACAGTCTTTGACTGTCCATTGTGAGTCTAATGTTCTAGAAGTTCAATGCTAAAAGCATTAAACAGTTTTTTGTGACATGGTGCACATGAAAAAGCCCTGGTTCCCCCAGAATACACTGCTGATTTGCATATTATTTGTGCTGTTTTGTTGACAGTTTGAAATGGACAGTTGGCGAAATTGACTTTGTCACAGCTTTGGAACAACAAGTTTCTTTTCTGATTTTAAACTTGCACATCAAAAGTGAGAGACAGGCCTTGCTTTGTAGACAACCACTCAACCGCAAGACCTTTAACTTTTGAAAGGAATGCAACAAGGAATTAAGTAGCACCTTCCCATGTGTTTTAGAGAATTCACACTGCAATTCATCTGCAGCCCTGGTAAAGCCTCACTATCTCTTCTTCATTAATTGTCTTGCAACATTTTTGGCTCTAACTAAGAGAAACGTGTGGTGGTGCACATTTTCTTTCCTCTGGAAGGTTAAAGTGCAGCCCGGCCTCTCCTGTCACATTCCACTTTTGGATCTGTGATTGAAGCTTTGGCATTAAGCTTGTTTCCCCCTTCATGTGTTTGTAGGGATGTCTGTGATTATTATCATCTCTGAGCACTGTGCCCAGGTGAGATCACTCGGCAAGTTTGCACAAAGTCTCATTAGCTCTGATAAATATCCACACATGCAACGGCCGTTTGGTTTTCTCTGGAAACCGAGGTGGAGGCAGGGTGGTCGGAGCGTTCCTGCCCAG
Organism: Centropristis striata; assembly: GCF_030273125.1. Classification (NCBI taxonomy): domain Eukaryota; kingdom Metazoa; phylum Chordata; class Actinopteri; order Perciformes; family Serranidae; genus Centropristis; species Centropristis striata. The sequence continues at coordinate 8,802,487 of NC_081529.1, read as the reverse complement.
CTGTCTGATGGAGGAGGGTAACCTGAGAGTAATTCTTCAACGTGCCGGCTCTGCTTTAAACCTGGACGGACACGGGTTGATACGATTAACTCTGACTAACCTCAAGCAGATGGGGGTCTCTTAAGTCTCCAGTGTTACCGGCTGGAGGGTTGACGGGTAGGGGGGTCGGCGCAAAAGCCGCAAGACGCCAACAGCTGACTGGAGACGTCTGTCCGTGCCTCGGCCTGACGTTTGAGCCCCTTCAGTCCTCAGAGGAGACAGGATCAGAAGGGAGATGTTTATATTCACACCGGATCACATTTCAAATGGCACCTCTGCCGAAGTTGGACAAATACACCACAGGATTCCTGCGTAGCAAAAAAAAGTCTGACTGCACATGCATGGAGAAGCAAATGTGATATTTTAACACTGGGTTTTCTACTCCCTAACACTCTTGGACTAGAAGAATCCTAAATATGCAGAGGCCTATGGGTAGTCTCTATCCATTGTGTCTGATGTGTAACTGTCTGGCTGATAAGAGTCGCGGTTTGATTTTCAAGATATTCATTACGAAACTAACCTTCCGATCCAAATGTGGGAGTGCCAAATGCCTGATGAGTCAGCTGTCATGCAGATGCTACAGAAGCTGCAGACAGTCTTGTTGGGAATTCTCAGAGATGTAGCCTAATATTTACTCTCACAAAGATTATTATTATAGGCGCAGCGCTTGATGTACCTATTTACTGTCCACAGCTTAAGGCTACAAGAGTGTTCTAGTAGGGATGATAAGTCTTTTCATGTCACTTCCACATTGGTTTTCCCACGACTGAATGAAAGAATTGTTTGGGGTTTGGATAAATTAAGAAATTAAGCTCAGGCTTGTGATGGTCACATGCAGCATGCTCAACACAACAACAATTTTTTTCAAGCTTGTGTTTAAAGGAATAGTTTGGAGAAGCAGAAGGAGTTCTGGCACAGAAGCTTAACAATGCACTGCTGTGGATGGGGGGCACCTAAAAAAAAATTAATCAGTTTAAGTGTACTCTATATCTATATCTATAATATTTTCACTACTTTACCTTGCTGTCAGACAGCCCTCTTTAAGTTTATGAGGGGAAGCTGTTATTTATGCTCTCTTAAAAGCCACCCGACTCCATTAACAAAAGTAGTCATTTTACTCTGCTGAATAATGGTTTTCTACTGCTGCATCTTTCGATTTTTTGTGTTATTGTGTGACTTTGGTGAATCTGAACTATCCCCGTAAGATACATATTTTAAAAGGTTTTACATGTTGTTCAGATTCCCCCAGGCCTCGGGTCTCTTGTCTAATCCTCCATGTTAAAATTAACCTCAGCAGAAGAAAATATGGCTCCATCTGACAGCATGAGCTCTGAGAGATGATTTCATCGAAGCTTGGCTAAAATTGTGTCAGACACGATGACGCATGTCCTGCAGACGCGTGTCATCCAATTTAAACATGACTTTCAGCACATAGTAAAAGCCGTTTATGGTATGCACCTGCACACAGCGGTGTTTGGTCACGGCTTTGATCAACAGACCCCCATTTTTCTCAGTGAGACATCAGGGCTAGCTCACGTAGACAATTACTGAGGATGAACACGGCAAGTCACGCAAGACAAAAATAGCCTCATGGATATTTTATGCTCAGTCCAGAACTAAATTTGTTCATGTCCTGCTCAGTTTTAGAATTACTTTACCGAATAGAGCTGAAGCCATTAAGAAAAATCATTTGCAACTGGTTTGGTAATCAGTTTATAGTTTAAAAACAAAACAAAAATAGATTTTAAAAAATGCAAATTCTTTGATTCCAGCTCAAATATGATGATTTTTCTGCTTTTCTTTGTCAATTGTCATAGATTTTTTTTTAAACTTTTGATTGAACTTAACAAGGCATTTAAAGAAGTTAACTTTGGTAATGCAGTTGTAATAGGCCTTTTTTAAATACAATTTTTAATGTTTGATAGATTAAATGATTTGGTGAAAAACTACACACTAGGGCATGAAGATATGGGGGGAAAAAATCATATATCATGATGTTTGTCACTCCATCGAAATTGTAAGACCATTGTTGGGGTTATTTGGCGCTTTCACAAAATTTTGATGCAATAAAAAGACAGAAAATGACCTAATGTTACTGTAATGTAACTTTTAAAATGATGAAAAGTTCACACATTACCATTATTATATCCAAAATCTGAGACAATATACAGTCTAGCCATAATATCCATCTATTGCCGAGCCCTAATCTCAAGACATTCAGTCATAGAAGGCTGTGCAGGGCTTTCATCTACGATTACGACAGGATTACTGTGCTGATTCTTAAAAGGCCGAGGGTCCTCTCACTCCGACACATTCATTGGCAGGGTACACGGTAGAAAAGGAAAAATATGACTGGGTGGTAATGATGTAACACTGCTCCCAGATGAAGTTGTGAAATCATTCTTAGAAACCAAAGCTCCCCAGGATCGACAGGGGAAAAACAAAGTGGAGAAGCAAAGCGGCATTTCTGGCATTTAACACGGCCGTGTGGTGGTCCTCAACTTCTGTTAAACAGGTTGGTACTATCCAACCTCTCCACTGCAGCTCGGCCCAGGCCTCCGCTCTACTCTCCTCCATTACATCAGAGAGGGCGAAAGAGCCAAGTAGCTAGGAGAGCCGAGCAGCCACTGAAAACAACTCGGGTCCCGGCCAACAGTAGTGCAAGCTTGCAGAAGCCTAAGCTGCGCCCCGCTCTGATTTGCTCACTGTTTTGACTTCTCACTTAGCTGCAGCGGGGAAGGTACTGTGGAAGACTTTACTCGCCTGGATGACTCTCCGTTAGGCACGTTGTATCACAGAGTGGAAAGAGAGGGTGATGTACTATGCAGGGGTAACAGGAATGCCACTAAAAATTGCCATTGTGGCATGGTTTCCCACTATTTGGAGCCCAAAATAGTCGGCGTGGACTCCTATTATGCAATTACAGTGGACTGTATCACGGAGGGAAAAGGTGACGTGAGATGGATGAAATGTTCTCACACTAAGAATGTTGCCAGTCACTTTCCTCTCACGTGTGAATGTGCGTGGTGAGTTTCTTCATGTAGTCAAACAGGTTTTTGCATAAGAAGATGAGCTCTTTCCTTGCTAGCCTCAGTTAGTGGAGTTGTTACAAGTGTGCATCTTTTGTATGTGCAGCTTTTGCCTTTGTTTAAGGACTGGTTGGGTTAGAAAACAAGTTCAACAACAGTTTTCCACAGGCTGTCAGTCCACCGAGACATTTCATCAACTTAGATCAGCAACTTGCATTGTGTTTCTACATATATTAAGTAGCGCTGCAAGTAGGAGTGGGCGATATGGGCAAATTATTATATTTTTTTATTTCTCGATAACGATAATCTGACGATATCCTTTGAAATGAGATTTCTTTACCAAAAAGAAAAGCTGTTAAAATTATTTTTGCTTACCAGGACATCTATGGATGGACACAATGTAAAATTGCATATCACCAAACCAATGTTTACAATATTATCGTAGATTATATATATCGCCCATCTCTAAAGTACCAATTATTATTATCCTTTGATCTGTTGATTATTTTTTTCAGTTAGTTGCTTTGTGTTTTGTGTGTTTTGCAAAATTTTATAAATGCCGATTTCCCAGAACCCAAGGTAGGGCTGGGCGTTGTGGTCAAAATCTTTTTTTCCCATTTAGATCATTTCATTTCTCGATAACGAGATTTTTGATGAATTATCATGTTTTATGGTAATTCTGGTACAATATACATTTTTACATCGTTTTGACAGTATGTATTGTCATATCCCTATATTGACAGTATCACACAGCTCTAGCTGGGCTGGGCAATCCTGATATAGGTAATTTCATATGTCAATAATTATACATATAATAATATAGAATGTTTCTGCTAATTAAATACATACATAGTCTATGGTTTGCTGTGGTTTAGAAGTCAATACATTGTCCAAATTACATAGATCTTGCCAACAGGTCCGGCCACTGGCTTTTCAACATTGCAATGGAAATTATATAGAAAAATAGGTTTGACAGACATTTTTATATAATGTTAAAGATATATATTGTCATATCCCCCAGCTCTAGCCCAAAGTGACTCATTTTGCTAACATAGACAGCTTGAGAAATTGGCAAATATTGAAATTCCAGAAGTTTTAAAAATGTTTCCTTTTAAAAAATGACTGAAAAACAAGTAATTAATTAGGAAAGTAGTTGCTGGTTCATTTTCAAACTTTATTGTTGAAGCTCAAATCATGTTTGCATCTGATCATAGTCAATCATGACCCATCTATCCAATCAGTGTTAGTCCTTGGAGTCCTTGTCACGTAGCTGCATAAAATCTTGATTGTAAGAAAACTCAAAGTTGGTTACAGCTGCCAACATTGCACCTAAAATGAATCCGAAACAAACCTCAAGTCCCTGGACAGTTATTTACTTTGGCCGGTTGCCTGGATATTAACAATGTCTAATAATCACTGGACTTTGACGCTGCATCATTCTCACGTCGTTTATATATAATATCACCTCACAGATCTTTACTTCCTCTGAGTGACTCGACCTCTCATCACTTTACCAGCCACTGCTGAGTCTGATGTATAGTGATATATGGCGTCTCTCAGTCATGGCTTTCTGTCCTTTTATGAATAGAAGCTATGGAGATGTGTGTGTGTATATATATATATATATATATATATATATCTCTTCTGTCTTTTCTTTCCTCTTAGTCCGCTGTTTTTTTATGCTTCTGGTCACAGTGATTTGGCGCAACAGATGTCCCCAGATGTCCTTTTACTCAAGTGTGTAACAGGAGTCCTGGGAATCTACATTTTCTGTGTTTGCTTTGCGGTATTTAATGCACGTCACAGGGACTATGGGTTTCTTCATACATTGCACTGCTGGTTTCCTCTCCCCTCCTCAATTGTTGACAAGATTGTTCTTCCTCTCACTCGGGGCACATGTGAGAGTCAGACGGAGCATGTCTTTGAATGCCTCCATAATTTTTTTTTAACTTGGAAAGAGGGGATCAAGGTATTTTTCCCCTCTTTTTTTTTAAGTGTTCCTTTCTGTTTTCCTCTCAGGATAAAAATGATGCACAAGGAGATTTTGTTACACTTTTTCCTTTCTAATTTTATAAATCTTGGAAATTGCAGGTCTGTTTAGAGGTATTAGACGATTTTCCTGGCAGCTAGTAGTTCCATGATCACTCTGCCACCAATGACTCTAATATCTGTATTATGTGACCAGAAGGAGTCTTATCAGGTTTACATATTACATAAGTGGATTTGCTAAGATATAAAAACCTGCCAAAGCTGGGATTTTTCCCAGTGTCTACAAGTCAATTCGCCCTAACCACATTTCCACAGTGAGCCTGCACCCCGTGAAGAGTTGGCCTGACTTCCTGAAATTCTACCCTGCTTACTCACTCTATTCTGTCCGACTGCAGTTAAGGGCTAAAGTTAAGTGGTGTAGCCAGGTCTTTAAAAAGTAACCCACTTTTGTCGTGAATAGGGCTGCTCTGAATGTGAATGGGTGGTGTGGTTGGCGCTGTGGCAAATGTACTGGACTTCCCCATGAAGCCTTTTTTGAAGGTTGTTTGTCTGGTATCAGCTTTTGGGAGATGGAGTGTTTGCTGCTCTTCCACTTCCTTACTTTATCTCAGAATTAGGGACTTGCAGCAGCAACAGTTAAAGGGACTGGCAAAGCGTTATTCCACTCCCATATCAACACTTCCTGGTGTTTTAGCAAAGCTGTCTACTACAGGAGAATGACTGGTTGGCAATACGTGAAAGTGTTTTCATCGTATTTGTCATTTTGTTATATTAGCCTCTACAGTAAATGCCCGAAAAGGCATGAGGTTAGTTTTCACAGTAATCTTGCATATTAAAGTGTGTTTTGTGTTTAAATAAGTTTTGGGTCAAATTAAACCTAGTAATTCATGCTAGCAAGGTTTGATAAAGTAAGCTAGTTTTGCTCAAATGATTACTCTTGTATTTCTGTGTGTTTTATAATTGTTATTGCAACTTTCAGTTTGCAAACTGAAGCTTTATCAACTTAATTCTCAGCTCATTGGCTTATTGACGTACGGCCACAGAACTGAGCTCAGCCGTGTTTCAGTTCAGTGATACTGATACGCAGTCAGAGATCAAATAAAAAACAGGTTGAAAAAATTTCACGTGATCTTTCAAATTCTTAACGACCATTAATTGATCATCGATTAACTATTCCCATCCCTAATGGTGACCCGTTGGAACGCCGTAGACTAACCTTCAAACATGGACTACATCTAATATGATCAATTTTATCCCTGTTAATGACGGTGTGTCATCCTCACAATGGCAGTAAGTCGGTCCGTCACTTGCAGGAACTCGGGTCTGCATTTTGACCAGAGGAACCAGGGACTTAATTTAGTTCCCGTAAGAGATTGTTCCTGGTCCCTACCACTTTAATTCACTCAAGGACCTGCACTGCCCTGATAATATTAGGACAATCTGTCACTTGGCTTGCATTTTATTGCTGGTTGCAGCTATCGTGAACATCACTGTTCCTTATATGCTGCCGCACATTGTCCACCTTTGTATGTCCGTAGACTCTCTCACTGGTTGACATTTATTTATCAATCTATTCTTGGACTTCTGGACTCCTTACTTGTGTTTATACATGTGTAGAAAGCTCAGCCAATATAGCCTGCGTTCTCAGGACTTCATACAGATGCAGGTCCCGAGAGTCAGAACTGAACTGATGTTCTGCCCCGTCTACCTGGAACGATGTGCAGAAGGACTTGGAATTGACACATCTTGTAACTCTGGGGGAATTCAAGTAAATTTTAAAAGACAGAGAAATTGGATCATGTGATTTCTCTGTGTAATCCTGTCAGCCAGCTCGTTTTTCTTGTAGTGTGACTGTATTTTATTTGTGTCTTATGTGTTTAGCTTAACCATTTTTGGCTTTTGTGCTGCTCTCTTGGCCAGGTCACTCTTGGAAAAGAGGTTTTTAATCACAATGAGGTTTTTTTCTCCTGGTTAAATAAAGGATATTGATATTGATTGAGCTTAACTAGAGCTGCAACTGCAATTTTTGTATTCACTTGTTTTAGACCTGTGATACTGATGAATGGATTTAGCGAGTGTCATGTTGAAGATTAGGTCATCGTAGTTTCACATGGACATCTCCCCTGCACTGAGGCAGTACGATAAACTCTAGAAAATGAAATGGGGAAAAGGACCTGATACCAACAGTGAGTCGAGCTCAGCAGAGCTGTACCATGCAGTAAACTGGTTAGTCTGTTAGGAACATTTTGGTCAAAAAACACTGTTGGTCAGTTGCTAAGTTGGTTCAGTTCAAATTGAACTTGGAAACTGCGCCTTATTTCCTTCCTGTGCCAGACTGAATGCCAGCTTGTCTGTGAGCTTGCCATGCATGGAAGCTCCAGCAGCCAGCTCATATCAGCCTCCCTCGGCTGCAGCCCAGTGACAGGAGTCTACAACAGGCAGCGTTCAAGACCAAACATTACCCAACAAACTGTCATAGGAGACTGACTAGGAGACAGCTCAGAGATTAGCAGGAGACAGTTAAAGAACAGCTTCACCAGTGAAACCATCAGCACTTGTCAGTCACAATCTGAGTTTTTCTGCCTCCCTTTTGGTTTTAAGTCCCACAGAGGATAGGTAGGAGTGGCGGGGGTGGGGGGGAAGCCTTTTGTTTATAGAAGAACAATGCTGCGTCTGAGAGTGCACGGTCCTGGGCCTGGAGTCAAAACAGGGCAGACAGACAAACAGGCAGACAGGCAGAGGAAAGGTTGGAGTATGGAGGAGTGGGGAGGAGGTGGGAGTAGGGGGGAGTACTGTTCCCTGAAGATGTGTCAGACTGTCTGGCGGGTCGGGTCAGTGCACTGGACTGGAGGAACCAGGTGGACAGGAAGGGAGGTTCACAATGGGGTCAACCTGAGCTAGTGGGCCTGAAGAGATTTGTTTAGGTTCACACGCAGTTATGATTTCACGCAACGAGAAGATCGGCTGATATTTTGAAATGCCTCCCTCTCTCCCCCCTCCTTCTTATTAGGCTGCGTTTCCAGACAGTTTTGACTTGGGACGGTAATGGTGGAATATTACCAGGCGGTTGTCTCTGTTCCCACACCCCCATTTCCTCCACCTCACAGGCCCCAGTGTAATGGTTAACCACAAAGCAACAGACTACAAGCGCTGTGAACCCTCTTTTCCCCACGGTGCTCTTTCCTTTTCCCATGCTCCGTCTCCTTATTGTGTGCAACTCCTAAAGCGGCTGCATATGTCGGTTCACAACAGAAGAAAGTGGACTCCCAGTTCCATCTTGTCTCGACCAGCGATTGCTACCATGGCGACGCCCCCTACCCTCCCTCCCCTAGACGTCACGTGACCTCTCCCTCCCCAGGTGTTTGGCTTGCGTCTGGCGGACTTCATTGATTCGCCTGCACAGTAGGGCTCTTTGTGCGCCAGCCTGTGAGAAACCGGGCCCGTCCTCTCCCCACAGGTGGAACTTTAACTTCACCCCAAGGTCTCAGTCTCTGCTTGCACAGGGCTGCTGCTGCTGCTGCCACTCGGAGGAATTGATTTTTATTAAGAGACAGGCCCAGCAAAGGAAGGAGCTAAGCAAATCCGAGCTGATAATCAGCTGTGTGAGGTGTTTGTTTAGCTTTCCCTGCTGTCCTCGGGGAAGTAGCCCTGTTTGGGCAGTAATGTGGAAAGCCATTATGTGACTAATAAGCTGCAGTCAGCCGAGCAGCCACCGAGGACACACACATACACACACCCCTGATTCTTATGTGAGCCACCAGGTTATTTTTCCACTTAGTCACTGACACATTTGCCAAGTGTTTGTTTCTCCCAGTGGTGGTGTGTGAGGCTGTAGGTGGCTAGTCCATCCTGCAATGTTTCGATATATTTTAACCTTTTGTGTGGGTGAGCCTGTCTGCCCGCCGTCCTCAAATACCTTACCCTTCTTCTGTGGTCTGTTTAAACTAACAATGGTCAGTAAAAGAGAAGTGGGCCTTCAGCCTAAAAGGTTTTGGTCATTTATCAGATGGAAGAATAAGTATGTGGTCCCTGTTCCCACTCAGAGGTGTTGTGTGGAAGAGCCAATGATGGAAAGATGGACTTTCAGTTTAACTGCAATGTGGAGAAGTTAAAGTTATTACTCGGTGATGAATTCAGAGCCCTGTGTTACCAAATGCTCATTCTAAAAGTCTAAAATATGACTTTAAGTGGAAGAGGCCTCTAATGCTGCTGTCTTTGTTTATTGTCTTTTTAAATGTCTATCCCCGTCTTAGCGCCGCAGTCCCTGGCTGTGTGAGGCAGTGCGACCGGAATGAGAAACACAGGCGACACAGAGAAACCCTTCTCTCAGCTTTGCCTCGATACTTGCGGTCGCTATGACGACAGAGGATTTAAGATGGGCCGAGATGCACGGGGTTATGTGATGCTTTTCCGGAGTGTGTGTCTGTGTGTTTTTGTGACAGAGAAGGAGAAATTTTGAAGCCTAGATGGAGTGTAATCATACATTCATATCCCTGTTTAAGACAATATGTCACATAGACTTCACTGTTTAATACAATCATACTTGTTTCTTTTACTATATGCAAAAATGTGTTCTAACGTATAGACTATTTAATTGTTTTAATTAATAAAGTTTTTTCCTCTGAGTTTGGTGCAAAATGCAAAAAACTCAAAAGAAAATTGAAAATCTATATCAAGCAAATATAAACTGGAAAATTCACTAGATCAGAGCTTTAATGATGAGGCAATTTATTGTTCAATCAGCCAAAATCAGCAAGTTGATTACTTCAAAAGGCCAGACCTCAAATGCGATGATCAAATCTTCAAATGCTATGATCAAATCTAATAATATGGTCAAATATCATAGTTTTATTTGACTATCTTTGGTTTGTCAGAGAAAACAATGACTTTGAAGATGTCAACTGGGAAATTAGAATCATTATTTTTGACAAAAAAATGAACCAATTCATCAATAATGAAAAGTATTATTAGTTACAGAGTCATAGCCCTATCCTAGAAAAGAATGTCAACAAGGATATGTGACGACTGAGTGACTTTTCCCATCACCTTACTTGACAAAGCTTAAACATGTTTAGAGAAACAGCTTTTATATTTCCCTTCAGGAATAAGTATATAACTGTCAAAAACTGCCCATTTTTGAGTTTGTGATGCATATTGTCCAGGGCTATGAATGTCTGTTTATTGGTACTGAGCCGTCACCGTCCAGCGCATGCAACCACATGCAGAATACACACTTGCTGTGAACAGCATGTGTGGTTTGCACAACAAGTGGATTGGCTTTGGAGTCAGTCACACTTTAGCAATGGCAAATGAATCTCTGGAGCTGGAAGACACGCCTAAGGGTTCCTGTCTGGCTTCAGCAGCACACGGATATATAGTGCTGTATAAGACAGAGACTGTGGCTTTGTGGCGTTGCTCCACTGCTGTAGGGTGTGTGAATGGAGCATCCAACAAGCTAACATACACTTAACAGCATCACCCAGTAGGGTTGGGTGGTTTGACTGTATATTAGGGCTGGGCAATATAGCGATCAAAAAAATGTATCGATATCATTTTAAATGTGATATGGAATTAGACTGTATCCCACATATTGATATGTTCAATTTTTTTTTCTTTCTTTATATATATAAATGCTGCCCTTACTAGGGTTTGTCATGTTTAGTTCTTTTGTAATGTTCATTATTCTTTTCTCACATAAATATATTTATTTCAGAAAAGGATTGGCCTATTTTATTTCATAGGCTATTTTTATTTAAGATATTTTTTTATTTAAATGTGCACTTTATGGAGCTTTGATTTAAAAAATAAAAAAGGTACTCCTGTTATACAGTATTTATGTTCACCGCTTCAATAAAACTACTTGTGACATGCCATATTTGGCTTTGACTTTGACTCAACATTTGCTCTCACTTTGCGATAAAAGTAACGGGATTTATATCGTATATCGATATTCAGCCTAAATATATCGGATATGACTTTTGGTCCATATTGCCCAACCCTACAGTATTTTTTTTTTTTCTCTCTGCTGGACCAACTTGCACTTGAACCGTGACTCCTAAACCAGGACATGGACTAAACTGTGACTTCTGTGTTCTGTTACACCCCATAATATTAAGTGTGAAACAGCTTAGGTCAACCTCATTTTCCAAAGTGGTTTTTATTTTGAGGACAGGATAATATCCCCATCACCACCACCACACTTTAATGGAATAATGATGAATTTTGTCACTCACATTACTTTTCTAAAAGGTTAGCTCTACAGTTCTGATTCAAGCCCTGAATCTGTCCTGTCTAACCCCTCACCTCGTATTAACTCTGGCAACCCGCTACGTTATTTGGTTGCCACTCCCTGAGAACAGCGTTGTGTACAGTGTAGCCATGGAACAGAAATGATGTGATTCTAGCTGGCGTCTAAAATGAGCTTTTAATGTTTCTAGTTTTCTCATCATTTGTTTCATCTTGGGGCCATGTGTGTGCGCCCATCACATTGTGTGGCGGGCTGTGTGTGTGTGCTGACGTATGTGTCTCTCTTCCATTTTAATGTAAAGGGGGAGAGAGACAGAGAGCGAGCTCGTAATTATATTTGTCGGTGTGTGAGCATGAGAAAGGCGGTCCGGGGTGACCAATAAAACAACAGATTTATGATGCTGCCCTGTAGGTGCAAGCTCGCCCACTTCCTTTTCTAAGGGAAGGCTTCTGTCATCACGACCCCATTCCCCATAACGGCATAAATTTTGGGGCTTTTTTGTGTGCTGGCGGGTACAGAGGCCCCACTATTTCTATTAATGTCGTTATATAAAGCTTTTGAGCCAGGAAAGAAAATTTAATGGCCTTTAATGTATGTTGGGTCATTTAGCAACTGATGATATATCTCAGCAAGGAGTTCCAGATTACACTGAAATCTGGAGGCAATACTGAACTCATTCATGAGCTTAAAATAAAGTGTTCTGGTGTCACTTAATTCATTTTCATTTCATCTATTGATCAAAGCATTAAGCTCCTCCTTTCATTGTTTACCTCCTTACGCTTTCTACTCTCCTGCCCTACATTCAGATCCCCCTCACTACTCCTCTTTCTGTTTGTTTATTTCATTTCTGTTCAGAAGTGGCTTTGTAAATTCAGAGAATTCAAAAACAACATCATTAGAGAGACTTTTACAAGCTATAGGTGTGTTAGAAATTCAGATTTATGCGCACAGAGGGCGAAGAGGCTTGTCAGAGAGGAGGAAGCACGAACCCCAGAGAAGCTCCATCAAACATAAATGAGGCCAATCTTTCCACAGAGGGTGACATGGCGGCTCCAACCAAGGGTCCCAAAAACCCACCCCATCCTTCATGTCAGAGATCTGAGAGTCCTGAACAATCGCAGCATCAATCCCTCCACCTCAGAAAGACAGCCTTGGCTGACAGTAACACTGATGCCTTTAGATCAGCTAAAGAGAGTAGTCTGCTCAGTTTTTGATCCTCTTTTTTTCCATTTTCTGGATGTGCAGGCGAGAGGGAAGTTCTTGACATTGTCTCAAAATATCGACAATAGTAATAATGAAGGGTTTCCCTTAGTGTATTGAAAACGTCGTGGCCAAGCAGGCTTAAGTTGACTCCCTACTGGGCCTAAGCCTTTCAGACTTTCAAAATACATTTTTAAGATGTTTTATAATCTACATCTGAAATGGGGTGGCTTGGATGGAAACTCAAGCTCACCAGCGAGATCTGCTGGTTAAAACATAAACACATTATAGGAAATGGCAGGCCTAAGATCAGTTTTCTTTCTTATCACACTTCTTACGTTACCAAGCTAGCTAGCCGGATGGTCGCTAGTTGATAGGTAGTTCTGTCTGTGATAGTGTTATCACAGAAACTATAGGGCCCTACCTTAGGCACATTTCCATTAGGGGGAAAAAATGGTCTTTCGGGATATATATTGTGTATCTATATTCAGCCTAAATATATCGGGATATGACTTTTGGTCCATATCGCCCAGCCCTAGATGATGACACTGTACTCGTAATGTCCCTAATATGAAAACCATCCTAGTCTGCCACTACAGTAAATTAGTAATTACTTGTACCTGCTGGGGTGTATGCATGTGTGTTTGTGTGTACATTTTAAGTTGTATATTAAGTCTATGTTGTAACCTCTATGGTGCAAACTGTTTTTAGTCATAGCCTAACTCCAGCACTATGTTCATACCTGGCTACAGTTAGACCTGCACGTTGCTTGTGACCTATTAAAACATTTATAAAATGCTTTCCATGCTTTAAAAAGTAGGCTTGTATCCTTCACACATGGCAGTGTCCCACAGAGATGGTGGACGTTGTGTCCTTCTGAAGCAAACTGCTATTTTTGAAAAGTGAATTGCTCTTTGCTACATAATGCTGTCTCAGGAGGCTCGCATATCTGCGGTAAGAGCGAGACCTTTTAGTCTGGCGCGTTGCTTTCATGCCGCTGTGTGTTTTGTGTGCGTATGTAATGACACACATTTGCCCCTCTGTTATACTCATCTTTATAATAAACATGACATTTTAAAATGACTGTGTTCTGTCGGTGTGTAATGACAGCTGTATTGTGATGGTTGGATTCCACTGCGTCCTGATTGCCGTCCTTACGTGCTATACTTCTTACTTCTCTGCAGCCTCAGACTCCTAATTGGCTTCCCTGCCACCATTGTCCACCATTCCAGCGGTTTTCTGTTTTCAGCTGTAATCCGGCCCCTTGTATGTTTTCATAAGGAGCCTATATAGGTATAATTGTAGTGTTGCCTTCCTGCTGTGTGGCTAGCTGCTTATGGACTGCGTATGTACTTGCGGGAGGGTCTGCAGGTTTTGCTCAGCGCCGTTTGCTTTAAGCTGAGCCATTGTGTGGGCCATGTCAAGTCTTGCCTTACTCTGCACTTGGTCTCCTTTTGCTTTTATTGTGACTTCTTTGTTGCTGTCTGGACTTTGAATGCAGCGGCTTGTTGCCACAGCCTTACCTTGCTTTAGAGTCATATTTCCCTGCGGTTTACTGTTCTTTCTCTTTACCTCCTGTGGATTTATTGCATTGTGACTTCTAGACGAGGGAACATAGTGCTCAATGTTTTTCCCCCTCTGGAAACACCATCAAATCACTGTCAAGCTCTTTTCTGCATTACGTACATGTTGTCTGTGGCGTGTGAGCAGAAGCATTGTGGAAAGACAACTGTCACCTGTTACCTTAAAACACCTTTTCACTCCTCTTAAAGCCTCCAAAGTGTGCACATACAAACACACACACACACGCTTATTTGTCTGTGCCACTTCATAATTAATTAGATGAGTGGAGAACGAGTTGTCTCAGGGGCCGTGTGTGTGTGTGTGTGTGTGTGTGTGTGTGTGTGTGTGTGTGTGTGTGTGTGTGTGTGTGTGTGTGTGTGTGTGTGTGTGTGTGTGTGTGTGTGTGTGTGTGTGTGTGTGTGTGTGTGTGTGTGTGTGTGTGTGTGTGTGTGTGTGTGTGTGTGTGTGTGTGTGTGTGTGTGTGTGTGTGTGTGTAGGAAGAGCGCGACCAAAAGCGATGCATACCAGATGTTTTAGAAATGAGGTGGGTTTCACTGGAACGTAACACATTCCCAGGGATGTGTGCGGAAAGAAATTCTTCCTCATCTGTCGAGCATGTTCTTCACCCCCCCGTCCCCCCAGGAGGGTATGCATCCAGTTTACTCCTCTGTATTCTGCTCCTCCCTACGTCTTTCTTAATGGAGTTCTTGCCGTTAAGCCCACAATCTCGTGTGTCCCTGGTGCGTCTGTAAACACTGTGCATACGTAGATGTTGGCGTGGTCCACCCGGGCACTGCCGGTGATTTGTGCGTTTAATTTTGTCAGCATGGCACTCAGAAGGTGTGTCTCCTCCATCTGTCCCCTGGTGGGCAAAAGTGCTCCAGCTCAGACCTAAAGTGATTCTGGGGGATATTTGACATGGTGTGTGTGTCTGAGTATGCGTGGCATTGAATGGCTTAAGCTGCAGACTGCCGCTATGGGTGTGCCTTTGTCTATTTATGTTAGCAAAGTAAAGTCTGAGCACTCTCACCTGCACACGAGGGGAGTAAAGCCACAATATTCCATCCCAAATAGGACATATCATATCTCGTTAATGGTATTTATCAAGCTATAGCATAGTCTAAATTAAATAACCACATGGTAAAACCTATTTTTTTTGTGCTCTGTCAGATAGGCCGATGCTGGTATTAGCATCATATCTCTACAACCAGCCCTGGAGCTGCACTAGACGCCAGTCAGATGTCGCCCATGAACAGTGGGAAATGGCTCATACGGCAGCCTGATGTCTCCAACTTCAGCTGTCATCTTTGACCAGTCTGCTATTAAAAGAAAATAGACCTGAATGTCACAGCCAATATTGTGGATGAATGTCATTTATTTTTTGGTGAATAAATTACTTTTCTTACAAATTACAAGACCGGATGATTGTATCTTGAATATAGTCTTAAACATTAATGGTAAAAGACTAGAAACTATACTATAACTGTTACACAGCACATGCATATTAATTATAGTCTAATTTCTATTCAAACCAACGAATCAGCTATCCACACCAATCAGTGTCTGTTCCTCACAAAACATTATCACAGAAATAAGCCAAGCCAAAACTGTATTACCATGTGTCTGACTCACAGGCTGCAACTGTAGCTCCAGACACCCAGGTGGTGACTGAGCTTCCTCATCCATCCACACACACACACACTTACACACACAGGAGCAGGGTGTAAGTGGCTCTGCTTCATCACCTCAGCAACCGCCTCCATGGCTCTCAGAGTCGACCAGCAGGGTCGACCTCTCTGCTGCGGGCAGGAGAAGGAGACAAAACATCCCCTCCTCTAGCTCAGAGGATGAGTTCTGTAATGAGTTTCATGTTAAAGTTCTTTTATTCTAATGATACAGGAGGTGTTGCTTCAACTTTAAACCTATAGTTAGGGCTTGCTTTCTCTGCTGTCGATGATGGGTTGTCTTGATACACATTGTGTGCTACACAATGCTCTCTAATTATTGGTATGAGATGGTTTGTGTAATCCGCACCAACTATAAAGCAGTTTCTTTCTCTACTTGAATCCTGAACTAAAAAAATCATTTCCTGCTGCACTTCCCAGTAGGGTTGGGCGAAGTCCACAGTGAAACATCACAATGGGTGATGATGTCATTGTTGGGAGGGCGTCTGATGGGTTATTCTTATAAAAATACTATAGATTCTACTAGGGCTGGGCGATATGGACCAAAAGTCATATTCCGATATATTTTAGTCTGAATATCAATATACGATATATATCCCGATATTTTTATCGCAAAGTGAGAGCAAATGTTCAGTCAAAGTCAAATACGACATGTCACAAGTAGTTTTATTGAAACCGTTTATTTTAGTGAACATAGATACTGTATAACAACAGGAGTACCTTTTTTTTTTTTTTTTTTTTTTTAAATCAAAGCTCCATGAAGTGCACATTTAAATAAAAAAAATATCTTAAATAAAAGCTGCAGCTTGCCTGGAGCAGGGATCACAGTGCACAATTTAAACTATATTGATATATGCAATATGGTCTCATTCCATATCTCATTAAAAGATATATCGATTTATCGCCCAGCCTTAGTTTCTACTGTGATAACATGTTTGCATTCCAAATTAATATATTTATCAATTAATATTCAAGCGTCTTACTCCTCTATGCCAGGGGTCATCAACTATATGTATCCAAGGGCCAGACTTTTTCTGCCTTACATTTTCAGAATTCATGGTGTGGGCTGGGCTAGAAGCTATGGGCCATTTGTGGCCCACGGGCCGCCAGTTAATGATCGCTGCTCTATGGTCTTGTTGCCCTTCTGCCTAGGCCAGGGGTCGGCAAACCTTTACTAACAAAAGAGACAGGGAGAAAAAATGTGCGAATGAAACCGCAAACCTTGTTTTTTAGTCTTACAATGAAGATAAAACAGCCTATAAGTATAAATTAGCCTTTCGACATTACTAATAAGTCCTAATGAGCATTTGTTAATATGATTTTGTCAGAATCCAGGTGCAAATGAGAGGCTGGACTAGGATGCAAGGGAAACTTAAAACTAAACCTGAACCTGGCAAAATTTAGAGTTTAAGGCATCAGAACAGGACTTTTGAAAGCTATTATGCACATTTTAGTTGACTAAAATCTTAAAACGTTTTCTTAATGCTGTATATAAGAGACATATTTTTACAATTGAAGAATACAAATTGCTTTGGTCCTACACCATTGATAAATAAACATTAAAATGTAAAGAAATTACCATTTTGTTTTGAGTTTTTTTTGTCACAGTCACAGGGCTTCCAGAGCTGGTTGCCTACCCCTGGCCTAGGCTTATCTGTGTCTCCTCCCACAGTTCGAATAAATTCTCTTTTCCTTCAAACTCGTTTTGGGAAACGGGACAGCCATCGCGTCCAACTTTAGTTAATAATCAGAATCAGCCCCACCATTTTAAACCACAGTGGTTGATGACTGTCAGTGGTGTCGGTCTAACCTTACATCCCTGCCTTTTTTCTGACGTATACTTCAAATGTTAACACCCTGATGAACTTCTTGTGACTATAATGTTAAAATAACACTCCATTGTCTTTCTTTTTTCCAGTCCTCTGCGCCAAAAACCTGGTGAAGAAGGACTTCTTCCGTAAGTACCTGCTATTTATGATATCCCTGTGTGTGTTTGTGGGTATGTGATGCAGGTACTGTAAAGACCTCTTGGGTCACTTTGGGCTGATAGAGTTCAGCTGCTACCAAGCCTTCAATGAAACACTATTTATTTAGCCATTCAGCAGATGTGGGTGGCTTACCACATTCACATGTCTTTGAAAGTGTTGTCTACATAGTTTAAACCTAATCACCAACACTCAAGTGTAATTCCTGACACACTTTTTCTACAATGGTGTTTTGTAAAATGGCACTAAGACAGAATGAATATATTTCTATTTTGGACAACATTTCTGTGACCACTTTGCATAAAACACTCAATTTATTTTCTCCACTAAAGACTTAATAGCTCGTGTGTGGGTGTCTTTAGTGTTGTGACTGTTTTGGTGTGTTTGGGTCAGGCTGTCATGGTGAATGAGCACGTAAAGGTCTTCTGCTCACTCAGGTGGTTTCTGTGGTGCCCATTCCTGCCATTCCAACGCTCAGGAGCTGAGCAAACATTCAGCTAGGGAGTTGGTGGAGAGCAGCACCGAAACCAGAGAGAAAATGTCTTTGTGTGTGTCCTTATCTGTGAAGTAAATCTATTATGTGTTACTCCGTTTTTGTCATTTTGTTGACATGTTTCTGTCAGTGATTCTGTTTCTAATAATAAAGACTGAAAAGCAAACACCTTTACACAACACTGGCGCCAACACATACTGAATGTTACCACTAGCAATCATTTGCTGTTTTCCCAATTAATAGCTAGTATAATATAAATATAATTTACAATTACCGGTCAAACCAAACTGATAGATTTTAATGTGATAAATCCATTAAACTGTTAAAATATATTAGCATAATTATTTGGTGTATTTTAATATCGGACCATTTTAAAGGGCTAGTTGGGATGTTTTAAAGTGGTGGTCCATTGTTGGTGTGTTATCAAGAGTAAATGGCGGTCAGACAGGACTACCAGCACAAAGGCCTGATCAGTTCGTTAATTTGGTGTTTTTTTTTACCAAAGCCACCCAATAACACAAACGATTGAGGCAGCAGTAGACCAGCAATTCATGTTTTCCGCAAGATAGAATTACTGTTTTTGTCAATGGAGTAGGGTTGTCACAATACCAAAATTTTCAACTCAATATCAATACTCGATATTCGATACTCAATACCATTTTCCTTACCACAAGGATAAAAACAAAGACCCCAAAATTTAACAGAAATATTTTTATTAACAAGAAAAATGCAACATGTAAAAATTAACAGAACCACAGGTTAAATATTTATAATCAAAAACAGTTTTGCAAAAAGAAACTGCAACTATGATAACAAGCTTCAGGTCTGAGGTAGTGCAAAAAAATAAATAAAAAAATACAATAAACAATAACAGAACAATATTTTGAGGTTGTATGCTGTGCACAATATTAGGCAAGATTGATAAAAAAATAACAACTTAACAAGTGTTCATTCCTTGGCTAGGTATCGATACTTTTGAAAATTAGTATTGTATCCGGATACAACGTTTTAGTATCGATACTTTTTTGAGTATCGATACTTTTGACAACCCTACACTGGAGTCTGGTTGGATATAACAGCTTCAGTCTCCCATTGGAAAAGGCTGTCTGAAAGTAAAATATTCAAAATGATAAATGCTAAAACTATTCAAAATGTGGCGTACACTTGATTTAGATTTTTTTCTTTGTTCGTTTTTTAAAATTATGGATAAAATGTCCCTATTTTCAGCACTATATTGCTTAGCTTCTGGTCCTGTACTCCTGACTGCTCCTCCTTTTTATTTCTCCACAATG
Organism: Centropristis striata; assembly: GCF_030273125.1. Classification (NCBI taxonomy): domain Eukaryota; kingdom Metazoa; phylum Chordata; class Actinopteri; order Perciformes; family Serranidae; genus Centropristis; species Centropristis striata. Next base: position 8,782,965 of record NC_081529.1, on the reverse strand, counting down.
AGAGTCAAACCCACAGACTGACCAACAAAGTATTCAGTCAAACTGAATTCAACTGATATCAAACATGTATGGACGACAACAACTGCAGCATTTTATCAAACTTTTCCTAAAATTTTTGTGAATGTAACATAAAAAAAGGCTAACTTTGCAGCGTTATTTACGACAACTTCCCGACACAGCACCTGACACATGGTGCCTATAAATTCCTTAGATTTTCTAGTTTCATATGATACCAGTATCTCAAGTATATTCCTAAAAGTGACAACACACAAAGTACTGAGGGCATTATGGCAGTAAATGTCGATACTTGGCGGCCATAAATCAATATAATATCACCAGGCAACATATCGCGATACCATACTGTATCGATTATTTCCCCCACCTCTATGTATCTCATAGTGTGTCCCACTTCAAAAAATCTGAACTATCCCTTTAATATATTAAGAGCAACAAATGTAATGCATCTTTAGTTATCCACAACTGTGCTTTTATCCCCAAAGGACCTCATTTGGAAACAAACTAGAAGAAAAATTGTGGAAGTAAACAATGAGTAATGTGTGACTGGTCCCACAGCAGAACAACAGGGTTGTAGACACCACAGCATCTGTGCCGGCTGTATTTATCACCGTCTGCCGTGTAACAAGCTAACACCGCTGTGTAATGTTGTCATTTGTGTCTTGTTAAATTGTTTATCTGTAATTTATTGATGGTGAATGTGGCTGAGGCTGAGCTGGCGTTGTTCTGTTTCCCCTCTCTCCCTGCAGGCCTCCCTGATCCCTTTGCCAAGGTTGTCGTAGACGGTTCAGGGCAATGCCACTCGACAGACACTGTGAGGAACACACTTGACCCCAAGTGGAACCAACACTATGACCTGTGAGTCCCAGACACTTTAACACAGTCACTTCTCACATCTGTTTCCAAAGACAAGAAACAACTCAGATTCCTTCTTGGTTTATTTGAATACCTCCCACCTTCCTAAAGACTTAATCTGATTACAAACAGCAGTTTGAGGCCCTGCTCGGCCCATTACAATGCCTCACAGTTTTTATGTCTTTCTTTATTTAACCTCAATAAGTGAGCACACTGAGAAGTGTCAGCCTGTGTCATTAACGGCACCTAAACAGTAACAGATGTAAACAGCTCTTGCATCTGGTCTCTCACTTATCTGCATACTCTGTAATGACATAACTCTTCAGCACCGTAAAAAGAGTCTAAAAACGTCCCTTGGAGCAGTGTTTAAAGAAACAGAAAAAGGAGGGGCGTCTCCAATAGTATTTTATTCCATTGACTGAAACACGTGCATGTCTTGTTGCACCCTGATTGCCTTTTCCCAAAGATGGTTCGTCCTGTGAAAGTAACCTGGAAAAAAACAAGAGACAGAGCGCGTGAGTGAAAATGTGAGAGTGAAAGTTTCCAGTATTCGCCCCGGTGTTTATCCAACAGTCGCGGGTAGCCAACAGCGAGAGGAAGCACATGTCTCCGTTTGTTTGGTTGCTGTGGATACAGGACCCTCTCTCGCTATATGGCTGTTAAATTAGCAGCTCGTGTCACATTTGACAAGAGGGAAAAAGTTGTGTGTGTGTGTGTGTGTGTGTGTGTACGCACCTTTTAAAGATGGATCGATGGAGAGGAGAAGAGACTCTGTGGAGCTTTCTATACTCTAATTTGTCCCGAGAGCCTGCAGATGTAGCTGAGTGGAGTTTATGTGCAAATTACTGGTGTTTCTGTGCCAGTGATAAGTTTAACATCAGTGCACCCTCCTTTTTTACTGTCTGTAGTGTTTATCCCCATGGCCAGCAGAAGGACTCTCAGGTGGTGTGTTGGAGGAGAGAGGTTTTAATTGAGCAGGCTAGAAAGCCGTCTGGCTGGCTCACACTTATTAAAACACGGCTGCAACACCTGGTGTTCTGACTGCAGCCTGGTGCATTAAAGCTGTTGGCAGGGAATCTTTTTTTCCATTTGTTTGTATGCGATCGTTTGAGGGTGTTGAAATACTGTGTACGTGTGCCTCTTAGTGTGTGTCTGTGTGTCCAGGGTTTCATCGGTCACAGCCAGCAAACTGTCCCGCGAACTGTGACCCTTCAGCATTGTTGCAGGATGTGTGCAGCATGCCAAGGATAGCAGACAGTCTATCTGGCCTCCTGCCTCACACACACTCACTCTGCCTGCACCAAGTGTGTAAAACAGACACTAACACTAACAACTACAGGATATTGAAATTAATGACACATTAGCATAATAAACACTCCTGTTGTCTGGTTGTAGAGTGCAAGGACACATTGCTTATTAGTAACGCAATTGTGTTTTTAAAGGGCTGACATCTTCACAGCTAGTGTGGTGAAGTATTTTCAAGCATTTTTGGAGTCTCCCTCCAATGTGCACGCAATCACATTTTGTTCATTAGGAGTTCTTCAGATATGGCGTTATTAAATTATACATCTGCAATGTTAAGTACTCAGTCTAGACTCTAATTATTTACGCGCCCACTCATCCATCCATTTTTCCTCCCACCATCCAAGCTGAATCGCACCCAGTTAAACAGCACCACCATTAATGGCTTTATTAGATCCTTAGTGTTACTATGTAGTAGAATTCGGAAACAAGGAGAATCATTTTTCTTTTAAATGGGGTTTTTTCTGACAATTGAGGCTGGAGCATAATGTCCCTGTGGATTTGAACAGGTTGCACAGCCGCGCTATTACAAGCATTAGGCATAGGAAGATATGAAAATGTCATGTCATGATTATCCTGACCAAAATAATCACAAATCAAAATCTTCAATCCTGATGTTCATCAAAAAATATGTGAAAACCCTTAAAATATGCTGAAACATAGTGGAAACAACTAAAAACACAAAATACACCTGTTTTTTGTTTTTAATCATTCATTCATCCATTATCCTTTACCGCTTATCGGCACTCAGGTCGTGGGGGCTGGAGCTGATCCCAGCTGACTTTGGGGTAGAGGCGGGGTTCACCCTGGACAGGTCTCCAGACTATCACAGGGCTGACACATAGAGACAGACAATCACGCTCTCATTCACTCCTACGGGCAATTTAGAGTCACCAGTTAAACCTAAGTGCATGTTTTTGAACTGTGGGAGGAAGCCAGCTTCCTCCTTAATTTGACAACATGAGCAGGCTGAATGCTAATATCAGGCCTTCTCTTTGTTCTGTTTGTATCTCAGACTGTGACTTTACTGTTGCTGTAATGAAATGTTTTCTTTCACTTTGACCATATGTTCTTGGCAGTAAGTAGCAGGAAAAAGCTAATAAAAACAGTGCCAAAGATGCCTCTTGTATGAATACAGTCTGCCAAATAAAAGGATGTATTTAGACAGCACATCTGACTCTTTAAATCCGCTGCTTTTCTTTTTTATTGCAATTTTCCCATTGTCTCTTGTGCCTTGTGTGTACGTGTGTTATTGCCTATGACTGGTATTAAAAATCTTAGCCAGACTAATGAATTTTATTACATGGAGGGTGATCCAGATGAATGGGGTTTGGTAGTAATACTTCCCTCCCGTCACGTCTGTCTGACATTGCAGCTCTCTCACATCGCACCCCAGACAGGCATTTGGCATCGACTCAAAATGTCCAGACGTCTTACTCACAGCCCCATTGTTTCATATCCCTTTTGGTAAGCGGCATGATAATTATAGTGGGATGCAGTTCTGCGAATCGTACAGATGATTAGTTTTCAACCGAAGGAGGGAGCCCACCCGAGCAGATGTGCCACAACAGGTTCACAGGGTGAGATTTTATCACACCGCCGGCCTCGCCTGACACACCAGGAGAGGGAGAGGAGAGAGCATGGAGGAGGCAGACACTGGCTGTCAGGATATAATCTGTCTCATCTTTGTCTCTACATACACTCTGTCTGTATAGTTACCTGACCATGTACTTTACTGCTACTGTTGCTTTTACCTCTGCTGAATGGCAGTCTGTCCGTTGGCCCGCAACTCTGATTCAGACCGAAATATCTCAACAACTATTCGATGGATTGTCCTTAAAACGTATAAAGATATTCATGGTCGCCAGAGGATAAAGCATGCAGCCTTTCATGATCTTATGCCTTTTTTTTAGAGGCACCATGAGGTTGACGTCATTGTCTGCCTTGGTAAAGCCTCACAGAGCTGCTCGTATGTTATGTTATCCTTCCTTCTGTAATTTATAGCTGTGTTTCCATTAAAGTCGAAGCAAATTTTGAGATGTTGCATCAAATAAAATGTGAATTAGGAAGGTTTCCATTAACAGGTTTAGAGCGAATAAACAAAGTTGCATAAACGTTCTTTGGTCAGAAGATGGCAGTGTAATGTGTTGCTATAGGGTAATCCGTCAGAAAACAGTAGAAGAAGTAGAGATGCGTGTGAGAGAGAAAAATAACAAAAAAGAGGTTGCTAATCGGACATCTTTGGCCACCCAAGAGGGAAAATGGAGAGAAGTCTTCAGGAATTGGATTCAGCTTTGTGCTACTTTTAATTATTCTTTCATGTCAGCTCGTCCTGACCAGCAGAGCGGAAACAGCTGATCAGTCATGTGAGTTAAATGTTCATTACATAAGAACTTATTTGGAAAAAGTGTGTCCATCTCCCGTTCATCCCCCCCCCCCCCCCCCCCCAAAAAAAAAAAAAAAAGAAGACAAAACCATCTTAAGCAATTTAAAAAAAATTTGCGCCTTTTTGGGAAGTTTTTATCTAATTTTGGTGTTTCCATTAAGCTTTTCTCATGCAGATCTCCAAAAGGCAGATAGACATTTGTTGATAGAAAGACGACTTGCCATCTCTTACTTTGTGATGTTGTTAATCTTCAGTCATATCTGTCTCCTACTCCATGCAACTTATCCTGAACTTCTTCAATTCAGAATGTATGATAATGTTGCAAATACTTTGATTTTCCAGGCAAACAACCATGGAATTATGCAATTAATATTACAACCCTCCACATCTGACAGAATGATTGATGACGGTTTATACCCAATTACATTTTCAATTAAGCTGGTTTAGTCATGCTGGTCATTTCATATTTCGGGGCAAATAGCTGCCTTCATTTTTCTTAAGATGTCACATTACTAAACACAAAGAAAAGGGATCTGAAAGCTTGGTGTCAGCCTAATCTAAAGAGCCAGAAACGAACACTATGTTCATAGTTGTAGTAGCTAATTTAATGTCTTCTCTCTACTGTATGGTTGCTCTTTCTCATCCCCCTTGATATGTGTGAAGGCCGGTTGTAAATAAATGATTCACAGGATCACGGTCTCGTACGCAGACACTCAGGGGCAGATTTACACATTCACACATTGGCTGGAAAATCCCTCTCAGCCTCCCCACCTTCCTCTTCCTCTTCCGCCTCCACGTCCCCACTGTGTCTTGTAATGTGTCCTTGACGAGGCGACTTAGTGGTAGTCCCTCAGGGGAGGAAGCGTGTCTCCCCGCATTACTGGGGACATCCTGAGTGAGTCTCTTGTCAACACGTTAGCTGTTAGATGTTGACATCACTGGTACGTCTCTAAACAGCTTTAATCAGATGAGCAATTATGTTTCATACAGTCACACGAATGACTCTCATGGTGTCTATTAGACAGCCCATCGTTATTAAATATTGAATTGTCTCCTTTTCTCTTTTTTCCCCCCTCAGATATATTGGAAAATCAGATTCCATCACCATCAGCGTGTGGAATCACAAGAAGATTCACAAGAAACAAGGGGCTGGCTTCCTGGGCTGTGTCCGCCTTCTGTCCAACGCTATCAACCGCCTTAAAGACACAGGCTGTAAGTGTCAGTATTACCCCATTTCTTATTATTTCTCAAATCTCTAAGCTGAATTATGTTGTATATAGGGCCGGGACTTTAACGCGTTAATTAAGATGAATTAATTACCCAAAAATTAAAGCGTTAAAAAAAATTGACGCATTTTAATCGCACTTATTTTTGCACCGCGGAACGTTTCTCACTGGATGAGTTTCAGGCGGACCGATTATACTGGAGCACCAACTAGCGTTCATGAGTTCAGACAACAACAAACCACAGTGAACATGAAGGAAGAAGCTGATGAAAGCGCTTTGGTTGAGCCCGTGGATGATGGGACATTTTGTTACAGAAAACAAACGGAAGAGTCGATAAGAGCATGATTGTGTTGCTATGCAACAAGAAATTCACATATCACCGCAGCACATCCAGCCTCAAGTATCACCTCAATGCAAAACATATAGCAGCTAGCGGCTAGTGTGGTAGCTAGCGTGGATTGTGTTTTACTTAAAAAACCAAAGTATTCTAGTTTACAGAAGGTCTACCTACCTATAGGCTACCTGAATTTCTGAAATGTACTATATTTCTAAATATGCTACTGCTACACTTAATGGCAAAAATTGCACTGGTCTGTTCGGCTTGAACAAAAATAAACAATATTTTTGTTGCTTAAGCTTATTCATTATTCATCATTATTCAATGGTATACTAAAAATCCATGTGAAAAAAATTAAGTTTCACTGTTCTCAGGTCAAATATTTATATGCGATTAAAATGTGATTAAATTCGATTAATTAATTACAAAGCCTCTAATTAATTAGATACTTTTTTTTTAATCAAGTCCCGGCCCTAGTTGTATATTAAAGGTACCCTGTGGAGTTTGTGACCAGTACTACCACTACAGAGCAGATGTTCCAGGCCGCTCGGCTCAGTCTCGCTCAGTGCTCCTCAAAAAAAAAAAGAAAACCCTTTTTGAGCTCCATTGTCAAGCTCACAAAGCTATATATTGTCAGAAGATGGTGTGGGTGCTCAATAGATATATACGTTTTTAGGTCGAGCTTGTACAGATATTGGAGCAGAGATAAAATGATGCTCCAATTGTTTAAAAAATTTGGGTTAGGCCTAGTGTAAACATTTTCAGACTGAATTGATTTTAAGACAAACACCAGACCAAAATGCATTAACAAGGGTTGTGAAAAATGTAAACAAAGCAGGTTTTAAAGTGTTTCAGAAATTGTTTCAGCATTTTTTTTATATTTGGAAGGAATTAATTACACCCGTCTCTGAGGACACACATGATGTAGCACCAAATTAACACACCTCTTGTTTTTGTATGATGAACTCCACGGGACACCTTTAAAGGCATGCTGCCTTGCTCACTGGTCACTTGCTATATGTTTGCTATATGTTTGCTCCTCCTCCTTGGCTCAATGAAACTGAAGGCAAAGCCCAGATTCACCTTTGGTTTATGGCGAGTTTGTCTGCTTGGAATTTCGCCTCGCTATATTTAGGTTTTTCTGGCACTGTGTCTGATATTTTCATAGCTCTCATGTAGAAGTGGACGATGTGTATCGTTTAGGATAATATCGTTAACGTTGTTTTGATGATGTGCAATTTTACATTATCAAATATTTATGATATTCTAAAAAGAAAACGAACCAAAGGTGCATAGATGGAAGAGGAGAGGTGCAAAGAGAGATGAAAGTCACTTTGTTAACAATATTAAGAAATGATATTTGCTCATGCTTGTATGCTGCACAATTTACTTCAGGGAACCTGAATGTTTACCCATTTAATGTCTGCATTGAAGTTTAACTGGGAGTCTTTTGAATGCTTAAGTTTAAAGAAAATAAATGAGCTGTTGTCATCCATATTTTAACAGGTTTTTTTTCAGTAAAGAAATCACATTTTAAAGGATATCGCCTTAAGTCCTAAATGCAAACATAACAGAGTCAATTTTGTTTTCTGTTTAACTCCAAACATGTTGTTTTACAGCACTGTGTGTTATTGTACTGATGATTAAATCGCTGTGGATGCAGTCAGCTGACGCCCAGACTATTTTTTCCCCAAATGCTCTTTCTTCTCGTTCTGAAAATGAAAATTGTATAATACAGTCGCAGCACGGATTTCGTTGCCAAACTACACAGCCCCTGTTTGTTTTACTTTAGTGAGCTATTTATTTGTCGTTTAGCTTACTCAGTTCATTATTCTCTCGACTGGGGTGGAGAGCTCTTGAATTATTAATTGCAGTTATTAATGGTAAAATGAGGCCGTATCCATCAAACCAGCCCCTATAACTGGAGTGTGATAAGAAGCAGACGTTAACGCCACAGTGCTGCTGTCAGGTTTAAGTGACAGAACATAGACTAGCTCTTTTTTAGTGTCCTGTCCCCTTCACTAGGTCTGACAGAGGCCAGACCTGTGTGTGAGAGGGGTCAACACTCTGCCCCTGCCAGAACAGGAAGAGCCAATCAACATCACCCTGCAATTACAGTAAAAATGTCTCATGTCAGAAGCTAACTGGATAAATGAGACGGAGGCTTTAGTAAATGGCTCCTAGTAAAAGCCAGACAGATGTAGCTCCAACAAAGCGGTCTGGAGTGATTTTTTTTTTCCTGCGTGGTACCTGCTCGCCGGGCCTGAAACGGGAAAGAATCCCACTGCTTTTCCTAGAAGCCCCTGACACTGTTGTTTTCCTGGAGCGACACAGGAAACCTGGAGCTTGTGCCACAGCTGTGAGTGGTTTGCCTCTGCATTTCCTTTCTCTCCTGGCCTCCTCCTCACCCCGTTCCCTTCAGTCTCCTCTGTAGACTGGCAGCATGTGCACACACACACACACACACACACACACACACACACACAGAAAATGCCATTGTGACTAACCTCCCTCTATCTCCGTCTGCCGATCTAGACAACCGGTCATTTTAAGCAGACATGCATAATTGTAGAGCTATTAAAGTGTAAGATTTGTTGGTTCTCTCTGTTGTGGTCGCTCTCCCCCTGTGAGTATTTGTCATTCTTTCGTCAGTCTTTTGTTTTTTGTCAGCATCCACCAGCGGTTGCAGTTTTGTCCCCTCCACAGGCCTTACAGAGGGCATCGGGTTGACTAAAATATTTGTATATAATTGTAGAGTGTCTTGAGTCGACTGTAACATTTATGTATAATTGCAGAGTGTCTGCGTCTTTGTGTATATGAGTGCATTAAAATGTATGTACTTTAATGCATGTCAGAGTGAGCGCTCTTCCCTGCACACATTTCACTGTCTGTGTGTGTTTTCTGTTTACTCTGTGGCTGCTGACCTCCGGCCAGCCTTGTAACGGTTTGACCATTGCCTGTTTTGGTCCCTGTTTAGTCTAGACAGACATCCTGAGCTGATCTGCATGACACCCAGACAACAGAGAGCAGATAGTGGCATTTCTCATGTCTGCAGGCACTTGGACATTTTTTTTTTGTCTGTTTTTTTTCCCCTTTCCGCCTGATCTCTCTCTTTCTCCCTCGCTCTCAAATTCCGCAGACTTTAAGAAGTTCAGACAAAGAGTTTCCAGACTTTGGCAGAAGTTCATGTCCATGCTAAGACTGAGTGGAATAGTGCAGGCTTTGTACTGAAATTTGTCAAATGTTTGACCTCTGCATTTGAACTGAAGCCTGCTCTGTACCGATGCTCGGTGAGATTTTTACAGCCCATGGCTGTTCCACAAAGCAGACCATCTGTTCCAGGGCACAGCCAAGCTGTGGTCTACAGACAGAAGAATGAGAGACGGATAATGAGGGAGAGAGGAGTTGACTCTGAGTGATGTAAATGATACAGAGCAGGGGGACTTGTCCAAGGAGGAAAAATGCAACATATGCTAGTTTAATGTTTTTTGTAAATCTCTGACACTGATGAATCCTCTTTTGTCTCTTTTCTTTCATGTTTATTCTTGTTTCCTGTTTGTCTCATGGTGTTGTCTCTCCTTCCCTTTACTTCTGCGCTCCACTTCTTTTTTCTGTCCTCTCTCCACAGACCAGAGACTAGACTTGAACAAGCTGAGTCCCAATGACAGTGACACGGTCAGAGGCCAGATAGTGGGTGAGTACAGATGGACATCAAAACAACGCATTGATGATGTGATAAAAATTGCCTGGATCCTAAAACCTGCAGGCGGTTTTGAAAAGCATGTTTTCTTCACTGTAAACAGGCCTTATCTTCAGATTGTCAACTGGCCGATAGTCCTAGAATAGAACATGTGGGACGAATGCCTTTGACAGGAAAAATCAAAGCTTAAAATTGTGTCTCTTAAAATGTAAAAAAAAAAAACCGATTGCACCAACCAGACACTGTAAAAATCATTAAATTCTGCTCTCCTCAGTGCAACTGTGAACTCATGAATGACTCAGCTGAGACTCAGCAGTCATATGACACAAATTCAGCCAAATTTCGACTAAACTGCAGACTGTTTACACAGAACAGGTTTTTGTAAAAGTAAGTGCTCTGGAGTCTCCCTATTTCTAGTGATTCTATGATTGTGCACAATGATTTAAAAAAAAGTCCACAGTGAGTAAAATGTGACGGGAACCAAAAAAACCCTGAAACTGTTCAGAGGTTAAACGAAATAAACAAGATTTTCCAAAGCATTTCAGGAAGATCAAAAACCCACAGCTACAATCAAATAAATATAATCAATTTGAGTATGTGATAATAATGCCTTTTTTTATGTTGCTTACATTTAAAACTTATGTTTCCTTGGACAAATCATTTGTGGATTGTTTTTTCTCTTACCTGAGAGAAGAGCAAAAATAAGCAACATTGGTAAATCCCAGAAATCTACAAAAAAAAAAAGAACAAATCGTGGATACACACTAGAATAAGAGGACAAATGAGACCCAATGTGCTTGGCTTTAGTCTACCAAATGTTGCCCATTCTCGTTTTCTCAAAAAGCCGTCACATTTCTCACCGGCTTCATATAAAATTTGAGATTAAATTTCATAATAGCAGACCCTACTTGCAGAAGGAAAATGCAGCTTCTTTTAACCAGACCTCCAGGATACCACTGATAAAATTTAACCCCATTCCTGTTACCTATAAAGATATACAGCTCCATTATGCTTCGATAAAATATCCACGCCTGCACTGTAATCTGCTGTCTAGTAACAGTGTGTGCATCTGTGTGCCATGTGTTGCTGCAGTGAGCCTGCAGTCGAGGGACCGGATAGGCACAGGAGGCCCTGTGGTGGACTGCAGTCGGCTGTTTGACAATGATCTCCCAGATGGGTGAGTGAGTTGGGGAAATCTCTTATCATCTCAGAGGGAGTTTTCTTTAGAGACTGTTGAGAATCCTAAACGATAAACGCTGCCTCCTCGTACAGGGGTAAAGATGTTCGCAATATGATATGTTCATGTGGTGAGACAGAGCAGCGAGACAGAGCACTACTAGATGTTTCTGTGGCTGCTTAACCATGTCCGCTCACTGCTGCGTCTGTGTATGTTTGTGCTGCCAGCTGGGAGGAGAGGAGGACGGCGTCTGGGCGAATCCAGTACTTGAACCACATCACACGCACCACACAGTGGGAGAGGCCTACCAGGTGAGTACACTGTGCAGCCCACAGAAACTTAAACCCAAAAGCTCTTAAATCAAACAGCAGCAGGCCGTCGGAAGGCCGCAATTCTGACCTCCGTGCTCCCAAACTGGGGGAGTCTACACTGTAGCCTATCTGCAGTAACTACAATTTTGATCGAAATTCAGTTATAACTAGAAATGAACTCTTTGGTGACTGTTTTCTCTTGCGACAAAGTTTTAGATTTCAATTTTGCTTTATGGACCAAAAGTCATATACCAATATATTTAGGCTGAATATCAATACACAATATATGTCCCGATATTGTTTTTTATGTTCAGTCAAAGTCAAAGCCAAATATGACATGTCACAAGTAGTTTTATTGAAACCGTTTATTTAAGTCAATATAAATACTGTATAACAGGGGTACCTTTTTGTAAAACCAAAGCTCCATAAAGTGCACATTTAAATAAAAAGAAAATCTTAAATAAAAATAGCTTTTAAAATAAAATAGGCCAATCTTTTTCTGAAATAAATATATTTATATGTGAAAAGAATAACGAACATTACGTTAAGAGAACTAAATATGACAAACCCTAGTAAGGGCAGCATTTATATTTAAAGATTTTTTTTTTTTAACTCTATCGATATATGTGATAAGGTGTAATTCCATATCACATTTAAAAATATATTGATATATTTAGAGATATAATTATATAAAATTACAGTAACTACAAAATCCAACTCAAAGCAAACAGCAGTAAGTTCACTTACCATGGTCTGATTTGACTGTGATACAGTGTAGCCTTGTATTTCTTCATTGTGTTCAATAGTGAAGACAAGAATGCTATAAATTATAAGTTTATTTGATTATGTAGATTATATTTTGATTATCTAGATAGTGATTAAGTCAAAAAGTGAGTTAAATTATTTTAAGTAAAATATAATTATATTGACTAAAATATAACATTATAATAAGTCTAAATTACACAAATCTTTGAATAGAGTTGTTAAACAATTTAAAATACACTGATAACAAAAACCAATTTGAAAATGTTTATTCACCTAAAACAAAATATAACAGCTCTTCTCGGTCTCCTCAGGCCCGCATCAGAGTACTCCAGCCCCGGCCGGCCTCTCAGCTGCATCGTGGACGAGAACACGCCCATCAGCACGAACGGGGCCACGCCCACCACAGTATTGCCGCCCATTGAAGGCGACCAGAGGGCTCAAGAGAGGCGGGTCCGCTCCCAGAGACACCGCAACTACATGAGCAGAACCCACCTGCACACACCCCCGGACCTCCCTGAGGGATATGGTTAGTGGGAAGCCAGTGTACTATATATAGTATATATTGTGTGTGCTGTGCATTCATCAACTAGCCTTATTGCTGAGCCCTCATTAACCCTCTAAACCCCAAGCAGGTTCATGGAAAGAAAAAAACAGCACAGCCACTTTCTAAGGGCTTTTCTCACTTAAAGATATCTGAATGAAAATGGTGAGATAGAAACACATTATTACAAGCTTCAGCCTGAAGACAAATGTATATTTTATAAAAGTGCGGGAAATAATATGTCTCTCAGTCTGTCTGTCTGTCTGTCTGTCTGTCTGTCTGTCTGTCTGTCTGTCTGTCTGTCTGTCTGTCTGTCTGTCTGTCTGTCTGTCTGTCTGTCTGCCTGTCTGTCTGTCTGTCTCTCTGTCTGTCTCTCTGTCTGTCTCTCTTCTGTCTGTCTGTCTGTCTGTCTGTCTGTCTCTCAGTCTGTCCCTCTGTTTGTCTGTCTCTCTCTCTCTCTCTCTGTCTGTCTCTCTCTCTCTCTCTCTCTCTCTCTCTCTCTCTCTGTCTCTCTCTCTGTCTGTCTCACTGTCGGTCTATATACAACATTTTTCCAATTCCCTTTTTCCAATAATGTTACCAATGTTGGGAAAATAAGTTGCGCTCCAAATGCAATACATATTGAATTTTTTACATCTTTACAACCTCTCTTGCCCTCTCCTCTCTGCTCTGTGTAAACAGTCTGCAGTTGAGTAAAAGTTTCACCGAATTTTTGACTTTGTCATGGCTTTATAGTTGTGCTTAGGAGCGCAACTGTATAGTCTTTTACAAGATCTGCTTCGTGCAAGTGGTTTATTTTGAAATGAGACATGCAGAATAAAGTGATTTTGGTGAAATATTAATTTTATAAGCTTCTATTTGGTCATTTTGTCCTGACTGAAGTGTTCTTCAGATGTGATTTGTTCAAGGAACGGTGAAGGTTTTAAAAAGCAGATGATAATTTCTGCTTTTGGCGATGATAAATAGTAAAAAAAAAAAAAAAAACAATTAAACAGAGAATATGGCATCCAGAGAGTTAAAATAATTACTGTTGTAGTAGTTTGTGTTTGTGATGCTTGAGTTCATCTGACAGGGATGTATTTTTGTGTGGATACCACAGCACTATGCTATCAATACTGTATGTCCAGCCTTTTGTATCTTGAGACGGATAAATATTTAATATTCTGATTGCATGAGAGCGTGCTGGAGGTTTTTATCCTCTATGAAAGCCATCTCTACTTCCACTATGAATCGTGTCATCGTTGTAATGCTGTTGTGTTAATTGCTTCGCCTCTGCCCTCCTCCCTGCTCAACACTGGGCTCAGTAACCCAGCTAATCTGTGTCCTCATTCAGTCCAGCGCCGCTCTGATGACGCTGCAGCTCCACACAAGGAGCCTGAAATACTGGCTCCATTTTAGACAATCTAATTGAATTGATCCGGCTGTTAAAGGCTGGCGGCAGCCATTCACTCTTCCCCCACCCCCCACCCCCCCACCCCTCTTCTCCTTTCTGCACACAGTCAAACAATCAGACGCATTCATTTAAAAACAAACACACACACACACACACAAGCTGCGATCCCCCACACAGCCCAAGGGAGTTTTGTTTATCCTCACAGTAAAATCTTCTGTAGGGTTTTGGAGCCATGGAAGCGTATCATATCTTTGCTCTCAGTCCTTCAGATTAGGAGGTTCTCTCCCATCTCTCTCACTCTCTCCATCCCTGTCCATACTTTCTTAATTCTTGGGCAGCCACTATAAAACCTGTCAGCACGTCTGATTCTCCTCATGTGAACGCACGCCAGCCAAGATCGAGTATGTCACCCTGTGTGGAACATATATCGTGCACTCATCGTGGCGGCCGTGGGTTTGGAAGGTTATGTGTACATGCATGTTAAAGCAGGGCGGTAGGTCCAAAGGGATGCCAGAGAGGAGCTCTCTGGCACGCTGTTTCGTGGAAATATCTCTGTCAGGCGATGATGAATGAGCTCACCAACTCAAAAGTCAGACAACCTCATCTCTCCTCTCCTCTCCTCTCCTATGTTCTTCACCCCGTCTCTCACCTCCCCTCCTCCCTCCTCTGCCTCCTCCTGGCTGCCTGTTGGGATCTCTACTGACTCAGGCAGTCCTTTTATCTCCATCTGTGTGATCTCTCTCTTACACAGACACATTATAAACACAATCTTTCTGCATGTGGCACATGAATTAAACAATGTTTCTGTTTATTTTGAATATTTGATGCAAAAAATGTAGACAGAATGTTGTAGTTCCTCTGTTTTTATTTAAATTCACATCAGTGTATAACCAAGGATCTCCACATCTGCATCACTGAATCCCGTTTTACATGTTGTTACAGAGCAGAGGACCACGCAGCAAGGCCAAGTGTACTTTCTCCACACTCAGACAGGTGTCAGCACGTGGCATGACCCCAGAGTACCAAGGTACGTCCTCCACACAATCTGTGAAATCAGGAAAACAACACAACACACTGCATGTTTTACACCTTTTACTATACACCATATAAACTGTAAAATCTCTAAAACTAACAATATTAATAAGAATAAAATGCACACTTTGGAAATTGATCTAATTTCTGCATAGTTCGCCTGAACTTTTTTCTTCTTAATCCTCCTGTTAAGTTCGTTTCTCAGAAACGGCAATAATGTTGGTGGGTCAATTTGACCCGGGGCATGTTTAATTATCCAAAAGTGTGTCAGAAACTAAAAAATCCCATTAAGCATTGTTTAATAACTCCATTACTAAATATTTAAATTAATATTTAGTGCAATGGTGTTCTTTAACTCTCACAAATCATGGTTCAATGAGGATAATTCACATTCTCATTTTTCATTAAAAAAATGTATGTTAAAACTTTCTTATGTACATTGGAAAGACCTACATATAAAATACAATGGTTTTAAATTACCTTGATTTAAAAAAAATGTATTTAATTATTTTTTCTTATAATAAAAAAATGCTTTAACTATTTACTTTTAGATTTTTAAACTTTGAAATCGCTCAATTTGACCCGCAACATAATAGGAGGGTTAGATTTTGTTTTCCACTGCAGATAGATAGTACCCCGTCAATGTAGTCAATGTTGGTGACATTGTCTTCAATGCGACACTCACTAAATCCTTTCATCAGCTACCAAACAGAGCATCTTGTCAGTTGTGCAGCGTGGTGTATGGCGTATGTTTTAGTGGCTTGTTCTATATCGTGTTCTCAAGTTGCCAGCCACAGCGGACACTGAGGGGGAGTTCAGACACACTTTCCAGTAAAAACAAAGAAATTAATTCCCTACAGTGTTTATAATCCACAATAAAACCTACTGTCCTTCTAAATATAACTAAAAAAAGTGAGCTTCATAGAGGAAATGAATAAGAATCAGTATAGATGAGTTCAACTCATTGAAGCAGTCCATCAATATAATTGCTCATGAATCAATCGTGGTCAGTTTCCGTTTCCAATTCTAAATTTCTCCTTTTAATGTATGTCTCATTCACTGGAGATATACCTGCTTTTAACTAAGGCTGGGCGATATGGACCAAAACTCATATCCTGGTATTTTTAGGCTGAATGGCGATATACGATATATATTGGTATTTTAAACAAAACGTGCAGCGTGCAAAGTGTTTAGTTTGAACTCAATGTCACAAGTAATCATCATAAACCTGTAGGGTAGGTATTAACTGAAATACCTCTACATTTCAGTGTTTTTTTCCCTTAGGAACATGCATCAGAGGTCATATAACCGCTTTAAAAATCACCATGAAACAAAAAAAATAGCCTAAATTTGCACATCTGGCATGGTGCCTATACGTTTCTTAGACCTTCTAGTTTTATATGATACCAGTATGCCAGAATGCTAAATGACTATAATGGTATGGCGGTATTGTCTCAACTACATATCTCTTTCTAAAATATATCGGTATAACTTGTAATAGCGATATACCGCCCAGCCCTTCTTTTAACCGTGTGTTCAGATAAATAACCAGCCTTTTGAATGGAATTGTTCACATACTTGCCTATGACCAACGTGTATCACAGGAGGATTCACCAAGAGAGCACACCACCAAACTCATCGTATAGAACTACCACTCCAGGACGTTAATGCATTGTTAAGTATGACATCATGGCAGATAAATTGACTGCGGCGCCATTGTAGATGATATGTTTGGCCCATAAATTGTTGCAAAGTCAAGTACTGCCCCGACCATTCATGAGCATATTGCATCTTGCCGCCATGCAACTTTAATATCTGCTGACGTGAACAACCAACGCTCCAAACAAACGTAGACACACACACTTGTAATAAGTATTCAGATCCTAACTTGAGTAAAAGTACTGATACCACACTGTGAAATTACTCCACTACAAGTTAAAGTCCTACATTCAAAACTTACTGAAGTACAAAAAGTGTCAGCATCAAAATGTTCTAAGTTGTAAAGTATCAAAAGTAAAAGTACTCATTATGCAGAATGGACCCACTAAGATTGTTTTATATATTATTTGTATTGATGCATTTATGTAAGCAGCGCTTAATTTTTTATCAAGTTAGGGCACATTTTAACTACTTATTATACTGTTATCAGGTTTAATTTAAAAAGTGATGTCTCACGACTTTAAATTGATCATGTTTTTTATGTAAATCTTGACTTAAGTCACTCAGGATATATATATATATATATATATATATATATATATATATATATATATATATATATCCAGCATAATAGGGATTCATTATCTGATTCCTGTGTGAGCAGCTTGGCCAGCGAGGGCTATCAAACTCAATAAATATATTAAATGTAGTTTTACAGGCTGGCGTTTTAAAAAATCTTTCTGCAGTGAATAAAGACATTGTTGTCACTTAGCAAATTAAAATTGGTTGGTCTATGCAGGAAGTTCTGTCTGTACAAGTGAAGATTGTCTCTGACCAATCACCTTTAACTCCAACTTGTAGTATCGACTCGTATCGATTAGAACCAAAAAACTACCAGGTACTGTCCACAACTTCTGCAATTTGAAAACCAAGAAAGAGCCGTGCCATACCATGTGGTGGAAATACAGCTTTAGATCAGTTATCATTCCTTATTGTCTTACTGAATTTACCGGCCGTCATAACATAAGTGACATTACACACAGCTTGTGTCATGGTCTCTTAGTCCTGGTCTCCTTGTAGTTTGCCGTAAACCTGCAGCCGATTATGAGGCTGTCATGCTGTGAGAAGACCCATGTCACGGGGCTCCGAGCGATTCGCTCCTCTGGCACGAGTGCTGAAAGGCCTCACTCCCGGGACACATGGCCAGCAGCACACGGGTCTCAATCAGCCATACCAGAGCTTCTTGGGCAATACTCAGTCAGGCATGTGTGTCCTATTGATTACCATATTCCCCAAAAAATGCACACGCACACAGATCTAAATGTGCATGTGCAAAGACAAGCATCAGTGCACTCCAGACGCTATCGATAAAACATGACTGATATTATAATACCTGGCCTGACTGCTTGCATTCTATCAGTATGTGAGTGATAGATGATATTTTTATTGCCCTTGATAGGAGGCTATTGGTCACGCCACACCTCCACCGGGTGCTCCTCAGACAGCTCCAACATTAGCAGATGGCTTAGCTGCCAAGCTCTCATCGCTTGTGAGGCTCTGGTCCCTTTTGGCTTCAACACTGCAAAACAGAAAAGTCCGCGCCAGCACAGCGAGCCTGCTGTAATTTCTGAACCTTTTCGTCTCCATGGAGTCCAGCTGAAAGGGGTTGCAGGGCAGCAGTAAATAATTTAGATGGGAGGAAGAAGAAAAATAGAATAAAAGTGATTTCTCAGACATCTCGGAATCTTGCTGTCCGCCTGAGTCCAGTTAGTCAGTGCTTTGGTATGTTTTATACCTAGAATTTGATGTGTGTGTGCTTTGTCTCTCTTTTCTCCCGTCCCACCCTACGCTGCCTCTATTTTTCTTACAATCCCGCTTCCAAAAAGGTTGGGATGCTGTCTTAAACATAAATAAAACCAAGTGTAATCATTGTGTAATCCTTTTGGGCATCTATTCAATTGAAAACTTTACAAAGACACTATTTAATGTTCAGACTGGTAAACTTTGTTTTTTATTGTAAATGTACACTCTTACATTCTGAATTTAAAGCTTGCAACATGTTCCAAAAAAGTTAGGACAGGGGCGTGTTTGCCACTGTGTTACATCACCTTTTCTTTTTTACAACCCTCAGTAACTGTTAAAGTTTTAACAGATGACCTCAGTTGCTCAACAGTCCGTGGCCTCTATTGTTGTATTTTGTGCTTCATAATGCTCCACACATTTTCAATGGGAGACAGGTCTGGACTGCAGGCAGGCCAGTCTCGTACCCGTAAGTTGGAACATGTGTATGTTGTCCACAATGTGTCACGGTATTGTCTTGCTGAAATAATCAGGGGTGTCCCTGTAAAAGATGTTGTCTGGGTGGCAGCAAATGTTTCTCCAAAGACCTGTACATACCTTTCAGCATTAAATGAACAGTGCCTTCCAGTGGTGAAACGTAACAAAGTACATTTACTCAAGTACTGTACTTAAGGACCATTTTTAGGTACTTTTACTTTACTTTAGTATTTTCACATTTGTAGCTTTGTACTTCTACTTCACTACATTTTAAGGGCAACTATTGTTGTTTCTACTCCACTATATTAAGCTGACAGCTTTGGTTACTTTTCAGGTTGTGATTTAACATAAAAACATGATCAATTTAACATGATTACGCATCTTTATAAATTAAACCACATAAAGTATATTAAATAGTTAAAAATGAGCCCTACATTGACAGCAGTAAAACACTGTATACATAAATGACCCAACAATGATAATAATAATAATATAAAAATAATATATTTAGAAAATATAAAACAGTCTGAGTGGATCCATTCTACATAACGAGTACTTTTACTTTTGATACTTAAAGTACATTTTGATGCTGATACTTTTTTACTTTTACTTCAGTAAGTTTTGAATGCAGGACTTTTACTTGTAGTGGAGTAATTTCACAGTGTGGTATTAGTATTTTACTTAAGTAAAGGATCTGAATACTTCTTCCACCACTGGTGCCTTCGCAGATGTGAAAGTTACCCATAATGCCATGGGCACTGAAACGCCCACATACCATCACAGATGCTGGCTTTTGAGTTTTGCGCTGGTAACAGTCTGGATGGTCCTTTAGCCTTAACTTGCACTTGTAGCTGCAGCTGTTTTTACCAACAACGGTTTTCCGAAATGTTCCTGAGCCCATGTAGTGACGTCCTTTAGACAATCATGTGGGTTTTTAATGCAGTGCTGCCTCAACTTTTTTGGAATAAGGGTTGTAAATTCCTGCATACTTGAACTTTATTGTGTGCTCTTCTGCTGCTTTTCAGAGATCTGAGTAATGTGAACTGTGAGGAACTGGGTCCTTTGCCTCCTGGATGGGAGATACGGAACACCGCCACCGGGAGAGTTTACTTTGTCGACCACAACAACCGAACCACGCAGTTCACAGATCCACGCCTCTCCGCCAACCTGCATCTAGTCCTAAAGTGAGTACTCCAGTCCCCTCCAGCCAGAAACTTGTACAGTGAAATAAATTAGACGCTACATAAAAGAAGCAGAGTATAAAAGCAGAGAGATTTATTTTTTCTGTCTTTTGTTTTTGTGTCTGTAGTCCAAGCCCAAGCCCCAATGGTTCTCGAGGAGGCATCGAAAGTCAGAATGTCAGGTAAGGTTCAGGCTTCCTGCCAGTAGACTGGAACACACACAAGCACACACACTCTCTCTCAGACATTCACAGACTTACTCACTTTGCCTCCCCCTCAGTCGATGTTTTACAGTGGGATCCTGTGCCAAGGTGTGTTCACCACCTGTAGAGGTTCAGCAGTCAGCGTAGCCCTTCTGCTGAGCAGACGTCTGTGTGCGCACACACACAGAAACACATAGGCTGTGGGGGGAGTGCACAGCGTTTCTTTCCTCACAAAAATTCAAATTCCTCAGTCCCGCAGAGGTTTTGATCATAAAGGCGTTTTAGCACACAATCCGTCACAAAGCTGGCTTTGGCCAGACATCAGATAGCTGAGTGGAAACCAAGGCTGCTGTGTCTGTGGCTGAGGAGCGTCTTACATTCAGGAAACGGAGCATAAATTTGATGCCCAAGTCAATGAATGAACTGTGTGTGTGTCCATCTGTGTAGGTTCATGTGTGTTAGTGCATGCTTCTGTGCTTGGTACATGCCTGCGTGCATGGACGCACGTGTTCAGAATGGCTCCCCCTGTGCAGCTGTTCAAACACATACTGTGCGGCGATAGCCATAGAAATTACCCATAGGTCCTTGCTCCTCAAAGGTGGAGCAGTGTACGGGTGCCTTGGTGGGCCTCCTCCGCCTGACCTCATTCCTCCTCCGTGCAGAGAGACGGAATGCATCGACGGAGAGATCGGGTTTCTTTTTTTTTTCCTGTTCTGATGGATCAAAGAACGTGTTTGAGATTTTGTATTCGTTTTGCTTTTTTTCAACTATGGCCTTATAAAAATGTAGCCTGGCACGCCACATTTGTTTTAAATGTAGGAATTCTGTCATAAGCATGACTATGCCCAGATGTGTGAAAATCTCATGCATTGGTTTCCCATTGTATATGTATTCTGGTAGGATAATTAGTGCACATCAAAGCCAGGAAGTGGGGTGTTTTTGTAATGTCACATCCAAAGACAAAAAGATTGGTGTCTTTATATGTATTAGTGTTATTAATGTCATGCAGTTGTCATTAGCCGCCTTTGAACAGGATCAGTTTCTCTCTCACTGAAACTTAAAAGCCTTATTTCAGCATTACAAGTATCTTTACTGTAGCGTTCAAGCCCACTACAGCCTCTGAAATGAAAAATAGCCGACCGATCTTTAGTACATTTGTATAAAAGAACATAAAGTGTTAGATTTGGGCTATAAAATGCCGTATATCTCCTGGTCATTCAAGGACAGGGATCCTGGCCTGAGACTTGTGAAATAACTTGTTCATAAATAGTGCATGAGTAAGGTTTAACCTGAGCCTACCTCAATCCATTCTAATTACATTGACCATTTAATAGATGATCTATTTAGGATACTTTCTGTCCTAGCTGAAGCTGCCGCTAGTAGAATTTGACTTTGGAGTGGCTTTCTAGCTCGTGACAAAACTCTGGAAAAGATATCAGTCGTCATGGATTTCCATCAAGACATCTGCCTTTTATCAAGTCAGGGATTTTAGAAATTTTCACCCCTCGTGCCGTCATCCCTTAGAAATGTTAGATATATATATGTCCGTCAAAGTTATAGTTTATTGCCTTTTTTATTTGCTAAAAACACTGCCTGAGCATCCAGACCAGTAATATTTCTCTTATGATGTTGCAATCTTTAAGCCCCTGACTGGTCAAGGTCACTGTTCAGTAGGTAACTGAATCCTTGTCTGGCTTTAAGACCTGGCTGCATGACTGCCCTCTGCACAGTTGCATGAGAAATAAATAACTGTCATTTCACAGATGTTTTTGATTTGTTTCGTAGCAAAAACATTGCCCTTATTTCAGTGACTTGTCCCTGCAGCGAGCATCTTCAGGTAACATGCACCAGAGTCCTGCTTTTCAGTCAGGAGCTGGAAAGGGAAGAGAGAACTCAGGGGCCTGCAACCACGAGAGAAAGAGCAGGAATGTTTGATTTATGGGTGAAAGTGCAGGAAGAGATGCTCTACGTCTCCTCTCCCACCCTCTGAGTTGTCTGCAGTGTTTGGGTGCTGTCGGGAGAGTGCCCTTCCTGTCTCCCCTCTCCCTCCCTTACCTTCCCTCCCTCTGAGTCTAGTCTGCAGGAAATAAAGGGATTCAAGAGGAGGTCTCGAGTGTCCTATGGGGCCCTGTGGCTTTCTGGGATAGCAGGAAGTGATTGCAAAGCCAAACTGGATTCTGCCGGGCAGACACCAGAAACCAAACTCAGTCAGTTAGATGAGGAGAAACTGTCATTGTGGTCGAGGAGAATGCAAGTCATAGGGCGGATACTGGAGAGTTGCAGTTTTCAGTCACAGGCTGTATTTTGTCACGATGTTTGTTTTCTCCATTGAGTTTATTTATTTTAACCTTGGCATCACTAAGTGTTACAGCCAACATATCTGTACCACATGCACACAGACAGACGTGTATGCTTCCACCACCCTCTGTGCTCGACTCTAGAGTCTGGTGTTTATGACCCAGCTCGGGGCCGAGCATGCCTGCTACCCCCCACCGGAGTGCAAAAGGCCACTGTGCAAATAATCCTTTAGTGCCGGCTCCATAAAGGCTCTTTTGATTCTGTGTGTGTGTGTGTGTGTGTGTGTGTGTGTGTGTGTGTTGTGTGCCTTCCTACTGTGCCGCCCTCTGAGGCTTCTTCCCGAACACAGCGCCTAGTTCAAAACTTGTATTCTCCATCCATGCAGTGCCAGAGTGGAGACCTCTGTCATCATTAACCGCAGATGATGTTCACAGCCACACTATTGATACTGTGGTTAACCGCTTTTCTGTTACCGTGTCTGAAATGTTTCATCAGATGCTGCTTTCTTTCTTTTTTTTCACATTTGGCTTCATTTTTTGAGAATCCAATAAAGGGAGAAGATCGTTACAAGAGATGAATTGAAAGGCAAAGTTTTGATCAAAACAGTTTCAATGAAATGCTAGAACACTCAAAGCAGAAGAGAGCAGAAGCAGTTAAAAAAAAAAAAAAAGAAATGGTTTAAAGCTTTCAGGCTAGCTATAATTCAAAAGACATAAAACATTTAGATTTTTTTAAATTTCATGCAGCTGGTGACTTCACTGGTTGCAAAAAGAAGTCTGATTGTATAGAAGTTAATGAAAAAATGACCCTATGTCTCACAGGATTTATTACCTCAGTAAACATTTTCTGAATGAGTTCATGGTCTCAATTGCTAGTTTTCAATTTAGTATGATGACAATGTAAAATTATGGTGCAATTCAGAATTTAAAAAAGTAGTGTATGCTTTAGAGCGTGGCTACTTGATGAAGTGGGTAATATGGATGGGAATAATTAATTACGTAATGGTCGTTAAGAATTTGGTCGATCACGTGGAATTTTGAACTTATCTGTGTACTCTTTAAACTTTATCTCTGACTGCATATCAGTATCACTGAACTGAAACACGGCCGAGCGTTCAGTTCTGCAGCCGTACGTCAATAAGCCAATGAGCTGAGAATTAAGATTGATAAAGCTACAGTTTGAGTGTTAATTTGAGCAAAACTAGCTTACTGTATCAAACCTTGCTAGCATGAATTACTAGGTTTAATTTTATCCAAAACTTATTTAAACACAAAACACACTTGAATATGCAAAATTACTGTGAAAACTAATCTCATGCCTTTTTTGGGGGGCTATGGACTATAGCAGTCAGTCTCTTTTTGTCCTTTCAAAATAAAAGCATCCGTTATCAAAACAGGCTTATGCATAGTCCTGTCTATATGTATATATCTATTTTATTTTGACCATGTATGCATGTTTTTATACATACTGGAGTATGTATGAAAACATAGCGATTAATTGATCATTAACGTTATAGGTGCTTGAGTTGGTTTCTTCCAAACGCTCATCCCTAGTTGATAATATGGCTTTGTGTTGATTGGGTGATGTGTTTTTTTATCAGAACTCTGACCCTTTCACATCGTGTTTTCAATTATAACATTTTTGGTGAGGGCCCCTGAAGACATCTTGTTTAGCGTTCGCTTGTACTAAAGGGACAGTCTGAGTCTACTTACAGCACACAGAAACTGTTAGTGACAAGCTGGGGAACATAGTGGAGCATTTAGCAGCGAGGGAGCCCAATTTTTCCCCAAGGAGTTGGTGGAGACCGGTGTATATCAGAATTGCATTCATCTGGAGGTCCAAAACACAGCTCCACATAAATACTAATGTTGTTTTAAATCTGCTGGATGTGTGGAAAAAAGCAACAATTTGCCATATTAACTGGAAAGGTATATTTTGTGTTCACAATTTGTTTTGGATGTGTAGTCCAGTACATGCTATAAATTTCTATCTAAGACCGGGCCTGAACTCCGTCTATTAAAACAAACTTTTGAACTTGTAAAATTTCCCAGTATGCCTCTTCGCGGTGGCCTCGGTGACCCTTCGTTACCTCAAGTGTACATGATGAGTCAAAAGGAACACAGAATCTATTTGCAGTTTTTTTCCCTCGGTCATATTCTGCTGCTCCCTCGTAGAACGCCTTAATTTAGTTGAGCTATCTGTGTGTGAGACCAGCAGGCCTCTGCCAGGTGGAGAGGTGGAGAGAGGAAGCTGTGTGTGTGGGTTTGTTAGGGGCCAGTGAGTGTCTTACCTCCACTAATCCCACCTCCACCTATGTCCGTCTGTGTGTGTGTCTGTGAGGGGCCGAGGCAGCTGTTTGACTTGATGTGCTTCCCAGATGACCTCAGTGTGTTTACTCCTCGTGCTCTGCAGTCAGCAAAGGACAGAGAAAGAACTCTCACTCTCAGAATGCTCTGCTTTGAGTTTCTTGGCGTTCCTCTTGTTGTTTTTGTGCAAGTGCTTGTTTATTTTTTCTCACTAGTGGTAAGCTTGTTTGTGTTTGGTATTGGTACATCTAAGACTTACAATTTTTGTCTTTCATCTTCCCTCTGTGTCTTACTGTCTCTTTCTCTTGGCCCATTTCTCACTCTCCACTCTCTCACCACTTTCCCATGCCGCTCTTTCTCTCTCTCCCTGTCGTCTACCTCCAGTCGTCAGAACCAGTTGAAGGATCAGGCCCAGCAGGCTCTGGTGTCCCCCGGTCAGCTCCCAGAGGAGGCAGAGTGCCTCACGGTGCCCAAGTACAAGAGAGACCTTGTTCAGAAGCTGAAGATCCTCCGCCAGGAACTGTCCCAGCAGCAGCCTCAGGCGGGCCACTGCCGCATCGAGGTGTCCCGCGAGGAAATCTTCGAGGTGAGGATGGAAAGAAACAAGCTCAGTCATGTCCTCATATCATGTGAAACCCTTAAGAGAAGCCTTTTGTTATTAAATGGGTACATCATTTAACCCAGAGGGAAATTCAGTCGTCACAGCCAGAGCATGCGTGAAACTAATTAAAATGCATAACAAAATGGTAGAGAAACATGGAAATGATCTAATAGTTGCTCCATTGCACAACCACCTGCTCTCATTTTCCCCAACACTCCAGCCAACAAATCTACATTTGGCAATGTAAGTAATAAACAACAGAAATTCTGTGTTGTCCCCACATTTACAAACAATTTCAGTGCACTTCTTGCCCTCTGTTGCCTAGTTTCTACTGCATTGTTCAGCTCGACTCGATTCAACTCACCTCTGGTACCAGGTTCTTTTCTTTGTTTTATTTTCCACTGCAGATAGTTCTCCATAGGGGCAGGGGGAACTCTCAGCTGATCGCCCTTGCGATGTTGTGTGACATCACCTTCGTGACATGTCCTTTCATCTGCAACAATGTTTCCTTTTTGTACGCTGCAGTTTTGAGGGCTGACATTTTTTTTAAATCTGGGAATGGTGTCAATAAAATGATCTCTGTTGCTATAAGGGATGGGATGATATACAATTGTATTGCAGACCATTATAAAAAGCACTCACAATTTCCTTTATTGGGATAATAAGCAAAAAGCATAACTAAAGCCAGCACTCCACTCCACCTTGAAAATGACCAAAGTTTGGCATGTGTTTTTCTTCTACTAAAGCAGGTCCAAAATAATTAATTTTGACTCTATACCATAATGCCAGCTGGAAAGGTTGTAATGCTATATTTATATATTGATTAATTGATCAATCAATACTGAAAATAGTTATACATATCATCACCTTTATTTTCAAATTCCCACTATATCCATTTTTTTATGAAAATAAGTGACCCCAAAACCTGGCATGGGGTTTTTAAAAGCATGTTTTTTTCCCCTTTAAATCACCAAAATGCACAGTTAATGATGGATACTTTAAAAAGAGACACGAACCTTGGGTTCTTAACTTTCCAACCGTCCTTGAACGGATCATGTATAACAAGAGCTTCCATCACAAAATGCAACGAAATAGAAGCTTAAAATTGTGATATTTCATCAATATAAGTCAATTTTACATGTGTTATTTAAAATTGTGCAATATATAAGTAATTTGCACCAACCAGAACCTGTAAAAAACATTCAATTCTATCCTCTTTAATGCAACTGGGAAGCCATGATTGATTCCTCACATGACAAATATGACCTAGTATCTATGATCTCTGATCTAGTATTGGAACCTTGACCAAGGAGGTAACAAAGAAAGTACCAGGTATTACACAACTTTTGCTGATGGAAAACCAAAACGGAGCAGGTCAAGTTGAGTCCAACCGTGCCATACCATGCAGTGGAAACGCAGCATAAGAGAAGCAAACAGCACAATATCTCATTCTTTTGTGCTCGTAGAGCTGCTTGTAATTGTAAAAATAATTTATTGATGCACCCAAGTTATGTTAAACATTCCCTGAAGGTTTTTCTTGTCTACTCCCATAAAGGTCATTGCCCGTAGCAGTTTGGCTGTGAGAATGATTTCTCTCACACACACGCAGTTATCTATGATGTGTGAAGGCAGTCTGTTCCAAATCTAAAGCAGACCTCTTGTTTGAGATGAGTATCGTCTCAGCTGGGAAGTTTTCCTCCTGCATCTAGCAGGCACGGGGCCTTCATCAGAGCAACAACACCTGCAACAGACTGCATGACCCTCATAAAATATGCACTGGAATGTGCTGGAACAGCCACGTCTGTTAATCTGAACGAAGACATTTTTGTTGGCTGATCTCAATGTGAGAGAGAGAGAGGGAGAGAGTGGGCCGGGAGGGGAGGGAGCAGAGGACGTCCTGAGGTTACGCGAGACATAACTGCATAGCGTCTCCAGACCAGCTGAAGCATTACATTATGAGTGAACGGGCAAGTGTTAGCTGGTGGACTGTCAGACCTGTCTTTATGTGTACTTTTCAGTGCAGATAAGACATTCCCCGTCCTCCTGCAGCACGTCTCTGTTGTCTGCTGGATCTGCAGGGCATAGTGGAACCTGGCTGTGTTATTATAGTCTTATGGCTGTGTTTATTATATCTGCCCCTAATCCACTTTAAATGAGCCCTCCCCCTAACGCTGTGAGCTGTCTGCACGTGGGACGAACACTGATTGAGGCGGAGAGATCTCAGCCTCACAACAAAGAACCAATTGGAAGTGACTTCTGTAACGCCACGCTGCATCCATCTCATTTCTTACGAAACATACAGTCAAGCAAATGTTTGTTAAGTTCCCCAGTACTTTGGTTTTCTAGCTTTTAACTGCGGTCCTTTTTAAAATGGTTATGTATAGATACTGAAACTGATAAAGGGCTTCTTTTTAAAGGTCTCATATTGTAAAAAGTGAGATTTCCATGTTGTTTATTATAACGCAGGTATTGGTGCTATATAAATGCTGTGAAAGTATCAAAAAGCTCAATCCACAGATACATACACACAATCTGTATTCAGACACTGAGCCACCAGGACTTGTGATGGCACAAAAGTACAATATATAAATTGAGAGATCCACTGCAGTGCCTTTACAGTCATTCCACCACTGCTGCAGTGATGGTGCAGAGACGCCAAATGCGGAAGACCTCGAAACCCTCACACAGAGGATATTCAGACACACAATATGAGAAAAATACATTTTTAACAAATTAACATCTTCTAGTAGAAACCCAAATGAGCATTTGTTCCCTTTATCTTTGTGTAGAACTGCTCTGTAGCATCAGCAGCAAGGAGGGTAAATACAGCAAACAACTGTCTTAAATCATTTTTATTAGATGTTTTTGACCAGAATAACTTGACATACAGTGCTGCTCAAATTAATCTCCAGGTTCACAGCTTTCAGCTGATGTTCACCACTTCTATGTGGCATTTATTGTTGACCTGCTATCTCCCACTAAACATCCACTGCCCACAACCACCAATTCTCAAAAAAGGAATAGTAAGTGGTTAACTGATGCTGTTACTTTGCTGTTTATGACAAAGTGTGTGTTTGTTTGTATCTGTGTTGCAGGAGTCGTATCGCCAGGTGATGAAGATGAGGCCCAAAGATCTGTGGAAAAGGCTAATGGTGAAGTTTAGAGGAGAGGAGGGGCTCGATTATGGAGGAGTGGCCAGGTAAGAGGCCATAGTTAAAGATGAGCATGGTACATGGTTTTATGGATTCTGTCACTTCTTACACAGCAGTCTGCCTCCTAGTGGACGAGCCAAAGAACACAACACACTCTGCATTGTTTCGTCTGGTTCAGTGTATTTCATTCTTCTTTATCTGTTCCCTTGTTGCAGTCTTTGTATTGTCTGTCTATTATTAGTCTTTTTTTATTTTCTCCTGCCTCACCTCTGCCTGTCTGTGTGCAGGGAGTGGCTCTACCTGCTGTCGCATGAGATGCTGAACCCGTACTACGGCCTGTTCCAGTACTCCCGCGATGACATCTACACACTGCAGATCAACCCGGACTCTGCGGTCAACCCTGTGAGTCACAGTCATTATTGCCAAAACACACACACACACACACAGACACAAAAACTCAAATTGTATTGCATGGCATTGACAAGCCGTCTCTGTTGAACCTCAGTTTGTAGTCCCTGTGAGCACCATTAGACCTGTAGCAAACACTATCCCCTGCCAGACATTTCAGGCCGCGATATTTACGCCTCTGTAATGTTTCGTGACCAAGTGATCGAGGCTCTGTACCGCCTTCGGAGGTAGAAACAGAGGTGTTGCATTGGAGAGACTGTTGAAGGCGGGATTAATGTGGACTGGCAGAGCTGGTTAGATGGAAAATATGTAATGTATGTAATTTGTGCGACCAACACCCAGGTAATAAAAAAGGAAGTGGAACGTGTCATCAAAAACACGCCTCTCACTCACTTGAGTCTGACATTAGAAGAACTTTACTTGAGTCTGTAGAATCTCTACAGTAAGAAACGGCATGAAGGACAGTTCTTTCACGGCGCTGTCTTCTCCTCCCTCTTCGTTCTGAAATGCTGGATTGCAATGTGAATTCACAGACTAGGGATGCCAATATTACGCCATTGCAGAATCACTGTGAATGTCTTAAGGCATAATAATAATAACAAGATAAGATATGACTTAATTTATCCTGCAGAGGGAAAATCTAGTTGTCACAGCAGCTCAAGATACAGACACATAGATATAGAAGACAGAACAAAGAATATAAAAAAAAAGACATATACATACATTATATACACATTATATACATACATTTCTGCTATTTGGCATTTATTATATATATTGTGTGTTTGTTAGTTTGTTTTCCTGAGAGTACTTTGCATTTATACAGATATTGCACATTGGAGAAAATATATTTTAGCATGTTAAATAGGTTAAATAGGTTGTTGCATGTAGTAGTATAAACATAAATGAATACATATATTCAAATATATAATGTAAAAATACACAGAAGGCCTAATGTGGTCGGATGTAAACAGATCTAGTGCAAATAAAACAGTAAAGTGACCTGGTGGAACAAACAGTGCTGTACTATATGGTGCTGCTGTTAAACAGTCTGATTGCAGCCAGAATGAATGACGGCAGAGTGTGTGTCGATGTAAGCCAAAGCTGTAGTTCATTATTTTTGACGACTTAGCATATGTCCGTGATGTTCAAGCAGCCTCCAAGTAGTTGGAGCAGACACTGATGACTTAAATCAATTTGCCTTCTCTTACACAACATTAATGCTTTGTGTGTTTGTTGATTGAACTTTTGCTCTCCAGTCAACAGGCCTGATCCTGTGACAGACTTGTTTAGACTCTACTGTTCGGTTGTTTATGGTCGTATCATGTAGGATCGGTTGGTTTGTGAAAGGAGAACTCACTGGTTAAACACACTGTAAACAGTCGGTTCTGCTGGTAACTCACCACTGTCCTAACATGTCTCCTCTCCCCTCAGGAGCACTTGTCATACTTCCACTTCGTCGGTCGCATCATGGGTATGGCAGTGTTCCACGGCCACTACATAGACGGAGGCTTCACCCTGCCTTTCTACAAACAGCTGCTGGGTAAACCCATCACCCTGGACGACATGGAGTCTGTGGACCCTGACCTGCATAACAGCCTCGTGTGGATCCTGTACGTACAACACACATTTATTTAGAAGTCAGCACAGTATTGACTTTTCTGTGGAAGACCATTTCTGGATTACAACTTATCAAACACAATGTTATGCTGTGCACAGTCACACACTGTTCTATGAGTACAACAAAGCAGTTGTCTCTGCTTCAGTGAAATCAATCCACTACAAGTAAAAGTCCTGCATTCAAAACGTAAAAGTACAAAAGTATCAGCATCAAAATGTACTTAAAGTATCCAAAGTTAAAGTCCTCATTATGCAGAATGGCTCCACTCAGATTGTTTTATATATTCCAGATATATTATTACATTATTTGTAATGATGCATTTATGTAATCAGTTTTTTCATTTAGTAACAATAGAGCTACTTTTAACTACTTAATTTAACTACTACTTGTTATGAGGTTTAATTAAATAAAATGTCTAGTCACTTTTCTATTTTTCATGTTTTTATGTTAAATTTTGACCTGAAAAAATATATTATTTGCCTAAATGTAGTGGAGTAGAAGTTTAAAGTTGCATAAAATGGAAATATTCAAGTAAAGTACAAGTACCTCAAAATTGCACTCATGTACAGTACTTGAGTAAATGTACTTAGTTACATTCCAAGTTTTTAAAATACGCAACTTTAGTCTAAATTTCACAAAAAGTACATTTTAGTGTGAGAATTCATACAATCTTGGAAATGCCATTTTTTTTGTTTCACTTGAATTCGAATATACTTCGTACTATTTTCCTCATAATTTGGTCTCCCATCAACACAAGCACACGTTAATCAAAAATCTTTTAATATTTAAAATGAAATGATCCTGTCACCAGGATCATTTCATCTCCTGGCTTCTTATGCCAGATTATTTGATGCTTTACTCTGGAAATTAGCAAGCATTTGATAATCATGAGAGCTGAGAGAGGTTGGAAAGTTTTGGTTTATGTACATCTAAGTTGTACAAACCCTGTTTTATCTAATAAATATGTCTCTCTACTTCGATGACAGCAGGGTTTTTTTGAATATTTCTTCTGTCAGTGGTCCCTAGTCATGTGTTCAGCATGTTTTCATCCTTCTAACAATATCTCAAATGTTTCTCTCTTCAGGGACAATGACATCACAGGTGTGCTGGACCACACCTTCTGCGTAGAACACAACGCCTACGGAGAGATCATCCAACACGAGCTCAAGCCCAACGGTAAGAGCATCCCCGTCACCCAGGACACCAAGAAAGAGTACGTGCGGCTCTACGTCAACTGGCGTTTCCTGCGAGGCATAGAGGCCCAGTTCCTGGCTCTGCAGAAGGGCTTCAACGAGGTCATCCCCCAGCACCTGCTCAAGGCCTTCGATGAGAAGGAGCTCGAGGTACTTTAATTTATCTCTTTGATACAGTCATAGTGCTTGATTTTTACCTCCAGGTAACTTTTAGCCCAGCATATGGAAATCATTCAACAGCACTTCTTTTCTTTTTAAAATATGTGTTTATTAAATTCTCAAAAGACAAAGCAAGGGACACATATGACAAAAACAAACAAACATACATTTGGCTCACATACATATTTAGATTCAGACTTAGGCGAGAGATTCAGGAGTCATCCTACACTAATAGGATAAGCAAGTAAAACAAACCAAGTGTGCACTACCATGCATGATACATTCACATGATCAAAGAAAGGTAAACAGAAACAAAACCATATCAATTAAGCGGTAGGATGTCACTTACAAGGCAGAGCATTCTCAGCTACGATACAAACCCTCTTGCAAAAATGGTAGAGATATTCAAACCAATATATGACAAAAAGGGTTCCCATGTTTTACGAAAAACATCATCCCTGCTGTGCAGTCTACATGTCAGATAGCCAACATATTCAAGTATCACCCTTTGCCATCCAATTTAAAAGAATACACTTTCTAGCACAGAAAGCAAGTGTTTGATGAAGTTTTCTTTTAAATTTGTCGGTGATGGACAAATCAGGTATGCCGAGTAGTAGATATAAGGGGTCGTTATTTCTATTAGTGGATAGAATCTTATTAATTTTTAACAGCACTTCTAAATAAAAGAATCTATTTCTTCCCTCGACCTGTAGCTGATTGTATGTGGCCTGGGCAAGATCGACATCAACGACTGGAAGTCCAACACGCGGCTCAAACACTGCACTCCAGACAGCAACATCGTCAAATGGTTCTGGAAAGCAGTGGAGTCGTTCGACGAGGAGCGCAGAGCCCGGCTGCTGCAGTTCGTCACCGGCTCCTCCAGAGTTCCCCTGCAAGGCTTCAAGGCCCTCCAAGGTAGACACAGCCAGGATGTGAAGCTTGCATAAGTTAATGTGTCTATTGTTATGCGACTTGCCTCCTTTGTGAGATGGAATCAGACCAGAGTGAGCAAGTATCAGCCAGGTCATGCAGCTGAAAGAGGTCCAAAATGTTAATGTGATGTCTGATCCATAAAGGTGTGGGGGTCTTTACTGTTCCTTTTGTTGCACAAACGCAGTGCTCCACATTCACAGCCTCTGTCAACAGTCTAGCGTGGTGTTTGGGATTCTTTGCTTCTCCCTGTGTGTGTCTGGGTTTCTCCGACCTCAGATGAACCCTGAGTGTGCGCGTACTGCAGCGGTTCAGTGGGTCCGTCCTGGCAGACAGAGCTGCCCAGAGACAGAGCACCCAGGCATGAGGAGTACACCGTGATCCACAGGCAGACAGCGGCCTTACACACCTTATATAACACTGCCTTCCTTTCTTGGTCAAAACATCTCAGAGCTGGACACATGGCTACAGTACAGGAACACAGTCAGCTCAGTTAGAAGTGCTCTTATCGAGATACTGTACACGACTATGTGTTGTTGGCACGTTCCCTGAGCTCCCAGAGCCCCAACTCCCATTCAGTACTTTTAATGAAATAAAAGGATTGGACCTCAAACACTAAACAAAGAAAGTTCGTCAATAATGTTCACCTGCCAACTCGATTATCTATAACGTTAACAATCAATGAACCAATTAATCGCAATGTTTTAATACATACTCCAGTATGTAAAAAAATAAACGATATATTTATACGGTGCTATGCAAAAGCCTGTTTTGATCATAGATATTTTTATTTTGAAAGGACAAAAACAGACTTCCTGTCAATCGTAAAACTAACTCAAGTGAGGTGATACTGTAAAGATAACATCAAGGATTTCAATGTTTAATGTTTTAGCCCCCGAAGAGACATGAGGTTAGTTTTCACAGGAATCTTCATATTTAAATGTGTTTTGTGTTTAAATAAGTTTTGGATCAAATTAAACAGTAATTCATGCTAGTAAGGTTTGATAAAGTAAGCTAGTTTTGCTCAAATTAATAATTTCTGTATTTTATTATTGTTATTGCAACTTTCAGTTTGCAAACTGTAGCTTTATCCAACTTAATTCTCAGCTCATTGGCTTATTCATGTACAGCCATAGAACTGAAAGCACAGCCGTGTTTCAGTTCAGTGAGTACTGATATTAATATATACATATATATATAAATATAAATATACACAGATTGATTAAAAATTCCACCAAATTCTTAACAAATGCATTAATTGATCATCTATTTATTATTCCCATCCCTGGTTTCTTTGTTTATCCTAGACCTCAAGATGTAGGTCAGCTCATTATTTGCAGCTTTATCAGATCTAAGGACTGTAAGCGCATGGATGAGATTTAATCTTTAAGACCCTCATTTTTGTCAGTTTTAGGGGGGGCAGGGGATCTTTAAAGGGAGATAGCAGATCAACATTAGATGCCACATAGAAGTGGTGTACATCATCTGAAAACTGGGATCCTGAAAGTTAATCTGAGAGGCTCAGCACTGATTCAACTTTTCCTAGTCATAAATATGTAATAAACATTGTGTTTTGGATAGGCGCCTATTCAAACATTGAAGGTTTGGAGTATGTAAAGGCTTAGAACATTATGATAGAAGTATGTGAAGGCCATTCTCAAGCTTAGTAGTGTGTTGCAGGAGTTTTTGTTTTGATACCATTAGTTACACAGATTTGGTGCAGAATGTAACCATTTTTTGCCACTCGAGAGCTAAAACAAACTCCAAAAAAATCCCTTCCTCAGCTTTCCAGGCATATCCAATTTATACAAGGGCTCGACTGTTTAGGGATCCCAGAATGCAGAAGTATGCAGTATTATTAAAATATAATACACCATTTTAGAGTAGGTGAAAACGTATAATTATTTATGAGAATGGTTTTCAATTTATACTGCATGAAAAAACTGACTGGGTTAGCACAAAGTAAGCATGTCTGTAAGAGAAAGACATTAAACTCAAATGTCAATAGGCTCTGAGGTCAAGGGACCCTTTAAAAATGGCCATGCAAATTTTCTTTCTCACCTAAATCTAGTCAAACTTTGGAGCATTATTTATCCCCTTTCCTGATAATCATCTTGGGATTTTGCATCTGAATTTCAACAGTCTAGGCTTTTTAGTTGACTTTTTTTTTACACTGAACCAACTGAAAATATTACACTGACATTTTGAGTCTGAAAACCTGGAAAATCAAATCTTCAAAGAGAGATTTTTGCTGTGTAAAGGTGTGTGAATGTCCATTCTTACTAAACTCACTGTTTTTACACAGGTGCTGCTGGCCCGCGGCTCTTCACCATCCACCAGATTGATGCCAGCACCAACAACCTGCCCAAAGCCCACACCTGGTGAGGAAACTGTCAGCTTTGTAACATTTTCACACTCTATGATATGATACCTGCCTTTAATACAGGGGGAGAATAGTGCTGAACCTTGTAGTGGGTGTTATTAAATACTTTTATGTTTGTTAGAGGTGGGAATCAGCAGAGGCCCCAAGATACGATTTTATCACGATACTTGAGGCACGATAAGATATTATTGCGATTTAAAGCATTTTGCGATATGGTGATATATTGCGATTTAACTGTTTAACTGCATTTTGTGTCCACAAAATTAAATTCACTCAAGAATTGTTTTGTCACATAAGAGACAATTCTCAGTGTATTCATCTCACTTCAGTCTTTTTATTTCTCCACAATGAGAGTCAAACCCACAGACTGACCAACAAAGTATTCAGTCAAACTGAACTGAACTGATATCAAACATGTATGGACGACAACAACTGCGGCATTTTATCAAACTTTCAAAAAATTTAAGCTTCACTGCTTTGAATTTTTTTTCAATGAAACATAAAAAAACCCTGACTTTGCGTTATTTCTACAATTTCCCGACACAATATCCTAACACATGGTGCCTATAGATTTCTGAGATCTTTCATATGATACCAGTATCTCCAGTATATTCCTAAAAGTGAGCCCACTACGATCGCCAGAACGCTAAATCTTGATACTTTGAGGCCATGAATCGATATAATATTGCCACGCAAAATATTGCGATACTATGCTGTATGGTTTTTTTCCCCCACCTCTAATGTTTGCTGTAGTTACTCATCAGTGTAGTGATTCAGATTAAAAAATATGATTTTAAAATCTGTTCTTTTCGTCTTTTTTCCCAGTTTCAACCGGATCGACATTCCTCCCTACGAGCACTATGACAAACTGTACGACAAGTTGCTCACTGCCATCGAGGAGACGTGCGGCTTCGCTGTAGAATGAGTCGGTGACGCAGGCAGAGCTCAGCAACAACCAGAAGCAACACGGTTTGGCCATGATGAGCCTCCCCTTACAAATCAATCCACTCAGACGGGAGTCATCCACAGTTGCTTCACCCAGGGGCGCCCACACTTCCCGGGGACATGTGGCCAAGCTAAGGGAGGCTGTGCAGACAAGACCACAACATGTCATCTGACTCTGGGGTTTTTTTAAGACCCTCCAGCCCTCCTTTATGTCTTTTTGTATAATTGAAAAGGATCTCTTCAGCTGCTAATAACTCAGACTATTTACTAACTCGTGGAACCTGCACATTTTGCTGGCTCTTCCCTTTTTTTCTAAGTTCATTTTAGCATTTTAAAAAATAGACTGTATTCCATGTAGCAATGTTCCATCTTACCAAGCAGATCACAAGGTCAGTCCACTCTGAAACGACATTAACGAGACCGGTTTGTTTGCTAGAGCACAGGGTTATTAATGGTTCCCACAACCACTTGGAAACACTAAATTTGGATGCGGAGTGTGCATGACTCTTGCTGTTTTGGTGCCTCAGAGTGATCACATCGGGGCTATCGGTAACGCCAAGGCTGGAGAACAGGGATGTGTGCAGATGAGAAGACTGGAGACTGAATTAGGCAGAGCCCGACTGTTTACAACCCTCTCCAAAGACGGCAGCAGGGACCTCTGCACGTAGCGCTGCATTCCCACAAAAATGTCACTATTTCACACGTTCGACAGCTAGTTTTGTTTTGAAAATGAATACATGAATGAATAGCTTGAAATGTGTTATTTTTATATAACAGGGAAAATTGCAAAAGAAACAATAAAATTCTATATAATATATATAATTTATTGCTGTTATATTTCAGAAACCCCTATCCATCGTTTCAGAAAAATAAGATCTCTAAATGTTAAGTGTTGCTGTTTAAATTATACGAGACAATTGGTGAAAACAGAATTAAGCTTGACTGAATTTCACTTAAGAATGCTGTGGTTTATTTCCTGACATAACCTTTCTCACATTGTACCAGGAGAGGTATGTCTCAAAGAGCAAAAAATCTCAATTCCTCTGAGTGCCATATGCATTTTTTGAATGAATGAACCTTTGCTAATATTGAGCGGACCCTTTAAAATTCTACTGATTTCACTCTGGGGCTACATGTGGTGGTGTGATGTTTCCCTACTATAACCGTTTTTTAACACTTTGCCATTTGTAGCTGGACTATATTAATGTCACTAGCATGAAACCTACCATTAATTTCTAATGGTATTCTGTTCAGAATAGTCCAAAGTCCATCATCATCTGTTTTTTGTGCTGGCTTCACATTGTTGTCGTCAAAAAAGAAAAGAAAAAACCTTACTACCTTCTAGCCATGTGGTGCTAAATAGCATTAACGCTTGTCTTCTATTGGCAACTTTACTCATTGACATACTACTGCTTAAAGTGCACACTACACTACTCATGCTCATAATACCTGTTTGTGGCCACAAAACATTTCCCAGTAATCAAGAGCTCTAGGTAGCCACATTCTCAGGAGATGTCATATGTAGTTTGTAACGTCCTTTGATTTGACGACTGAAGAGAAACTAATTCTGACCATGTGTCTTGATTTCCTTAATGTTAGAGGGATAGTTTGGATGTATTGAAGTGGGGTTGTTAGAGGTACTTCTCCACAGTGAGTGTAGAACCTAGAGAACAGCAAGAGGCTCGCTGGTTCAGCTCTGGCCTGCAGCTCTTCTGTGTGGAGTTTACATGTTCTCCCCGTGTCAGCGTGGGTACTCCGGCTTCCTCCCACAGTTCAAAAACATGCAGCTTAAGTTTAATTGGTGATTCTAAATTGCCCGTAGGAGTGAATGAGAACCTGATTGTCTGTCTCTATGTGTCATCTCTGTGATAGTCTGAGACCTGTCCAGGGTGTACCCCGCCTCTCGCTCTCGCTTGTTAAAGATAATGAATGAATGAATAACCTAGAGAAGATGGTGGTCCACGTACCCCCAGTTTTGAGAAGCAGGCTGAAGAACCAGCACAGAAGCTAAACAATGTTCTGCTCTGGATGGGGGCAGCAGAAAAACAGATTTTAGCCACCAAAAAAAGGCCCATCTAAAAAAAAATTAAAAATCAGTATCTGTTTAAGTGTATGATAAAGTCATGGGAAAAAATAATATATAATATTATTACAAATATAATGATAACAACAAAAATAGTTGATAAGAGTTTAATTTAAGAGCTGGTATATATCGATTTTCCATGGTTTTCTTGGTAATGATTTTGGTTATTATCAAGAAAACTGTGAAAAATGTCTAGATATCAGCTCTTAAATTAAACTCTTATGAGCTATTTGTGTTGTTATCATTATATTTGTCCAAACAAATGTACCGTTAGTTGTACCAGGCATTAAAATGAACAAGAAATTGAAGAAAACAAGGGTGGTCTAATATATTTTTCCATGACTATATTAAATAATTTTACTGTTCTATACCTTGCCATCAGACAGCCGTGTTTAAGTTTGAGTGGAAACTGAAGCCGATTGACGAACTCCATTGACAAAACAGTAATTTTACCTCACAGTGTTTTATGGTCTACTGCTGGCTCAATTGTTTACTTTGTTTGTGTTGTTGTGTGACTTTGGTGAAGGCAAACTAACCCTTTAAAACATCAAAGTCAAGCAATAACACAAACAAACTAAAAGCTTGAGGCAGTGGTGGACCAGCAGTGACCTTTTTCTACAAGGTAAAATGACTGTTTTTGTCATGGGACTCTGGTGGCTTTGACGAGAGCATAAAACCGCTTTAGTTCCCCAGGTAAATTCAGTATATTACTGATAGTGTCTTATATGTTGAGCACAGCAGGATATCTACTGTGTGTAAAATACCAACTATGGATAAGTACCTCATACAATCCCACTTTAAAATCCAAACTCTCCCTGTAAGTTGTTGAAAAGTCTTGTTGTTGCCCACAGCAGACCATTAAAGTAGTCGTTGCATGTGTCCATATGTGCTTTTGGTTGAAAGGGAACTGAATGAGATGAATCCTGTTTCAGCCTGCTACACAGTCCTATCAGTGATGTTTTTATTTAGAGAAAGGGGGATTGTTTTCTACGATTAAAAATGAAATTCTTGAATGTTTTCAAAAGACGCTGCCTGTCTAGCAATCTCTATGACCGTGGACTGTTCTTAGAATTTGCATACACTTATAAAAAAAAAATATGAACTGTTCATTTTCATTCTTTTATGTGGACAAGTGTATGCAAAGTGAAGTGTCCTCAGATGGTGCTTTGTACAGTAATAAGATATTGTTCATATATGTGGATCAAACGACCTGTAATTTATCTTTAACTTAAGTAGAAAAATGAAAAGAGGAATTGCACACAAACAGAAGGAGGTCGCCGTGTGTATTTAATGGTGACTTCTCTAACAGATATTCATTCGCCTTTAAGTCCAGTGCACAAGCTGATGGCCCTACTGTCTGTTCCTACACTACACCGCTCAGCATTGCCCTGTAGCTGCCTCTCATTGAACAACTTTTTATTCACGTAGTCAAAGTTGAGAGATGCCGCTCTTGTTTTTTTGTTTTTTGTTTTTTTAAAATAGCATGATCCACTAGCAGGACTATATCTCTCATAGCTGACTGATGCAATTTGATGTATGTTAACACTATCATTTTGTAAGAGTATTTTATTTTTGTGTGTAATTAGTTCTAATTAAACTTGCCTTTGTCTAACAATGTAAGGCCTTGTACACATATATGTCCTGTCCTTTTGTTTCTAATGTCCACTGGTGTAATGTAACCAAGTACATTTACTTAAGTAAAGTACAAGTCATTTTCATTTATCCTTTATTTATTTTCTCGAGTAATCATTGAGCAACCCCTGAAACAGCACAGACAAAACACATGCAAAAACATTAAAAACAGTTACAGTGAAAGGCAGTTATTGGTTATCATAATTTTAAACTGGCCCATAGTTATAGTTGTGTTGAGTTTGAGTGACTGCTGTAAGATGTTCTAGGTAGATGCAGCAGAGAAACTGAAAGCAGTTTTTCCAAATTCAGTATTTGTCTGGGGAACTAATTACTATGTGACCAGTTTAATAAAGTTCTAAAGTACCCCAATATTTTACTGAACTACAGTACTTGAGTTTTTCCATTTTATGTAATTTTATATTTCTACTTCACTACATTTTAAGGTAAATATTGTACATTTAGCTGCCAGCTTTAGTTACTTTTGACATGAAAATCATGATAAATTTTAAGTGATAGGATGTTTTTTTCATAACAGTATATTAAGTAGTTAAAATGAACCTTATCTTTAGAAAATTAAACTGCTGCTTACATATATGCATCAGTACAAATAATCAAATAATATATTTAGAATATATAAAACAATCTGAGTGGGTCCATTCTGCATAACGAGTACTTTTACTTTTGATACTTTTAAGTACATTTTGATGCTGATACTTTTGTACTTTTACTTCATTAAGTTTTGAATGCAGGACTTTTACTTATAGTGGAGTAATTTCACAGTGTGGTATTAGTACTTTCACTTAGTAGTAAGGGAATCTGAATACTTTTTCCACCACTGCAAATGTCATAAAAGCTTTTTCATCTAAATTATTATTTACCACAGCTCTAACAGGTCCTTTGGTAATGCAATTATTTCCATAAAGCAGTTTATCAGGGGATAGTTAGTACTATACTGGCATATAATAAATGTCAAGTGGGGGGTGTTAAGGCTTGTGCTTTACATGTGAATGTGTCACGTCCCCCGACCACCAACTGATACCACTCTGGATTAAAACGTCTGGCAGATGGCTAAGAGGGGGGCAGGGGAATGGGGTAAAATGACAATGAATGAAGCTGTTTGAAAATAGGTGTCAAGTACCAATTTTGTTGTTTCGTAAATATGCAAATGCATCATACTACACAGAGGTCTTGAAAACTACATGGACTGTAAAGATGATAGATAAGTTTAGACTCTGAAATAATTCATACTGTCAGGTTTCCCTGTGTAATCAATCAAAGAGTTGGTCTGTTGCAGCGAAGAAAAATGTACACGCAAAGCATAGAACTATTGTGTTTTTTTTCTGACATTATTTAGGCCACTTTCATGGAGAATTAATACACCTTTTCTATTGTGTTTTGATGGTGTAGTACTTTTATCATACAAGACAAAATACTTTTGAAACACAGTTGATGAGTAAACCCCTTCTCTCAATGAAAGTTTAATATTTTTGGTCCACCTATAGCTCAGATGCAGCCCACATCAAACTTGATTTTCATTCTACATCCAACTTCTGTTGATTTTCTTGTGGAAAAAAACCCCTGCTTATACTCTTTTCTACATTTTGAACAAAAATTAATTCTAAAAACTCTAACATTACCTTAACATCTGCTTGCCCACTTATTTCAACCGAAGTCAAGGTGAAAATGCATCACGTGGGAAACATTTGGTCTAATTAAAAAAATACAAAAGAAAAAAAGTCTCAAGTGTTTCATGTTTGGGTTGGTCCCGATGACGTCACTTACCGTAATATTACGGAAGTGGAGTCAGAGCCGGATTACCAGTTTCTGTCTGGTACATATCCATCCGCCAACATTTGTTGAATTAATTACAATGTATCAGAAGAAAACACCAACAAACAACTGAATGTAAGAGAAATTACAAAACATAGTTTCACATATTGTTAGGAATTGCCGTTAAATAAACGATGTTTGTATGTACTTAAAAACCGTTTCTGCTCTTCGGACTGATTCGACATAAAGTATAAGATATATTATTTGGAAAGTTAACGGATTCATTTTCAGAAATTCCAGTAAGAGTTATATTGAATGTTATACTGGGGCTTCGCTGTTCTTAAATGGGTCTATGTTGTCAGTCGGCAGAAGCTGAAGTTGGATTCCGTTTGGCGGATGAATACATCGGAAGAGGGACTTCCTCTTGCTATATAAACCGGGCCTCATTTTTACATTACCGGCATTTCAGCATCACTGCCGGTCGAGTTTTTAGTCGGTGGAAAACCACAGCATATTTATCTTTTTTTATTTATACTAATAGTTTACGAAATGCCTGGATATTCCGACAGAGACCGCGGCAGAGACAGAGATAGAGACAGAGGGTAAGTAACCGTTTTTAAATTATATATTTTATGAGTTTCTGCCTCGTGTGATCGGCAGTAATGGCTGACAAGACTTGAACGATGCCGGTATCTAAATAGTGTTACATTTTAGGAAATCAGAACACGTGATTGTCCATATTGAGTCACTGTTTAACTTCAAGTGAAGAACACACCGATCTAAAAGGCAGTGATTAGGATGGCTGTATTAATCCGCGGTAGGTCCGGACGGTGAACCGGGCCCGTTGTCTCTGGCTCGAGGCCTAGTTTGGCCTCGTGCCCCGGCACAGCGGCTCTCCGTTAGCTCCATGGTAACGGCAGCTAACGCGGCTTTATTTTTAACTGCCACTGGAAACAATAAAATACAATACTGGGTGTGAATATCGACAGAGGGCTTTGTTAATTAATCTCCCCTCATAATAAAGTGAAGTAGTTGTTGATATTCGCTCCGTGGCGAACGATAAATGCGATTTTCTCCAGCGCGGAGGGAGCAGCTAATACAGCTGGCTAGTCGGCTTTTCGCCATGTGGCGGCATGAATGCGGATACAAAATGCCGGCTGTTCTTTCCATTGTTCCTCTACTGGTTGGAAAGTATACGGCAGCTATATAATTTCAAAGAATGACGCAGTTAACCCTCTGGAATCCATGAAACCACCGGCACAATACTTCATGACCTGAAGACATAAAAATGAAGCAACATTGAGTCTTGCCATCAGCGTCCCTCTAAAGTTCTGGCTTGAAACTCCATACCATATTTTTGGATTATATTCGGCCAAGAAAAACTGGAGATAATGTCAATTGTTTAATATAAAAATATAGAACTAGTTATCCTCATTTTACCTGTTATATGTAATATTTGCAACCTGTATTCATATTTACAAGATTTAAAATTATGTTTTGAAATATAATTTTCAAGATCAGATTTTATGTTTTCCTTTGTTTCTTTTCGGTTCAACATTTTG
This sequence comes from Centropristis striata, assembly GCF_030273125.1. Taxonomy (NCBI): domain Eukaryota; kingdom Metazoa; phylum Chordata; class Actinopteri; order Perciformes; family Serranidae; genus Centropristis; species Centropristis striata. The sequence goes on along the minus strand of NC_081529.1, from coordinate 8,739,562 downwards.
ATCAAGTAAGTCAGTTAAACATTAATTATCAGGACATGTAGGTGAGGTAACACAAAAAAAACATGATGCCAACATGGCATGGTGAAGATTTTTTAAAGGACATATTAGCCCAAGATTTCAGGGGGTTAAAGATGAGACTGCTGTTGTCACTGCAGTAAAGGACTTTACTTTACTTTACTCTTTGACTTAACTGTTAATTTAATATTGCAGCTATGGCGGCGGTCCTCCTCGCTTTGGTGGCAACCGTGGAGGTGGTGGTGGAGGAGGAGGTGGTGGAAAGTTCGGCAACCCCGGTGAACGTCTCCGGAAGAAACAATGGAACCTGGACGAGCTCCCAAAGTTTGAGAAAAACTTCTACCAGCAGCATCCCGACGTTTCCCGGAGGTCTCCGGTATGTAACTTTGGGCAGCATGGCCTTGGAGGTGTTATGTAACACTAACATGTGCTCGCCTCTACACGTGTTGCAGTTATGCAATCGTTTGTGTCCACTAAACCTAACTTGCTTTATTCATTCTTATCTTGCAGCAAGAAGTTGACGCATACAGAAGAGCCAAAACAATTACAGTTAAGGGGAGAGAATGTCCAAATCCTATTGCCAAGTTCCATGAGGCCAGCTTCCCATGTAAGTTTACAACAATTACATGTATTAAAGAGAGTAGCCCTTTTATAGTCTGTCCACCAGTCTATTGGCTTTAGCCCCCATGTGACACATGTTTGAATATGCAGTGAAAGTTAATGGATATTTAATAAAAAGTTCGCCTCTCGTACAACTTTTCTCCTTTTTTAGCTTATGTGATGGATGTGATCAACAAAATGAACTGGACTGAACCAACACCAATCCAGGCTCAAGGCTGGCCTCTGGCTCTCAGTGGTCAGGATATGGTTGGCATTGCACAGACCGGCTCTGGCAAGACTCTCTCTGTAAGTTTGCATATGCTCTCTGTGGTGGTTGTGATGTTATAGTTATGAGATCAAGATTATGCTTGTCTCACGCATGGAAGTGACTCATGTTTTTGCTCTACAGTATCTGTTGCCTGCAATTGTACACATCAACCACCAGCCTTTCCTGGAGCGTGGAGATGGACCCATTGTAAGTTATTAAAAATGTGTCTTTATAAGTGCATATTTATCAATTGATATTGGAATATAACACTTTTTTTTTAAATCTCTGACAGTGTTTGGTGCTTGCCCCAACCCGTGAGTTGGCACAGCAGGTGCAACAGGTGGCTGCAGAATACGGCAGAGCTTCTCGCCTGAAGTCTACCTGTATTTATGGAGGAGCACCAAAGGGACCCCAGATCCGTGATCTGGAAAGAGGTATTGTAACTTTTTTATTTTTTTATTTAAGTCAAACACTTGTTGTTTCAGGAGTTTAGTTCTCACAATAACTCTTCCATTAAAGGTGTGGAGATCTGCATCGCCACTCCAGGAAGGCTCATCGACTTCCTTGAGTCTGGAAAGACAAACCTCCGTCGTTGCACTTACCTTGTGCTGGATGAGGCCGACAGAATGTTGGACATGGGTTTTGAGCCACAGATCCGAAAAATCGTCGACCAAATCAGAGTAAGTTTTTGGTTTAGTTGGACTGTAAAAACATGCAGACGTTGGATATGCCTTATTAGTCATTACTTTATGTGCATGTTATAACTGTTAATGTTTTTGCAGCCTGACCGTCAGACTCTGATGTGGAGTGCCACTTGGCCCAAAGAGGTCCGCCAGCTGGCAGAAGACTTCCTGAAGGAGTACGTCCAGATCAATGTTGGGGCACTTCAGCTCAGTGCCAACCACAACATCCTGCAGATAGTTGATGTCTGCAATGACGGAGAGAAGGAAAACAAGTGAGTAATGTGTCTGATGTAGTAACTACAATTGTTAGTGCTCATAATGGCTTTAAGTTATAAGTTCAGTACAAAATGTACAGTTTTAGTGACAGTGGTTTATTTTTTCAGACTCATCCGTCTGCTTGAAGAAATCATGAGTGAGAAGGAGAACAAGACCATCATCTTTGTAGAGACAAAGAGGCGTTGTGATGACCTCACCAGGAGGATGAGAAGGGATGGGTAAGTATCAGAAAAATTCAGATTTACCGCATTAGTGCTTTTGTTGTACTGATGTTACTGTTCTGAACTACCTGTATGGATTAACATAGAAACATTGTCTCCTGATAGGTGGCCAGCTATGGGTATCCATGGAGATAAAAGCCAGCAGGAAAGAGACTGGGTTCTCAATGGTAAGCTTGCTTCACCAGCAAATTGCTTATTAATCTGTTATAGAAAAGTGTTATGTCAATTTTTTTTCTTTTCTTTTTTTTAGAGTTCAAATATGGAAAGGCTCCAATTCTCATTGCTACAGATGTGGCCTCCAGGGGTCTAGGTCAGTACCCTCCTTAAACTGTTTAGTACTCTTAATGTATTTCCAAAAGAAAGTGTATTTGCTTTCTTTAACTCTTCTGCTTCTTTCTGAGTTTCTCCCCGACCTGAAGGAGCAGTCTGTATGGCAGGGACTTGGCATGACAAGCCCAGGTCTCCCGAGGGGGAAGGAGGATTCTTGGAGGTGTCCTGACTGGCGAGGCACGGGTCTCCCAGTCGCGCAGATATACAGAGGTGACCAGGCCCAAGTGCAGCATAACGCGCTGGCCTGCCTAAAAAGGGGGGCGAGTTGAGGGCTGGCCACAGTTCCTCCCCCATATGCTCGTCTGTTCTCTGGCAATGGTTTGGACTGCTTCACACACCCAGGCTCTGTAACTGTCCCAGCTCAAAGCCCAGCTACACTGTCTCCTATTGTCTTGCATGTACGTTTGGGCACTGCATTGCAAGCTGTTTGAGTCATTTGGAAGGTGCTTTCTGTTGCGAAGACTCGTTGTAAAGCATGGGTGGCGTTAACGTTGCAGTTTCTAAACTTCTGTCGGAAGAGCAGTCTGTCCGATCGATTATACCTTCACCTCTGTAATGACATGGCTACTGGCGCTTTTGGTGACAGTGGGACATGCTAGTTGGACACCCTTGGAAAAAATCCAAGCTCACACTCCTCCCTCGCCTGCGTTTCAAAGTCATGTCGAGACCTGCCAACGAGAGACATTATGATCAAGTGAGCACTGGGTCTGGAATAATTTTGCCTTGCCGAGAGTGGGGGATGCATTGTTTTGTAGGCATCCTGCAAATTGGTTCAGATCTACATTTTTGGTTTTTTTTTGGCAAGAGACACTGCAGTGTGAGCTTTAAGCGAGCATCTCGTGAGTGACAAAGAGACCTTGGTTAAGTGCTAGTTCAAGCACACTAGGAGGCAGTAGAGTGCATAGCAGCCCTACTTTATAGAGACACCTGTGGGTCACTTGACAATATGTAGGGCGTGTGCTGCAATGGGAATGGACTAGTGAATGCATACTCCAAAACTGGTAAGACTTCTGATCCATTCTGAGGGTGGTTTAGCAGTGCTTCAAGAGGGGAGGGTTTTTATTTTATCCAACTGGATTGGAATCCAATGGAGTGTGCATCGTTTCTCTTTTCCCACCGTAGTCTCCCCAAGGAGTAAATGTTTGTCTGTAGTTTTGACTAATACTAGTCTTTTGCAGCTTTATGGATTTACCTGCCCTTCCTACCTCATGACCACACTAACTTGGCTTTTTTGTTTTTGATCTGGTTGTTGTGGTGGCGCTGGCGCACGTCTTTGTGTGCTGTCCTCCTTTTCCCTTATGCCACACCGCAACACAATCTTACAGATGTTGAAGATGTGAAATTTGTCATCAACTTTGACTACCCCAACAACTCTGAGGACTATATCCACCGCATTGGTAGAACAGCTCGTAGCCAAAAGACTGGCACAGCTTACACCTTCTTCACTCCAAACAACATGAGGCAGGCCGGTGACCTCATCGCTGTGCTCCGCGAAGCCAACCAGGCAATCAACCCCAAGCTCCTCCAAATGGCGGAAGACAGAGGAGGTAAATCTAATTGGTGAGATACAGAAACTGTGCTGTGAATTCCAGCCACTCTTTTCCTGCCGCTGTCCTTTATTTATTCTAAGAAGTGGATGCATTTCTGTATCTCAAACACATTTTTTTTTTGGTTAAATTTGTCTTTAAAAGAGTGGTGTCTTAAAGTTTGTTTTCCTCTTCCAGGTCGTTCAAGGGGCGGCCGAGGTGGTGATTACAGAGATGACCGTCGGGATAGGTATTCTGGAAGGCGTGATTTTGGCAGTTTTAGGGACCGGGACAACGGTAGAGGGTTTGACAACGGACCAAATAAAGCCTTTGGCACAAATTCACAGAATGGAGGTTATGGGGGCGGTACCAACGGCAGCAGCAATGGCTTCAGCGGAAGCAGCTACAACGGTAATGGACAGTCCAACTTTAACAACCAAACTGCAGCCTTCGGAGGCCAGAACTTCCAGGCTCAACAGTTTGCTCTCCCTAAGGGTGGCGCACAGACTGGTGCAAGTCATCCCCCATTCCCCTTCCCCCAGGCACAGGCTCCACAGCAGCACCCTCCACCACTGGTGCCGTACCCCATGCCTCCTCAGTTCTCTCAGTAAACTCACACAATACACTTGAAAGAAGTAATTTATTGCTTTTTTGTCTTGTTTTAAGTTTGACACTTAATCCAGAGTTTTTGTATTTACACAACAGGGTTACAAAACAACTTGAACCTCGTATCAAGCCTTTTAAGATCTGCAGTGCAGCGGTAGTGGTGTTGCACACTTGTTTTCCTATTACTATTTAATTTGTTACATTCCTCAGTAATGTTTAGTTATGTTTTGTACTAGGTAATTACAGATGTATTGGTTTTTCATGTGTACCATTGAAAGTGATGTTAAGCTCCTAACTTGGAAATGCACTGCATGATCTTTCAAATAAAACATAAAAATAGACTTGCCGTTTGTGTTTTCTTCACTTAAAAACTAGTGATTGACATTGAGGAAAAATGTTCCATGTACTACCTCTTTTGTCCAGCAGGGGTCATATTTCACAAACTTTCAGCACAGTGATCTCTAGAAGTAGCAGTCACTGGATGACTGAAGTATATCCTATTACTATATTGAAATATGTAGTAAGCACTGTCTCCTGTTTTGAAAACATATGTAGCAGAAATGGAAATTAATCTGTTGCCATGTACTTTAACTTCCCTCATACTCTTCTTACCTTGTGTGTCCCAGCAGCAGAGGGATTGGTAACAAGTTTTCCCTGTCTGTCTCGTGCCTATCACGTGGAAAGATGGCTTGTAGGGCTGGCATCTTAACAATAATGTTTCAATGCCAATTTCCCATTGGCTAAAATTTAAATCTTAAACTTATTACATGCAGCATGATCAGATTTCAAATAGTCATGTCAATGAATTAGGTTATACTGCTGTCTGTCCACTGGAGTCTGTATGATTGCATTTTGCTTTGTAATTTGATAAATTAGATATTTATCTGAATACAACATCCATATTTCCCATCAGTCTCATTCATCCTTACTACAACCTATGACACTAGCATCATTACATATGAAACTAAAGCAGCAAAACAGGTATTTCCATAGCAGATATCCTGCTAACCTTTAAATTCCTTTGCTCTTTGTGAAGAATGCTATAAGATTTATTGTAACTACTGGTGTATCTCAATACATTAGAATACCATAGAAAAGTTTGAAATTAAATTCAAAAAGTGGAAATAACACATTATATAGATCCATTACCCACAGAATGAAACATTTCATGTCTTAATGTAATTTCTTATAAAATTCAGTGTCTCAAAAAAATTTAATATTACAAAAGACCAATTTTAAAAACTATTTAATATGTAAATGTTGGCCTCTGAAAAGTATGTCCATCTATATGACTCAATACTTGGTTGGGGCTATTTGACTTGAACTACTGGAAATGGACTTTTCCGTCATATTCTAATGTATTGAGATGCTCCTGTACTATCAGACACTCAATATTAAAGGACTCCTGTTAGGTTCAGCTCCAAAACAAAGCGATCAGGACATCCCTACTTCTTACTGAGCTTGAAGACTTTCCAACAACACATGCATAAACTACCACTGGGCCACTGAGCCTATGGATTTGGTACAATTGGTACAAAAGAAGAATCTTGAGAGGATCTGGGCTCACGTGTTAAAACGGATCCACCTTACACAACTATATATAATAGGAGTGAAACCTGGTCACAGGTCAGCGGCTGGTGATTATAGATTAGATCTGTGGCTGAACAGTACCTGCTGCTCAGGAGTGCTGAGGGTGCGGCTGGTTTAAATAGCTTTCCACATATTTACAGAACCATGACCTGGAAGTATGTGTGGAACGCTCGCTCTGTAAATACTATCTTGCGCTTTATGAGTCAATTGCTTCTCTTTTCTCCATCCAGATATGTCACAGCCACACCCTGCTGTTGACAGCTGCATTTGCATAAAAACATGTTGAGCTTGTATGAACTTCTTCTGTTTTCAGGGGAAAAACGCACTGTGCAATCACACAGGTTATTCATGATTTACTGAAGGTAAATTTGATCAGAGGTGGGCGAACCATGCTTATCTCACATGGATTGCACAATGTGGAATTTAAACAGGTGGGTTGTGAGTAATTCCAGTGGTGAAAACATATGAAAAACTTTCAATTCATACAACATTTGTGAAGCTATAAATGTTCAACTATAGTCATTTTGGTTTAATTGGACCAATATCAATATCTGAAGTCTAACCTGGAGTTTTAAAATATGAACTAGCACATACCTTGTATTTCTGAGATTGCCCTGTATCAATATGCACTCTACACTATATTAAGTAAGAATGGCTCACTGAATCATTTAACCTGCAATGGCTGACTACTAATTTTGTGGTTGTCACATTGACTTCCATCACCATTTAAAGGAGTATACAGAATTGTACTTAATGTATCAAAAGTAAGTACTCATTATGCAGAATGGCTCCACTCAGATTGTTATATTTATTCCAAATATATTATCAGAGTAATTTTGTTGGTGCTTTTATGTAAGCGCTTTAATTTTGTAAAGGCAGGGCTCATTCTAACTTCTTAATATAATGTTATGAGGTTTAATTAAATAAAAAGTCTAATCACTTTTAATTGATCATGTTTTTATTGTCAAGTCTCAACCTGAAAAGTAACTAAAGCTGTCAGCTAATTGTAGTGGAGTAAAAAGTACAATATTTGCCTCTAAATGTAGTAGAGCAGACGTTTAAAGTTGCATAAAATGGAAATACTCACGTAAAATACCTCGAAATTGTACTTAAGTACAGTACTTGAGTGACTGTACTTAGTTTCATTCCACCACTGGTTTAAATTAAGCTACTAAAGGTAAACTGATTGTATAACGTACACATGCTGCGTTTGCTTTTTAATGATTGTAACAGTAAATAGAGCCCTATATATACCTAACTCACTTCACAGGAACAATGTTGTTCCCTAAGGGGGTCAGTTAGTGACTCTGACAGCATGATGGAGTACAGCGGCCAACAACAAAGGGGTGGGGCTTAGCAAAGGATCAGTTATGTTTACATGTGCAAGTGTAGAATCGCCTGAAACTAAATTTTTGTGTTTGAGGTAGCTTGGAATAAACCCTTCATAGCTACATAGCAGGTAGGTCCTTATCCATGATATGGAAAAATTAAAATATGACCTAGAGAGGCCCTTTTGTGTTTTTACATTATCTGACGGCTACTTTAGGTACTGCTACACAAATTCTACACACTGTTCCTTTAATTACTATGATGAACTTGTATGTAAACAGTTGCTTATTTACACACCCAACAAACATGGAGCAACATTGTCCTTCATGGCAAATGGCCTGTGAAATGTAAGTACAGAATATTGTTTTCATTTAACTCCGTTTTGGTCTCTACCGACTGCTTGAAAATGTGGGATTTAGAGGTATATAGATTGTAGATTGCAACCAAATGAATAACCCTCCACCGACCCCTCCCTTTCCAAGCATGAAGTATAACCTATGGTGTGAGACAAGGTTATAGTTAACGAAAACTAAGGAAATAATGAAAACTAGAACTGAAAAAACATTTTCGTTAACTGAAATAAAAATAAAAAACGAGATTAAAAAAAAAACGATCACTAATTGAAACTGTATTGTGTGGTTATAAAACTAACTAAAATTATAGTGAAAATGCCCTTAGTTTTCATCTTTGTCAACTTTTTTCGTACATAAACCTTTTTGGTTGATATGAAACCTATTTCATCTATTTGGTTTTATGACTTAATACACTTTGGATAAGACAAAGGAAATAAAGGCAACATTTATTGTGACTTTCAAAAAACTAACACTTAAACTAATAAAAATTAAACTAAAACTAAGCATTTTCCAAAAAATAAAAACTAATTCAAACTATCTGAATTTGAAAACAAAAAATCACAACGAAATTAAAACTAAAACTTATGAAATTATTACCTTGGTGTGAGATGAATGATTATACACTAATAAATACATAATCACGAATATAATATTTATCAATTTCTTCCTATAGATCCCATAAATCCTATAAACTGTTCTTTTAAACGGCTAAATACTCCACCCTGGTCCCCACACTAAGCTAGTCGCTTTCTGTCTGTTTACCGCAGGTTTAAAGTGTATTCCCTGAATAAAAATCATTTGGATCGACGTTATGAGAGACAGTAAAGATAAGGGATGATTCTTTGTCGGTTTATCATCTTGGATTGGCATTGTTTTCACTTTATGATGTAATACATTGTTGTGTACATTGTGTAAAATAAATTATAGCCACTTAAAGTTGTGCGACAGACAAAGGTCAAGGCCAAGTGACACTACTCTGTGTTTTGTGTTGCCTCCTCAATCATCACCACTTTCTTGTCCTGTCACTCACTCCTCTCTGTGCTATCTTTCTGTTCCTTAATCCCTCCCTCTCCCTGCAGGTATGTGTGTGTTGGTTTGAGTAGTAACTGCTCTGGGTGTGTGCCAGACACACCCACTGCAAGCATGAAGCGGAGCAGCATGCTCTTCCCAATGAGGCGTAAAAAAAAAAAAAAAAAGTCACATTGTTCGACTCAACCAGCAGAGGTACTCCCAACTCCCACCATCCACATTACTCTACATATTTATGTTCTGTTCCAACAATAGCACACACCCTCATAAAAATATTTCATGCACTGTAGTTTTGCATAATGTATTTGTTATCAGCCTTTTTGGCAGCAGGTGAAGTTTGCATTCTTAACCCTGGACCTTGACTTGTATACCTCAGAGGTAATTTCACCGGGTGTGTGTCCGATAACCACTGATACTCAGAAGTGACTGTGCTCCGTCACTCTAAAGGCTGACAGGTGCACCAATCCTTGATACTGCACTATAATTATAATAATTCCACCAATTAATTAATCAGGGCTCCGCTGTGCATTTGTCAAAACGCTGATTTTGACTGAGCACATCCTGTTTAGAAAATGTACACCTTTTCCTGCATGCTAAATAAAACGCTCCCTACTTTTGTTTTTCTTTTTTTATTCTGTGGCTTATTTAAACTAATAGAGAATTAGACATGTGGTTGTCGTGTCTAAATGAACAATAAGAGCTAATTAGGAGCCTGATATGCAGCTACTGAGTAACTAGTTCTGCTACATTCCAACACGTTCATACATGTGGAAACATTAAGTGCTTTATAATGACCTGCCACGTCTTGTGTTGCATGGAGCTGATAACAGCAGGGGCTATATCAGGTTCACTGCAAAAAAGTTGCGTCTAAAAACAAGATAAAAACACTAAATCTGAGGGAAATGATCTTGCTGCATGGACAGATAATTTCATTTGACAAGTTTTTTAAATTAAGATTGTTAAATCTAGTAATAAGAATGTTAAACACTTAAAATAAGAAATTAACTCTTAAAAACAGATAAATTATCTAACACTTCTATATCTTAATTTTTTTTTACCTTGGTAAGAAACACATAATTTACAGTGCACTCTGCTCGGGCCAGTTCATCACTGCTTGCAGCTTTAATTTATCTTGTTGTAAGAGTTAATTTCTTATTTTAAGCATTCAACATGCTTATTTCTAGATTTAATAATCTTAATTTAAGAAATCTTGTCAAGTGAAATTATCTGTCCATGCAGCAAGATCATTTCCCTCAGATTTAGTGTTTTTATCTTGTTTTTAGACACACCTTTTTTGCAGTGTTCAGAGACCATGATTGTAGGAAAAAACACTGAGGTGTTCAAAAACTGCAGATAAACTCATCGAGAGATTATTAGAAAGTGTGGTGTAAAGACACTAATTATAATAACTGGTTTTAACACCTGATTCCTGATCATGCATTAAAGCCACATTTCTCTGAATGCACATGAAGAGCTGTTAGAAAAAACACACTGGAGGAAAAAAACTTTAGGAACTCTAGAGTCAGAGCGAGGCCTGTGAAGCGCCAGGAGCACAGAACAGGTCCGCCCGGTCTGCTCCTCCGCCGCCTTTACTGACGACACACCTGCTGGCCCTGGGAGGAGCTGAGACAGGTGGACGCTCCTTAACTGAGAGGGAGACGCCACAAGAGACAAGAAGGAGTGAGAGGGAAAAGGAGTGGAGAGAGTGAGGTTGGAAGAAACACACTCGGACTCCGATTACAACACAACAGGCCCCAACAGTCTCCCAACATGTCGAACAAAAAGGACTCCAGCCCTGTGAAGCTCAGCAGGTGAGTTCGGACACTCTAGTCTCTCTCTTTCTCTTTCTCTCTCTGCGTGTGTGTCAGGTTTCCAAGTCTTATATTACTGTCCCTGTCCCTGTCCTGTCTCTTCTCTTCCTCTGCCTGTTTCTATCTGAAGGGCTGTGCTTCATGCTATTTATGTCCCATTATCTCATTTATGTTTGCATAGTGCTTTATATCCCTGCACAATACAGTGTACTACAGGAGTCAGGTGCTGTATGGAAACAATGTTTCGACTCTAAAATGCATTGCATGTGTCAGATACAAATATGTCCTTCATTCATTCTTACAATGAAAACTAAAGGAGTATGAGGAGCTTTGAGAAATTAATGAATAATACCACTCTGTTATATACCATAATAATACCACTCTGTTACTAACTTTATTGTTGAGTTACTTCATTGATTGTCAAAAGTCTCCTCACCTCACCTGACTTCTTTTTATTTGTAACTTTACCCAAAGGGTGTATCATCACTGAGTCACTAAATCCATTCCTGGTGCCACTCAATAGGCCAGTGTTCTGACTCATTAAGCTCATAGACCAACAGTGTACCTTTAATCCAACCCGAAGTTTATAATAGAGTGCAGGTTGTTGTCATTGCTATGCAGTGGAACCGGTGGTTGTTTGAGTAGACGAGTGATCAATCAAGTTTTATGAAGCTACACACGGCAATAAATATGTGGACTTCTAGAGAAAGAGAGGTTGTGCAACCTCCACCCCACTCCTCTTAAAGTAACTAAGCAGGTGGTTATCTGTTATCAGTGCAACCTGCCAGCCAGGGGGGACACATACTGCCGAACATTAGCGCTCCCTCACAGAGGGGCGTGCCGTGCAGCCACGGGCTGGAGATAGTCAGTGACAGGAGACAGGAAGGGCTGAGGGAGTGGCAGGCAGGGCAGCCTCTCTGTTGTTTGTCTTAATCAGCACAGTGACTCTGGAGTTTGAATGGAAGTGAGTGAGTCAGTTGAGTGTATGATGATGTGCTGAATAACTCCACTGTATATAGCTGATTATACATGATTATGGCAGCTCTGTGGGTTTGTGATGTAGCCCTCAGCTATGAATGAAGTCAACCCCATTTTGATCCTTTGATTAACAAGATAAGAGCCTGTTGGGAGAAATCACAGGAGGAGGAAGTCTTATCAGGGTTCGTACAGGTGCTGGAATCCTTGAAAACATTTGAGTTTTAATGTGGTCTGAATAAAGTGCTTGGAATTGAGATTATATAGGGTGCCAAGTCTCCTTATTAACAGTTGACACATTTTGAAACATGAAACTTTGTTGTTTTCCTCCTTCTGTAGAATCTGAGAGCCATTATAACATCATTTTGGTTGTTTATGGCATAATAACACCTGATGTAGTGTAACTGAGAAGTGACATAATCAGTATATTATGTATCCTTTGTGTTCTGCATATAAACATTTCATTTTCCACAGCTGTAAATTGCTGGAAAAGCTGAAAAAATGCACCTTGAAATTTCTTTAAAAGTGCTTGATTTTGACTTCCGAAAGTGTAGGAACCCTGTGTTTAGATTTTACACTTGAGAGTACTAATACCACACCATAATTAAAAAAAAATAAAAAATGTACTAATGTATTCAAATGTAAAAGTACTAAGTGCATAAAAATGGCGCCTATGGGTGTTACACTATTATAAATTTCATCATTGAAGTATTATTACTAATGTGTCCAAGCAGATATATACAAACAAATTATTATTTTAAGTATGGACTAATCTCCTGACTGATTAATCGATTTATTCTGTGGTTTGTGAAACTTTGCGAAATAGTGAGAAACACCTGTCAGAATTACCCAGAGCCTGAAGTGACGCCTATATTTAAATCATTCAAATGAATGGCAGCAAATCATTGCATCTGAGAAGCTGGAACCATGAAACATTTAGTATTTTAACATGAAAAATTATGTAAATAATTGCTCAAATAACACATTTTCTGTCAACTGTCTCAATTATTAGTACTATTAACAATATTAATAATACATTTATCTATAAGTTATAAAAATGATTATAACAGATAAAAAATAAATAGAATTGATACAATAATAATGACGAGTGAGGTATAAATGACTAAAACAGAGCAAAAAAAGTAAAACTAAATAACATATTTAACAGAAAGCAATTTTGTGAAGGTGTGTTTTTAAGAGAGATTTAAAAGAAGAAAGAGAGCAAACCTGCCTGATCAGATTAGTCAACTCATTATTTCAGCTCTAATATATATTGTTGAGTAGTTTATAAGATTTTCACCTGTTTTCAGCTGTCAAATCAATGTAGTGAATTAAAAAGTGCAGTATTTTCCTCTGAACTGTGGAATAGATGTATGACGTGGCATTAAAAAATAGTAAATTACCAGTCTCTCTAATTGCTATTGAAGTACAGTACCCTACAAGGGTTACATTCCAACATTGGGAGTATTAAAAATGAGATGGTGGAGGAAGTGATCCACATCCAGTACTCCGCCTACTACACAAGCCATAATGTCTGACTCCAACTGTCACAGCCACACTGGAAATTAATGACACCTAATGTTCGCCTGATAAGAGATGAATGGCGCTTTGTGACACGTTCGTCTCGGCAGGAATGTCTCTGTCACACACCGACAACATTCCTGACAGCTAATGGGAGGGGACGCTGGGGACAACCCCCCCTGCTCTACAATGTGTCCCCTTGGGTCCTGATCCGGGTGTGTCAGAATAAATAGTTGGCTTTAGTATCACAGCGGAGGAGGAATGACAGAACAAACAGCCGGAGAGCACAAACAGGTCTGCAGAAAGTAGTTCATAAGTGACATGCCAGTGAAGAATTGTGTTGAGTGAAGGAATCTTCTTTGTTCGTGTTCTCAGCAGGTTTTATGTTCACACCTGAAACATTAACTTCAGTGTCTTTTCATTGCATCAAGAGCAATAGTAACACTGTACAGTTGAAATACAAAATGATTACATTATTTATGATCAAAAACTACACTGCAAAAAAGGTGTGTCTAAAAACAAGATAAAAACACTAAATCTGAGGGAAATGATCTTGCTGCATTTCACTTGACAAGATTTATTAGTTTAAGCATGTTGAATGCTTAAAATAAGAAATTAACTCTTAAAACAAGATAAATTAAAGCTGCAAGCAGCGATGAACTGGCCCGAGCAGAGTGCACTGACAATTATTTGTTTCCTACCAAGATAAAAAAAAAACTTTAGATTTAGAAGTGTTAGATAATTTGTCTTATTTTAAGTGTTCAACATGCTGATTTCTAAATGTAACAATGTTAATTCAAGAAATCTTGTCGAGTGAAATTATCTGTCCATGCAGCATGATAATTTTCCTCAGATTTAGTGTTTTTATCTTGTTTTTAGACACACCTTTTTTGCAGTGTAGTCCGCAACTTTGCTAGCCAAACATCAAGCAAGTGCAGCAACACAAGACATAGCAAGCTAGCTAATATTACTACCTAATCCAACAGCAAAAAGTCCCGCTCTGTGTCTGTCTGCAGCCTTTTAGTTCACAAAGTTCTCACAAATAACCTAAAGCCAGTCTGAGATTTACTCATCTGGCTGCCTCTTCTTTGGGCATTCTCTCCATTTTTTCATTCATTTTGTTTCTGTCAACGTCCTATTTGATCTCTTAACCTCTGCCATGATGTACGTAGAGGGACTGAACCAGTGGTGGAAAGTAACTAAGTACATTTACTCAAGTACTGTACTTAAGTACAATTTTGAGGTACTTGTACTTTACTTGAGTATTTCCATTTTATGTAACTTTATACATCTACTTCACTCTATTCTGAGGCAAATATTGTACTTTTTACTCCACTATATTTAGCTGATAGCTGTAGTTATTTTTCAGTTCGAGATTTATCATGAAAAACATGATCAATTTAAAATGATTAGACTTTTTAAAAATTAAATCTTATAACAGTATACTAAGTAATTAAATGAGTCCTGTCTTTACAAAATTAAAACACTGCTTAGATAAAAGCATCGATACAAATAATGTAATAATATATTTTGAATATATAAAACAATCTGAGTGGGTCCATTCTGCATAAAGAGTGCTTTTCTTTTGATACTTTAAGTACATTTTGATGCTGATACTTTTGTACTTTTACTTCAGTAAGTTTTGAATACTTTATTACTTAATTTCACACCCCGGCGTGGATTCTGTTGTTTTTCTTCCAAAAAACTTATTTTATACAAACTTTTTCCACCACTGGACTGAACCAACGACAAGCTCTCCACCTGAAAACTTCTTACACCCAGCGGTCCAAATCTCCTGTACTAGTGGCGTAAATACAAACACCCGGTTCAGTCTTTGCCACACAGGTAACTGAGCTAGCTGACAGCAGCTACTGTTAACAGTAGCTAGTGGTTAGCATTAGTTTACCAGCAATTACTGTCTTCCCATCAGGAAAATCCATAAATTAGAAATTAGGCCAAACAGCTGGAGGACATCAAAGAGAAAACAAGAAAATATTTTCTCCATAAACTATTAGTCTCATCGGTGACAGATTATAGTGTGTTAGTTCCATAAAGCCACGTCCTGCAGCAGTTTGTACTCACTCAACAAAGTTTCACAGTGAAAGAGCAGGCGTTCAGGGGGCAGAGTGGACAGAATTGGAGACTATTGACCATCATCTCTCTGTGTTTGTATTTCTGCAGGACTCAGGCCTCTGACCTGGCTGTGGTGATCTCTCGAATGCAGAGTAATGCAGACCAAGTAGAGAAGAACATCCTGGCTGCAGAGGACCTGCTGAAAAAGGTAAGACGTCCGCATTTAGCAAAACTGGAATCCAACCGATCATGGGTAACAAAATGTTGGGTTCTCTTTTGTTTTGGAGTAAAATATTGGGGTTTTTTTTTAATTTATTTTCATTGCACACACATTGCAGAGAGTTGGTCCCTCAATGCAAGTAAAATGGCATTAAAACAAGCTTTGGGAGTCAAACCACCGAAACTAATGTTTAATAATCTTTAATCAGCATGTTCAGCACTAAGACACCTGAAACAATTGCACTGCAAAAAAGGTGTGTCTAAAGACAAGATAACAACACTAAATCTGAGGGAAATGATCTTGCTGCATGGACAGATAATTTCACTTGACAAGATTTCTTAAATTAAGATTATTAAATGTAGAAATAAGCATGTTGAATGCTTAAAATAAGAAATTAACTCTTAAAACAAGATCAATTAAAGCTGCAAGCAGCAATGAACTGGCCCGAGCAGAGTGCACTGACAATTATTTGTTTCTTACCAAAATAAAAAAAAACTTTAGATTTAGAAGTGTTAGTTAATTTATCCTTTTTAAAGAGTTAATTGGTATGTTAAGTGTTCAACATGCTTATTCCTAGATTTAACAATCTTAATTCAAGAAATCTTGCCAAGTGAAATTTATCTTAAATTTAGTGTTTTTATCTTGTTTTAGACAGTTGTTTTGCAGTGTGTGATATCATTTCCAGTTTTTGATACAATAAAGACATAAAAAAAAAACCAAACCAGCTTGAACAGGTCATGCTTCAACAGAACCTCGTGCTTTTCCACGATCAGATAAGCACCAAAACATGTGATGAACCTCCTGGAGATAAAAAAAAAAAAAAAAAGATGCAATCTGACAAACACAATGTTCCTATGTAGGACGCAGAGCGAGATGAGAGGAAACAGCCGCTGATCTACCAGAAGGAGAACGCAGACAACCTGGCGCAGGCTGAGGGGCTGCTGAAGGACCTCTACATGGACGTGGACAAGGCCAAGAGACTGCAGCACCCGCAGGCCAAGGAGATAGAGAGGGAGTGAGTTTATTCTGTCACAGACACACAAACACAGGCATGTCAACTGACACACCTAAAACTCGATACGTCGCATACCATTAAGATAGTCTGGCCACAAAGTGTCATTTCCACATTCCCTTTTACTGCTCTCCACCCATCTAGCTACCAATGAGTGAAAACCTTCCTCTGTGTCTCATTCTTCCCCATTCTCTCCCCCTCAGTGTGACAAATCTCCACGATCGCTGGGTGAAGGACTGTGCCACCTACAGGGAACTGTATTCCCAGGTGTTAGTTTTGGACCCCAAACCCAAGATCGGCTGGGGTCCTCTGCTGGATGAAAAACTGGTCGGTTCAAGCTGTCACTCTCAAATAGCTAAAACATTTCACGATTGTTAAGCACCACAGGTTGAACAAGTTAATGCTTTGTAATGTTTTGATTTACAGAAACAGTTAAAGGCAGACGCATACGGCCCCAACCTGAGTGATGTAGAGAAGCAGATAGCAGCACATAACATCCTGCACCAGGAGATCGAGGCCTACAACAGCCAGCTGCAGCCCAGCACCACCTCTTCACAGGTACCTGCACAAAACTACACACACTGTAAAAAAGGTGTGTCTAAAAACAAGATAAAAACACTAAATCTGAGGGAAATGATCTTGCTGCATGGACAGATAATTTCACTTGACACGATTTCTTAAATTAAGATTATTAAATCTAGAAATAAGCATGTTGAACGCTTAAAATAAGAAATTACTTCTAGACACACCTTTTCTGCAGTGCATGCATGAAGGGTTAACCCTCCAATATTGTTGTATCTTCTCATGGCACGGAACCAACTTTAGTTTAAGTTCACATACTGTACAAATAAGCATGTTTGAACTGGAAGCTGCATCATTATCTTTAATCAGAGTGCAGTAAAGGCAGAATATGTTTATTATTCATGGGCAGATTAGAAACAATGGGCCCCTGGGTACAGACATACAGTCAGAGTCCCCACCACCTCTCTTACAAAGGAATCAGACACAGACTTTGTGGTGATTTATTTTCTTTTTTGTTGTTGTGGTTGTAGTTTTCATCTTTATGTAGTCATAATGCATTTTTTCATGTCTGTTTTGGTTGTTTAGCATCTCTACATGGTGTTTTTTTAAATGTTTCAGTCCTTTTTCCTTTCTCGATCACTTTTTTTGGTCGTTTTGCATCTCTTTGCAGGCCTTTTTGCGTCTTTTCGTGGTCATTTTTTCAGCGAGATATGCCTAGACACACATCCACCCACCCAACCAACCCACACACACACACACACACACACACACACACAGATGCTTCTTGCTTTTATAGATAGATTTGTGGTCTGTATTTTGCAGATGAAGGCCTGAGGTGTGCCTGACACTTTTTTATTTTCTCATATTCATTAAAAATGATCTTTTCTTGTGGGCCACCAGAGACCAGGAAGCTCTAAGCAACTGTTTCTGCTTCTTATACTCTGCACTGACTTCATGCAGGATGAATAATTTACCTGTTTCTTCCTCTTCTTGTTTGTTCACAGGAGCAGTATGCTGCCCTCAAAGAGAAATATGCTAATCTTTATGTGAGTTGTGTTTTTTTATTTGTACTTGTTGACTTCAAGGCTTCAATGTGTGACTTGTGTTGAAGAAGGAATTCAGCAAAGTTCTGAGTGACGTATATATGTAACTTGCATGTGTGTTGTGTGTTCTGCAGGAGAGCTCCCAGCAGAGACGCAACCACCTGGCCTCTCTGTACGAGTACGTGCAGGGCTGCAGCAAGGAGCTGGTCTACCTGTCGGGCCAGCAGGAGAGGATCCTCCAGAGAGACTGGAGCGATCGCATGGTCGACCCCCCAGGCGTCCGCATGGAGTATGAGGTGATGTTTCCTCTCTGAGATGTCATCATTGACTGGTTTTAACTTCCTGTGTAGTCTCGTGATCAGAGGGAGCCACGGGGCAGAGAGATTGTAGGAATATTAGAAGTTTGTTTGACAGGTTGCCTTCTAGCTTAACCCTTAATAGGGCACTCATTGAAATACTTGCAAATTCCAAATTTCAACCCTAGAGAATATTGGAGGATATTACATACAGCCAGAATGTGTAAAAAAAAAAACATATGGACCTGGGGGAGGGGGGTAATATTTTGAGAAAAAAGTTTACGAGATTAAAGCGGCAAATCTACAAGAAAAAAATGTGCAGATTTATGAGATTTAAAGTGGTGAATCTGTGAGAAAAAAGTTGTTTTTTCCCCAATTTTTTCTCGTAAATCTGCGACTTTTTTTCATTCCAAATTGCCACTTTAATCTAGTAAATTTGCAAAGTCACTGAAGAATAACTCTGTTTGTACGACTGTTTCTTGCTGATTTTTTTTTCTAAATTTTTCATTTTTACATTGGAGGTCAAGGTCAATAAAGTTAATATTATTATATTATTATCATTTGGATTGGTCAGATGTCATGGTGTTAACTTCTGTGACATAGCCTGATATTTGCTGATTAGCTGGAAGAAATCCATGTGGTTCTACGACCAAACAGAGAGACATGGGGACCTCATTTAGATATCCACTGAAGTTACCAAATAGGTAGATAGTTCTATGCCCGATAAAGGGTTAATAATCTGGGATCCAGTCGCACCAGCTTTAGATCCAACTGGTGTAACCAGTACGTGTTGCTGGGATAATATTATTTAAATTCTTGAAACACTCATCTACCACTTTATATTGTGTGTGTTTATATACAGAAATTCAAAAATAACGGACTGCTCGCACATGAGAGTGAGATCAACAAGCTGCAGGAGGAAGGAGATCGTCTTGTTGGCACTAAACACCCCGGCAGCTCAACAATAAAGGTACATCTGTCAGCTGCTTCACACATTAGTCACATGTACTGTATGTTTGATAAATAATCATTGAATACAACATAGTGGTATGACTTATGACATCCATATTATCATCACATTAAGGATTAATCGAGGAATCATTGAGGGCAACCCCTCATTTACAATGATGTCGAGAGTACAGAGAAAACACAAAACAGCACAGACAAAACACATGCAAAAACATTAAAAACAGTTGCAGTGAAATAACTTAACATCGAGTTTGGCTCTTGAAAAATTGACCTATATTGTTGAAAAGAGGGCTTTTAAATTTTATAACATTTGGAAGATATTTCTGGAACTTATGGAGGAGGCGGTGGGACAATAAGACAATGAAAAATATTTGTTGCCGGGAATGTAACCTACAGTAAGAATCCTCACCACAGATTATTTTTTTCATTTTATTTATTTGTTTTTTGTTATTTATTTTTTGTTATCTAAATTTATTTATTCAATTATTCATTGGGTTTGGTCCTTTTCAGTATTATTGATATTTTAATTATTGTTTTCATTGCTGCCATATGTTTGTGAAGTTTTGGTTGTTGGATGTTGTTATATTAACACAAAAACCAATAAATATATGTTTAAAAAAAGAAAGAAAACAGTTACAGTGAAAGTAACTGAGTTATTGGTTATCATAGTTTTAAAGTGGCCCAGAGTTATAATTGTGTTGAGTTTGAGTGAATGTTGTAAGATGTTCCAGATAGATGCAGATGCAGGTAGATCCAAATTCAGTATTTGTCCGGTGAACATTGAGCATTAATCACTGGAGCATGTTGTATAATTACTATGTGACCAGTTTAATAAAGTGCTGAGGTATGGTGGCATGTCGCCTATCAAGACTTTACAAATAAAGAGGAACCCATGCATGTCTCGTCTCACAGATAAAGGTGCCTTAATGGAGATAATTATTTTTTCCAGGCACACAAAGATGCTGTGCAGAATGAGTGGCAAGCCTTCCTCAACCTGTGTCTGGCACAGGAGACACACCTGGACAACGTGGAAGACTACAAGAAGGTATAGAGCGTCCGAACACACCACACTATGACTGACTGATGATATTTCTGTAGCTAAATTGACCAGTTCACAACAGCTCGTTGTTAAGAAGTGACTGTTTGTCCAATGCAGTTCCAGCTGGATGCAGAGACGCTGTCCGAGTCCCTGGAGAGGCTCAATTCCACCATGGACCCAAAGTCTCTGGCCGACAAGAGTAACCCTCAGGTCCTGTTGGCGCTGGAGGTACAACGGTGTTTTCTTTTTTTTTTATTTATAACTTTTTCACATGTATAGAGACAAAAACAATACAGCAAACAAGGTACAAGTTAGATTAACAATAATAACACCAAACTGTCTGGAGATATTCAGTCCACTGATCCATTTAGCATTTGTTCAGTTGGTCTCATGTAAATGTTCCATTTTTCCCATTTTTTTCAAATACGTTCTCTTTGAGTCTCATCAGCTATGTCATTTTTTCCATAACAAGGATTTCCTGGACAATTTCCAACCACTGCTCCTGTTTTGGAATGTTCACATTGAGCCAGTTTCTTGTGACCGCTTATTTGCTGCGAGTAATACTTTAGTCAAGTACAGATCTTCTTTCATTACAACCTTCTCAATATTCCCTAGATACATCACTGGACAAGTATTTGGAATTTCATATCTCAAGACTTTTTTTTACAACTGAGTTAACATTTTGCCAGTATGCCAATACAACTGTACACAGTACAACTGTGTTTTCTAAAGTGATGGATTCTAATGCAGCTGCAGAAAGTCATTGAAACTGACAGCAAAATGATTCACTATGTGGGAAAAAAAAGACAAATAAAAATAAAATAATAATAATAAAAAAATAATAAAACATTTTTTTACTGGGATACTGGGAAGGAAGAGACTTAAAAGAAAAAAAAGAAAATGTAAGAAAACTTATATTTGCAACATTTCTTTAATGTTAAGTTATGTGACAAATCTTTAATATCCAAAATAGCAATTAACATGCAAGTTAAGGTTACAAGCAAAAACACTCAATTTTGTAAATATTTAAATAGGGTTAAATAAGTCATTACAATATTGATAATAAGGAGAATTTCAATCAATCAATCAATATCCTTTATTTATTTAGTTCCAGGTGCAGACAATAAAGATGCCTTTATTTGTGTCGTTTGCACAATATATATTTAATATATATTGCATTTCACATTGATTTATAAATAATAATAATAATAATAATAAATGTAAGAAATTTAATAAACACTGTATTTACATAAGTCTACCAGTAAGAGTATAAGTGAAGAATTTCTACTTTTATCTTTGACTTTAATCCCAAATTTACAGAGAGAAGGCTCTGTGATAAACTTGTCTGTAACTGAAGAGAAGCACCCTGTTCAGTTCTACAAGTTTTAGGCACAATGTTCAGGTTCTTCACCTCCTGTGTTGACTTACAGTATTTGTTTAGTCTTGCAGTCTGCAGGCGTCTGCTCCAGCAAGCATTACTGAAAGTAATGTTTTTTGAGTCAATTCCCTAAACAGGGCCAGTGTATACAACGTCTCTAAGGAATGGTCTCAAATTTTGACTCATGAGTTCAATCGTTCTTACTAAAAAATGCCTTGTAGGCTTCTTATAAAGAAGCTCAGAGTAACGTTAAATAGTCCATGTGTGATTTTGAGCTGAAAATACCCAAAATATTCTCCTCAACCACTGAATCAGCCAGTATCAAGCCTCCAAATGTAACATGTCAGCTCTAAGTCACATCACAGGTTCATGCTCATCTTGTGACAAGTTTACCCACCATTGATTCTATCCAACATTGAGGAATGCTCACATACATACGATATTATGTCAATATATGCTATTGGGTATGTGAGCCAGAAAAATGTAAATGAGTTATAGGATTATATATTGTAACAATTTTAACTAAATTTAAAAATAAATACAAATAATCAAACTAATTAACTATCTCTTTAATGTTTTATTGTTTCAGTTGTTTTTTTTACTTTTTGTACCGAAAGTAACAGCTCTCATAGACTTTACTTTTCAAAGCAGCCAGTATGCAGATCTCACCTGATTTAAACCTGCTTTAACCTGCACAGCAAAACCACAAAACCAGTTCTTCTGATACCTGGTTAGAGAATCAAGAGGTGCTACATTTGGGGCTACAGTACATGTTTGTATACGTTTGTTTTGCTCCTCTTCTAATTCAATAATACCTTCAGGGAGATGAGCCGGCAATAAAGAGGAACGAGCAGCGCCTGGATGCCCTCAGGGAGCTCAGCAGCAGCGTTGTGCCGCTGAAGTTACGTCGAATGCAGCCAACCAAACCCACCACCGCCGTGTCCCTGTGTGACTGGGCAGATGAAGATGTAGGTTTTGATTAGTCATTTACACGTTTGCATATAAAAGCATGATTTACTGTCACAGGAAAGCAAAATACTTGCTCTCATCATGTTAATTTGATCATTTTCTCTATGTGCTTCAGGACATAGTGAGGCGTGGTGAGGAGCTAAAGTTGAAGTCAAACTCTGATAATAGGAACTGGGAGCTTCAGAGCAGACTTGGGAAGACCAGGACCCTCCCCGGGGCGTGTTTCATGGTCCCACCACCTGATGCTGAGGCGCTGGAGAAAGTTAACAGGTACAGAGTGCAAACTCACCACCTACAGTATGTGTCCTTTACACTTTGAGGAGGGGATGTTTTCAGTTTGTTTGTTTTTTTGCTAGTTTGTTTATTCTTCAGCACAATCAAGGACATAGTAGCCAATTTTCAAAAAGTTTTGTGGAAGGGCTAAGCATGGGGCAAGGAAGAACCCATTCCCAATCCCAGATCCCAATCACAGGGCAGATAGACAAATTATTTTCCACTTTCAAAGTTCCTCCAGTCATAATGACTTAGACTTGAAAAAATTACTTTTTAAATAAAAAACTGCTGTCAATGTGTTTTCAGCCTGGACAAAGCACTGACGAACCTGAAGAGCAGACGATCTGCACTAATGGCCTCCTTGAAGAACCCCACTGTGGAGGTGGTCCGCCCTCAGAAGGCAGGTGAGAACAAAGACATCTTCACAGGACGCCCTTATTTGATTTTCCCTGTTTATAAGACCACCTCATTTGGAACAATTTGGACTTCATTGTCTTTGCTCCTCCTCAGCTGCTGTTAAAAGTGCTCCAGAGGATCCCAGAGCTGCTGAGCTAGCCAGTGAAATAGACAAGATCAACAAAGCCCTGGAACAGTGCGAGAAAAATATCCTGAATCGACTCAGAGCCCCACTAGACAACCGCAGCCCCACAGATGACCTGGCGAAAAGGCTGCAAGAGCACGAGGTGAACATGAACATTATGCTTTGATGATATGACCAGTCACAGCTTCATTATCTCAGCATGTTCTTGTCTAGTTATGATCAGTAACACTGTATGACTTTGCAATGCAGAAATCTTATCAGACTGTGAGGAAGCTGGAGTCTGAGAAGTCCGCTCTCCAGAGAGAGATGGAGCCTATTCTGGCAAAGAAACCACTGGGACCCATGGCCTCCACCCTGCCCCTCAAACTCAGCACTGCCAACAACAAGATTGATGACATCAACACCCTCATTGAGCTTTTTAATAAAAAGTAAGAGGAGTTTAGTAGCACTTCTTTCTTTTTTTTAATAATCTTCACTGATATTTTCATAATTTCCTGTTTCTCCTGTCTTAACCAGAGCAACAGCCTCCATGTTCCTAGAGAAGCAGAAGAAGAAGGTGGATGGCATCATCTCTGAGTTTGAGGAGCAGCTGGCTAAAGATGGCACCATTCTGGATCAACCCAACGCCCTTGCGAGTCGCAACCAGCAGCTGCAGGTGTTGTAATTTATAATGCAACCAAAAAAAGTTATTAATGAAGAGAGAGTTAGTCCGGTGGTGGTCAGTCAGCAAGAAAAACAAGTTATGAGGTTATTAGAGCATGAGATTCCCAGAAAGAATCAAATCTGTACTTTAACATTATCTCTGTTCTTTGTCCTTGTGCCTAACAGGTTATGCGTAAGAGTGTTGCCTCAAAGAAGGATGATGTGAATAAATTAGGCAGAGACTTGGACCTGACACAGCAAGCATGCAGCTCCCTGCAGCGGAGTTTCAACGAATACTGTCCAGACATCCGGCGTCAGGAGAGCGAGGTGAAACAGCTGCAGAACCGCTATGCGACCGTCAGTAGTCAGATCCAGGACAGGTGAGTTAAAACAAGATTCAGGCATTGTTGTAACTGTAACTGTATTTGTTTTCTTTTTTTCAACTTCACTGGCATCCTGACAATCTTGTTATAATCTAAAAATTGAAGGATTTCAATATTGATGGATTCTTTTTTTTATACTTTACTACTTTAGATCGGGTCTCATAAAGGAAACCAGCACTAAAAACCAAGACTTCCAGAATGCAGTTCAGTCACTGGATTTCTTCTTGGTCAATTTGCCCAATAATAAGATCAAACCTACAGATGATGTTGCAGAGATAATAGCCAAGCAGAACTCTCAGAAGGCGAGTGATAGTATTTATTTACACACATTAAACTGTGTCCAGCTTCTATATACAAACTAACTAAAGTCTCTGTGGCTAACGCCTTGTTTAGAGAGTGATTGAGGACATCAAGAAGAAATCAGATGATTTAGACCGAGTCAAGTATCTGTCCCGTGATCTGCAGAACGTCCTAAATGTGAGTTCAGAAAATATTCTCATTTACGGTGGATGAGGTATGCTTTTTATCCTTTAATCTTCAAATATGTTTCCCCTCAGGAGTATGACGTTAAGTCAAACAGTTACCGTGGCACTCTGAATGATGACGATGACGAAGATGATGATGACGAGGAAGAAGAACCAGTCCCAAAGAAACGTCAAACTTCAACTATGGCTCAGTCTGTACAGAGAAAGGTACACTCATAGACAACTGCCTAAAGACAATCACGACATCTCTGTTTTCTATAAAATTCAGTTTTCTTCATTTTCTAAATTCATTTTACTTCTGCTTCTGCTACAGGAGAAAAATCTACTGAACCTTTTTTCTGAGGTGTCTGCTGAGAATGACCAGCTTCTCAACCAGTTGGAGACAGCGAGGAACATCAAGGCCAGGGTACGATATTAGAGAATCATAATACCATTGACAACACTCAAGAAATAGTAGAATCATCTCTGGTGTTTCCTGCCCAAAATTATCCTCTTCTTTATTATTTTCAGAATGAAGAGAGAGTTAGTCAGGTGGTCGTCAATCAGCAGCTGCAGCTACAAAGCCAGATGAAGGACCTGAAGGAGAGTGATTCTCTGAAAAGGGAATTAAATGAGGAGATTGAAAGGCGCTCACATGCTGAAAGAGACCTGGAAACATACCGTAAGAGGTTTGTGTCCCTGAAGAGCAGGAGAGGAGTGGAGAGGTTTCAGGAGAAAGAGGTGGTGCAATACTACCGTGACCCAAAACTGGAGGCGGACCTACAGTCCCTCAGAAGTCGGATCCAGGATGAATCGTTTAAGAGGTCAAGAACCAAGTCAGAGATAGAAATTCTCAATGAGAGGATTATCAAATTGGAAACACAGCTAATCAAAATTGAACCTAGACTGGTGACCAAGGTACTGACTGAATATGAGAGAGACCCGCAGCTTGACAAAGAAGCCACCAGAATCAGAGAAGAGATGCAGAGGATACGGCTGGAGCTAGAAACAAAAGATACAGAGACGGTTCATGTGAGAAGTGAGCTCACAGTTCTGTCTCAGAAGAAACCAAAAATCAAGGAGAAGATTGTTAAGAAAGAAGTGGTGAGGCTTGAAAAGGATCCAGAGATGCTGAAAGCAGTTCTGACGTTCCAGAGCGGTATAGCCGAAGAGGATCACCAAAGCAAGACTCTCAATGATAGCATTTTCAGCACAAGGAGCCAGATAAACACACTGGAGAGGGTCATTACCACCATCCAACCCAAGATAGTCACCAAGGTGGTGAAGCAGGTACAGCAAGATCCAGAAACGGTGGAAGAGTCAAAGAAACTCCAAACTGCCTTGGAGGAAGAGAAAGATGAGAATGCCATCTTGATGAAGGACCTGACCACCCTTCGGATGCGTTATGGTGAGGTGGACAATATTCGGCCTAAAGTCGAGGTCAAGGAGATCGTCAATGAGATCTACAGAGTTGATCCTGAGACAGAAATCGAACTAGTGCGTCTGAAGAAAGAGCTGCAGGATTCAAGCCGTACCCGCATGGAACTAGAGAAAGAAATCACAACCTTGTTAACGACTCTAACTACCCTGCGCACTCAAAAACCTAAAGTGGAGTACAAGGAGGTGACCCAGGAGGTGATCAAAGAAGAGAGAAGCCCAGAGGTCACCAGGGAGTTGCAAAGGCTGAACAATCAAGTCTCCCGCCTGAAAGGTAACTATGACACCACCCTGGAGCTGCTTACCCGCCTACGTAAAGAAAGGGATGAGCTCAAAACTGAAAAGTCCAAGGTGGAGACCAAACTGGTCAATAGAGAGGTCATTAAATATGAGAACGATCCTCTCCTTGATAAAGAGGCTGACAGTCTTCGGAGGAATGTAAGAGAAGAGATACAGCAACGACGCAGTGTGGAGGAGCTTCTCTTTGACCTCCAGAACCAATACATCACACTTGAAAGGCAGAAGCCAGAGGAGAAGATTGTCATGCAGGAGGTGGTGCGTCTTCAGAAGGACCCCAAGCAGATGCTGGAGCACGACAAGTTGAACAAAAACCTAGACGATGAAATGAAAGCCCGTAGAAAGCTTGAGTTAGAGGTCAGACAGCTCAGAGCCCTGGTTCAAGACAAGGAGAGTACCCTGGCTGAGACGGATGATCGTCAAAAGAAGATTCAAGTAGAGTCGGAGCTGAGGACGATCAGAGCACGCATTCTTGAACTGGAAACCTCTCCACCGCCTGTTGAGGAAAAGATTATCATCGAGGAGGTCCTGAAAGTGGAGAGGGACCCGCAGCTGGAGAAACTTACTGATGGTATACGCGTCAACTTGGAGACTGAGAGCAACAATATCAGTCGTCTAGAGAGAGAAATCCGCAACCTAAGGTTGAAGTTGGAGCTTCTGCAAAAGGAGAAGTCAATTGAGAAGGTTGTTTACAGAGAAGTGGTTCGTGTTGAGAAAGACCCAGTGGTGGAGGCCGAAAGGGACCGTCTAAGAGACCTCGTAACACAGGAGAGAAATCTCAGGCGTGACCAGGAGGAAAAGAGCCAGGAGATCAACATCAGAATTACTCACTTGCAGTCATCGAAGTCTGTGACTTCTCAGGAGGAGACCACTCTCATAGGCAACAGAAATGCTCTGCAGAGAGAGAAGGATGAGCTCCTCAAACAGCTCAAAATACTCGAGTCTCAAAGACAGACCATTACCTTAACCTTCCAGCAACAGTCCAAGCTGTTGAGTGAGAGAAACCAGATTGCACGGCAGAGAAGTCTTAAATCATCCTCTGAAGTCCAACGGCTAGAGAAAGAAATCCTCAACGAAAAAGACAAAATACATGAGCGTGATGCACTCATCATTGAGCTGAAGAACAATGTCAAGAAAGAAGACCACTCTGAAACTCACACCAGAGAGACAAATCTTTCCACAAAGATCACAATCCTGGATCCAGAGACCGGTAAAGACATGTCTCCCTATGATGCCTATGTGCAGGGGCTAATTGATCGCAAACACTACATTCACCTGGCTGAGCTGGAGTGTGACTGGGAGGAAATCACTTCAACTGGTCCAGATGGAGATACAACAATTCTGCAGGATCGTAAAAGTGGGAGGCAGTACTCTGTCAAGGATGCCATGAAGGATGGTCGTTTGACCCAGTATGACTTAATGCGCTACAAAGAAGGGAAAATCCCCATTTCTGAGTTTGCCCTCCTTGTTGCTGGGGAAATGAAACAGCCAATCCTTCCACCTGTAATCCCAAGATCCCCCACAAAACCTGCCCCAACCTCTCCCTTCCCAACCTCTCCCTTGAACTCCATGCCCTCCTCCATGAGGTCCTCCTTCCCCAGCCTAACTGGCAGTACAACCAACCTCACCCACACCACTCTGCGCAGTGGCAGTTCAACCAACCTCACCCACAGCACTCTGCGCAGTGGCAGTTCAAACAACCTCAGCCTCAACAATCAGAGTGACAGCCTGACCAACATCATTGTATCACCAGGTGATGAGAATTTTCCCATCTCTGGTATTTTAGATACCACCACTGAAAGCCGCATGTCTGTGAGGAGTGCCCTGACACGCAAACTTATTGATTCCGACACAGCTATGAGGCTGCTGGAGGCACAAGCGGCCTCCGGGGGAATCGTAGATCTCGCCAAAAAGGACAAACTGTCCGTCCACAAGGCAGCTGAGCGCAGTCTCATTGACACAAGTGACATGTACAAACTTCTGAACGCCCAGAAAGCCTTCACTGGAGTCGAGGACCCTGTGACCAAAGAGCGTCTAGCAGTGGGTCAGGCAGCACAGAAAGGGTTTATTCCTAAAGAAAATGCCGTAAGGTACATGGAGGCACAGTACCTGACAGGTGGGTTAGTGAATCCCGCCAAAGCAGGCCGCCTCACTATCAAGGAGGCTCTTGCCAGTAATATTATTGACAGCACAACAGCTGATCAGCTGCAAGACGAGGCTCTTCACACAAAAGAGCTGGTAGACCCCATCACCAAAGAGAAGATATCATACAAGCAGGCGATGGACCGGTGTAAGAGAGATGTCAGCACGGGGCTCCTGCTTCTTCCAGCAGTCTCTACTGATGCAGCCAGCGCTCCGTCATACTCAAACTATCGTTTCAATTCCTACAACAAATACTAGATGTGAAGTTTACCATGTTTTATTTGCCACAACCATTGGTGCTGGAGGGTGTGTGATAACGCTAACCGATCCATGTTAAGAGAAAAAAAGAAATGTTTGTATTTTTTTGGGTAAAACCCTGTGGATTTCCATTTGTCACTGCTATTTTGGGGTTTGCTATAAAAATGAGGGAACTGTTTGTTTTTTATGGTAAATTGTTGTTTTTTTCAGCATTCTCAAGCTAAATCCACCATAAGTGCTTATTAAACTCTACAAATCTCATATTAATTTCCCTGTCTTGTTATTATTTTAAATTGAAAAGGTATAGTTTGTTTTTTGAAGTGGGGTTTCATGATGTTCTTATCTATAGTCAGTGTATGTAGTCTACAGTAAATGGTGGCAGCAGCAAAACAGATTAGACCACCTATAAAAAGACCCATCTTAAAATCAATGTAAATAAAACAATGTAAATATTTTCACCGTAACCTCCAGGTCCCACAGAAGTTTCCCCTCTCTCTTGTTTTCTGAGCAATCAGTCTCCCTCTGCAAAAGTTTGTAGTTGTTGTCATAATCACCTGTTTGCATTATCTTGTATTTGTTATCTCTTTCATATACCATGGAAAGTCAGACACAAACAGGTAATCTGCAGCATAATACTGTGTGTGGTACAGTTGCACTTATGCAGGATGTGCCACATGGAGAACATGTAAGTTCTACAGTTGAGAAAATGTAGTGCCAAAGAGGGCTGTCTGGCGGCAAGAACTTTTTTTAAATGGCTAAAATATGTTGGCTGCTGCCCACTGCCCCAGACGATCACTATAACAGTTGAAACATTAGAACATAATGTGTGAAAGGTGCGTTAGTTAAATTCATAAACTAGCTGGGCTTTGGGATGTTTACAACACTTGTAACAGTGATAATGGTCTTCATTCGGACCTCTGCCTTTTAGCAACGCTAGCAGTAGCTATACTTTGTTGAGTTTCGATTATTAAGCACTACCATGCTAACAGGTTAAAGTAAAATGTATGAAATGGTCAACACCGTACCTGCTAAATTCAGCAAGTTAGAATGCTGATGTGAGCATTTAGCTCAGCTAGCATGGCTGTAGACTCTTTGGCTGTGTCTTAGTTTGGATACTCACTTTAGTACAGTTACATGTAGAACAGTATTTACTTACAGTATGTAGAGCGTGAGTGTCATCAGGATAGTGTTTCTCAGATCGCACATGGCCTGTTATGCACTTACCGGAAGCCCTGTAGATCAGCTGGTGATAGTTAGCTGTGGACATCACGGCATATTGCTATTCAATTCTGACTGATAAATTAACCCATGATGGCCCCAAAAGACCAATTTGGAGTCGACGTCATGGCTACATCAATAACAGTTGCATGAGCAGAGTGGTGGCAAAAAAACTCAAGAGGAACACAGTTGCGATCTATAAAAACAATAAGGAAACACAGGAAAAAAGATGAGTTTCAGGGGTAACGATGGCTTGCTGTGCCGTTGGATGTCAGAACAGAAAAAAAACAAAAACAAAAAACAACGGCCCTTTATTTTTAGCAGGACAGAGAAGTTTATGGTTGCAAGCCATTCTAGTCTGTTAAAACATGTAGTAATATAGTTTGTTCAAAAATAGCCCAAAAAAAAAAAAACCACCACATTTTGAGATGTCAAAAAATGACTCTCTCAAAAGTCATACTATAGTATGTAGATTTTTGTCAAAAAAGGTCAAAATTTTAATGCCTAAAAATGCTTAAAATGGCCACTGCTGGGACAAGCAACTAACTGTCATTTGCTGCCACCAGTTAGGCTCCGCCCACAAAATAGTCATCATTGTTGGCAAACGGTAAATTGTACTATATAGTGTATGGTACTTAGTGAAAAAACATGACAAGATCAAATTTTATATCAGGAACTGCTGCAGCTGTTTGAAATGTGTGAAAGATTGTAATTAGCTTCTGGTTACAACACAGATGGTGACCACTAAGGGTCAACTTTCGTCCACCATACAAGTACTCAAACTTCACTGCATTTTGTTATGTTTGTCATCGCAAATGCACTTATGCACTAAGTATTACAAAGGTTAAGAACACAGTAACACAGCATTAGTCTTGCTATTATTATTAATATGAGAGATTTGCAATTTATAGCCCTGTGATAGTCTGGCTCCAGCCCCCCACGCAACCTGGGTTCAGATTAGCAGTTAAGGAGAATGAATGAATGAATGATGTACAAATTTATGACACAATCCATTTCCAGAGACAACTTGCTCCGCGTGTCAGTGACTCATCCACTGCATCTAATACTTAAACAGCTGTCCTTAATATACAATTCTCGTTAAGCTTGTGAGTCATACGCTTTGAAATTATGGATTAACATTACAGATTAAATATGACTCAAGCATGGAGTTAAGGTTAACAAGGTCACACTCAAAGGTCTACTACATGGATGAGACACGTGTCCAGTGAAAGACAAATGCATGTGGACAACTAAAACATTCGGATCTGAACCCACAGAGTGCACTGCTGTGTGAGCAGGCATATGTATCAATGAATGAACAGTGTAGTAGCTGATTTGCCCTAAAACTTCCAGGGTCCCGGTCAGGGTTAAAAGGTTACTTGTTGTCTGTAAGACCCCCTCTCGGCTACAGCAAACTGAGTTATTGTGGGAATATGTGGCCTCTGTTGGCATGTCTGTCTGCCAGATTACCTGGTGACTGGAAGGACTTTGTGGGATTACAGCACATGAGCCTGTCTAGAGGCTGAAGTGGCCCCACTCTGCGTCCAGAGGAGGAGGGTGAAGATGTTCCCTGATGGCTGCTGTGTCATCTCACTTAAAGTAGTTTACAAATATGATGCTGTCATGAAATATGAAAATGGACTCATATTGCTGTCTCTTTTCTTTTCTTTGTTTCCACCTGTATGGTGTAATCAAATTATGGATCCTGTGATGTTTTCTTGTTATGTTATGTTTTGTTATTTGAATATGGACAGTGCACAAAATAGTTAACCTATATAAAATAATAAGGGATGCAATGTACCAGGATTTAGCAAATTAGTATTTTACGACTAAACACGGTTGCCCGTTAAATTGGAATAATTTTGTTCCCAGACACAATCATCTGTTAATTGTGGTTTCATTTTCATTGTGATATGTTTTGAAGAGATTGATAAATAAAGTTTTAAGATATGTCAACAATAAATCACATTGTCGCAATCATTTCATGGAAAGAGGTGAAACATATCTTATTCAAACTTCATAGGCGACATTAAAAGACGATTGAACGATGTTAAAGATTAAGCAAACATTTGACAGCACAAATACATTTTTAAAACTTAACACTGTGTTTAGTGTATATACTATAGTGGTGATATTGGTGTGTTTTTAATATCAAACATTTAAGGAGCATTTTTATATAATGTTTGAGAGGTCATGAGGCTGTTTTACCTGCTCGAGTTGATATTAGATAGTTGATGCTAGACTTGTTACAACCCTAAAATTTCATTTATTATCCTTCTCTACTTATCTGCACTCAGGTCACGGGGAGCTGGAGCCTATCCCATTGGGCGAGAGATGGGGTACACCCTGGACAGGTCTCCAGACTATCGCAGGGCACCCTAAAATTTGCAATATTAAATTTTAGTGGATTACTAAATAGCTTTTTAATATTATTTGTTTTGTCAATAGTTAAATCAAAAGTGAAACCTAAGTATATAAATTCTTCCACATTTAACATGTTTTACCCATTTATGTATTTGTGAGGACAGTCTCTAAATTTGTATCAATTTGAAATGTACATGGTTAACTGTCTCCAACAGAGTGAGACACGAGTCATTTAGCAACATTTCCCATTACCTTTGTTAATTTCATGGTAACTTCTAGTTTTTTTCCCCCTTGGTGTATAGCATGGCATCATCTGAAAACATCAGGATTTTAGCATCAAACAGATGATCATTGATGTATATACTAAAGAGCAGTGGTCCTAACGAGGAGCCTTGTGGCACTCCCACTGTGCTTGTTTTAAGGGGTGATAATTTATTCTTTATCTGTACTACAATTATTATTTATCACTGCTTCAGTTTCTCCAGTTTTTATCAATGGCATATAGTGACCTTAGTGCATATGGGATGACTTCCTTCCTAATTAAAAGCCTGCTAAGTAAACCAGATTATTCTGTATGTGGAAACACAAATGGACCATTTGCACTGAGTGACATTAATTGGCAGCTCCTTTCTGTTTTTCGCTGGATTATTATTGTCATAATACTAGACTGCAGGGCTGATGGTTTGAACCATTTGCACATTTGTCTCTCATTCACTCTGCCTATAAATGAGGATGACGTAGCCTCCTGTACGCCTGCTCTGCAATCATGCCAACAACATATCAACTAGTATTTAAAGCACTCTTCTCTAGTGTATATTTCTTCTAAATATGGAAACCTTGCATAGTGAGAGTAATAAGTAATGAAAAAAAATCTTTCTGGGTTAAGCAGGCACTTAATTATTGCTTGTAGGAATTTATCATTAATACAAACATATAAAAAGACCTTAAGAACAAAAGTCATAAGCATCTTCATCTATGCATTCACAAACTCCCAACAATCCTACAATAAAATGCTTTTACTAAACGTGTCTTGCTTTTGATTGGTTTAAACCTTCTGCCAGAGGAAATAAACTCCAGTTAAGGACGGACTTCCCCGACAGCCAACTGTGTAAAGATGCCAGCTGGCAGCGTCAGCTTGAAACCAATGATGCTTAAAGCCATCTTCATTGGTGTGAGAGTCAGTGAGATTTAATAAATCAATTTTAACCTGAGAGTTAGGATTCCTGTGGGAAAACATAGCTGATTTGTGCTTTTTCTGCAAAGAGTTGTTCTAATCAATTATCAACTTGTGGCAAGTTCTTATACTCCAGCAAACCAATGTAGTGGCATCATGGTGTAAAAATACAATGTGAAATGTGGTGAATCAGTAGCATTGACCTGGTGCAGTGTCTAAATGAGTGTAAGATTTAACAGATACATTTATCAGTCCGTCAGTTGTAAAACATCCAATATTTAATTTGTGTTTTAATTTAATTTGTGAGTTTATTGGAGACTTTTACTGTCGCAAGAAGGATAAATACTATATTATATCGGAGTGGCTTTTAGCACTGAATGTAAATAGCTGGTAATATGAAAATTATATGCATCAGACTTTAACACCTTTACTGTTTTCACTATGTGCTGCTGCTAATTGGAGTTGTGGGTCATTTTTGAGGTAAGCATTAAGTTTGTCCTTCAGGGGAGCAGGAGCTGCTCGCCTTGGCACGTTAATGGATTAGACAGTGACTGTGTCATGGATTAAAGCTACATTGGCTGATCTGGGTACAGTTCAGCTGAAGATACTGGCATTAAGACATTTATTACCCTCCAGAAAGGTGAGAACCCTTTCATCATTAGCAATAACCATAACAAGGTATTCAAGGGAATTATTTATTGATCAGTGCATGTATATAACTTATATTTAGTGTCAGACAAAATAAAAAAATGACAATTTTTCATCTTAAAAAACAGTAGAAAACATTTTATTGAAATTGTGATACCGTAACAGACACAAACATAAAATAACCCCCCCCTTCACAATACAAAGTCCTGATGTGCAGACTGACGATGAGTGACTCCCCTCCCTAAGCCCTCCATTATAGCTAAAGCCCCCTAATAGAGCTGCAGGAGCTAAAGCCCGGTCACTGACGTCAGTCCATAGATGTGGAGAGCCCAGAAAGGTGCTAAGCAGGACACAGATTACTGTCCAAATGTCTACCACAAACGCAACACGGCTTCAATGTAACTGCAGTTACTGAATCAACACATTACTCATGGATAGATTACTGAATGGGCCGACCGGGCACAGGTGTCAAAGTTTCAGGGCCCCGTGGCCCTTCACCTTCAAAGTGTCATTCAAAGAGACATTTACCAACAAAGAAGAGACACAAAATGACTTTAAGGAGACAAAAAGTCTAAAAGGAGACCAAAACAACTATAAAGAGCATACAGAGTGCATAAGAGACAAGAGGGACTATGTAAAATGACTACAAGAGGGGCAAAAAAAAAAAAATATATTACAAAAAGACAAAAGCAAGCGACACAAAATGACCCAGAGACACAGGAGAGAGTCTAACAAAGCAAATTTACATATAATACATCACATTGCAGTAGAGTACATTCTTGTTTTTAATTTACACAGTAAGACCATTTTACACATTATTAAACAACCTAACATCCTATAAAGGGTACAACACTGTGTCAGCGACGTACATCACCATGTCATACATCAGCTTGTTCATCAGTCTTTTGCAGCGGCAGAGTCAAGGGATGGTGAGGGAAACGGATCGCCTCACTGTTGCGCCGCATGTAGGCGTGGCCGCTGATGGGGTACCACATCTCTGTGAAGGTCAGGTTGGCCACCGTGATGGAGCAGCGCCCCAGGACCTTGAAGCCTGACTTGTGGTAGAAAGGAATGAGGAAGTCCTCACACATTAGCACAGCTCTGCGCACGTTGGGCAGACAGCGAAGGTACTGCAGGTAGCGCCACATCAGGATGGGACCTTTGCCCTGCTGCCTGAAGGTGCGATGTACTGCGAGGATGTGGATGTGGACGGTGGAGCCGCGGGGTTTGTGGAGAGTCAATGCGTCCTGCAGCAAAGTGGACATATATCATAATTACTGATACACGATCATATATGAAGATATGATGATTTGGAAAGGTGTCTTACTGTAGTGAGTCTGTCCTGGTCCCACAGAGAGCCGATGATAAAAGCCACCAGCCGACCCTCCTCAAACCAGCCCATGGACAGCTCTGGACATAGCGTGAGGAAGTGACGCACCTCGTCCAGGTGGAGAGGACACTCACCTGACACTGAGATAAATGCTGAGACAGAAATAAAAAAAAGAGAAAAAGAAAAAGAGAGAGAGGGAAAATGAGAATGGCTGTGCGTAAAATTGGTTTGGCACTACTTTTACGCACGCTTAAGGTGGCACAAAAATAGCCCACTTTGTGCAGAGTATCGATTTAACATATTTACCAGGTAAATAAAATAATATGTGATCAGTACGTACATTAAATGTAAAAGGGGGATTAGATCTGTCAATGCCACACGTGTGTTACGCACTCCATTGTAATGCTTCCTTTCACACAGCGGATTTGAGCAGAGCGGATTTATGCTTCACTATCTGACGCATAAGAGACTCACTTACCTTCTCGCTCGATTTCAAACACGCTGATGGCATCCTGCGTGTTGAGCGGCCGGACTTCGCTGGCGGGGAGCGTGTGTCTCCGCTGGATGCCAGGAGAAACTGAGGGTGTGGGCTGCATTGGTTTGATGAAAGGCTGCGCGCCAATAACGGACATCATACGACTTTACCTCTCTCCCCTCCAGAAAACAACTTCTTCTGTCGTCTCTCTCCTCTCCCGCTCTGCAGGATCACCTCTGTGGGGCCCTGCGAGGAGACCAGGATGCTTTGTGTCTGTATTTATAAGAAGCTTGATCCAACACCTCATCTGCATTTGAATAGTTGATGTCAGTGAATGGACGCAGGTCACAACTGTGTGGGGCAATTTACTGAAGCCTGCAATTATCGTTGTTGCTGTTTGCTTTTTGTCTCTACTGACAGATAATAAATGATTTGCTATGAACCATCTCCGGTCTATTTAAAGCACGATTGCCACGCATGCATACAGGGAGGCATGCTGATCCAGGATCAGCACAGTCCGTTTACAAAAGTTTCAGACACTAAAATGTTCAAAGTGAAACTTTTAAACACATCAGGTGCAGTAAATTCAATTCATCTATGCCTCCCTATAAAATTAATTTAAAAAATGAACAAAAACACTACTTTTTCCAACATACCCTGAAGGCCACAGAGACACTTACCTGAGGATGTTTAGGTGTATGTTGTTGCAGACTGATGAGCTCTTCTTCTGTCTCACCTGCTGCTGACGTCCCGCTTCATATGAAGTGATTATTACTATGAGTCACATGATGAAGGATTAAACACAAGTTGCTTCCCCAGACACCTAATCTCCTCCGACAGACCACAGCACGCTCATTTATCTGGGAGAAAGTGACCACCGTTAAATATAAATGTTCTTTCATAATTTTTAACAGCTATTTTTGTCCCTGATTGCTCAAGATGTTTCTACTCTTCAGGTGGTCACTTTGATTTGTCTAAAGTTACAATTTTCTCTATCAAGCAGTAGTGAAAAATATTTTACTCAATACAATGACAAAATACTCGATCCAAGTAGAAGTCCTGTATTTAGAACCCTATTTGATTGAAATTTAAAGTATTATTAGTAAAATATACTCAAGAGTCTTAAAAGGTCTTGTTTTGCAGAATAAAATGACCCGTGATTTTACTGAAAATAGCGAAATTTATGTTCTGCAACACAATTTTGTGAAATAATGTATAATTGTACTTCTTTTGGACTCAAAAAAATATTTGAATGATACTATATTTCTTGTTTGGGAACCACCAGTTAAATCGACTGAATTGTGTTTTATAAATGATGATTTCATTTGCAAAAACAGATAAAAACATTTCTTAAATAGACACTTCAATGGTAAATGTTTAAAATGTAACAATAATAATTCCCCCTCTTACCTGTAGTGTTATTCATCTATCTAGATTGTTTGGGTGGAGATATGAGCCATAGAGATGTCTGCCCTAACTCAACTATAATGTTTTCTCAAATGATTGATCTGTGAGCTTCTAAACAGGATGACATCTGGAGGAGAAGCTGGAAGAGGAAGAGGAAGAAATAGCAACCTGAGAGTTCAAGAAGAATTTCCTGATGAGTGCTGGTGACTGACATTGACATCCAAGAGGTGCACCATAAAACTGTTAGTCCTCAGTCCCCAGACTGTGGTAAAGCACCTAGAACATTTAAAAAATAAGAAAATGTGTGATATTTCTGGATGACATCACTAATTTGATACCTGCTAATGTATAAAACAGACGTGACATCATCAGAGACTAATTGTATGGATAACAAGTGAGTTATAAACACTGTAAAAAAAAAAAACCAACTGTTGTTTTTACGGTAAAAAGAAACAACAAAAAAGCTGTGGTTGCCAGAACTTTACCGTAACAAATATGGTAGAACTTTTTTTAATATTACGGTAAAAAGACATTAGCACTGTTGATTTCATGTTTAGGATTTACCATTTGATTCCATATTTTACCGTAAAAAAGAAGTTTTTCCATCAAAATAAACGCTGTTCTGCCATATAATTGACAAGAAAATACTTTATAAATGCCGAATATATTAAAGATTTTACCATTAAATATTACAGTATATTTTTGTTAGAGATATGGTGTTTAGTACATTTAACAGTGAGAAAAACTATTTTTACAAAAAATAAATGCAAAAATTACAGTGAAGATGTTATATATATTACAGTATATTTTTGTTAGACACACAGTGCCAGTGTATTTTACAGTGGAGTAATGTATTTTAAATAATTAAAAAATGTATTGGTTGTTTTGGCTGATATATACATTTACAGTGTTTCATTCTTACTGAAACTGAATTAACCCATTCATCATTTTTACGGTGTTTAACTGTCATGGTTTAGCAGTTTTTCATCGTAAAATCTACAGACATTTTTTTTTTTACAGTGAATACTGTGGAAGAAAAATTCTTTCAGGTCCAATTGTGTGGCTGGTTCAGATGAACTTTAATCACTGTGCAGTGGAGACAGAAGTTTACAACAGAGCTGTAGCAGTCTCACTGACCTGAACAGGTTCTGACAAAGATTATAAGGTTACAGGAAACAGGCTAAACAAAGAATGTGGGCTGGGTATTGAAATAATCGGCGCCTAAAGGTGAGTATTTCTTGTCAGTCTCAGGGGAGGACTCAAGTCAAAGGTGCACATAAGGAGAAAAGCTGATATGAACGGTTTAGGATGTCCTTCTCTCACATCCTGGCCTTGGCTCCTTTCACAATACATCAAACTCGGTGAGACCTGTTGGTCCAATCAGTTCCCTGTTTGGCACAGAAGTAAGAGGCAGACACAGATTAAAGTTAAAGAGAAAGATTCAAACTGAAATCATTTACTTCTACAATAAATACAATGTAGGTGGATTGGGCTCCATAGACTTTAATGCATCATATAGCTCCTAATGACTCCTAACCTGTACATGTCATGAGAATGAGCGTAGGTACAGTTGATCGATGTGCAATACTGAGCATTTTGAATTATGAAAGCAGTCTGTACTGTATACAATAGCAGAGATATAAATACAGTTGGTGTCTATTGGATTGTTTTTAAATCTTAATAACTCAAAAAGTATAAAAGTTATCAATAAGAAAAGTCATAGCACCCATCTACAAAGAATCCCGCACGGTTCGACATATCAATCATTGTGGTAGCATAAAAGCTGTAGCAGGACATACAAATGAAAGAAAATCAGTTTCCCCACTAATAGCTCATTACATATGTAAATGTATGAATATTTTATGAAAATACTTTAGGCATGGTTCAATATATGAACTGTATATGTGGCATAAATTGGTTTTGAGTTTTTGAGAGAGCGGAAGAAAAAAAAGGCACAAGAAGAAGTAAGCAAAAGAACATGAGTGTGATCGCTGCTTTCAGCTCTCGCACCAGATAATTACAAGTCATCACTGACCTACTGTCAAACGTCATCACGAGGAAACAATACTGTCAAAGAGCAACGTGTTGTAGCACTGAGGCGACGAGGCAGCTTACAGTCACATTTCTATACTCATATGCAAGCAAACAATCCTAGCATAGGACTGGAAAAATACTATTCAGTTACAGTTCAACTAACTAAAACTAAACTGGTTTTATATGATGGACAAACTGTCTATTGATGCAAAAATAAAGTTTGCTTTCATCATGATCTGTTCCTTTCCAATATTGCAATGCTAATATTTTAGCATTTAAAAATAGGCCTGTCACGATAAACACATTTTGTTGGACGAGATATTGTCCCAGAAGTAATTGCGATAAGCGTTATAACGACAATTTAATGCCACTAATATAATGACAAAATCGTAACATAAAAATGCAAGTACACCCGTTCAAAGAGCAATGAACTTTTAATTGTGTGTGTGGAGGAGCTGCCTGAGCCCCGCCCATGGTGAAACTCTGACACAGAGAGCTGATGAGAGGGTTTATTCTGTCCATTCAGCTGTGAAAAACACTTTAGCCCAAGTCATATAATGGAAGAAAAAACCCTAAATGTTGGTGACATTCTTACAGTATGTAAACAAATACAATGGGAAATATTGTACGATATATATGGACATGACCTCGAAAACTTGCTGAGCTCAATCAGTCCATATTGTAATTATTGTGACAGGCCTATTTGGAAACATTTTTAACAGCTAAGTACTGGTCCAACGGAGGAAAACTATCATCCAGACACATGTGCACTGATTATCATGAGCTCAATCAGAAGGTTGACGTGTTCCTGGTCTCTGCACACATGGATTAGGGGGCTTTTTAGTTGTGCATTTTTAAAGAAAAGCAATTCTATCTCCCATTCAGGTTACTGAAGTGTTTAACACATGATGGAAGTTGCTGCTTTATTATAGAGCCCTGCAGCTTGAGGAGCAGGGGTAAGGCAGAGTAGTGCTTCGGGGCGGTAAAGAGAGCGTTGGGGGTCCAACTGCTGGTGTCTGCTAAGGTTTACGGTTGAGTTTTCTTGCCTATATCATGCTGCGTGTGTTTGGAGAGAACATATCTATACAGACATGAGAGCCAGAGGGGCAAGAACAGGGTCCCTTATTCAAGCTGGGAGGGTTGAAGTGTTCCTGTCGGGGCTGAGGGGCGATGCAAAAGTTAAGGCTTTCTGTCTTCTACTCCGTCTGGGGCGCCGGCGTCTCATTGGCGTTGTTGTCGGTGATCTTGTTTTCCAGCTCGTCATCGGACAGGAGGTCCAAGGAGGAAGTTCCCTCCACCTGAAGTGGGCGTCGGCCTGGGCGACTGGTGGAGAAGCTGATTGGTCCACCACGCCTGCAGGAGGAAGAGCGGAGGTAAGTGGGAGGTAAAAACAAGAGCTATGTACACTCATAAAGTTGGAATAAAATACTTTTTACCTCTTTTCATGAAATGTAATTGATTCTTGATAAATAAAGTGTATATCTTCTCAAAACTTTTACTTATTAATCAATCTCTTCCAAACATATCACAAGGAAAAAAACAGGATTGTGTCTGAAAACAAAATTATTCATAATTTATGGACAACCCTGTATTTATAGAGCTGTTTCCACTACCGGCCAATACCTGGAATGAGGCGGGTCTCACTCGCTGAAACGCCCCTAATTTGAATACGAGCCATCCAGAGCGGACTTTTGACTGGACTTTTTTTGTCCCTGTAGAAGAGCAGGGCCGTTTTTTTCTCC
Organism: Centropristis striata; assembly: GCF_030273125.1. Lineage (NCBI taxonomy): Eukaryota > Metazoa > Chordata > Actinopteri > Perciformes > Serranidae > Centropristis > Centropristis striata. The sequence continues at coordinate 8,698,079 of NC_081529.1, read as the reverse complement.
CCTGAAAACAGCCTGGTTACTGATTGGATAGAACGCTAAGGAGGATGTGACGTAGTACTCGACGCCATTTGTTAAAGCCGGTGAAGCACTGTTGCCAATTTAGCAACTTTTTTTGTTATATTTAGCGACTTTTCAGACCCCCTTAGCGACTATTTTTCAAAAAAAACGACTGGAGACAAATCCAGTGACTTTTCTGGTGTAATTGGAGACTCATTCTTACTCTTCTTAACGAGCCACGGGGGCTGGCGGCTCCTTAAGAAGAGTAAGAACGGGTCGAAGTCCTCCTGCAGCAGTCTCTCCCAGCTGCAGCCACAGAGCCGGAGGGGATGTTAACCCCTTAGTGTCCAGTCTGCAAATTGCTAATAGGCTAACAGTAGCTCTGTAGCAGTACAGTCTGTATGTGCTGCTGCTGCAGGAGGTGTTCACTTAGCAATCTCTGTTTGTTTACAACAAGCGCCGGACCCTCGTGCACAGTAAGCTATGCTGGTTAATTCACCATCACTATGTTTATGGTCAGTGGAGACACTGTGCATAATTAGCCATGCTGTTTTGTTTAGATCAGCTGCTGATCACAGTTAGCGACGGTGGCCACAGTTGCGTCTCCCGTGTTTAATTCGTAGTGTATGTGATCATGAACCAAAAAAACAGTATACTCTCGTAAATCCCATTGGGGGCCTTTTTGTAATGGAGACATGTAGAGTGAGCGGACACTAGAGAGGGTGTGGCTTGAGACTTTCCGGGTGGCCACTTTTCCCCCTAGTGGAAACACGGCTTATATTGTATTTCAACTTATTGTGAAGAACTTTGTTTACATTGTTTATATAAGTACTATATGAATAAAGCCTATCACTATCTGCTCAGAAAATGTATATGTTCATTTTAAGTAGCTAAATATGTTATACACAGGTGGTGTATGTTGTATGTTGTATGTTGTACATATGGTGGTGTCTGTATTTACAAACAGCAAGCAACAATTCCTGCTTAGTATGCCTTTAAAAAAATATAAAATAACTGTGAATGTCAGGTAGTGGATGTGTTTATTTCTCAGTGTACCTGAGGCGATTCTTGAGCGTGTGAACCTCGCGGCTCAGACCCTCGCTGGCCTCGGTGGCATCATCCAGCTCTCTCTGCAGTTTCCTGCGTGAGGCGTTGGCCCTCGTGGCCTCCTCCTCCGCCTCCTCCAGCTGACGCTTCAGCTGCTTCATACGGGAGCTCGCCTTTTCCACCTTCACACACACACACACACACACAGAGAGAGAGAGAGAGAGAAGAGGAATACAAAACATGTTTAACAGCAGCATTTCTGGATTGTAGGAGGTTTGTGAAGGAAGAAGATTACAGTTAAAACCACAGTGGGGATAAACAATTTGCATAAAACAGTTGATCGTGGCAGTGTTAATGTCATCAGAGTCAGACATACTTGTTCTTTAAACTGGTCGGCATGGCGACGCTCATCCTCCACTTGCATGCAGATTTCTTTCAGCTTCTTCTCAGTCCTTCTCACAGTCTTGTTGGCTGCTGCTCGCTCCCTTCAGAAGACAAACAGATTTATCCATAAATGTGTTCGAATTGATCACATACTTGAGCTTAGTTTGCAGTTTTTGAAGTTAATTTAAGAATGAAGGAAAGTGTATTGAATTCTCACTTGGCCTCCTGCTCCAGCTGTTCCTCCAGCTGTGCTATCTTGGCCTCCAGGGCAGTGATGGAGGCCTTGAACCTGTTCTTCACAGAGCCCTCCAGCTCGCCCAGCTTGGCCCGCAGCTCCTTGTTTTGACGCTCCAGTTGCTGCCGAGCGTTTTCGCTCTTCTGAGCTGAGCTGCGTTCTGAACTCAACTCTGTGGTCAGGGTGTCCACCTGAGAGAGTCGCAGGAAATCATGTCAGTTATCATTTTGCACAGGTGCATTAAGAACTCACGCAGGATTGATGAATAAAGATGAAGTTATTTACTAATTATATTCCAACAGTTCACCACACCTGCATCGCTGTCTTTCTGAAGCGGTCATTGAGTAGCTCCATGTTACCCTGCTCCTCCTCCAGCTCCTCCTCCAGCTGAGCGATACGAGCCTCCAGCCTCCTCTTCTCATCCATCAGAGCTGACCTGACACACACACACACACAGATAATAAAGAGTTTTTAAAAAATAGAAAAGCGGCTCTTCAAATCACTGCATGTGGGAGTGTACATATATATATATATATATATATATATGTATATGTATATGTATTTATAAATATGTGTGTGTATATATATATAATTCCCTTTCGTTTGGTCCAAAGTTTATGATTTTGTTAGTTAAATAGTTGTAAAAAAAGGATCATTTTAACTCCAAACTATATATTTTAAAGGTTCTTGAATAAGCATACATGTATATCACGATAAAGAACTTAATGGCCTTCTACAGTTCTGTGGAGCATGATGATTATTTCACTCATACAGTGTATTTGACATTGTAGTATAAACTGTATTATAAAACTGGGTGGTCTTTTTAATATAATTAAACCTGTACCTGTAGCGGTCTTAAAAAATACAAATATGCAGGTATAGCATGTGGAGCAAAATGTATTTTTCAATATTGGTAATATTGTTTTTTTAGATTTCATGGCATTAAAACTGTGTTATACTCAGGCGGCAACCTCCCGGTCTGAGCAGTGAACAAACCCAGAAGTGCCTTAAGCCTGCAATCCTTCAAACGTCCAACAGGGGTCGACAACGCCCGCTCCTTTCTATCTCTATACAAAATGAGACGACTTCCCACCTGATTTATTACCTCAGAAACATTTCTCATGGCAACATTATGGTCTCAATCGCTAGTTTCAAGTCTTCTTCAAGACAATATGCTGTTAATTGTGTAGATTATGGTCCCCTTTAGAAGAAAATAATGATAAAGAAGAGTATGATTTGGTGAGTGGCTACCTTGTCATTGACAGGTTGCTAACATGGCGAGGCATCATCAGGAGAAAGAAAAGCAATGACCATCATCGGCACTGTGTACACTTAAATAGCTGTGAACCTGGTTGTTGTGTTTTCATCTCAAAACTTTGACCATTTCACCGTGTGTTTTCAGTTCATTTCAAGTTTATTTGAACATTTTGTTCATTTAAATATGTCTTGTTCAGCGTTCGGTTGTACGAAAAGACACTACAAGGAGTCGGCAGTAGCTTACATCTTGTTTTAGCATCAAGAGTTTCTTTTGAGATCCACAGGCTAAATATGGTCCCTCCAAGTTTCAAAAAACAAAGACGTTGAACTGAATTCTTCAAATGGGCAGTCCACAAACCAATGGGTGACGTCACGGTGACTACGTCCATTATTTATATACAGTCTATGATTATACTGCACAAAAGAGCCATAGAGTTTTCTCTACTTGATAGCTACGATTGTACTGATTCCATAGACATTGCAGAGATTAATGAGGCCACAGTGAGTAAATGTGACAGGAGCATTAAACACCCTGAAACTGGTTGATGTTCAGAGGGTTAAAAGAAAAATAAAACAGATGTGATGCCGTTGTCTGTTTAGTGAGGGTAGCTTACTTTCCAGAGGTGCTGTTTGAGATTTCATCCTGCAGTTCATCTCGTTCCTGCTCTGCGTGGCGCCGGCCTCTCTCGGATGCTGCCAAGTCCTACAGAGAAAGATCAAATGTTGAACACAGGTACTTCTTTGTGAATCATCTGATGCTGAGAATGAGCGTCAACTCTTTACCATAAGTATACAGTAAATACAAAAACCCTAACTCAATAGCCTCCAACCAGAACTCAACACACTGCCTACCATATGACGCAACAAGCACATTACTGTCCTGTACCTCATGCAGCTGTACAATCTCAGCCTCCAGGCTCTTGAGTTTCTTCTCATTTTCCTTGGATATGGCGAAAATGTCATCTCTAGAAGCCCGGGCATCTTCTAATTCTCGCTGATAGTCCTTCATTTGGGCCTGCAGGAGAAAACATATGGCTTCTTATAGATTTGTGTCAAAAAAAGTCACATTTTAAAATGCCTAAAAATGCTCGAAATGGCCCAATTATAGTCTGTTGATACATAATAAAACATAATATGGCCAGAAATAACAGAAAAACACCATATTATGCGATATCCAAAAACTGGAAAAAAAATCATACGTATGTTTGTCAAAAAATGTCATATTTTAAGATATAACAACAAGAAATAACATAAAAACACAATTTTATGGGATGTCCAAAAATTTGACAAAAAAAAAGTCATACTATAGCATGTCGATTTTTGTTAAGAATGGTCAAAATTTAAAATGCCTAAAAATGCTTAAAATTGGTCAATTATATTCTCTTTATACATATTAAGCATAGTATGACCAGAACTAACAGAAAAACACCATATTATGCGATATCGAAAAACTTCAAAATACTAGTTTGTCGATTTTTGCCTAAAAATGACTTTATTATAGTTTGTTGATACATATTAGAACATAGTTTGTCCAGAAATAACAAATAAAAACACAATTTTATGGGATCTCCAAATATTGGACAAAAAAAAAGTCATAGTATAGCATGTCATTTTTTGTCAAAAATGGTCAAATTATAAAATGCCTGAAATGCTTAAAATGGGTCAATTATAGTCTCTTGATACATGTTAGAGCATTATGACCAGAAATAACAGAAAAACACTATACTATGCGATAATCAAAAACTGAAAAAAAATCATGGTATGTCGATTTCTGTCAAAAATGGTCATATTTTAAGATGCCTAAAAATGACTTTGTTATAGTCTGTTGACACATATCAAAACATAGTTTGTCCAGAAATTGGATAAAGAAAAAAAGTCATACTATTAGTGTTTTGAATGGCAGTGGTGTGAACAGAGAATATGAAGTGTAATTGATTACCTGTAACTTGCGCAGCTGTTTGATGGCTTCATCTCGAGCCTTGTTGGCTCCTTCTATGTGTCCCTCTATATCCTTCAGATCCATCTCCAGCTTCTTCTTAGCAGCTACAGCCAAACCTCTCTGCTTCCTCTCGTCCTCCAGCTCCGCCTCCATCTCACGCACCTGAGGGGAGTAAGCACACATCATTAGTGTGGAGGGATTCAGCTGTTAAACTGTTTTCTAATGTATAAGACGATTCTGCACCTGCTTGACCAGAGCTCTCTTCTTTTCATCGTTCTGGTCGTCCCGGCCCTGAAGGTCTCTCTCATACTGGGCCTTCATGGCCTGCATGTTGACCTCCAGACGCAGCTTAGCGTCCTCTGTGGCCTGCAGCTCGTCCTCCAGCTCCTCCAGCTGAGTCTTCATCTCCTCCAGCTGCTGCTCCAGAGTACGCTTGGACTTCTCCAGCTCGTGGACCTGGATAGAAGATGATTTGTGAGACTGCTGCCTAAGTTGTCATAGGCTTGATTACTGTAACAGCCTGCTCATCGGTATACCCAGCAAACACCTCCAGAAAGTTCAATTCATTCAGAACTGTGCTGCCAGAACTCTGATGAAAACCCGCAAATACGACCACATCACCACCCTTCTTCAGCACCTACACTGGCTTACCATAACCTCAACAATTCAATACAAGATCGCCCTCATCACCCAACTTTGCATCTAGAGCAACGCCCTGCAATACCTCAAAGACCTCCTCACCCCTCAATCATCCACCCGTAACCTCCGCTCCCAAAGTATAAACCTCCTCCATCAGCCCCGCACACGCCTCGGCACCATGGGAGACGGAGCCTTCTGCTCCGCTGCCCCCCACATCTGGAACTCTCCCTGAACATTTACGTCTACCCCAGTCTGTGGACACTTTTAAAAAAGGGCTTCAAACTTTTTTGTTCAGGCAGGCATTTTTAGGTTGTTCCTAGATGTTTCTATTACTGTTTCTGCACCTTAATCTCTTAATAATGTACTTTACTACCTGTGTCTTTTTTATCTACTGCTGATTTTAATGTGTCGTAGTTTTCTCTTAGTCTTTTGTTTTTTTGTTTCTGTAGCACTTTGAGATTTCTTTATGAAAAGTGCTTTACAAATAAAATGTATTATTATTATAGCAAATCATGCATTCTTTATTGATCCTAACACTCACGTTCTTGCCCACGTCATCCTTGGAGCTCATTAGGTCTTCCATTTCAGCACGGAGCTGCTTGTTGACCCTCTCCAGCTCCTCTTTGGCCTCCAGCGCTTCGTCCAGAGCTCTGGTCATGGACAGAGCTTTGGTCTCCTTCTCCCTGGCTTCAGCTTCAGCACGGTCGCGCTCCTCAGCATAACGAGCCGAGATGCTCTTCTCCTCAGCCAGCATCTTAAGAGGAGGAGGAGGATGTCAGGTTGTGGACCAGCATTTCATTAAAAAAATGAGATTTGTCATTTGTAACGATTAAAAACATCCATCAGAACACAGTGCGTTCTCACCTGGTCAAACTTCTTCTGTTTCTTCTCCAGGCTGGACACGATCTGTCTCTGGTGATCCAAGTCTACAGTCAGATCATCCAGCTCCTGCTGCAGACGGGTCTTTGTCTTCTCCATCTTCTCAAAGCCGATGGTCTTCTCTTCCAGACGCTGGCTGGCCAGCTCCAGATCCTTCTGCAGCTTCTTCTTCACCTCCTCCAGGCCCTCTATTGTTCCAACATCATCCTCAAGCTTCTTCTTGCTCTCTGACAGCTAGGAAAAAAAGCAAAACTCAGAATAAAAAACACCAAAATTTATATTTGTATTTCCTGCAGCAGACGACTAATCCTACCTGAGCCTGTATGGACAAGATCTGTTTTTCCAGATTCTTGCGCGCCTCCTCATCCTCCTCCTGCTGCTCCTGCACGGCGTTCTTCTCCTCCTCCAGCTGCCGTATACGACTGCTGAGGTTTAGTTTCTGACGTGTCTCCTCCTGAAGCAGCTCCTAGATAACAATGTGCACTTTTCCTGTTAGTTTCATAGAAAGGAGGCAGTGTGTGAAGTCTGGATACAAGCTCAGAGATGCTGGACGTCACCTGTGTGTCTTGTAGCTGACTGTCTAGAACAGCAACGTCTTTGGCCATCTTGATACCCTTCCTCTCCGAGTCTTCCAAAATGGCCGACACATTGTCCAGCTCAGTCTGTAAGGAGAGGTGTCACAGTTAACCAGGTTAGTAATGTAACTATAATATGTTTGTAAAATATTTAAATGAAATCAGGCTTGAGAATTTCCTGTATGTTTGGACCGATTATTAAACAATCATCACAACATTTACATCAACTTGCAATTTTATACATTTTTTCTATTCAGATCTACAGAACGATTGTACTTTTGACTGATCATCACTTTTGCTCCACATCAATAGCAGGACTGTACTGAGTACTCCTAAATAATGTGGCTGATCTTTATCTCCAGAAATTACAGGATACAACCAAGCTTATAATAGTTTTTTAATTTTTCATTAGTTTCAGTTTTAATTTCGTTTGTGAATTTTTGTTTTCAAATTCAGTTAGTTTTAATTCGTTTTTAGAGTGAGTTTGCTAGTTTTAATTAGTTTTTATTTGGGGGAAATTGCATAGTTTTAGTGTTAGTTTTTTTGTAAGGTTGTATTTGTGTGAGATTCAAAAAAGTCACAGTAAATGTTTCCTTTATTTCCTTTGTCTGATCCATCTCAGCCCCAATAAGTTTATTAAGTCATAAAACCAGATAGATGTAAACATATGTTTAGTCTGCATATTCTTTTTAGCTTATTTTTATTTTTTCTGTATATAGCTGTGTATGTGTATGTGTATATTTGTTTAAAACTAGGGTTCTGAGAGAAAAGTTCTCTGTATGTGTACATGTGTAGCAGAATTGACAATAAAGTGACTTTTGAGATTTCATATCAACCAAAAAGGTTTACGTATGAAAAAAGTTGACAAAAACGAAAACGAAGAACATTTTCATTATATTTTTAGTTAGATTTGTAACCACAAAATACAGTTTCAGTTAGTTTTTTAAAAAAAAACTCATTTTTATTTTTATTCCAGTTAACGAAAATGTTTTTTCAATTCTAGTTTTTGTTATTTTGTTAGTTTTCGTTAACTATAATAACCTTGGTTACAAGGCTTCTCGTCAGGATTGATCCTACTGTAATCAAATAAGTTGACCTGCAGTTTGTGTGTGCGCTCCGCCAGCTCTCCCTTGGACCTCTCTCCCTCAGTGACTCTGGCCATGAACTCCTGCAGCTGAGCCTCCAGTTTCTTCCTCTTGTGTTCAGACTCGCTCTTCGCCTGCTGCAGGGTCTTGACCTCGCTGGCCAGCTCCTTGTTGGCACTCTCCTGGCTCTGCTTGGTCTTCTCCAGATTGGCCTTGAACTAGACATATTAAACAACAAACATGAGTGTGGTCTGATTGGGATGCGATGTCACTTTCTCTTTGGCGGATTATTGATCCTGTGATATTAGACTGTAGATTGTGGAGAACGTATGTTACCCTCTTGGCCTGTTCCAGCTGTTCAGACAGCTCCTCCAGGGCAGTGGAATGCCTCTGTCTCATCTCCTGGATCTGAGCTTCGTGGTTCTTAGTCTCATCGTCGATGGTCTTCTTCAGCTCTGTGACCTCCTGTTCTCGTTTGGTCCTGCGGAGAACAGGAACACAAAACAGTCTTGACTTTCCTGTTTATTAAATACTAATAACATAATCAGCTTAGGGTTGTCAAAAGTATCAATACTCAAAAAAGTAGCGATACTACAACATTGTATCCAGATACAATACTCAAGTATCGATACCCCCCCGACCTTTCGTTTCAAACTGACCTATTACTAATGTTATCGTGGCCCGCATTAATGTTGGCCGTGTTATTATTAACCATTAGCCACAGCTAGCAATTAAAGGCTGACACCACGTTAATGATTATAAACAACGTAAATAAATAAATCAGGCATGTAGTATGCCCATATTACGTTAATTGACATAGTGTCAGTATACATAAGCATAGAGTTAATAAGTTTATATAAATGTTGGTGACTGAAAAGTGCTATTTTCTCTCTTGAAGTCCCAGAATGAAGCAGAGAAAAGTCGACTTATCAAGCTTGCCTAACATTGTGCACAGCATACAACCTCAAAATATTGTTCTAATTGTTATTGTTAAATGTAATTATTCATTTTTTGCACTACCTCAGACCTGAAGCTTGTTATCATAGTTGCAGTTTCTTTTTGCACAACTGTTTTTTATTATAAATATTTAACCTGATTTTTTTTACATGTTGCATTTTTCTTGTTAATAATTTTAGGGTCTTTGTTTTTATCCTTGTGGTATCGAATATGGTATCGAGTATCCAATATTTTCCTGAGTATCGAATATTTTCCTGAGTATCGGTATCAAGTTGAAAATTTTAGTATCGTGACAACCCTAAATCAGCTAAATGTCTATGACATAAATGTAAAATAAGGGAGAGAAAAATGCATTACCGAAGTTCCTGCTGGGCAGCGGTTGTATCCAGGGTGTCCTCCAGTTCTGTCTTCAAGGCCTCGAGCTCTTCGCTCAAGTCCCTCTTGAGTTTCTCGGCCTTGTTTCTTGACACTTTCTCTGACTCGAGGTCCTCCTGCAGCTCAGACAGCTGGGCCTGCAGCTCCCTCACCTGTTTCAGAGCATTGTTCTTCTGGCTGACTTCGTCCTCGCCCCTGTTACCCACAACAACATTCAGGAACATGAAACAGAGTCTCAGATAGAAAATCGGAAAAATATTGTGACTGTGATGCAAGGTTATAGTTTTTAATATTCAATTAGGTTTATTTTAATTTTAGTTTTAACTCAGAAATGTAATTTTTACTTTAGTTTTATTTAATTTTCAGAGTGTGTTTGCTAGTTTTAGTTAAGTTTCAGTTTTCAGAAAGTTTCTATTTTTAGTTTTAGTTTAACAGTAGTTGTTGTAGTTGTCTCCTGATGAAAATAGCAAACACAGCAAGAAAGCCCCCCGAACTACTATTTTAAACCATAAAACCACTTCCACGTTTTTTGGGACTGCCAGACAATAAGACCTTACTGGGAAGAATGTAAACAATAAGCAATATACTGTGTAAAACATGGAACATCAAAGACAAAAGACTGTTGGCTATTGGCAGCCAGTAAAAAAGCTGTCACGAATAAATGGTTAAAAGTAGAACCTGCCATCATTGATGAGTGGATTGAAGTTGTCTATGAGATTTATGTTATGAAGAAGATATCTTTTTCCCTCAAAGTTGAAGAAGAAACATTTTATAAGATCTGGACCAAATGGACTGAATATGTAAAACCAATCAGATCTGATTTAATTTGAATATACTTGTGCTTTGGGTGAACCTTTTTTTTAATGTGATGTTTCGATTATCTCAATTGGTGTGCTCCCCGGTTCTATTTTTTTCTTTTTCGTTCCCAACTCAAAATTAGTGGACCATAAAAGAAAACCCCAGTAGGGCAGTTTGGACAAATCACTAAAACTTTCTACATCCATCCTTTCTTACGTCCTTGAGTGACTACGGCTGTAATTGATGTTTGTGATGGAAATTTGCCTTTCTAAATAAAAAGAGAATTTAAAACAACAACAACCATAAAACTACAAACACTCATTGAGTTGTTTGAACGCTGCTGTTGTGTAAAGACCCCACTGGGTGGCAGTAGAGATTTGTTTCATACAGCAGTGGATGCCCACAGTGTTTTTCTAATGACTCTCTTAAAGGGGTTTTATGCCTTTAAAGACCACCTATCAGCAGTTACAAACACACATTAATACCACACCATAGAGAGAGTCACACATCATAAACACATTCCTATGCAGTGAGAATGTGAATAAATACAGGCAGCATGTCAACAATAAGTGAGAGCTAAAGGCTATATTTTGTACAGGATGATAGGATCAGTGCTGAACACGTGTCTGAAGTGATTTCAGTCCAATAAAATGTTCGATATAAACCAGCAGGTGTGACTGTATCTTACAACAGTGTTTAGTCTGATGACCGTTCTGTGCAGCTATGTAGAGCTTATCTCACACTGACTCACAACATGAAGCACAATCTCAATGAGTCAATATGAGAACTCCAACAGCCGTATTTAGCTCACACACAGTTATGTCACACTGAGCCAGCTCCTCTATGGTGCTGCCGCTATCGCTCACCTCGCCTGCATCGTCTGCTGCTCGTCTTCCTTCTTTCCCAGCTGAACTTTGAGCTCCTCTGTCTGGGCCTGCAGCTCTGATATTTGGTCCTGGAAGTCAGATATCTCCCCATCCAGCTTCCTCTTAGCCTTCTCCAGCTCCTGACGGGTCTTCTCCTCCTTTTTCAGTCTCTCTAAATTAGAGGAGATGATGCAATGGTTTAATAGAACATCAACAAAATGTCAGATACCCTGTAAAAAAGTATTTTACTCCTTTACCCTCCAGGTCGACCATCATCATCTCCTGCTTGTTCTTGACCTTGCCCAGGTTCTTAGCCTTTTCTTCCTCTTCAGCTAGTGTCGAGGTCATTTCATTGATTCGGTCGTCCAACAGCTTCTTCTCCTGAAGCAGAGAGACACGGACGAGTTAGCGAAACAAGATTTTGTTGAATGCAGGTAAACAGTCCATGTTCCATGATCAGGGTATTTCAGGATGGACTCAAACACCACCTCCTCCAGTGTGTCCAACCTGGCTCCAACCACAGAGCCAGCCCCCAAAGGCAAAATCTCCATCAGACACATACAGTAGTGTTCAAAATAATAGCAGTCCAATGTGACTAACCAGAATAATCCAGGTTCTTAGTATATTTTTTATTGCTACATGGCAAACAAGGTACAATATCTTGAACGACCCATTTTCCTCAGGCTTTCAAAGAGAAATGCATGTTCAACAAGTGCTGGCTTCATCCTTAAATAGAGGCCACCTGATTCACACCTGTTTTTTCACAAAATTGATGACCTCACTTTTTGAACACACCACTTGCCCAATTGCACAGCCTTAAGAGCTGCATATCACGAATGCTGGGTCTTGTTGGTTTTCTGAGAATCTACTGCACCTATTTTGAACACTACTGTAACTGATTCTTCCTTTTTCAAAAATGCTACATTGTATCAAGCGTAAAATATAACTTTCATATTTTTTCAAATTCGCTGATCCTACTTTTGATTTCCATAATGAAAGCTGAAAGCTCATTTTGCTTGATCTTTTGTTCAATTTTTTTTTCTTTCCATCTAAATGCTTTAGTTTGACTGCAGCCTCTTCCTCTCACCTTGAGGAACTTGGAGTTCTGGTCTTCAAGTAGCAAAATGTCTTCTTCATATTTCTTCATTTTAGCCTCAGTTGTCACTTTCTCCAGCTGCAGCTTTTGCCTGGCAGCCTCCTCCTCGTCCAGCTGTTCTTCCAGGTCCTACACACACACACACACACACACACACACACACACACACACACACACACACACACACACACAAAAGGTATTTATTCATACTAGAGAACTTATGTTTCTCATTTCTATTCCATCTAAAATAGTCACATTTTGAATTATACTTCCAGAATGCATCAGTACATTACTGGGACACACCTGGATATGGGACTGCATCTTCTTCTTCTCGTTCTGCATGCTCTGGGTCCTCTCTTCTTCCTCCTCCAGCCTGGACTCCAGATCATGAAGGATCTCCTCCAGCTCTTGCTTTTTGGAAGCCAGACGAGCTCTCATCTCCTCAGCCTCTGCGAACAGCTCTGTCTCTGCCTGCAGCTGCTCCGCCAGGATGTTTTTCTCCTCCATTAACTACACACAAAGAAAACATTGCATTATGCATTCTTATAAAAAATCAATACAGTTTGTTAACGCTGCAGAGTATTGCTGTGACCTAACCTGCTGGTGTTTCCTCTCCATCTCCACCAGCTCTCCCTCCACCTTCGTCTGCTTCTCCTTCACCTTCACCAGCTCCTCATCTTTTGCTTGCATCTCTTCCTCCTGCCTGGTCACCTGCAGCAGAGGCTTCACCTGCAGGGTAACACCAACACAAGTTTCAGAGGGTTTGTAGGAGATTACTAATGGATAAACACTGTTTACAAATGTAAATACCAGCAAGCACACACCTTGGTGAAAAGTCTCCACCACTGCCAGTGACGCAGCTTTAAGTAGGCAGCACAGTTCCTCTGGAGAACCTTCAGAGCGCTGAGCTGCTGCTGCTTCTTAGCAAAGGCCCTGAAGCATTACAGGAAGGTAAAAAAGACTGAGTGAGGCAACAGCAAAATACACTTTATTGTGGTCAGATACATAACTGACTTTGGAGTAGATCTCAAGTAGACCTTCGGTAGAGCAGCCCTTACTTGCGTGCTAGATATCCTCGACAGACGGCCTGAAAGTAAATGATGATGTCAGTGATCTTCAGGTCCCTCTCCTCCTCCAGGTGGGCCAGGACTCCAGCCCTGAAGAAGATCTTACTCTGGCCGATACGGAACAGATTACCGTCCAGCTCCAGGGCTTTAATCTGTCAAAGACAAGAAGAGACGTTAAGGTGGAGGGAAAGTAACAAAAGGAGAAATCTGTTTGGTATAATTCAATTCTTTAGTCAGATTGTGGTCTGAATAAAGCATAAATAAACATATGAATGACATTTTAAAATGAGGAAAAATAAGATAAACCTTTATTGATCCCAAGAGGGGAAATTCAGCAAGTGCCTCATAAAAAAAATGAGAAATAATAATAATAATAATAATAATAAAGAATACAGATTGAGTCCTTACCATCCTCTCACAGGCCTGCTTGCCGTCCATGAAGCCCTTGGGAATGGCGTTAGGAGTGAGGATCTCGTACCTGGAAAGAAAGTTCATCAAAATCCAGGATGACACCAGATATATCATCTATTTTTTAAAAAGCTTTTTATGCAAATTATTTATCTACCTATGGCAATAACATACTTTAATCTGTGTTTCATATGACACCAGTTAGGTTGACAACAGTACCTCTGTCTGAACTCCTGGAAGACGATGCGGTTGGGGAAGCCCTGTCTGCAGATACGGATCCCCTCCAGCACACCATTACACCTCAGCTGGTCCAGAACCAGGTGGGGGTCCAGTTTACCAGCCTGAGGGGGAAGGAGAATGAAATAAAGATGAAGAAGAGGAACATTTTGATATATGGGTGAACATTCTGGATGAAAATAATTTACTTGAACTTGAATAGTTTGCCATTTATTTTGGGGTTAAATATAAAACACTGTGTCTTGCTGATACAATCCAACAGGATTTATAAAAATGGTGATATGTGGTGCAAGGTGCTCATGCAGTTAGGCACACTGGATCTTTGTAGTGGTAAATGTAATAAATAATAAAAGTGAAGCTATTAAAGTTCAATTAAATGTATGCATGTTATGCATTTTTCAGAATACATGCACTGTATATGACCTATATTAATATATGTCCCACTGCTTAGGAACTGAATTGGAAATTACGTAAATACATGGCCAACTTGTCCGACGTGTCCCCATTCTTCTCAAATCTGGTCCTGTATAGTCCCGTCTGACTATATACAGTGAATTATAAATTGTATTTGAAACCACAATAGATTTAGTGGAGTAGTTCTCAGTCCAGAGGTCAACTGTGACAATCTAACTACTCACCCGTTTCTCATGGTTCGGGATGATGCAGCGGACAAAGTTAGGGTTGGTGTTCCTCAGTGTGGCCATCAGCTTTGATAACTGCTCCTTGTACAGCTGCCCCACAGTGCGGAACATGCCCTTCTTGGTCTTGTAGGCGGCACCAAACGCTGTCTCATTCATGCCCGCAACCTGATCTAGACCCACGATTCTGTCGACTGGTGATGAAAAATGAGAAATGGAGAGGTAACTGCATTAATGCAGGGATAAACAGGTGACTGATGTGACCTTTGTGACGCTTGTTTTACTGATAAATGTACATCAACACAAGTGCTGTGTTGTTAACATGGATGTAGAAAAGAGAAAAGCCAAAGACATAAAGTCTTTTATTTCAATCCAATGAGGATATTCATCTGGAAATATTGCCAATAAAGGTTGGAGTGTTCAATCGAGCAGGATTTGCTCTTTTCTAATTTTATGATATGCATGAAGACAGACAATGATGTCACACCAGCTGTAACCAGAGGCCGTCAACTGGTTTGATACAACATAAGCTAACAGGCAGAGCTGGTTTCTCTCAGCTGACTGCTGAATTATCTGTCATTCAAAAATGACTTTATGGCACCAAGCAGAGACAGAGTATTAAATACAGCCAGGACACTGAAACAACTAGCCTGATCCTAACACTAACTATATTTTATGTACATTAAATTGTTGCTAAAACAGAAAGCTTATCATTTAACCCTTTACTGGGCAAAGAACCATATTTGGTAACTTCAGCGGACATCCGAAACAGGGTTCCCATGCCTCGCCATGAGGTCATAGAACCACATGGATTTCTCCAGCTAATCAGTGAAGATCAGGCTACATCACAGATAGTGGTACCATCGCATCTGACCAATCAGTATAATAATGACAATATAGTAATAATAATAACTCAATTGACCCTAATTTGCAACCTAAAAATTAAAAATTGTCACAAATGTAAAAGTCTTGAAATGTCCTCTATAACACTTAAGGGTCGGAATTTTCAAATTCAAAAGTATTTTATTGAGTGCCCCATAAAGGGATAAATAGATAACCGATATAAAAATTTCTGTTCATTTCTGGCCACAAAATGACTCAGTCAGACTTCCTGCTGTAGCATCTTATTGGAAACTTTGTCACATACCATTCCTGAGTTTTAAAACATCCTGCCACTCGACTGTCAACTATCCAATAAAGTCAAAATGGAAAGAAAAATACACTCCAGGGACGCCTGTGAAGTTTTCTCGTAAGCATATCTTGGCATGATACCACCACCTGTTGACCACCTGACTGTGTGCCTGTGCGTTCTTGAGCAAAACAGGCATCCACTCATAAAAAATGCTCCATAGTGCTACGAGGGATCAATAACTCCACATGGAACTTGAATATATACTGTTTGGATTATATATGGGTTGAGAACAAACACCACGTGTTACATAATCAAACTATATATATGATAAAAGGTCAAAAAGTAGTGTACTACATAATGGAATATTCACTACATCTTATCCTTACCATCATAGTACTGATACATCAAAATGTAATATAACACCTTAGGAAATTAAAAGTTCTGTATTTCTGTAATTTGCCCAAATGTCCTGTTACAGTTCAGCAGCACTACACCTCTCAGCTTACTTACTTGTGTAACCCCTAGTCTTTTCATAAGAAATAATTACAAGTTAGATCAGATATCTGGTGTGCAGCTTCTTCAGATATTCCATTAATTCCATTATTTCAGTGTAAATGTCAGTGAGTAAACAGCAACTTAAATCAATTCTGGATCAAAAAGGCTTCAAAATCCAGTAAATGTGCAATTCTAAAATGTATTATCTCTGATTTTCATAATGAAAAAAGTAGTGGTTTGACTGGATTAACATCCCAGTATTAGCTGCTGGAATAAATACAGTGGTAGTAAACCACCAGCACTCATGGATGAGTACTGGTGGAATGATTTTTTTTTTTTTTACAGCCATTTTTTACAGCCATGCAAAGCCAGAGGGGGATTATTTTAAGGGATGCACAGTGCAGTAAGACGGAGCAGGGAACCAGCGATCCGTCCAGTGCAGAGGATGAGGAGAAGCCAGTGGTACACAGACGTTTAGTGTTACTATCATTCACCTGGAGCTTCATGGAGCCCAGACACATTGTCATAGAAAGAGGCTCTCTGAAACGTCTGAATGTCTACAGCAACAGAGACACGGACAGAGAAAGAAGACAGGAGAGTGTGAGAGAGGAAAAAGTGTGCATGCAAACACATACGACCATCACCCACACACCCATTCATAAGCATTGATTAGCTGTTATAAAGAGGACTGAAGAGTAAATGTCAGTTCATTCACTGTAATATTACCATACATGCATATTATCAAAGCCTTATTATTATTCAAAGCCAGTGTGGGGTTATTATAGCTGAATATTAATCAGGAGAAAGATTAGTCCAGAAAGTGTTATATAACTACTCTGTTTTCCATTTTAGCTGTCCTTGATTCCATAAAACAAATGTCAAATTAGAAATATCATTATGGAGGTTGTGGCTCCCATCTGATTGAAATATTTACAGTGTAATAGCAGGGGGAGAAATTACAGGATAGGCAATAAATAGCAGTAAATCTGTCACTCAGCTCTGAGAGAAGAATGTCCTTACACCGCTGAATGAATGCTTTTTTTTTTCATCAAATATGAGATTCAGTTGTTTCTAAAATGCTTTGTAGAATATATAGCCATGAACATCAGCACCAAGTTTACTGAAAAACTTTTGCTAGTATGGCTAAAAACAAGAAGCCAAAAATAAAAGAGAAGCCAAAAATTGTTTTAAATGCCTTTATAGTGTGCATGGTGTACAGCAGGGGTCTCAAACTTGCGGCCCTCCTGACGATATTTTGTGGCCCCCACCTTGATATGAAAGTTTAATGTTCGTTTTATATGAATGGTACTTTAGCGTGTTGGGTGTGGAAGGTCCCTTTAATTCCTTTTTTTCTCAGAATTTTGTGTCTTTTTTTTGTCATTTTGTGTCTTTTTTTTGTCATTTTGTGTCTTTTTTTGGGTAATTTTGTGTCTCCTTAAGTAATTTAGTTTTTTTCTGTCATTTTGTGTCTTTTTTTGGGTAATTTTGTGTCTCCTTAAGTAATTTAGTTTTTTTCTGTCATTTTGTGTCTTTTTCTGTCATCTTGTGTCTTGTTTTAATAATTTTGTGTCTTTTTTAATAATATTGTGCCTTTTTTAAATAATTGTGTGCCTTTTTTGGTCATTTTGTGTCTTTTTTTTTTTTTAGTAATTTCCTGGCTTTTTGGGTAATTTTGTGTCTTTTTTTGGTCATTTTGATACTGCCTCCAGCGGCCCCCAGGTAATTTGAGTTTGAGACCCCTGGTGTACAGCATCCTTCCTGGAGTAACAGTTTCTGTGCTTTCAACAGGAAATAAACTGGGACACACTTGTAATGTTTACGTTTAAAACTTTGATGAGACTTCTGATAAGGACGAATTCAGTCTTTTGGAATTCATGCCACAGTTGAAATTGTATATCAATATACTTTTGTACCATTAAAAGTTCAATGAGCTCCTACAAAACAAAAATAATAATATGAAGATGCTGAGAGAGAGACTTACCATCTTTCCAGAGCTCAGCCACAAACTTGTCTGTTGACTGGTGCAGCAGTGTGGCCACATTGTCATTCAGGGGATCCATGTTCTTCATCAGCCATTCATCAGCTTTGTAGTCCACCTACAGAAACAGTGATTCCTCAAAGTTAATTAGTGGTTGCACAACAAAATGTTCTACTGTATTTTAGTTTTCATGGGTTATTTAATCATAAAAAATAATAAAATTGAGAATTAACTTCACTTTAAATGCACAGTATGTAATTTCTACCACTGAGGGTCTCTCAATCAAAACAATAACAAAAGACGGACTTTGATGACATTGTGAAGTAGCGTGGGAGCATGGGAGTTGTTGTCTTCATTGTTAAACAAAATCCATTAATGATGAAAATCTATCTGATGTGACTTTGGCAAAAATAATGTTTCCTGAAGGGGAAAATAAAGTTTATCTGGTCTGATCTGACATTATGTTTTTATAATTTTTAAGTCGTATCCTTTGAATGAAATAGTTACCAGTAACATCAGCTAATGTAACGCTAACCTGCCATTAGACTTGCCATACAGCTACTGTAGCTGTGGTTATGTGTTGAATGTTCTTGCAGCATTTTAACGTTTTAACCTGCACATTAGCTTGGTAGCTAGCATGAGCCACTTGTCATTGTAGCACACTGTTGTAAACTGGATCAATATCATATCATATCAATAAATTAGGTATCTACTGGATTTCTGTGTGGAAAAAAAAACACAATTCATGAAAAAAATAAGCTGTAAAATGTTGTATTACTGAGTATAAATTGTGAGATTGAACGATTTACAATTATTGTCTGACGTATCTCCAAGTGTTTCCCTGAACATTAGAGTAACTAGAGGGGTTATGAGTTAATTAATTAAATGACCAAATTAAATGCATCATTAGCTTGGATAAAAAAACAGATTTATTTAGGTTTAAACATTGTTGGAAACATTTAGAAAAACTGAAGTGCTAAACTTCACATAAAAGAGATTTTAATGAGAAAGTTTTACGTATTATACCTTTAAACTCAAACAGGCTATGGTGTAATGTACTACAATGACCGACACACAAGGTTTGGCATCTCGACAGCAATAAGAGCAAAATAACTCAACATCAATTCATATTTAATTTATGGATTTGGTTACATGTCATCCTATCCTCTCCCCTTCATTACTGTTAGACCCTCGGGTTAACAGTGTAAAGCAAAAAATGCTTTAAAAAAACACTTTTAGAGGGCTGGCTTTCAGTGTCTGACAGATTGCTGCAGTTCTGTTGCTTCACCTGTCTGCAGCTGTCTGTGCAGTATGTCTTAAGTGACAGCTAGAACTGGCGCTAATAGTGTTTTCAAATACCATGCAGTCGTTTTATCTGAGGCAGCACCAGATGTGCCGCGTGGGCTCAGAAAATCAGTGATACACAATACTGAAATTGTTGGTTTTTATCTCGACCATGTGATAATTGTACCGGGGTTAAAATAAAGACTGTATTGTTTGCATATTAAATTTGACTGACAGCACAGTCAGGTCTTACTGGACCACAGTGTGTCGATGGCTTTAGTCCATGAAACACGATGATGACTTTTACTTGGATGTGTTTTTCAAACGTCTAATGCACTATGAAGAGTGTCGGATTAGAGAAGGACATAATAAGTAATTGACACGGTCGGCAACCTGAGAGGAGGAATGTCAGAACTCCATATGGGTTTCATCAGAACCCTGGAAAAGCCAACTCACAATGTTTGCACTTATTTTCCTCTTCAGTATCACTCTGTCATGCAAGGTTTATTTGATGAAGTTCAAATTTATTGCTGGCTTCAGAATCCAAGAGTGGATGCTTGATATGGAGCTGAATCTGATATTTCCACCTGTTTGTCATGGCAAGGCTCAGGTCCAGGACTGATGTTTAGACACGACTGACTGATGCTCTTCACTTTGTTCACATACACATGGAAAAGGGACAGGTAAACCTAATTAAATTACCACTCAAGGGGTGATATCAGTTTACATGCAGCCACTGACAAGCGTCTTCTGTGGAATGTTGTGTATCGTTTTCTCTTTGCAGATGGCAGACCACCACACAAAGGTGAAAGTTGAAAATCTCTGTTATGTAACCGCCAGGCACCAAATACTTAATCACACACCAATGTGAACCAGATGTGGGTTTCCTACAGCAGCAGTATGACAACTGGGCTATTGTTTTCAGGCAATGACCTGGTTAACGGTGCCTTCAGGGGACCTAAGTCTGTGCCTCACAGAAAGGCTTCAAAACAGGCCAGAAACAGAGTTGCTGCATGAGGAAAACACATGGCTGAATCTGAGGCTATAAAGGGACATGAATAATGGTTTTCAAAAATGCCTATTTTAGTTTTTAAGAGCTTTCTTCTAGTAGTAGGATACTTAGGTACTAGGACCAATCAGCTACCACTCCCAAGAGAGCAGTCATAATGTTTCCCTTTGAAAATCAGACCATTGATCATAGACAGTAACTGTAACACAAAAAATATATTTTTTTAAGATTTCCAATGGCCCTTGAATGAATCTGTGATGAATGCTTTTGTCAGGAAAAATAACCACATCTGCGACAAATAGTGACATTTCATTAAAATTACTTAAAAACTTAACTTAAAGACTTAAAATACATTCAACTCTGCACTTATCAGCACAACTGGCACCCATGGCTAAGCAGAGACTGAAACTGAAACTTCAACTGAACTACAGGGTTTTTACACACAACAGAAAGGACAAGAGAGGTTGTAAAAATGTAAATAGTTCCATATACAAAGCATGTGAAGCCCCATTTTCTTTTTCCAATATTGGTGATCCTTTTGGGGCGCTTATTGTTTTTTTTGGTATAGATTCCATTTGATTCGTATTTATTTATTTATTTATTTATTATAATTATGACTATGTTATACTGCAGAAAAAAACATTTTCTTTTCTTCTTAGAGATTGTGCTGTTTCCATAGAGATGCAGGACTTATATAATGCAGAAAAAGATGAGGCCACAGTGAGTAAAATGTGGCAGGAAAAAAAAAAGCTTGGAAACTGCTTAGGGTTCAGAGGGTTAATGGGCCTGAAATACATACCCTCCCTGCATAGTGAATGATGCAGAAGTCGGCTTTGTCCTTGAGCTGACGTGGCTTCTGGAACTTGGTGTGTGTGCCCTGCTCCTGGAGGACCTTGTCTATAAAGGTCTTGTCGGTTGCCTTAGGAAACCAGCACTCCTCGTCCAGCAGAGCGAGGATACCAGGGGGGTTAGTCTAAGGAAGACACAATCTATTTAATACAAAAAACAATATACACACTGACACATACAGTCACACACTGTGATGGTGAACACGGACCGGCCTCTCGATGAGGTCGATGCAGGGCTGCAGGTCCAGGCCGAAGTCGATGAAGCTCCACTCGATGCCCTCCCTCTGGTACTCCTCCTGCTCCAGGATGAACATGGTGTGGTTGAAGAGCTGCTGCAGCTTCTCGTTGGTGTAGTTGATACACAGCTGCTCAAAGGAGTTCAGCTGAAAGGGAGCAGAAGTTTGTTAGTTTGGTGACTTGATTGAACTGACAAGAAACTTCACTATAAAACTAAAGATAAAACTTCCTGGATCATTGGATTATGTTGAAGTCAAGTGAAAAGGAACAAAACTACCATATATAGAAGGTATTTTGTGTTTTGTGGAAATTAGTTGGCTAGTGTTAGTGTTAGTAAGTCTCTATAATCAGCACCTCAAAGATCTCAAAGCCAGCGATATCCAGGATGCCGATGAAAGATGCTCCCTGGCGTTTGGTCCTGTCCAGGGCCTTGTTGATGCGGTGGACCAGCCAGCGGAACAGCCGCTCGTATGTTGCCTTGGCCAGGGCTTCAACAGCAAAGTCAGCCTGAGGAAAGACCAGGGTGACTAACCATGATGGACCCTCAATAAAACATAGCCCAGAGAGTCATGAGGGGAGCTTTAAGAATATAAACGTTCTTTTGTGTTTATTGCTTAAAGTGTTGTTGATTTATAATGGTATGGCGTCAGACCACATTCTACAGAAAGGTTCACAAGGTATTAAAACACATATTAAAACTCGATTTTTCCACGTTTGATGTTTGAACTAATTTACCAGCTAAAAAAAACATCCTGGTCGATAGATTGATAAGGCACCTTACCTGTTCTTTGGTCTGTGCCTTCTGTACGTAGTCTCGTCCCACTTTAATCCTCGGGGTGAGGATGGCTCTGGTGAACTCCATCACATTCATTCCAAGCAGGTGGCAGAGCTTCTGTGCAACTGTGAGTGCAGGGAAACAGGAGGCATGTGACTTATTGCTTGATATAAATGTAAACTTCCCTCTGTTTCATATACTGTATATGGCTTCAGATTTAATTAAAAAACAGCTTTTTGTTATCTTCAGAATCAGATTTCAGTTTGATGCTAGATTTAAATAAGTTATAAGCAACACTGCCTTACTACATTTTACAATCCAGGAAATATATTCAAATTCAGCATGCCCTGGCTGGGCTGAGACCCCAAAATGGGTCAGGGGCTTCATTTAAGTCAGATCTTATGTGTCTGATAAAATATGTGGACATAGCCTTCAGGTTTGAAAAGTGAAGCCAATGAGAGAAGTGCCTTAAACCTGCATTCTTTCTAATGGCCAGCAGGGGGCGACTTCACTGGTTGCAGGAGTAAAAATCTGTCTAAAAGCCACATGAGGGAGTTGGTTATTAATTTCTTGCTAGCCAAACTTGGCATCCCAATACAGTTAACATGAATTACGAATGGACCCTGCTAATCAAGCTCCAGCTCCACCCTATCATTCAAATACAGTCATTTCTGGTCAGGTTGGCAATGGCCAAAATACCAAACTCATATACCAATCTTGGTTTGTGGAGTAAAACCGCAGTCCAAAAAAAACAACGGGTGACGTCACAGTGGCTACATCTATTTCTTTTATACCTTCTATGGTCTGACCCAAAGACAGCAGAGTTAATGAAACTAATATATAATCGTTTGACTTTCCTACACTCAGAGGTATGTGACGACAGTAAAGTCCAGCATCTGATGGCTTTGACAAACACTACAAGCATTCCTATATAAAGAGACACACAATCTAACTTCAGTGTAATCCTACTCCTAATAAAACATGTGCTCACAGTGAGTATGAGTATGTATGCATATGGAAATGATGATCTGTTTTCCACCACCTGTCAGAGTGGAAGATGAACGTCACAGTCTCATTTTCTGGATTCATGAATCATGACCGACATGAGCGAGGAAGGGTGTGTGTTCATGTTTTATTTTGACTGGGTGTTTGGTGTTTACCTGTGTTCTCTGGCATGGAGGCCTGGTCAGTGTTTCTCTCTTTCTTAAAGACAATGTTGCCAAACTGCAGCACTGCAGAGACCACCTTCAACATGCCTGGCAAGGATAAGACAACACTTTAGTGATCCCAGGGGGGGGATTAGGTAATGGCAGAGTAAGAGAGGGAAAGAGGAATGTAATTATAGAAATAGAATAATAATAATAATAAAAAAGTACTGTGTTTCAGGTCACATCTGGAAGTACTACTCACAGACAATCTCGTCATGGTTGAAGCTCATGATGCGCATGGCATCCAGAGTCTCCTGGAAATTATCCTTGTCCTGCTGACCAGGGATGGTAATGTTCCCATTAGACAGGAAACGGTAGTTGCTAAAGTTTTCAAGGAGCAGGTCCGCTGGAGGGGGAAAGACAGATGATTTTTTACAGTGTATTTTTGTTAACTTTTCTTATAAGCAAACATACAGAAGATAGGACCAGACAAAACGACAAAAGAAAAACAACAACAAGCTGGGAATACCAATACAAAAATCGAACACCCAAACAAAAAGACCCAAGACCCAAACAAAATAATCAGTTCCAGGTAAATGTGACAGGTACAATATGCAGTACAGAGCGAAATACAATGGGAGCTAAAGAAAGAAAGAAAACACATAAAAAATACAGTTTTTTATACAAATGCTCTTGTTAGTATAGCAGAAATATTTACATGAGTATAGTCAAGAAATGGTTTCCATATTCTTTCAAAGGCATTTGTTTTGGAGTG
This sequence comes from Centropristis striata, assembly GCF_030273125.1. Classification (NCBI taxonomy): domain Eukaryota; kingdom Metazoa; phylum Chordata; class Actinopteri; order Perciformes; family Serranidae; genus Centropristis; species Centropristis striata. The sequence goes on along the minus strand of NC_081529.1, from coordinate 8,673,919 downwards.
AAGAAGGCAGGTAAGAAAATCCAGAGGTATGTATTACATTACTGTCCTATGCCATCCCACCACTGAGGGGGGCTTATCTGAGATCCAGTGCTGAAGAATATTTTTCCTGGCACAAAATGTCATAACATTATAAATTTTTTTCTGGTATGTATCAGTCACACGATCACTAGGAAGACCCAGAAGGAGGGAAACCGGGTTAAGTTCAAACATTTTCTTCAGAATCTTCTGTATGACAGATGATTTTTAAGTGAATTAATAATTAAAGATGCTCATTGTTCTAGTTATAGGGGTAGGTTAATATACTATGTAAACAAATTCTGCAAACAACACACTAAAAAGCTGAAAAGATTAGTTGGACGGTGCCATATCAAGCCAGCTTCCTTTAGCTCTATTTCTCTGACACTCACTTCGCAGATGCTCTCCAGCCCCTGCCAGCAGGCGGTAGAAAATGTGGAAGGTCCTCTCATCTTTGGCCTGTCTGATGGCCCTCGACTTCTCCAGAAGGTCTGAGAGAAATGGTTAAGGGCTGACCAGGAAATTACAACATAAAGAAAACAGGAAACTGATGCTGCTACTGTTGTTAATATTAGGAAAAAAAACTAACATTGTTGAAGAATTTCTGCTCGCGAGGAACAATGTAACAATTAATCACATACATTATGATTTGCAAGTTTTATACAGTAGCATGCAAGCGGTTTTTGGTGAGTGCTTTCAGCAACTAAACTACACACCAGTAAATCTTACTAGTCAGCCCAGATCTTAGAAGAATGCAAAAAAAGAAAAAAACACTGCGGAATAAAATCTTGTTTCCAGTGTTGCAACAAAGAAATGTGATCTTGAAGAGACTTATCCATTATATTCTACACCAGGCATAGATTAACCTGAATAAAAATGAGGAATAACAATAAAAATGTGGTTTCTTTGGAGCTCCGTCTGGGGAACATGCAGAGCAGGAATTGGCCTTCTTGTGGTGAAGTGAGCATAAGCCGTGGTGAGTCGTACAGCCTAACTGCTGCTTTCAGATCTAAATTCAATGTGTACCCTATCTTTTAGCTGCCTTTGTTGTGTTTGAAGCAATTCTTTGACCGTCTGTTCCTTCAGCCTGTCCCAGTGACGAGGATACAAGTTTCAATATTGGCCCCGACAATGTATCCTGTGACGTCAAAGTTGATTCTGATGAATTTCCCCTGCAGGAAAAAAGGATGCATGTTAAAAACAGTTGCTCAACTTGTTAATTAAAAAAAGTCTATGATGTCATTGTGTACTGTACTGCATGTGTGTAAGCATCTGTCCTATATTTGTTCTGCATTTTACATAGCACATGGTGAACTCCTGCAGACGACAGAGTGGAGAATAATATGTCTAAATTAGGAAGAGCCAGGTTAACAGGTCAGAAAGAATCTCAGGCATGTCTGTGGTTTCCTGACAGTGAATGTGTGAATGTGTGTGTGAGTGTGTGTGAATATGTGTGCCCATCTGTCTGCTGGTCTTCTCATCTGAGACAGCCGGTGATTCATGAGCACTGAACACCACAGTGGTTAACCTTGACCACATGCTTTACTTGAGTCATGCAAAAATGAAATGCTTGGAGCGAGAATTCCTGCAACTCATCACTACAAGATCAGAGATAACACAATATTAAAACTTCAGCATCAGTTCATTTTAATATACTAGATATTTCAGGGAATTATGGTATTAGAGAACCAGGACTTAAGGACAAGATGAACAAAATAATTGTTCTGAAAAGTTGCATTTTTAACCCTTGTGTGTCACTTGAAATGTTGCTAGTGAGAAAAATTAGTCAAAAAATTGCCATAAAATGATATATTAATATCATTTTTCACTTTCACTGAGTTATATCTTCTTACCAACTTCATTTTGATAACAACCAAATATTCCGAATTTTATAATTTTTAACCCTTTACTTGTCAGTTTGTTTATATAATTTCACTGTATTTTCCGTGTAATAATTGTTAGTTGTTTAGTCTGGGATATGTCAACAATTGGCAACAACATTGATTTTGATCAATGCCATTTGTTACCTTGATTGACAAAAAATGTAAAATAAAATCCTAAAACTGCTATAAAAATACTTTATAAAAATATCATTTTCCACTTTCACTGAGTTAATTGTTTTTAGCCAACATAAATCCTGATCATAATTACTAAATATTCATTTTTTTTAGAACTTGGACCGTTTAAATGCTAGTTTGTTTACATAATGCCACTGAAAAATACACAAAAATATTTTTTTTCTGTACACTAAATGCTAGGGGGATTGTTTTCACAGTCTGGCATATGTCAATGATTAGAAACAACATGATTTAATGCATTGCATAATGCATCTCACACTGCAGTTCTCCATAATACAGCAGCAATAACTCCAGTGGAAACCTGGATTATATAAATCTGTTTCGCTTCCGGATATTACCTGCACATATGTTTAAATCACACAAATGTTCATTTAAACAGAAACTGTGAACTCACAAAGCGGGATGAGTTGTCGTTTTTCACTGTCTTGGCATTGCCAAAAGATTCGAGGATGGGGTTGGCTTGCAGGAGCTGACGTTCCAACTCCCCCTGTGGAGAAAGACAGAGAGGTAAGAAGCCAACTAGCTGTCAAACATTTGTTCTGCCTGGCAGCACGTGATGAATCTTCTTAGCACTATTAATCACATATTTCTGTGTCGGCCAAAACATACACAAGCTGGTGAGGCAAAGTCAATTTTTCCTAACCGAGCAGCAAGAGGAAAATGTAGCCACGTTAATATGCTAAACCAATCTTTCAGAGAGTCAACAATTTATCATGGCTTTGCTGGCTTTACTTGAGTCAGCCGCAGCACAATGTGATTTTTGTCAGAGGAGCGCGACAAGTTTAGGGCCAAAATAACCAAACAGTTTGACGGAACTCGTGAAACCACAAAGGCAACGCAGTGCGTGTGTTTCGACACATGTCCTGTAGTGAGCGGTTAGCTTGGGTCAATGAGTGAGAGCCTTCTTCCGGCCTGCACATTCCTATGGTGTGGAGGATATACCATATATATACTAAGACTGCACCACCACGATGGTAATGATGGCTTCCTCCCAAATCTCAAAACCTGGCTAGATAGGCGGTTGGGACATTCCCTACAGCCCCACAAACCACTAACTCCTCTACACATGACACACTCTCCTCTATCCAGGGCAGGGGCAGGACAGGAATAGCCTCTGCAGCACATCAGACCCTGCCTTCAACTGACTCCAGGATACTCCTCTGGACTCTTACTGCCCAGGGGCAACAGAGGGGCTACTGCCAACATCCCTCCCTGTTATTGATGTGTTGTTAAAGAGTACGAAGGAGAGATTGGCAGTGAATTATTTGGCCTGTAGCAGAGATTGAGTATTGAATGACATCAGAGAAAAGAAAGAAGGTGAATGAGCTGTGTCTTGAATCACCATGCACAACCAAGATCTGAGCCTGGCACTGAATGACCCGCTTGGAACACATTGGCTATCTTTCTGACAATGATTTAGCCAGCTAATATTTAGGGTGTTTAAGTCTAGCCAGTAGATACCTGGAATACAAATATCTGGGCCAAGACTTCCTCCTGTGTCATTCAGTCTGATTAGATTACCAATTTGAGAATAGGGAATGGAGTTGGAGTGGAGAGATGATGTCTACAACTGGATTGTTTGACAAGTAGTTTGCTCTAAATGACAAAAAAGCTAAATCTTTGACTGGTGATGGGTTTAGAGATAAAACAAATTTTATCCTGCTACCTAAAGATTCTGCATTCACTTGCAAGTTTCTGTTTATAGAGATTATCGAATGAGTAAAATATAATCCCTTAACGTCATCTCACAGATATCACAGAAGGTGAAGAACCATGTAAACCTCATTACTGAAAAAATAACATAACATTGATAACTTTTCCTCTCGCAGAAACTTAGAAATAATGTGTCTTCCAAGAGTCTCTTTCCAAACATTTAGACTGTTTAAAAGAGCCTAAAACAGAGCCTGTTGGCCTATACAGCAAGAATGCAGGTTTTGGTAGTTTAATCTCTCGGACCAAGACATGGACCATGCAGTATTTCATTTTGCATCATTTGCCCGGTCTCCTATGTCTTTTTCATAGTGCTGATACCTGAATGCAGGAAAGCTCCAGTGAAACCCATCTCTCCTGAAGTGGGTTTCACTGAGGATATTAGGGAGTAGCTATCCTCTGCCTCATTTTCCCTTTATCGTTCAGGCTCTACATGACATAGAATAACATGTACAAACATCCCTGTATAACTGAAGAATAAACAGGCATTCCCATGTGATTGGTCCCCTTCTGCTCTGCTTTACCTCTTCTCTCTCTCTTCTCTCCCGCCTTTTCACCCGATCCAAACATCTCTCCTCCACCTTATCTTCCCTCTCTCTCTCTCTATCCCTGGTTCTACATTCCTCTGGCCTGTGCTCAGAGGCAGCCATAATGCAACGCAGAAGGAAAGCAGTATTAAGGAGGTCAGCGTGGATGGTGGATTCTGGCAGGGGAGCACTGGGGCCCCGAGTTACAGCTACTGAAACACAGCACATTAAACCAGCATTCACCTGGATTGTGTGTGCTCGAAGCTGCAGGTTAGAGGTTACAGCTAAGACTCTGCTTTTATAGTTATTTAATTTAGAAAAGGCACAGAAAAACATCAGGTTTTGGTTTAGAGGAGAAAGAAAAATAGCTACCGAATAAATCAAGCTGAGAAGAGGTGAGCCAGAAAATATCAGGTTTTGTAGAGAGCATGAGAGACAGAAGACTCAGGAGGGGGAGGTCAGTATTGTATCAGCAGATTCTCATGTGTGTTACTGCTGGGAAACATTGTGGAAGATCCAAATGAGGCTACAACATCCACCTGGAAACTTCCTCTGCGTTTGGTTATTGACCGGGCAGCAAGAGCCACATATGGATTGAAGGACACAGTTGGTTACTGGAATAATATTATAACAGCTAAAGCTATAGAATAAGCCAATTAATTATTAACTAAAATGCTCTTCAAGTTACACACATGCATCTAGAGTACATCAACAATGGAAAGCATGCATGAATATATATGATTGATGAGATTTTAACAACTGTAATCATGTTTGACATCGTATTTTACATGTATAATTCATTTACTATGATGTAAAAGAAGCTTGGCATAAAACATTAGAGGAGAGATGTTTAGTGCGGCTGTGGTCTGTGGTCACAGTTGATGTGCTCTTCCTAAACACCATGTAAAACCCATTAAAAACAGGACTGATCAACCTACAGGCTATAAGGAGGCAGTTAATGCTTGACAAGTTTTAACGACAGGTTAAACCTAGTCTTTTGGATTTGACTGACATGTGTTTCTAATAAAACATTTCAATGTCCAACTAAAAACCCGAACCAACTGATAAAACAAAGTGATTTAGTATCATGAGCCTGCTGGATTTATATCAGATTCAGTGAGCTTCGAATATTCTTGTGAGAAGACTGAGCCAGCACAAACAAATACCTCATAAAGAGAGAAGCTTAGATTAGTCTGTCAACATCATTATGGAAGCGGCCGAGATTTAGAGAGAAGGGCATGCACATACAGCGGACCACACACTCTTTTGGAGAAAGCGGGAGATACACTTGCCTGGAGCTTGAATGCTTTGGGAGATTCGGGCTGTTTGTTATGGATAAACAAATGCAAGTGTTAAAACCTGAAGCGCTTATGTCAGACACAAGCCACAGGAAACAGAACACCAGTACACACTTGGCCCGCAGAATGGCTTTGGATGACATGAAGCAAGAGGAGTGACCAGTCAAGCTGTACTAAAATCTATCAGGTTAGCTGAGGATTAATACACAACTTTTTATCAGCTGAAATCTAAACTAAGCTAAGATAAGCTAAGATAACTTTCATTTGAAATACAACACTTTAACATAACAATTTATTAATTGAATAGTTTGACTTTTTGGGAAGTTTCCTTGTTGAATTTCTGATAGAGAGTGAGATGAGATAATCTCATGTATGTACGGTAAATATGTTTTCATAAACTGTGTCTTTAAACGAGCTGTCAGGACTTCCTAAAGATTGTGATGTCACCAATATATAATATACAGTCATGGAAAAAATGATTAGTTTTCTTCAATTTCTTGTTCATTTTAATGCCTGGGACAACTGAAGGTACATTTGTTTGGACAAATATAATGAAAACAACAGAAATAGCTGAGTTTAATTTAAGAGCTGATATCTTGACATTTTCCATGGTTTTCATGATAATGATTTGGGTTATTATCAAGAAAACCATAAAATACCTAAAATAGTAGTAAATATGTTTTAACAGACATGACAGTGGTATTGTCTGGCTGATCTCTCTGCTAGAAAGTGAATAAGCATGTTTCCGAAAATGTCAAATTATTCCTTTAAATTACAATAATGATGTCTAGAGGTAATTCATGAACACCAACAAGCTAATTCAGTTTTTAATTGAACAGGTGAAAAGTCTAGTTCAAATGGGATGTATTTGAGAGGAGAGGAGCTGGAGGCCTTAGCTTGGCCAGGGCTAGAGGAGGAAAAGAGTAGGCAGTGGGGCTCTCACAGGAATGTTGTGGTCTTTGCGTCCTTTGTGTGAGGAGGCGACGTGGGCCAGGTACTGGATGACCTTCTTCGTGTTCTCGGTCTTGCCAGCTCCTGATTCACCTCTGAAACAAAGGAGATAGACAGCATGGATATACACATGGACAGACAGAGGGAGCAAAAGAATAAAGAATGAGTGAGAGAAAAAAACAAACTTTTCCCCAACAATTAATTATGACACTCTTTGTTTGCATTAGGGTTGTCACGATACTACAATTTTCAACTCGATACCGATACTCAGAAAAATATTCGATACTCGATGCCATTTTCGATACCACAAGGATAAAAACAAAGACCCCAAAATTTAACAGAAATATTTGTATTACCAAGGTAAATGCAACATGTAAAAATTAACAGAACCACAGGTTAAATATTTATAATAAAAAACTGTTGTGCAAAAAGAAACTGCAACTATGATAACAAGCTTCAGGTCTAAGGTAGTGCAAAAAAAAAAATGCAATAAACAATAACAATTAGAACAATATTTTCAGCTGTGTGTGTTGCTGTTTGGTTGCAGGTCGACTTTTCTCTGGGCGTTCAAGAGAGAAAATAACACTTTTCAGTCACCAACATTTATGTAAACTTATCTGGGGTATCGATACTTTTGAAAATGAGTATCGTATCCAGATACGTTTTAGTATCGATACTTTTTTGAGTATGGATACTTTTGACAACCCTAGTTTGCATGCATCATGCATTACAGCTGTTTAGTTATGAGGCATAGCCACATTACAGGAAATAAACTGTGAAAGTTGTCCACATTTTAGCAAGGTATAGACAAAACACTGTGAAGACATAACCAAAATAACTAGTTATTATGGTGACTGAAAAGAAAGAGAGGTAAAGAGAGTGGAGGACCATCAAGCTATCAGTTGTTGTTTTCTAAATCCATCCCTTTGTGCGCCTGTTTTACTGGAGAACCCTGTGGTTTGGTGGGCCACTCTCCAAAGTTTCCAGGCTCTGCTTTTGGGCCGTCTCTAATGATAGCTGTGTTCAGGCAGGGCCATCCACAGCTCCCACAGTCAGGTCCCAGAGCCCCAAAAACCAGGGCCAGCATGGAAACCAGGCCAGCAACACTACATCTAGTTACATACCAGTGGCTTTAGTCTAGCTGGCTATTAGCTCTGCTGCTCATGGACCGCTGCACTTTTAGCTGCCGCACTAGAATTTGATGGGCGAGTCCTCAAACTCAGGCATAGCATATATAGGTCAAGCTAGTTACACATCCCAGATTGGCTTGATGTCTTCATAGTTTTATAGTGTTGGAATATTCTCATGGACATAACCATGTGCTGATTTTCAATCATGTTATGTTTTTTTTTCTTGTAAACATACACCTTGTGAATACTCTGTATCTCCTGCCTTGTAGAACCTGATAATGTAATAAGTTCCCGATAATGTAATAACCCCGATAATGTAATAAAAATCTGCACTTGAGTCCATTGAAAATGTACTAAAACCTGATAATGTAATAACTTCCAGATAACGTAATGAAGTGCATTTCCCAATAATGTAATACACTTTTTTTTTTTTACCAATAATGTAACATTTATGGGAGGTTACTACATTATCAGGTTAGCCTTCATTTCGCAAGTCCTGATAATGTAATAATTCCCCAATATTGTAATAATTTAACAGCAGGCCACCCATTACTTGGGTTCAAGTGGTGATACTGTGTAGGCAACTCTAGCTCAAGAGCTCTAGCGCCACCAACAGGTCAAAGTTGAATGTTTATTAACTTTTGACCCATTCATCTGTTTTTCACAAACACGAATACATTCAACAGCTTCTTGAAATCTAAAGGTGCTTGGGGTTATACTTTATTACATTATTGGCAAAAAGTGTATTACATTATTGGGAAATGCACTTTATTACATTATCGGGAAGTTATTACATTATCAGGTTTTATTACATTTTCAATGGACTCAAGTGCAGATATTTATTACATTATCAGGGTTATTACATTATCGGGAATTTATTACATTATCAGGTTCTACATGCCTCCCTGATTGACCTCTCTCTCTCTCAACTCTCACATGTCAGAGTCAACAGCTTTCTCAACTCTTAAGTGAGAGATTCTACAAGTTCTCTGCCTCATGGGCCGCTCCCTGTTCTGTTCTGTTCTTTCGGATACAGCATATAGACATAGCCCCGTGTGATGGTGTGTTTTACAGCTGACTACAGCAACTTCCATACCCCTTACCCCTTGACACATAGCTCAACTTATTTCTAAGTTTGGTTATTCATACACGACTGTTCATCAGTAAGTACCAGGAACTGACCATGACACCCGGGATTGTACATGTCATTATAAACACATCACTGCTAAACCACATAACTACACCAGACCTTCTATAATTCTAAGCTATGCTAAATATGCTTGTGGCATTTGAATTAAAAGTGGTTGTCGCAAAGTTCATGCAGTCTTTTCTATTCTAAGAGTAAATAGAGTCAGACCTGTATAAGTCTACACATGCCAGGATTCATTTACCTTGGAGAAGAGGAGCATCTGAAATAGTACTGAAACCATGTAATGCTACATATCTTCACTGAACTGGACGTTATTGTGAAAAAACAATAAGAAAATATAAGCAGAGATGCAACAATTGCAGTTTTCTTGGCTGATTCCAATTTTCGTCTAACCTACCAATTTTTTTTACTGCAATTGACAGCATACACAAACAAATTTTGTAACTTTTCTTAAATAGAAAATGTAATTTTATGTCCATAATAAAAAGGGTATGTGCATATATTGATTTATTGATATTGTGATATGAGACTAGATATCATCTTAGATTTCCATAACTGTTGTCCTGCATTACAGGAAAGTGATATAATATTCTGGACTTAGCAGATTGTTTTAGCTATTCAGTTATTTGCCTTCAGCCACTTCGTCATTAAAGCCACATTACTGACAAAAATCTCATTGTGAAAACATCTTCCAAAAACCTATATCGAGTTATTTGGTTAAAAAAAATACTGTGAAATTTGATTTTCTCCATAATGCCCAGCTGTAAAATTAATAATAAATTACTTTTATAGTTTCTCCAAAGAAAATGTTAAGATAAAAAAGGGCTCTCTAAGGACAAAATCAGATGAGATTAGATCAAACTATTTTCAATATCTATGGAGGGAAATTAAGCATGACAGAAGCACAAGACAAAGACAAAAAATGTGTTGTGCAGTTTTCTAAAAGGTCTAAAATCTATTCTCTCATTCTGCCTGGGGAGATTCAATTGAGTGAGTCCATTTTTACCACACACTGAGTGCTCTCTGTTGCTGTTTCAATAGATTTTTATTATACTATTCCAACAGATTTTTTTGTACTGAAATGACTATAGATTAGTACTCAAAAAAGTATCGATATTAAAACGTTGTATCCGGATACAATACTCATTTTCAGGAGTATCAAGTATCTGAAGCTTGTTATCATAGTTGCAGTTTCTTTTTAAACAACTGTTTTTACTATAAATATTTAACCTGTGGTTCTGTTAATTTTTACATGTTGCATTTTTCTTGTTAACAAAAATATTTCTGTTAAATTTTGGGGTCTTTGTTTTCATCCTTGTGGTATCGAAAATGGTATCGAGTATCGAATATTTTCCTGAGTATCGGTATCGAGTTGAAAATTTTAGTATTGTGACAACCCTAGTATAGATGTCGATAAGGTAATGAAACAGCTTCTTTACAACAGGGTAACACTGCTAAAAGGGCTCCATTGTCACCAACAGGGGGCGTAGTTTTCTGAATTTAGGACAGATTATGCAACAGCTCTCGGGTCTGTTCATTGGCAGCATCAACTCAAGCCACATTGAAAGAGTGTGGCACTTAATTACTCTCTGCCAAAGAAGATGAAGGCAGGGCACCAAACCGCACTCATAACTCCCTTAGTATTGGGTAGAGCTGCAGCACAGCCCAGCATCCGCAAGAAGCTATTTGAAACCAGTCTTTAAATAAAACAGCAGGGTGATGGGAGCTTGCCAACTGACTCAGGGTTAGAGAAACAAGACGGGAGAGGGGGAAAGGGTTACTTCACAGAGACAAAACAATCATGAAAGCAGGTAATTCAGAGGTCATGATCCATATAAAGTGCTCTCACAGTATGCTATATACAATTATTTCACTTTTGAGGACAAGATGTTAGACCCTGTCTTTACAGAAGACAACGCTATTAAGATGTAGCTATATGAATTTAATCTTGAGACAGTTTCATTTTCCAGCCCATAAAGCTGGTTTATTACCAGAACCTCCTCAACCAACCAGGTCATCTGTCCCAACAGAGAAATGACCTCAGGAGAGGAGAGGGGACGGTTAATAGAGGTAAAAGTTGCTGGACTTACGTGCAAAGGATTGATTGGTCCTCACGATCTGTTCAGAGGAAAGAAAAAAACACAGTCAGCATCTTTCCATCTTTTCCATGGTTTCATCCTTCATTACAACTACTAGAATAATTACAAAGACGACATTTTGCGGTCAAGCTGTTGGACGATAACAAACTCGAATGCAATGCAACTTAACCCACTTCTTTTTCTTGGTTCAGTATCAACATGAGGTGCTTCAGTATGCTACACTGCAAAAAAGGTGTCTCTAAAAACAAGATAAAAAGACAAAAGCAAGATCCTTTCCCTCAGATTTAGTGTTTTTATCTTGCTTTTAGACACACCTTTTTGCAGTGTCGGTAAGACTGTGTGGTAGGATCACTTTTAAATCAACACAACTACATATAACAGGTTTTCCCTGAGAATAATGGGAAACACTGAAATATCATGGACACCAAAGTCACATTAATCCAGTGTGTGTGTACATTTTACAGCTCACAGCTCATTCCCTTATCCAGCCTAGCCTGTAAAGCCATGCTGTGCAACGGCCATAAACTGACACCAAGACTTGTAACCGAAGCTCAACACCTTTCATCACAGAGGAATTCCTGCTGAAGACCAGATGACAGGATTAGCTATGCCCACTGAAGTGTGTGACCTCTCAACTTTGAAGGTCCTATTGCACACTACAAAGAACAACAAAGACCAGAACCCAGAGGGAGCTGACCCGTTTATCAGCTAACAGAAACTGTCACAATCAGATCATGCCCTAATTTAAGATGCCCACATGTACTACGTAACAGTTATGTCACATTCAAAAATGATGAGCTACACATGTTTTGGACATGTCCAAAGCTACATCACTTCTAGCAATCAATTTTCAATACTCTCTCTAAAATATTACTGGAGCAGATAGATCCATCTCCTCTCACTGCTTTATTTGTGTCACTCCACAGGCTGTGAATTGAAGTAATTGTAAGTCCAATGTGGTGGCCTTTTGTACACTACTGGCCAGACGTCTCATCCTGTTCAGATGGAAAGACCCTCTTCCCCCTTCATATTCCCACTGCATTAGAGAGACTATGCACCATCTGCAGCTAGAAAAAATAAAATACTCTCTCCACGGGTCTGTTTTGAAATTCTATGCAACCTGGCAGCCTTCCTTGGCCTTTGTGGGTCAAATGGAAGCAGAAAATGCAATCCTGTAATATGTGTAAACCCTTTACTTGTATGGTCTCATAGGTGTTTTTTTGTTTCTGCTGTATGTGACTCACCTTATCAAGTACAAAAAATGACTATCTTTAATTTAGTGGCTCAGGTCTGGTGGGTGGTAGGGTGACCAGGGATAAGCTACTGTTTGTATTATGTTTGTATTTTGTATTTTGCATATAGTGAAAATCTCAAATAAAAAGACCTTGATCAAAAATAATGATGAGCTAGGTCTGTGAACATGGCAGCTTTTTCTTTCCCAAATTACAACCCTGATTTCAAAGATATTGTGATGCTATTAGAAACATAAATAAAAACAGAATGCATCAAATTCAGAAATCAGAGTGCATATTTACAAAAAACAAAGCTTCTCCCACAAAGTTCTCTGGCTTCCTCCCACACTTCAAAGACATGCAGGTTAGGTTAATTGGTAGCAATAAATTGCCCGTAGGTGTGAATGAAGGCCTGACTGACTGACTGTCTCTATGCGTCAGGCCTGTCTGGTGACCTGTCCAGGGAGTAGCCCCGCCTCCTGCCCAATGTCAGCTGGGATTGGCTCCAGCAAACATAGTTAGGAAAAGAAGTTAAGGATAATGTACTATTGAGATTAGGGATGCACGATATTATTGGCACGTTATCGGTATTGGCCGATATTGGCTTAAAAATGGACATCGGCCAACCCGCCGATATCCGCAAATATAAAAAACGATTAAAAAATGTGGTGCTGCTTATTTGATTAAATGCACAACCTCGCTGCCTATGTCTGTCATATGTTCTGAATTTTTTAATTGTTTGCACATCACCTCTCTGTTGCACCTTAAGCACATGTTTACTTATTATGTCAATTGTGAAATTGGACAAATTTGCCCTGATTATGGGAATTGTTATTGATTATCTCAGGGAGAGCATCATCCAAGTTTTAAGTAGGATGTATCTTTTTGTATTTTATTTGAAAGCAATTGTCAAAAATAAGTATGCAGCTTTAAGCATCAAGTATTTTTCTTATTTTGCACAAGGAATGAATATTACATAACAAATGTGATAAGGGTATGCTCCGCAATACTGTATGCTAATTCCACTACAGAAGAGAGATGTAGATCTCTGCAATTAGTTGTGTGGGAAAAAATATCGGATATCAGCATAAAAATCCAATATCGTGCATCCCTAATTGAGATTTTCGCTAATCATCACTCATGCAGGTAAAAGGACTAAGTGGGTAAAGACAAATAACAGAACAGCTAGAAGAGTCTGGTAACTTCGGAAAATGACATCATTCTACTGTAATGCAGCCTTTAAAAACAGATTATTTTGATCAAACAATATTGATCAAAATAATCGTGATTGTCATTTTGGCCATAATCGTGCAGCCCTATAAAACCTCAAATAAAATAGAAATAATGCAAATCCACAACATAACCTGTTTTCATTAATTACATTCTATTATAAGTAACTGCTTAAACATGTTCAACGGTCTTCTAAACCTCTGCCTCCTCTGTGAATACGCACAACTGTTCATTAAACCCACTTTTTCATGCATCAGCCTCAAGAAAGTGATCTAACATTCATGAGTCCACTTGAAAGGAGCCATCTGATAAAAAACACATGTAGTGTAGTTACTGTTTACTGTGACTGAAACCTACGGACGTGACTTAAAATCACAACATTATCTGCTTGTGTACTGTTTGGGAATGATGTCAGAAATGACCTCATCGCTTTGGTCAACAACAAAGGCCAGAGGCTAAAACATCTGAGGTGAAGAGCAGCATAGAGGAGGAGCACCTTCCTGGATCTATCATAGCACACACTCACAGCCTCTGTGTGCAAACGTGTCTTTGAGCTGAGATGTTATTTTAGCTTTCAAGACTTTATTAAGGGGATTTTTCATCTTGTCACTGTAACAATACAGAGACAACAACCGGTTTAATTAAGATTTTAGAGCAATACGTTTTGTGCCAGAGTCCTCCTGCTGCCCTTCAACTGTTGCTGACATTCTTGCGGCGGGAAGTAAGGAGATTTTCATTTCCTGAGAAAGACAAATTTGGGAACACCTCCACATTCCTAAACCCAATGAAGGAATGGGGCCACCCCATAGCCACTCACATCTCACACATTGCTGAAGGAATGGGAGCAGATTTTGCTGCAAGATATTAAACTGTGTCCTAAATGTTTCCCAATGTTGTTCAAAAACTCCCCTATGTAGTTTCTTTGAGCTCTTGTACCATTAAGTGTGAATAAAGCCAGTTCAACAAAAGAACATGATTAGTTAGAATCTCTAAAGGATAATATAAGTGGTTCTTTAATAACCATTACTGTAGGGATGAAGAGTTAAGCTGTGGCTTTGCTACAGAGTAACAAATGTGTCTCCTATAACCCATTAACTCCCACCTTGTTCATGTGGCTGAGTTTTAACAGCTCAGACAGTCTTTAAGGTGTTATCTTTCAACAAAGCAATGACCTTTTGTTCCTGCACTTAAGCGTGAACTTCCCTAGAGTGACAAAAGCTGGTGACAAATGAGTTTGGATGTACATGTGTGTCTGTGTGCATCTGGAGACCTTGAATCATTTAAAGTCTGTTTTTCCTCATCCAAACATGATGAATGCAAATGTAATGCAGACATGCTGAAACACAAATATGCAGAAATTGTGTTGGATGAGCGTTACTGTAATAACGGGAATGATGAATGAGCTGCTCACTTTAACCGACCCCATCTCCCTTGGTGATGAGGTAGCCGCTTTCGAAACATGGGTCAAAGTTTGATTGCTTTTCCTGTCTGTGTTCCACAGCTACATCTGCATAAACCTCAAGCTTATCAGATCTACCTAATTTTGACAAAACATTGCACCTCTGAGACACGCAACACTGCGTGACCTATCACGAGTATGAAAATCAAATACACTAAACAGCCTCCGGGCAACATCACTTCAGCTTTACATGATTAAAGAGAAGCAGTTTGCATGTGTGACCTCATGCTTCAGAAATTAGCTGCTGACTGCAATCTGCAGCCAATAGGGAAATAAATCGGTTAGAATTGGGATTTTAAAGTGCTACTCTGGACATTCCAAGTGGCCCGCAACTGCAGTCAGCTCAAATGCCCATACAGTTACCTCAAATGTTGCTCTGGTGCCTTAATAAACACCATGTGACAGATAAGTCTTTCCTGAAAAAAATGCCTTTGTCCCTCTGGCAGCAGCAGCAGCAGTTTGTTTGGAGTTGTGGCAGAATGAGCAGTAATAGATACCAGGCAAAAACTACAACAACAAAAGGAAGTTCAGAAAAATGTGTCACGGTAGAAAAGCCTTTCACATGTTGTAAATGTGTGCCTGCCTTTCATTACTAAGAAGTCTCTGGTTAGTGTGGGAGATATATCAGTTGACCACTACTGACTACTACTGGCAAGTGTCCTTGTGAGGTGGATCATCTATGATAGTGAGCAATTGACATGTACACATCAGTCCTGGCTGAGGGGAAGGAAATGAAAACAGAACTGTGCAAAAGGTTGTTTAAAACAATGAAAGAGCCACCCTCACTTCATTCTCTGTCCATCACACATCTATTTATCCAGCTTACCTCTGATGCCCTCTTTATACTTTTCATTTGACCTTATATTACACGGTGGAAATCCATCACCTCCACATCTGACCTCCCAACCGTTTCCCTGATAGCCAATCATTCCTTCAATCTACCATCCTCTTTTGATGTTGCTCTTTTGTAAGGTCACACAACATAAACTAGATAATGACTTCACTTCACCTTTCTTCCAAAAAACACATACTTCTCCATCCAGGAGTGAGCTAGCAGCAAGCACATTTAAAGATCTTGTGATTTTTGAAAATCGTTAAATATATATATATATATTCTAAAGATATGTTCTTTGTTGAAACTTTCGCTCCAACATACACTTTTTTAAAAGTTTTTTAACTGGCCAGTCAAATGGGTTATAGGTAGGTAAGGGATATGAGACGTATTTCTACATGTATTGATGATGTCATTTTTATGCTCAAAAATCATGAGGATTTATTTGACCTTCGACCCCAAAATTGCAGTTACTGCACTCTGGTTTTGCATTGCTGTAAAAGGTTTTAATAGTAATGCACAACAGAGTGCAGTGTTTAACAATTCTATTCAAAGATTTGTGTATTTTAGACTGAATATGATAAAGTAATATTATATTTTGGTCTAAATATAATTTTATCTCACCTTTTTTTTTAACTTATATCTAGAAAATAATTTCCCTATCAAATAAACTTATAATTTCTATTATTCTTGTCTTCACTATTCAACACAATGAAGAAATACAAGGCTATGTATCACAGTATTATTTCTCAAAATTGAAATCTAAAACTTTGTCACAAGATAAAACAGACATAAAGGAGTTCATTTTTAGTTATAGTTTTTCGACCAAAAATGTGGTTACTGCAGTTAGGCTTGGTAGGGCAGTATGCATGCCCACCTATACAGGCAACATGACTGCACCTGAAGCTTATCAGATCTACCGCTAACAAAGTTAGCTTCCATATTTCGAAGTTTGTCAAAAACAATTTCACAGTTATTTAAAGTCTAACTTCATCCCCAGGTCTGAGCCTAACTCCATCCACGGCATAATTTTGGATAATGCTAAAAAGTGGGCCTCCTGATTAGAGGGTGATTGTAAAGAAATGTCAAAATAAACACCAGCATTCATGGTTTTTTTTTTAATCACAGGACAGTTATGTCATTTAGTTTAAAGCTAAAAAAAAACATGTTTAAGTGTGTAGTAATGCTTACAAGTACACAGTGCCAAGGATACACAACTCTATCCTAATTAAGAGGTTGCCGTAGTCGTGGTTTGTCTATGATAAGGTAGCCAGACCACAAAGCATATCTTGCTTCATCATCTATTTACGCTAAAGCGACCAAATGACCAACATGCTGTATTGAGGACTTGAAACTAAATAAACTCATGAGTAAAATCTTTACAGAGGTAATAAACCAAGTGAGAGGTAGGGTTCTCATAGACTTCTACACGATCAAACTACTTTTTGCAACCAGTAGAGTCGCCCCCTGCTGACCATTAAAAAGAATGCAGGTTGAAGGCACCTGTGCATTGGCTTCACTTATTTCAAACAGTCTATGATTTGGTATCATCTTACTGTGTAGTTTAACTTTTTCAATGGATATGTTTTGTAAAAATCCATTTTCAACTATAAAACATGACCTGTGCTGTTTGAGTGCTTGATTGCGTGCATCCATCTGCTTCATGCTCCCACCTTGGCCCTCTTGGCAGCTGCTACTTCCTAGATCACCACAGCAACTAACTGCTGGGCCATATTTACCCAGGATGCCATGCTGGCTAGGCGTAGGTGGACTAATCAAACTGAGCATGCTCTTCCCTTCCAGTAGCTCATTACTGCCTCACTAAATCTTTACCCCCTTTGTGTTTCCCCTTTCTCTCTGTTGCTCTCATTTCCCTTTCCCCCCCGTGAATGGTGCAAAGCCAGATTACTCAGCCTACTTCTGAGTGGAACTTTACTGGAGACAAAATCACTTTTCCACACCAACACATGTTGTTAATTTGATCACCTCATCAGAACTTTTAGCTGCGCTTTTATTTCCTCCACAACAACTCACAGCCAATCATTTAGGTAATTTTAATGTGAGATGGAAATAAGTTGGCACATTCATTCATCCAGTTTTAGGTTAGACCACAGTTCAGCCTCAGTCTGGTAACAAGCTAAATACAAATCTACATGACAGCACAGGAAAGACCAATCAGAAGTGCTACCACAGTTCACTGAAGGGTGAAATGCTTCAGTAATACTGAGTGCTCAAGATAGAGACCAGGCACTTTTAAAAACAACAGTTTCAACTGATGTAACAGTCATTTTTAGCTCTATAGTGGCACTTATTTCCTGAGTATGATGTCAATTTCATTTATCGTGTCAAATCAAATTAAAAGGCTGAAAACACATTGAAATAATTTATGTGTTGCAGTCATTAATTAGTTCACACAAATTGTGCAACTTTGTGTACCTCCTGGACTATTTTGCACTCTAATCAATCCAAACATTGGTTTTGTGCGTCTCATGGGCACTCCTACTTCCATGGTAGGAGACGGACCTGTGTTGCACAGCAGGGTTTCCTTTGCTGCTAATAATTTATCCCCCACGAGGATTAAACAAACCCTCATTCTTCACATTCCAGAGCAATCCCCCTCTCCCTCCGTCTCCACAAAAGCCCCAATCGTTACAATAACCCCCTATTATCGACCTCATTTCACCTTGTACAGCCGCAGCAGCTCCTGACTGTAACTGGGATTATTGTTCTGTTTTCAACACCATACTGTACATGTAATCTACTGTAAACTAGTCATACCTTCCATATATGGAGTTCCCTGTTCTTAGTAAATAAAGGTAATTTAATCAATAAGAGACCAAGAGATTATGACAATATACTGTATTATTAAAGCTCCACATTGCTGGAACTGTACTGCTCTATGCCATAGAAAATGATCGGCAGGTACTTCTTATTTTTTGTTAAAGGGGAAAAACATGCAAAATAAATTGCACTCATTGCATTAATTTAAGCCAACATTGACCAATTTTTGTCTTTTTTAGTGGGGGCGGGGTCATATGATCTTTAGGGGGAGATAAAAGGTCAACAGTATATATGGCTGCCACTCTGCCTCCGTTAGAACCACCAGGGAAAATTATCCATAGTTAGGGCTGGGCGATATATCAATATAAAGGATATATCAATATAAAAGATATATCAATATATTTTTAAATGTGTTATGGAATTAGACCATATTGCATATCTCGATATAGTTCTTTTTTTTTTCTTTATATATAAATGCTGCGCTTCCTAGGGTTTGTCATATTTAGTTCTTTTGTAATGTTTGTTATTCTTTTCTCATAAAAATATATTTATTTAAGAAAAAGATTGGCCTATTTTATTTCATAGGCTATTTTTATTTAAGATATATTTTTATTTGAATGTGCACTTTATGGAGCTTTGATTTTTTTCTAAAAAGGTACTACTCTGTATTCGGTATTTATGTTCACTTAAATAAAGGTTTTCAATAAAACTACTACTTGTGACATGTCATATTTGGCTTTGACTTTGACTGAACATTTGCTCTCACTTTGCAACAAAAACATCGGGATATATATCGTATAGATATTTAGCCTAAATATATCGGAATATGACTTTTGGTCCATATCGCCCAGCCCTATCCATAGTAATGGCAACTGTAAGTGATTTGCAGTTAATTGGCGAACACATGCAAAGTAAATTGCATTGTCATTTAAGCTGAAGGTCAAAATTAGGTTACCTTTCAATTCTGGGCAGTTTCCAAAGGGGCGCAACACTAATGAACTTTTTCCAAGTTTTAGCGACTCTGAGTGCAGATCAAAATTTCTCAATTAGGCTCGAGTCTGAAAAGGTTTGAGGAATCCACAACCACCAAAAACATTCTCCACATGTCCTGCCAAAACCAAACCTCAATGTACGTAACATTCCAAGCACTAGGATGATAATTACATCAATTTGTTGTCAATGGTCCTCAGCAATTTGGCTCCAAGTGTTACCCACAAATTGCACTCCTAATTGTTACAGACTGTTGTTTTAATGTTAAACCTATGCATATGGATCAGCAAGCTGTCAAACAATCCATAAATACATTCACACATATTCTCATTAATCACATGCTTGTGGTGATGTTGGCAAAGATAACTAAAAGGAAAAACTGACACTAGCCCGTGCCCCCTCCTAGGCAGACTTATTTATGTAGGCTATAGATCAACTCACTGACCACTTCATGCTCACGCTTTTCAAAGTATTTTGCCAATTAAAGAAACAAAACCCAACTGTCTGATTAGAAACATGCAGCTATAAAAAGCAGTGTTGCCAAAATGGAAGTTGGCTTGAAAACATGATTTTCAATTTTGGGGGTCTTTGTAGCTGGAAGTAACACATTTTTTCCACATTGGGGTTCAAGTTCTCACAATTTGCTTCATAAAAGAAGTCGTAAAACTGCACACAGTGAAAATCCTAGCGTCATGGCAACCACTTCACACACGTAAGAAATCCTGAGTGATAGCCAGTGAGCTGCTCTCTAATAAACTGCTGCTATATGTGGGGAGGTTCACCCACAGTTAAACAGACGCACGTGCACACACAAATTTCTAGTCACAGTAGAATATGGGGATCATATTAGTGCAAAGGTAATATAAAAATGGCGGCTGCATACTCATAAAGGACTAGAGCAAAAGCAGGAAAAAATCCAGAGCTACTTAAAACCAGAGGAACAAAGCTCTAAGTATGTGTGTGTGTGTGTGTGTGTGTGTGTGTGTGTGAGTGAGTGGGACGGAGCTCATTCACATTCCCAGACAGTGGAAGTAGCAAACAGTCAGTGTGATCTGGGAAGTGTTCTGGTCTGTGGGTACCTGCAGTGTTTAACTGTCACTTGGAAGCTTCCGGACAATTACGATAAGACGCAAATTAAACACAGTTAAGTAGAAGCCTGAAGAAAAGTAATATGCTACATCCTCCAACAGCAGTCTTGATAAGATAAACAGAATTAGAAGCCATAAATCCTTCAGCAGTGATTAAGTCATGCTAACAGTCACTTCATCTGCTGCATGGAGCAAAGTCAAGGAGAAGGCAGGCAAAGGCGGAGATTTAAGTATCACAAGATAAACCCTTTTGTATAAACAGCACTTGGGGGCCTATAAATGATCTATTTATATGCTTGGAAGAAGTCTTCAGTGCAAAGCCGATGTGTGTTCATAACATGCCAAAGACTAGCTATTTAGTTCATTTTCTAAAGGGGTACTCCAACTTTGTATTGTGCTACTCTTACAGGGGATATATCATTCTCATTATCAGGGTCATACTTGCAGATTGTGATTCACATCAGAAAAGTTTACGCTTTATGCTCTAATGTTAAAAAAACACTTTTTTTCTCATGTCTGTCTGAATATACTTTATTTCACCCTCTGACTGAAACGCTCTGTTTTAGTGCCTGTCTCTTTAAACCACCTCCCGGGGAAGCCAGGTCTGTTCTGATTTGTCTGCATTTCCGGGTCTTCAAATCTGCATTCTCAGCATCTCTGCACTGCAGCCGGGGAATGACTATAACATTTGCATTTTGCCATGGATTGAGCGTTTTTA
The DNA here is from genome assembly GCF_030273125.1 of Centropristis striata. NCBI lineage: Eukaryota > Metazoa > Chordata > Actinopteri > Perciformes > Serranidae > Centropristis > Centropristis striata. The sequence goes on along the minus strand of NC_081529.1, from coordinate 8,652,631 downwards.
TATAGCAGCTAGACCTACTTATTTATCGAGGACAAATAACCCTTTTCGAAGAAGGCTTTCAAACCGGTTCTTCACGTTTCGTCACCCAAAGAACCGGCTCTCGGCCAGGAAAACTGTTACATGAGTGGCACCGACTCTTTGCTGGTCTCAAACCATGAACCGCTTACATCAGGGGCAGGAGGTGGGATTTTGGTATATATTTGAGTAGAGATGATGTAGTCCGCCATTGTTGGTATAATACTTGCTGAGAGAGTGGAGACATATACAGATGTATACAGTGGCAGAATGAAGTGGCTCTCTAGCCTGTGGAAAAGCAATCAGGTTCTGAGAAGGTTCACAGGTTGTAAGAACTGAGAACCAACACCAGTACCAACCCAGCACTAGAACTAGGTTCACATTGGTCGAAAAGGGGTAATAGAAATCTCACATATTACAATATGGGACCTTTAAAGGTGTACTCCAATTTAGTACTGCTCTACTATAAAGTTGTATGACTCATTAGAGACATAATAAAAACAGGTCAAAATCTAGGCAGCAGAGATTGAGACACTCTCAGGTCCCTTGTATGGGTGAAGCTACAAAAATGCTGGATGCCACATTTCCCATACTAAACTCAACATATTTCATAAGACTTTAACACCTCCAAAATTAACAAGTATTTCAGTTTGTGTAATGGCTTAGCCACTGACTGATCTCAAAAACGAATCAGAATTCCAATTTGTTTTGTCATTTCTCGCCACTCATTCTCCATTGTCCTCTTGTCTCTGTACGTTTATGGAGCAATTATACAACCCAGTGATTTGAATTTCTCGCTCAATTTGAGACATTTTTAACTCATGCAGACGTTTGCCAAAAATTCACTTTGCGTGTGGTGTGAACACACCATTAGAGCCACTGAAGAAATGGTATAACTGTAATCCCAAGCTGAGTAGCACTCCTCATGACGAGTACACCTGGAGTGGCCCTTTAAAATTAACACTGAAAGTGACTGATTTGGAGATATCTAATCTGAATACATCATATTTTCTCTCAAGGTAACTTTGAAGGTCAGACACAAGACTTCAAGTCGTTATTAAAAGAAGAAGTAAGTTTTAAACAGACTGTGTAGAATACACGATTTGTCCAGGGCAGTGAGTGACAGTTTTAAAATGATGAAACATAAAACAGCTGTAAAATCTCTCATTACAGTGGTCACAACAGTTCGGGTCCACTGCTCATTATGATGAGCACAAAAATGTAGTAATTTGTACCAAACTGTTTAGTGTCAGCAGTTCAAAGTTTAATAATCGGGCATATGTATACTATCTGCTGGGGGGAAAAGATTATTTAATAGATTAATAGTATTAATAGATATTTTGGCTCATAGATCAAATTCTGTCCAGTTACAATGGTCTGTTCTGTACATATGTCCATACGCAGCCGCTGAATGACTAAACAGTTCAACTGCGTTAGTCACTGTAATGTTGTTGAACCAGCTGCCAGTTCGGCATTCATAGGCATTCACGAGCCTACGAACAGAAGGGCAGACAGCCCCACTGAGCTGACTGGCCATATGTGTGTACCAATCTGTGTGTATGTGTGTGTTTGTGTGCTGGAATTCGGATGCCCCTGGTTTCCCTCCCTGCCAGCACTGGGGCCTCATGGGTGTGGAACAGGCGTTGTTTTCAGCAGGCTGACGGTGCAACAGAAGGGACATTAAGGGGAAATGAGGGGCAGGTGTGGCGGGGTCAAAATGTGGCGTTATGTCTGTTTTTATGGTTATGATTTTATGTTTCATCATCAACCAGAAATATGTCAAAAACTAGGACTATGCAGGTGAGATTGAATATTTTCATGCTGTCAGAGAATGAATAAACGGCTGCCCTAAATCCCACCGACAGGATGTTCCCCTGTGCATCTGGCACAAGTGAACACTTGCCAGGAAGGGGAGACGAGGCGACAGGGGTGTGGTGGGAAGGGACCAGATAGGAGAATGAACAGGGGAAATTGGAGATAGCAAAGGGAAAGATCATAGTGGCGCACTGGAGACAAAAAACCCGGGGAAGAGATATGTGAACTTTCCAGCTATAAATAACGTCATGTCACCCGCTGACATACTTGCAGATGAAATCCTTGGTGTGTTTCAGTACTTCTGATTCAGTTTGGGGATAGTGATGGCAGTTGGCAGCTGAGATCACAGGCAGAAATAGACTGTCATCACGGGTTAGTGATTGTCCCCACCCTTTCGGAAATGACAGCAGTGTGTGAGGGACCACCTGAGTGAGTGTGTGAGAGCAGAGAGAAGACCCAACACACATAAAACAACAAAGAGGAAGCTATTCCCGGCATTTACACTGTTTTAATTTACACTCCCTCACTTAAAACGTGTTAACTTCTCCTGTCTGGCTCTCTCCACCTCTTTCTCTGGCCCCTTTTAGACCACATGATGGCCACAAAATCTTTGTTTGCTGTTGCTGTGACTGCATCAACATGTATCATATCAAAGTAAAAACTCTACAAGCATGAAATGGTTTAATTGGGTAGAAACATGATGTGATTCCATAATAAAAATGTTCTGGATCACCTAATCCTGATAAAACACAACCTCAGCTTTGCCACCCCGCCCACTTGAGCACACTTGAGTTTGTTCGAAGCCAAGAAAAATTGACTCAACTAAAAAAAAATGTCAGGGGGTAAAATGATACATACATATCATACATGACACAAAAGACCTTTTCATTTAGCTTGCCACCAGAAAGCACATAAGTGTATGTTCCAAAAAGTGTTGCATTATTCCTTCATTTGTGTACATAAGCTGCAACCATCAGGACTGAAATGTGAAGTCAATGCAGACTTGCCTTAAACTTGCATTCTTTCTACTGCCCAGCAGGGGGCGACTCCACTCACTGTAAAAATAAGTCATATTGTATAGAAACCAATGAGTAAAATGACCCTACTTCTTACCTCAGTAAACATTTTCCTTATGAATTTATGGTCTAAATATCTAGTTGCAAGTCTTCTTGAATACATCATTCTGTAAATTATGGTCCCATTTCGAGTAAATTAGACAATTAGGCAGGGTACGCTTTGTGATTGACAAGTCGCAACCATGGCGACCTGTTATTCAGGATAGAAGCATATCTGTGCCACGATGTACATTTTAATAGCTGTCAACTTTTGGTTGTCTTTGTTTTTAATTTGGAACTCTGACCCCTTTCACAGTGTCATTTCAGTTTATGAAAGTTAAGTGTTTGAGTTAAGTGTTAAGTATTTTGGTCGCCT